>NC_044397.1:23090410-23715410 GCF_006542625.1 Nomascus leucogenys | reverse complement strand
GAGAAATGTGAAGCAAAACTATAATGAGACATTGTCTCACTCCAGTTAAAATTACTTTTATCAAAAGACAAGCAATAATAGAAGCTGGAAGCTGGCACAGATGTGGAGAAAGGGGAATGCTCATACACTGTTGGAGAGTATGTAAATTAGTACAGCCGATGTAGACGATAGTATGGAGGTTCGTCAAAAATCTAAAAGGAAAACCAGCATAAGATCCAGCAAGTTTACTACTGGGTATATATCCAAAAGAAAGGGAATCAATGTTCTTTGAACTTAAATTATATATAGATAATTTAATTGTGATGAGTTTGCAATTTATAATTTTCTTGGTTTGTTATGTTTGCAAAGATAATTTACAGTACATTAAAATTATGCAGTCTCAACCCCTTCATTGATTGGCTGGATGGTCTAAGGGGATTTAGCTAGACAGTACCTCAGAGTATTTTCAAATGCTTAATCAAATACTGGTATTCCTGTTAAGGGAATGTGAATAGGGCAGATGCAATTACAGTTTAAGCTGGGGTGAGCAGCTCTACTCTAGGGCACTACATCTATGAAATCACACAAAAGGCAGACACTGATCTATATACTGAAAGACTCTAAGAAAAAAGTGAACTCTGGGGTGTATAGGGTAATATTAAATAAGAAATTCAGGGAGATAAATCTGAGGATTTTTTAAGCTAACATAACAGTTCCATGAGCAAGTTGGAAAGCATTTAATGAAACAGATACACACGACCTTTGAAAAGTGAACATTAACTTGTCTAAAATAATCCTTTCTAGTCAAAGAAGGTTTCTAAGCAAGATGAGTTTTGGAGTGTTTGAGTTTATTAGGTTTACTTAAAGATACAACCTTTATTTCCTTTCTTCTATGTAAGGATATACAGGAAACTTGACATTTGGTTAATTGACTTTTTACATTTTTCATTGGGAAATAAGATTGAAGCTTTATGAAAATTCAAATCAATTACATATATGGGATTTTTGTTTCTGCTATGTCTCATTTTTCATTGATGACTACAATAGAATATTATCACATTTTTCTAGCTGCATGTCTATTATAATAATAAATGTTTTCAGTCTTGGGAAATGAAGAAAATCTTGTCAGCATAACAATATTGCTTTCCATATACTTGATTAGAAAGCCTTTGCATATTAAAAAGAGATTTACTAGAAGTTCTTATGAAAACTTGAGCTGGTATTTCATTTCAATGTGGTTATAATAACTAGTGTATTTTTCTTGAGCAAATAATGCATAATATTCCCTATCATTTTGTTAATTTGATTAGACAGGTTGTAAATGCAGGTTTTCTAATCTTTGAAAGAACCAGTGAGCCAAACATCTGCATATTCTTACCCAATGAATACACACCTCTGTTAGGAACTTAACTCATAATTGGAGGAACTCTAGCATTCTCTTTCCATTTTCTGGAACTTTTTTTGTTTATCCAGTAAACACATCAGTAAATGACATAGTTAATCTGTTCTTTTCAGATGTTCTCCTGATCAATACTGTGATCAAATCAATTTATAAACATCCACATAGATCACATAACATGACACTTTCAATGTAATGAGATTCATTAATTCTGTGGAGGAAAACATGAGCCTTTCTACTGTCTGAATAGCCACATTTCCATACAGATACTCAATATGAAAGGTATTAGTCAGGTGGCAGAACTGAAAACTATTCTGTAGGGAATAATTGAAGCTAAATGGGATTCTTAGTGCTAATTTGGAACGAGCAGGATATTTTTACCAAGCTGTTTGGGGATTCTTAACCTTTAAATGCCACCGGCTCCTTGGAAAATCTTGTTAAAACTATAGATACCCTCTGAGAATTAGTTTTTAAATCTACAAAATACCAAAAAAAAAAAATATATATATATATGTAGAAATATGGTCACCAAAATAGTTTAAAATAAATGTGTAGTAGGGTAATATATACTGGAAAAATATCTCTATCTTGAGGAACTTCTAATAACTATCATAATTTCAAAATAGTAACGAGCATAGATGATAATCCCAGATATTTGCAACTGTAATGTGCTTATGAAAAATCTATGATTTATATTATGGATAAAGTACCAGTTATTGCAGTATGTCTATGGTTTGCTGCTTATAGTCATAATTAAAGTAAATGTTATTTCTTACTTAGAAATTAAGGAAACATATTTTCCTCCATCCAAGTTTGTGAATTCTAAACATGGACCACTGTCAAAGTAGTTAAAAAAAAAAGGAAAAGAAACCCTGTGTTAATGATTTCTCTGAGAGGCATAAGTGATAACGAAAACATTAGACTATGCTACATAGATCAAATATACACACAGACATAAAAGATAGAACATAACTCATTTTGTACTAGAACTTCTGGTTCTTTGTTGTGAGAATCTGTGCCTCTTAGAAGTCAGCATGATGCAGAATATTTTTGTTTAAAGTCTAGTAGAACATATATATTATTTATTTATTTATTTCTGAGATGGAGTCTTGCTCTGTCACCCAGGCTGGAGTGCAGTGACGCGATCTTGGCTCACTGCAACCTCCACCTCCTGGGTTCTCCTGAGTAGCGGGGACTACAGGTGCCCACCACCATGCCTGGCTAATTTTTTGTATTTTTAGTAGAGACGGGGTTTCACCATGTTAGCCAGGATGGTCTCGATCTCCTGACCTCATGATCTGCCTGCTTCGGCCTCCCAAAGTGCTGAGATTACAGGCGTGAGCCACCACACCCGGCCTAGAACATATAATTTAATTAATAAATATTCATTTTAAGAATTCTTGATATCAAAAGAATAACCAGGCAGCTATTTGGTTCATGGTACATATTTATTATGGATAATGGTATGAATGATGTTACATAAAACCAGGAAGAGGAAAACCATGATTAAGATGTTCATTTAGTTTGTAGTGTTTCTGTTATGGCTATTGTGCTATCCATATTCCCCTAAAATGCTGATTTTTGAAAAGGTGTTTAATATATCTCATTTAACTTGTCAAAGCAAAGGGAAAATTCTTAATAAAAATACTTAGTGACTTCATTTTATTTAAATATTTTCTTAGCCCAAATTTATGGTTTTGGTTATCTAGACTATTGTTACTTAAATTGTGGGCCAGGGAGCAGCAGCATCTGCAACTGCATGGGAACTTATTAGATATGCAGATTCATGAGACCCCTCTCCACTCCAAACTTACTGAGTCATCATTTGGAGGAGTATGGCTAAGGTATCAGTCTTTTAAGAACCATACATAATGTTAAACAACAATAACTGCCAATTAACTGCCAATGTTTAAACTTAGAAAGATTTTATATTAAAAGAATTCAGTTCATATGGAACCAAAAAAAGAGCCCGCATCACTAAGTCAATCCTAAGACAAAAAAACAAAGCTGGAGGCATCACGGTACCTGACTTCAAACTATACTACAAGGCTGCAGTAATCAAAACAGCATGGTACTGGTACCACAACAGAGACATAGATCAATGGAACAGAACAGAGCCCTCAGAAATAATGCTGCATATCCACAACTATCTGATCTCTGACAAACCTGACAAAAACAAGAAATGGGGAAAGGATTCCCTATTTAATAAATGGTGCTGGGAAAACTGGCTAGCCATATGTAGAAAGCTGAAACTGGATCCCTTCCTTACACCTTATACAAAAATTAATTCCAGATGGATTAAAGACTTACATGTTAGACCTAAAACCATAAAAACCCTAGAAGAAAACCTAGGCAGTACCATTCAGGACATAGGCATGGGCAAGGACTTCATGTCTAAAACACCAAAAGCAATGGCAACAAAAGCCAAAATTGACAAATGGGAGCTAATTAAACTAAAGAGCTTCTGCACAGTAAAAGAAACTACCATCAGAGTGAACAGGCAACCTACAGACTGGGAGAAAATTTTCGCAACCTACTCATCTGACAAAGGGCTAATATCCAGAATCTACAATGAACCCAAACAAATTTACAAGAAAAAAACAAACAACCCCATCAAAAAGTGGGCGAAGGACATGAACAGACACTTCTCAAAAGAAGACATTTATGCAGCCAAAAAACATGAAAAAATGCTCATCATCACTGGCCATCAGAGAGATGCAAATCAAAACCACAATGAGATACCATCTCACACCAGTTAGAATGGCCATCATTAAAAAGTAAGGAAACAACAGGTGCTGGAGAGGATGTGGAGAAATAGGACCACTTTTACACGGTGGGACTGTAAACTAGTTCAACCATTGTGGAAGTCAGTGTGGCAATTCCTCAGGGATCTAGAACTAGAAATACCATTTGACCCAGCCATCCCATTACTGGGTATATACCCAAAGGACTATAAATCATGCTGCTATAAAGACACATGCACACTATGTTTATTGCGGCACTATTCACAATAGCAAAGACTTGGAACCAACCCAAATGTCCAACAATGATAGACTGGATTAAGAAAATGTGGCACATATACACCATGGAATACTATGCAGCCATAAAAAATGATGAGTTCATGTCCTTTGTAGGGACATAGATGAAACTGGAAACCATCATTCTCAGTAAACTATTGCAAGGACAGAAAACCAAACACCGCGTGTTCTCACTCATAGGTGGGAATTGAACAATGAGAACTCATGGACACAGGAAGGGGAAGATCACACTCCGGGGCCTGTTGTGGGGTGGGGGGAGGGGGGAGGGACAGCATTAGGAGATATACCTAATGCTAAATGACGAGTTAATGGGTGCAGCAAACCAACATGGCACATGGATACATAGGTAACAAACCTGCACATTGTGCACATGTACCCTAAAACCTAAAGTATAATAATAATAATAATAATAAATAATTCGGAATTCTAATCTCAAGAAAAAAGAAACAGACAAAACAAGGATCTGCTGTGGTACATCCAGACAATGGCATATCATTCAGTGATAAAAAGAAATGAGCTCTCAAACCACACAAAGACATGGAGGAACCTAAAATGCATATTGCTAAATTAAAGAAGACAGGCTTAGAAAGGCTATATATATACTCTGTGGTTTCAACTATATGACATTCTGGAAAAGGCAAATTACAGAGACAGTGAAAAAGCCGTGGTTGCCAGGAGCTGGGGAGGAGGGATTGAATAGGTGGAACACAGGATTTTAGAGCATTGAAAATACTCTTGTGATACTACAATGGTGGATACATGTCATTATCCAATGGTGAATCCATACATTTGCCAAAACGCAAAGAAAGTACATCACCAAGAGTGAACCTTATTGTAACCTATGGACTTTATAATAATGCATCACTACTGGCTCAACCGTTGTAATTAACGTAGCACATTAATGCAAGATGTTAGTAACAGGGATACTGTGTAGTAGGAATAGTGGGCTGGGGAAAGGGAATATATGGGAATGCTCTCAATTTTTCTGAAAACCTAAAACTAAAAATAATGCTATTTCATATATATGTACATACATATATGTGTGTCTACATACATACATATGAGGCAGAGAGAGACCAGACCTGGAAAGAGATCTGGCAACACAGGACTATATTTTTGTGTAATTCTGCAGCTGAGTAGTAGCTACCCCTTTTTGAAGGGCCAAAGACACACCAACTTGCCTCAATGCCCAACTTGCCATTTTAAGAATTTGATTTATGTACTTCTGGCTTCCGAACCTTTATGACTCAAGTAATGCAAAAGCAAGTTTTAGGAGCAGAATTGGTATTAATTCATTCAGTAATTGCAAATTATTTGCTCTTGAGAACTCTGGGAGAGGATACCACTGTCACCGTCTTCTGTTACTACTGTGCTTACCTGTGGTTATTGCTGCAGTTGGGCCAAGAACCATGCCAACCCTTATTCACCACTTTAAGATAGGTGCTACGATAAGATAGCAACTTGCTGGAGGTCATACAAGTACACTGAATGGAAGAGGGTACTCAGAATCACCAGGCTATGCCAAATTGTTTCTGGTTACTTTTTCATTTGATAGATTTGGCAGATATTTTTCAAATGGAAATTAGAATTTAGTGTGAAGAAACGTTATCTAAAACGTGGGAACTGCTTAGTGAGAAAATACTAAGAATTAAGAATGTCTTCCTTTCACTCAATCTGCATACGGAGTTGGTCACAAAGTCCGTAATTGTATCAATTAACATATTCTTCAAGTGTGCTCTCACTCTTCCAGTTCCATTGTCCTCATCATTTGCTGCCTGAGGGTTTGCAACAGCTTCTTAATTTATCTCCCTGTTGCCAATATTATGGTCAATGTCCTTTCCCAGTCAGCCAGCTCCAGTTTCTTTCACGAGTCTGCCAGAATTGTCTTCTAAATGCAAATAGTAATCATGTGGCTCCCTTCCTAACATCTTTCACTGATATTCTAGTCTAACTGCTTTAGCATCATTTAAAACTCCTTCAGACAGCCTTTCTAAGTTTATCTGCAGCCTCAGTCCCAAAGGTGCCTTAGGATCCAATCACACAGAACCAATCTGAGATTTTTAGAGCTCTCAGTTTTTTCTTACTGATAAAACTCTTTTACCATGCTGTTCTCTTTGGTAAAATTTCCTTTCCTGCCACATATGCCCGATAAACTCTCACTTATCCTTCATGTCCCAACAAACTTATCCCTCTCTCTGAAACTCCTTCTACTCTCTTAACTCTACCTCAGGTATGGTAAGTAGTAAACATTACCAGAACATTCTGTTTATACCAATATTATGCAGTTTATTACGGTTAATTTTACCTGTCAGTTTCCCTCATCTAGAGAATAAATCAGAGACTATTTTTTGTCTATTTTCCTAGCATATAGTAAATACTCAATAAGTGTTCCGTGAACAAATAGATACGAGTAAATGAGTGAATGAATCTGCATGTGAAATATATAATGCTGTTTTGCTGATTTCATTACAATTAAATTATGAAAAGGGAAATTTGCTGGTAAATTACATGTACGGTTTAACTTCCTATTGATTCTCTCATACTCATTTTAAAATTAAAAGTATACACAAAATGTTCGTAAAGTCAGGAAGTGTGAGGCGAAACTCTCAAATGTGGAATATCAACTCTGAAAGCAGGCTGATTTTTGCAGGGTTGTATCTTTGAGTATTAAAGAACTTTACTAACATTCATTTGAAATATAATGTCTTGAGTTTTCATTTGTATTATGAGACAGGCCACAAAGACATACTAAATGCTCATCTTTAAGGGCTTTCTTTTTTTCGTTTGACCTTTATAACTGAAAGAAGCTTCAGGTACAATTTCATAAGCAGGCAAAGCAGCTTCTCCAGAAATGACATTTAAGTGTCAGTATTTCTGGTTTGGGGACCCTCTTCCATGATTTAAAAAAAAAAAAAATCTTAAAAGGAGTGTTTTCAGCTAACTCAAACACAATTCTATTTGTTACTTGAGTGCATATCCAATCAGATACTCAGGGAGGCAGATGTTTTGGACACACGTTTCTCTATAGCTGACTTAGAGTGCATTTTATTATGTGCTTGGTTTGAAAACAAATTTCACAGCAAACTTTACAGAAGTATGCTGCTTAGTTTGTAATGCAGTTCACACACTCAGCATGAATACCAATTTATGAAGATGTCATCAAGTTGTTTAAACCAACCCAAACACACATAATACAGACGGCATTGTAGGCATCAGTGCCTGAAAAATAATCTGTGACATCTGTAGCCTTCTCTAATCATTTCAGTTTTCTGTGCTTTTTGTTCAGTGACTCTTTTATGCCATTTCAAAATATAAATAGACTCATAACAATATAGAAATTGTTTTTTAAGCATTAAAATGAAAATTTTATTGTATATAATTATTATTTTATTATATTTACTTTAACGTAGCTAGTATATTAAACATTGTGGTAGGTCTTTTTTTTTCCTTGCCTTTTATGGATCTTTTTTTCAGGCAGTTAAACCACTTATTTAAAAAAAAATACAAATATTGCTTTTTAAATTTACATTTACAATTTCTTACTGAAAGATGTACGTTTCTACAGTTATAAGTACCTGTTAAAACAAATAGATTTTTTTCTGATTATAAATGTAATTAATGCATTTTGGAAACTTTTTTTAAAATCCACAACCATGTATAAGAATTCTAGAAATCACCATGCATAATAAGCATACTTAAAATGTTGCTATTCATAATTCTCACCTTCTTTTTCTAAATTAAAGTCCTTATAGGGGTATCTCTATCTGTATATCTAAATTAGCCTGTGTGTTAAATATTTTATGGTAGTTTTTTTTTTTTTTGCTTTTTTTTTGTTTTTCCTAATCTGGTCTATGTACTTAATTTCATTGCTCTTTTTTAATGTCATTAACTGGAGATCTTTATAAGCACGTTAGTGATAAAACAAGTGTTAAATAAAAATATAGTTGACGCTTGAACAACATGAGTTTGAACTGCACTGGTCCACACATATGCAAGGATATTTAAAAAAATAAAAACCGTCAGCCCTTCCCATTGGTGGGTTCCACATCCACAGCCACAGGTGAGTGGTATTGTCAGGATGCAAAACCTGCCATAGTCACTTTTATGATTTTGTAGACCATATTGACAGTAAAGTGTTGATTATCAGTAACACTTCAGGGAATAGATTTTAGCACTACAATGAGAATTTAGAAGGAAATTAACAAAATAAAAATGCATCACTTAAAAGAAAAATATTTTATCCTTGAAAACACTCTTCAGCTTTGCTACCAAAAAGGAATTTATTTAATACTTATATTTATAGCATTTCTCATATTTACACTAACATTTTTTCTCTCTGGCAAGTAATTGGTAAAATAACAATTTTAGGTTTTATTACTTGATTTAAAGTGAGTATGTATTTTCCCCAAAGGAATAATTTAAAGTTGAAATGAAACAATGCTATTTTGCTTTTTGAAAAACAAGTTTGATAAATTTTTACGATATGATATATATGTGTAGCCTTTAAAGTTTTAACTATAAAATACATTCTTTTTCTGTTCACAGTAATATTTACTGGATTTCATAACTAAAAATAAAAATAATTAATATTCTTATTAATCCTGGATGACTGCAGGTTACCTTTACATATCTCTTAGAGGTTGCTCAAAATATTTTTTCATACTTTAAAAATAAATTACAAATAAATATTTAACATAAATAATATTTCACCATTTTAGTCAGTTTCTTAGTATCTAAGCTAATATTACGAATGACAAAGTCCACTAATTAGTGTATTCCTTAAGAACATTTTTAGATTTTCTCTTTTTTTTTGTATGTTATTGGTTATCATTTATCTCTCTTCCCTTGTAAGAACTTTTAATATGAGAGTCTAATAAGATTAACGGTGATGACATAATTGAAATACTCACAGATATTTAGGGAATTCTTACCGAATATCAAACACTATGCTAACTATTATATATGCGTTGACTATTTAATTTAGAACCCACTGAGCTTGTACTATTTCTAGCTCCCTTTGCTTATACAGAAACAAACGCTTATAGAGGTTAAACAAATGGCCCAACCCAGCAGTGCTAGTAAATTGAGAAATAGAGTTTCAAGCCCAGGGTGTCTGACTCCCAAAGATATGTTAATCATTTGACTACTAAACTTATAACAAGACAGTGTTTCATTTCTTCAATGCATTTCCAGTTGCACATACTGAAAAGCACACATTGCTGTTTTTTGTGTGTGCATTTGGTAGAAGTACTTCTAAATATTTGAAAGTTGTCAATGTATTCTAAATATCATGATCAGATATATCTGAGCTTCAAATGGCTGCTTTTTGTGTACAATAATATTGGTTCTATTTTGTGGTCTTTAAGGATCTTTCTTTCCCCCATCCATGTGGAATAATAAACCAGGAATTCTCAAACATTCATCTTAAAAATTACTGAGGAACCCAAACACTGTTTATGTACGTTATAACTAAGTATGTCTGTGTTATAAGAAATTAAAGCAGAAAAATATATATGTATTTATTATATGGTATATAATATATTAAAATATGTATTATATTTATATAATATAGGATAATATATTTATTATGTTTGTATAACATATAAAAATATATTTATTGATATTGGTGTTGACCCCTTTTTAAAATAAAAGTAGGCCTGGCACAGTGGCTCATGACTAATCACAGCACTTTGGAAGGCCCAAAGCTAGAGGATCACCTGAGGCTAAGATTTCAATACCAGCTTGGGCCATTTGTTTCTCAGGGACAAATCCCACTTGATCATTGTTTATGATCTTCTTAATGTGCTGTTGAATCCAGTTTGCTGGCATTTTTTTCAGAATATTTGCTTTCATGTTTATTAGCAATATTGGTCCGTTATTTTCTTTTCCTGTAGTATCATTATTTTGGTTTGGTATCAGAATAATGCTGGTCTTGTGGAATGAGTTTAGAATTGTTCCTCCTATTTAATTTTTTTGGAAGAGATTGAGAAGCATTGGCATTGAATCTTCTTTAAATATTTGTTAGAATTCATCAGTTAAGCCATTAGCTCCTAGACTTTTATTTGTTGGGAATAAATACCATATCAATGTTTTTAGTTGTAATTAGTATGTTGAGATTTTCTATTTCTTCCTGATTTAGTCTTTGTGAATTGTATGTTTATAGAAATTTATCTCTTTCTGTTAGGTTATCCAATTTGTTTGAGTATAATTGTTCACAGTAGTTTCTTATGATCCTTTATACTTGTGGGCTCTCTTTCATTTATAATTGTATTTATTTGAGTCCTCTCTCTTTTTCTGTTGTTTAGTCTATCTAAAAGCTTGCAGACTGAGCATGGTGGTTCACGCCTGTAACCCCAGCACTTCGGGAGGCTGAGGCGGTTGATTGCTTGAGCCTGGAAGTTCAAGACAAGCCTGGGCAACATAGCAAAACCCCACCTCTACAAAAAATAAAAACATTAGCTGGGTATGGTAGTGCATGCCTCTAGTCCCAGATACTTGGGGGACTGAGGCAGGAGAATCACTTGAGCCCAGGAAGTAAAGGCTGCAGTGAGCCATGATCATACCACTGCACTCCAGCCTCTGCAACAGAGTGAGACCCTGTCTCAAACAAACAAATTTAAAAAAACTTGTCAATTTTAATTCTCTTTTCAAAAAAAAATTCTTAGTTTCATTTTTCTTTTGATTGTTTTTCTAATCTGTTTCATTTATTTCTGCTATTATCTTTACTATCTTTATTATGTTTTTTCTTCTGCTAATTTGGGGATTAGTATTCTTTTTCTAGTTCTTTGAAATGGAAAGTTAAGTTTATTTGAAATTTTTCTTTATCCTTAATATAGACATTAATTGTTATAGACTCTGCAGGGTCTTGCTGTGTTGCCAAGGCTCGCCTCAAAGTCCCAGGCTCAAGAGATTCTCACTTGTTATAACCTTATCATGAATTAACCCATATATAATTTGAATTTATAAATGTATAATATATTTGAACTTATAAATTTATAATAATATGTGGGTAAAATATATTATACGAATTTACCCATAGATTATTACAGAATAACCTTCCTTATCTCAATTGTGACATGTTTTGACCTATAATCTATTTTTTATATACATATACCTGCCTCTTCTCACTTCTTGTAACTCATAGAATATGCTGTTTTACCCTTTGCTTTCAACCTTTGTGTGTCCTTAAGAGTAAAGTGAGTCTCCTGGATACTGTTTTTAATCCATTCAGTGACTCTCTGTGTTTTGATTGAATAATTTAATTTCTTTATACTTGAAATAATTATTGATTGAGAAGGATTTATTATTGTAATGTTAATTGCTTTTCTGTTTTTTAATTCCTTTGTTATTTTTTCCTATCTTGTTTTCTTCCTTTGTGATTTTTTTTCTTTTCATAGTGATATACTTTGTTTCCTACTCTGTATCATTTACAGTTTCCTCTTTGTGATTACCCTATGTCTTACTCTGTTTAGTATTGCTAAGAATACCTGAGGCTGCGTAATTTGTAAAGAAAAGAGATTTATTTGGCTCATGATTATGCAAGCTATATAAGATGTGTGGCAAGAGAGAAAACAAGAGTAGGGAGTAGAAGTGCCACGCCCTTTTTAACAACGAGCTCACATCAGAACTTACAGAGCAAGAACTCACTTACTACTGCAAGGAAAGTGCCAAACCATTCGTCAGTGATTTGCTCCCATAACTAAAACATCTCCCATTAGGATTAGGCCCCCCCTCCAATGTAGAGGATCAAAATTTAACATGAGTTTTGGAGTA
This sequence comes from Nomascus leucogenys, assembly GCF_006542625.1. Lineage (NCBI taxonomy): Eukaryota > Metazoa > Chordata > Mammalia > Primates > Hylobatidae > Nomascus > Nomascus leucogenys. Next base: position 23,703,221 of record NC_044397.1, on the reverse strand, counting down.
CTTCCATGACCCAAACATCTCCCATTAGGATTAGGCCCCACTTCCAACGTTGAGGATCAAATATTAGCATGCGTTTTGGAGCAGACAGACATCTGAACTACAGTACCATGAGACTTACATAAAATATCCTGTAGTTCTCATATGGTGTTCTATTTTAAGGTGATAACAACTTAATTTCAATCATATATAAAAATTAAACACGCCCCAAATTTTATGTTATTGACATCACTATTTACATTTTTTCATATAATATATCATTTAAAAAGTTATTGCAGCTCTAGTTATTTGTAATACTTTAATCTTAACTTTTATATTAGAATTAAAAGTGATTTATATACCACTATTACAGTATTAGAATTTTCCTAATTTGATGATATACTTACCTTTGCCAGTGAGTTTTATGCCTGCATATGTTTTGATTTTGCTAATTAGTATCTTTTCATTTTAACTAGAAGAACTTTCTTTAGCATTTCTAGTAAGGCAGGTCCAGTGATGATAAACCTCCTTAGATTTCGTTTGTTGAAGAAAATAATTATCTTTTTATTTGACAGCTTTAGTGGTTATCAACTTCCTAGTGGGCAGTTATTTTCTTTAAGCACTTTGAATATGTCATTTCACTTTGACCTGACATGCAGAGCGTTTGCTGAAAAATTTACAGATAATTTTATGAAGTTTCCTTTGTTTGTGATAAATTGCTTTTCTATTACTGCTTTCAGAGTTCTCTCTTTATCTTCGACTTTTGACAATTTGATTATCATATGTTTCAGTGAAGATGTCTTTATTCCCAACTAATTGGAATTCTTTGGGCTTTATCAACCCAGATGTTCATTTCCCTATTCATATTTGAAACGTTTTTTGTCTAATTATTTAAATAAACTTTCTACACCTTTCTCTTTCTCTACCCCTTCCAAAATTCTCATAGTATACATATTAATTCACTTGATAGTGTACCATAAGCCCTATAGGTTTTCTTCACTTTTTTATTGTTTTTACTTTTTGTTTCTTTCACTGGATAATTTTAAATTATCTGTCTTTGTGTTCTCTGATTCTTATATTTGATTAAATCTGCTGTTAAAGTTCTCCATTGACTTTTTTGGTTCAGACATTATATTTTTTAGCTTCAGAATTTCTATTTTTTTTAATAATTTTTATCTCCTTGTTGAACTTCTCATATTGTTCACTTATTGTTTTCCTGATTTTCTTTAGTAATCTATAAGTTATGTTTCTAAATGATTATTTCTAAATGATTACCTACAATGAAGAATCTGGCTCCATATCAAGGTACTTTCTATACTCTGCCATTTAAAATGTATTGCCTAGCTTGTAGTTCAAATGGATATTTTCACTCATGCTAAACTTTGTAACATTATTTACTGTTCATTTGGAAAATATTTTTTACTTAATTATTACAGTCTTCCAAATATAGCATATTTCATATTACACTAGTTGGTAGATTTATGTCATAAAATTACATTGGCTAATAGCATCACCAATCTCATCAGAGAAGTTTTTTACACATTGTAATGCTTTCAAGCTCAAGGTGAAGGATACAAGTATTCTTAAATTGTAATTTTTGTTTAAAATCTTGAATTTTTATTATTTTTAAAAATCTACTACTGTCAGCTGTTTACATGAATAGCAGCATTATTTTGTTAATTTTGAAGAAGATATTTGGCAAATTCCCAATTCTTAAATGATAGTTTGTCTGTCATCCATCCTTTCCAGTAACAATGTCATTAGATGAAAAAAACAGATATGTTAGCTTGCAATTCAAACAATCTCATGATTGCTTATTTTAGGCAACTATTATATATATGTATGTAGCAGAAGTTCTTTGGGCATGCTCTTCATTTCATCTCACAGAATTTTCAAAAGGTACGTGTTGTTGCTGCTCACGTTATTTTTACTGGGAGCTGAGGAATTTAATGATCACTAGTATAGTTTGCTGCCAACTAGATTTCTCTAAGAGGCCAGCAACTTACCCACCATTGATTTTACATCATCAGTACAAATGTCAACTCTGTGACAAATGCAAATATCTTAGTTTTGCTTTGAAACTAGTGGAGAAACTCTACAATAATCCATCAACACTTCTTTGCTTGGTTCTACTTGAAACCATATGCCTTTGTTGTTGAGCTAAAGTAAAATTGTCTTCTCACAATCCAAGTAGACTTACAGGTTAAGCCCATGAGTTTGACCCTGAGTGCACAAAAGGACTAACTTAGAAGAATGTGTTGCATTAATTGTGATTATACTCTTTGCCTTCAAACTTAAACCAAATCATATAGGAAGCCAGATGTCAAAGAAGCATTCTATCATTGCTTCAAGTTTATATATGGTAACAAACTATGTATTGAGAAAGTATCTTTCTGATCAGATGCCATTAAGTCTGAGTAGAAATAAGAGGCAAGATAAAATAACAGAACCAAAACAAAACCCCAGTTTATTATGAAAATAAAATAGTATCAAAGTAGTCTTACAACATTTCTAGTTTTATCCCTCTTACAGACTCAGTCTGAATTGGCAAGTTTGTTGCCCTATAGAAAACTACCATGGTTATATGAGGAAAAGTGAATCCTGGATTACCAGTTCATATTGCTTAATCAAAATCTGATAAAGCTCTTCAACCTGGTGCTTTTTGTCAAACATATCTGATTTTACTGTATTTTAAATTAAATTTAAAATATTTTAAACACATAAATGCACTTTTAAAATTATGTCTAGTGTAATTTTAGTAACATTTTTTATTTAAATATTCTCCAGAGACTTCTTTTAACAGCTAAGTGAACGAGTAAGAAAGAGATAGGAGAAAACACACACACACACACACACAACTTCTAAACATGTTTGGAAATCTCAGATGGAATCCACTCTGAGGGGCATCAGCCATAACAAGCATGTTAATATATCACTGTTCACCTCATGATGGTTTTGAAAATTTCCTTTTTTTGAATATGCAGATTTGGGCTAGTCGGCTCAATGGTACATTTATTAACATGTAAGTTTAAGTCATTGTTTTATTACTTATCCTTATTACACTACATGACTCATTAAAGTTATAGGCATTCTAGGAAGTTAGAGAGACACGTGAGCTCAAAACAGGGTGTAGACCTAAAAAACTACCTGAGATCACAGAAAATAAACACTAGAGATGGGGAAAAGAAAGGCAACTAATTTACTGCACATATACAAGATATTAAAATGGCATTTTTTATAAAATAGTTTTTTTGGTGTTTCTGTGACATTTTATTAGGGTTTTTCTGACCATAAGTGACAGAAATGCAAACCCTACTAGTTCATCAAAAATAGATATGTAATGAAGATTGTTCTTTTCTGTTAGTATTGATGAGAAGAATTCCCTGGTGATTTCACAGAAAAAGTAAGCCAAGAAAAGAGTAGTGGTGTAGCTAGGCATCAGGCATTCTCTCTCTCTCTTTCTTCTGTTTGTCTATCCATATTAGCTTCATTCTTTTCTCACAGCAGTGCAACTTTCCCCAAATGGTGGAAATATGACCTCCAAGATTTCCATCTCTAGTAACATGACTCTTTTGAACAGATGTACAAATGTCAGGGAAGGAACTCATTTGCCTTTGGTCAGATGAATGCTCTGTAGCCACGCAGAATAATGGTAAGAGGTCAGAGTAATGTCAGTCCCTGCTTGAACTATATGGACTGAGTACAAGATGTCAACAATCCCCAAATAAAGAGTGGTTATTGTAGCTGAGGAAGGAATGGCTACTAGGCAGACAAAATATAAGTTTGCACTACAGAGATTCATTGCTACAAGATTTTAAAAATCAGGTCAATTAAGTTATTATAAATTACAGTTATAAGATGTATCCATGTTGAATAAAAATTAAATCCATTACTAGGCCAACTGCCAGCTGAGGAAAACAAAACACAAAAAGATGCTATGATTGTGAGCCTAGCAGAAGCTTTGCATGTAAATTAATTAGTATTTATTAATGTTAAAGCAAAAAAGATAAGAATATTAATCTCCTAACAGCAAAGAATATTTGATGAACAACAGACTATTTTAAAATTAGATTGCTGAATGTTTCATTTGTCCTTGTATATAAAAAATGGAGTAGGATGTGGCCTTTTTTTTTTAACTTTAATGTTATTTTGGAAATAAAAATTATCATGGGGAAATGTATATGCTATTTCATTCTTAAAGCACAAAGCATATCTCATACTCAAAATACAGTATTTCATTTTTCTGCACATTTCTCTAGATAATATTTTTAAGACTGTAGTTTGACAGCTTACTATTAGGTTGGTGCAAAAGTGATTGCCATTACTTTTAATGGCAAAAACTGCAATCACTTTTGCAACAACTTAATAACTGCAACAGTCTTGAATCAATTATTTAAATTTACTATGCCTCAGTTTCCTAACATAAAAAAACAGGCTTAATAATCCAATCCAAAACAATTAAAATTTTTGAATTAGGTGATTTAAGGAAAACATTTGGAACTAAGATAATTAAAAAGCTGTTCTTATTCATGTAGTTGTACTCTGACCATTCAGACTAGCGTATAGAGATGGAATGGAGATGCTTTTAATTATAAATAGGACATATGAAATTTAAAAATTGGATAATGTATGTTTATGTCCCCAAAATTGATATGTGGAAGCCCTAACTTCCAATGTCACTGTATTTGGAGATGGAACCTTTGAAAAGTAATTAGGTTATTAGGGCAGGACCTTGGTCTGATGGGGTTAGTGGCCTTATGAGAAGAGGCACCACAGTGCTTGTTCACTTTCTCTCTTCTCACGTGCACACGAAAAAAAAAAAAAAAAAGCGTGTGAGCATGCAGCAACAAGGAAGAGAGTCCTCACGTCCTCACCTGACCAGCCATGCTGGCACCCTGATCTTGGATTTCCAGTTTCCAGAACTGTGAGAAAATAAATTTCTGTTTTCTATGGTATTTTATTATGGCAGTTGAAGCTAACTAAGACAGATACAAACTAGAAGTTTACATAGAAAAAAAAAGAATGATTTGAAATGGTAAACATAACAGTGTTGTCAGCTTCCATCCCAATAAATATGTCACTAACCACATTTTATTCCGCCATCCACTCCTACTATGGTGGAGTAGGATAAGAATGGATTAGTAGTAAGTAAATCTGTTTGATCTACATTAGTAAAAATAGCCTCACCTCATAGGAAAAAAATGGAAAAAGATTCACATTTTTATACCTATAACAGTGCTACTTAAATTGTTCTATTATTAGCTTTAATATGTAAAATACAGGTGGTTGTTAAAACCATATAAAAACCTGAATGTAAAACTTTTTTAAAGCTAAAATGTCAGGTCATAAAATACACCGTATTTGGTATCCTTCTTGTGTGTGGTTTTCGTTATCTTGTTCTCCATGAAATTCCCTCAAAGGCTCCTTAGAGGCAGGTTTGCTTATAGCAGGGTCCATGATGTGAGAGGACTGGAACTCAATTTTCTGATTTAATAGTGCAGTGTTATTCAAGCATGAAATTACCTATTCATGTAGAGTAATCCCCTTTGCCTGGCAAGTCAAGGCTCAAAAACTTGATGTCTACTGTGATTACAGCTGGTGACCCAACCAATTGTTGCTAGAATCAGAGTTAAGTTTTTCTGTATGCCCCATGGAGGAAAATATGTCTCTGTGAACAGCTAAAAGGTGAAAATAGGTATGTAGCTCTTCTTAGAATCACAGCACTATGTGATTAACATGCTGGGTTAAAAACAACCAAATATGATTATAGCACAAATGGAAAGTGTATTGTTTGAACTTTTATTTTAGGTTCAGGGATACTTGAAAAGTGTATTTATTTAATTGACATTCAGTTTAAACAAGTTTCTTTTAACAAAAATTCTACCAGGTTTAAGAATTACAGAGGAGGCAAAGTCCAACTCAGCTTTGTCTGTGACCATCTGCTCTATAGGAAACAATGAAAAACAATTTGGTTTTCCTCATTAACCTAATCAAACATGGTAAGTGCAGTTGTTTAGCATTGCAACCTCTGAAGTATGAAAATTCGAATAGTGCAAACCTGTCCAGGAGTAATTTTGAGCCAGAAATGTTAGCTACATATGTAATTGTATTTTTTCCTAGTAATCACTTCAAAAAAGGAAACAGGTGAACCTAATTTTAATAATATATTTTTAATTTACGCAGTATATCAAAAATATGATTGCTTTCAACATTTAACAAAAAACATGTCTGATGAGATACTTTTTATTATTATTATTATTATACTTTAAGTTTTAGGGTACATGTGCACAATGTGCAGGTTTGTTACATATGTATCCATGTGCCATGTTGGTGTGCTGCACCCATTAACTCGTCATTTAGCATTAGGTATATCTCCTAATGCTGTCCCTCCCCCCTCCCCCAACCCCACAACAGTCCCCGGAGTATGATGTTCCCCTTCCTGTGTCCATGTATTCTCATTGTTCAATTCCCACCTATGAGTGAGAACATGCGGTGTTTGGTTTTTTGTCCTTGCGAGAGTTTACTGAGAATGATGGTTTCCAGTTTCATCTGTGTCCCTACAAAGGACATGAACTCATCATTTTTTATGGCTGCATAGTATTCCATGGTGTACATGTGCCACATTTTCTTAATCCAGTCTATCGTTGTTGGACGTTTGGGTTGGTTCCAACTCTTTGCTATTGTGAATAGTGCTGCAATAAACATACGTGTGCATGTGTCTTTATAGCAGCATGATTTATAGTCCTTTGGGTATATACCCAGTAATGGGATGGCTGGGTCAAATGGTATTTCTAGTTGTAGATCCCTGAGGAATCACCACACTGACTTCCACAATGGTTGAACTAGTTTACAGTCCCACCAACAGGGTAAAAGTGTTCCTATTTCTCCACATCCTCTCCAGCACCTATTGTTTCTTGACTTTTTAATGATGGCCATTCTAACTGGTGTGAGATGGCATCTCATTGTGGTTTTGATTTGCATTTCTCTGATGGCCAGTGATGATGAGCATTTTTTCATGTGTTTTTTGGCTGCATAAATGTCTTCTTTTGAGAAGTGTCTGTTCATGTCCTTCACCCACTTTTTGATGGGGTTGTTTGTTTTTTTCTTGTAAATTTGTTTGAGTTCATTGTAGATTCTGGATATTAGCCCTTTGTCAGATTAGTAGGTTGAGAAAATTTTCTCCCATTCTGTAGGTTGCCTGTTCACTCTGATGGTAGTTTCTTTTACTGTGCAGAAGCTCTTTAGTTTAATTAGCTCCCATTTGTCAATTTTGGCTTTTGTTGCCATTGCTTTTGGTGTTTTAGACATGAAGTCCTTGCCCATGCCTATGTCCTGAATGGTATTGCCTAGGTTTTCTTCTAGGGTTTTTATGGTTTTAGGTCTAACATGTAAGTCTTTAATCCATCTGGAATTAATTTTTGTATAAGGTGTAAGGAAGGGATCCAGTTTCAGCTTTCTACATATGACTAGCCAGTTTTCCCAGCACCATTTATTAAATAGGGAATCCTTTCCCCATTTCTTGTTTTTGTCAGGTTTGTCAAAGATCAGATAGTTGTAGATATGTGGCATTATTTCTGAGGGCCCTGTTCTGATCCATTGATCTATGTCTCTGTTGTGGTACCAGTACCATGCTGTTTTGGTTACTGTAGCTTTGTAGTATAGTTTGAAGTCAGGTAGCATGATGCCTCCAGCTTTGTTCTTTTGGCTTAGGATTGACTTAGTGATGCGGGCTCTTTTTTGGTTCCATATGAACTTTAAGGTAGTTTTTATTCATACTAAATCTTTGAAATCTGGTGTGTATTTTATACTTAATGGACATCTCAATTTGAAATAGTCATATCTCAAATGCTCAATAGCCACATGCTTCTATCTTATTGGACAGTGCAAATCTGCCATCCTTAACATCGTAAAATATTCTCTCTGAGCTCAAGGGTTTTCAGAATCTTTAAGTGGCAAACACTGGAGATGTGAAATGATTGAGAAGAACAGACAAGGCTACCTGCTTTAATGAGGTGTTTTCAATATGATAAGGCTATCTAAAAAATAAATTTTCTTTTTTTATGCAATGGGAAAAGTCACAAATATTCTCTCTCACACACACATTTGCGTGCGCACACACGCACGCACACACACACACACACACACACCGCTTAAATTTTTGGCTCACTGACTTCTCTTTTCCTGAGCAGAGTAATGGATTAAGAAGTTTAGATTTATTTAGACTTTAGACTAGACATCTACCATTTCAGATGAAAGAAAAGATCTTGGAAAGCTGCACTTGGAAGCAAGAAAATTGTCATTTTTGGATGAGGTTTAACAGAGAGTGATAGGAGAGATTGAAAACATCAACTGTAGGAAGAGAAATTCAGAGGGGTAACATTTTATTGTGCAGTGTGAATGTAATCAACCTGAGTAATCCACTCCATAGTTTTTGGTAAAGTTTAAATCACTTTTCAACTTGGAGAGATGCTTAACTGATGGTTTTCTGAATATAACGTGATACCTATGAAACGGGAAAAGTTCCCTTATCCCCCTCACAGGGTGTGCGGTGGGGTGTGGCTCACTCCTTCGGTGCCCCACCACTCAAAACCCCTTGGGAGAGCAGGCAGATGGGCAAGTTGTGGGGCTCCGACCCCACGGCAGTGTCTAGGGGTGCATGTTATAGCTCCTGAGGCCCCAGTGGGCGTGTGTTACCGTGTGCCCTTTTAGTTTAGCCAACCGCAGGCAGCTTGTGTTTATCAGCTCAATTAGACCCCCCAGCCTTATAGCAAGGACAGAGGGCTTTCCGTATCCCAGCGTTTCTTGCCTTGGTATACCAGAAGAATCGGATCACATGTTGGCTTAGAGAATGAGTGCAAGGTTTTATTGAGTGGAGGTAGCTCTCAGCAGATGGGGGAAGCCAGAAGGGAGATGGAGTGGGAAAGGTGGTTTTCCCCTGCTCAGCAGCCAGGCTCTCCTCCAACCGCCCCGGCCAAACTGCGCATCATTTCACCAGTCATGGCTTGACGGTGCCTGTCAGTGTGCTCTTAGGCCGGTGCGTTTCTCGCCACGTCCAGCCACTTATCTTCTTCCGTCAGTGTGTTCCTCTCCATGTCCAGCCGCTTGTATGCCTGCCCGCTAGGGTCTCGGGGTTTTTATAGGCGTAGGATGGGGGTGTGAAAGGCCAGGGTGGGAAATCCAACATTTGGGTGCGAAACCAGGAGTGCGTCCTCACCTAGGTCTGCGGGTACAGGCCCGGGGGCGGAACCCTACCCAGGGACCCGCCCTTCTCCTCCCAGCTCTTCCCTGCCCCCACTCCTGTATCACCTACATGGACCATGAAGTCGGCCAGGTTTATTTGGGTTATATGTACATTCACATGGATTGAATGACAAATATATATATATATATTTAACAGCATTATGAAATAAAGTAACTTGTCCCGTTTGTGTGTGCAAACAAACATGGTATACAGCTTCAGGTTTATCTTTATAATTTTTTTTTATCTTTGTTAGCCAGCAGTTAGGTCCATTTTTATAGATGTTTCTAGTAATTTGTTTTAGTCACATACATGAAATTTTTAGAAATATTATTTAAGTTATTTAAAGGCTGATCTTGAAGGACAAAGGTTTTCAGAGTAAAAATCTAAAAGTTTTAAGGTTGTTATCTTGTGATTTACTTAAGGCTTGTGTGTAGCTTGAAAAAGATGTTAAAATCTCTTTGCTGTCAAGAGCTAGTTTCAATATTTTAGAAGCACATGACTTAAAAATCTGCACTAATAATTCTCATTCACAACATTGAAAGTTGGGATTTGTTGAGTTCTTTAAATTGGCTCTAAGTTCCATTTCTTGAGTAAAAAGCTATTGAAAAAGATAATTAGAATAGTTAGAGTAAATGTCAAATAAATTAAAATATTTTGACTAAATTATTATGTGTGTTTGCATGTCAGATCAACACAGTCATGTGTTTCTTAGCAAGGAACTATACACATATGTTTTGCTTCTGCTCAGGATAAGAGTACAAATCACTCTGGCTCTTTCTGAATAATTACAACAAATAATTTTATTTGAAAATATTTCATAAATAATTTATAATTGCTATACACACAAATATTATATGTGTTTATTCTTATGATTCACTTCAACTTTCTCTGACAATCTCAAATGATACTGATATCTCTAGCTGCTTAGTTTTTTATTCTTATTAAATAGAACTCATGGACTCAGGTTTGGAGACGTCCAAGTTGTGTTGTTCAGTTGCATCTCCAGAATTAGGTCATCTCTCCTTGGGGGACAGTAGATGGCCTCCCTCAGAAGTAACCAGTCTGCAGTTTTGTTTCCTGAAGAACCATGACCGTGACTAAACATCACTTGAATGTTGAAAGTTTTTATTTCTCTATAACTTTTCTCCAGCAGCCTGATTCCCTCCAGATTCCTGGCCTGATCAGTGACAGCCCTTGTCCTGACAGAGGCTGATGAAACACACCACCATGACCCAAGAAACCCTTGATTCAGTGCTGCACCTTTGTACCATAGCAATAATAACTCATGTAATTTACCTCCTCTTATTGCTTGAGAGTGAATGTCAAAAGTTTACTTTGCTTTCTAATGTTTATAGGTAATACGTGTGAGCAAGCTTCTTGGGTTTTAATACCAGCTTCACCTCTGACTATCTATACTGTTTTGGGAAAATTACCTGGCCTCCCTAACCTCAATTTCCTAGTCTGTAAAATGGGAATAATAATAGCAGCCTATTTTGGAGGATTACTGTGAATATTAGATGAGTTGAGGGCAAGATGTGTTAATTCCTGTAAACCAAGTTGAATAGGACCTGGCAAATGGTAAGCAACCAATAGATACCAGTTATTATTACCATCGTAAGATAAGTGTATTTTTGCAGCAGTGCCTCTAGACTGCACAGCAGAATCACCCAATGAAAATTTTAAAAATCCAGCTACTTGTGTCCCAGCCTAAACTTACTGAATTAGAACCTGAAGAGGTAAGTCTCATCATGTGTTTTTTTTCTTTTAAAGTTCCAAAGATGATTCTGATGTTGCAGCCAAGTTTAAGTCTTGCTGCTGCAAGAAGATATTATAATTCTAATTGGTATCCAGTTTTTATTAATTACAAGTTAATCATATACTAACACTGACCATTCTGTGCTTTACTGACTCTAGACCATTATTCAGTGTCATTATTAATGTAGATATCTCAAATGAGAGGTTGAGACCAATTTTTTTCCTATGCCATTTACATGCCATTTTTAACAAGTAGAGTTGGGAAAAGGAGCCCACCGGGTTGAAGTTTAACTATGAAAATACAGTCTAGACAGAAAGGGAAATCTAGATTTTAGATCAGCCTTAGAGTGAACAGTCATTTCCTGGGGAATTGTTGGTGAAAGGTTGAGTTTACATGAACCAGATGGTAGATCTGAATTTTGTTGTATCTTTGTTTCCCCCAATATTTCCGCTGCCCCTTTAGAGCACAGTTGCACTACAGTCAGGATAAACTTTTTCAGGTTTGCCCCAATATTGTTATTAGCTAAGATTTATTAAAGGCCCTCTGTTTTAGGGGCTTTATATGATTTTATCTCAATAATGCCATGAACTAGGAACTAATTAATATCATCATTTTACCTGTAAGGAGGCTGAAGTCAGAGAGATTAAGCAACTTGCCTAAAGCTGCAAAGTTTATAAGTGGTATAGCCAGGATATCAGCCTGGACTCTAGAGCTATATAAATATATATATATATATATATATTTTTTTTTTTTTTTTTTTTTTTTTTTTACTGTAAGTTCTGAGATTCATGTGCGGAACATACAGGTTTGTTACATAGATATACATATGCCATGGTGGTTTGCTGCACCCATCAACCCATCATCTAGGTTTTAAGCCCCGCGTACATTAGGTATTTGTCCTAATGCTTTCCCTCCCCCTTGCCCTCCACCCCCTGACAGGTCCTGATGTGTGATGTTCCTCTCCCTCTGTCCGTGTGTTCTCAAGAGGGCAGTATTCTTAACCACTGCTCTGTACTGCTGCCTCCCGCAACTGCAGCTCTTCGGCCCATCCCACTTGAGAATAAATACATCCTCTTAAAGATGACTATTTTGGGTAAACACAAATATTCTTCCTCTGGGCATTTCTTTCTCTCTCCTGATTTTTGTCTTCTGCTGCAGGTTTTGGCCACTACTCTACCTTCTTCATTAAATTTGCTTTTCTTAGCATTTCAAGTTACAGTGCTATTAAAAACAGTTTTTCATTTTCTTTTAAAAATGTACCACGGGAGAAATGCAGCTGTCTTTCCTTCAGGGCTCTTTCTTTTAGACACGATTAAACAATCCACATCAATAAATGACTCAACCAGGTGAAACAGAGAATTCCTAAGAAACCATAAATCTCACAAGTTTCAAAGGCTGCTACTCATTTCACATTGTTCAGATGAAATATATCACCCTAAATTCAACTTTAATCATATCATCCTGATTGTCTTTGATCCTTATACTTCTTCAGATTTTCAACACTTTGGTCTTTTTAAATTTTTGGTCCATCCTTTGTTTAGTGCAAGGCCTTCCACACATATAGGAGCTCATAGCTTCTTTGTGGTAATTAAAGATAAGCCTCTTCAAATTTTGAAAAAAAAAATCTTAGCTATAGGGGTTAAATGAACTACTCTGTCTCAGGTTTCAAACCACTGGATAGTGATATTTTCCAAACACCCTGCACAGCCAAGCACTTTGCAGTGAAGTGATTTTGCCACTGGGAAGCATCTATTCTGGTGCCCTAACCCCTGCTCATGGTACCAGAACCCTAACTCCATTCTGCAGAACTGTACTGCTCCTATTCATAGATCTATGATTAGGATAATATTGACCCACCCAAGCTAGAAACAGAAACTGTGAAGTCCAGTCTTTTGTTCAACTTAATTGCATCAGGCCTGGGCCTGTGAGTCAGTTCAAACCAATGCGACATTGCAAATATTTGCTGGTGTCTTCTGGGTAAAAAGCTTGTCTTTCCACTGAGACCTATGAACACAATGTTACCTCTTTACTTCTGGACATTGAAATACAAGATTGTAAAGCCTAGAACTGTTGCAGCTATTTCTGATAAAAAGAGAAAAGCCAGTCTTAGAAATGATCTGATACTCAAAAAAAAAAAACTCTCATGAATTATGTGCAAGAATTCAGATCAAACCATAGTCAGAGAACTCTGAGCTTTTTAATTCCTTTTTATTCTTCAGGCTGTGTCATCTGTGATTTTTGGCTACATACAACATAAAGAATTCAAATTGTATTTCAAGAGAGAAACAGAAGAGTTCATCCTTGAATTATAAGTCTTTATAGAAGTTCTTTTGTTTTCTTTAATTTTTTATTAATCTACTGGTGTTAGTCATACCAAAGACACAGAGAAGTGAAATAATTAGCTAATCATAGATTCAGAGGCAGCATAAAGATAGAAATAAAAAGCAAGCTGTAACAAAATTTAATTCCTGTTTAAAGGCTTTGATTCAATCAACATGATCATTATGTATTTGAAAATGTAGGTGATTCTAATAGGAAGCTACTACCGGTCACTGTTAGGTGAGTTTGTTTTCAGTTGTATAAACTTTGTGATAATTATAAATTCAACCATGTTTCAATAGTCACAGCATAATTATAGATTTGGACTTTCACAATCAAAAGGTCTTTGGTTGCTCTTTGAATTCATATTTCCAAGAATTAGGTTCTACTAAAATTATCATTTAATGACCTCTTTGTTGAATGCCCTTTGGCAATATCTTTGCTAGGTGGTCATATATCCTACGCTTAAGCATCATGGGTTCTAATCTTGATTGGTTTTTACTATTATTATATGCGTCTTTACTCTCAAGAGATGAATCATCTGATTGCTATCTCGTTCCCTAAGTGCCATGTAGAAATTATGTGTACACATGAAAGCCTTTTCGATGTTCAAAGATGTCCTTTATAACTTTTATTTATTTTTAAATAATCTCCAATATCTTCTCAGGATAAATTCCCCCAATATCTTCAAGTTATTTGATTTTTTAAAAAATGTCAGGCAGAGGTTGTGGTGAGCCAAGATGGCGTCATTGCACTCCAGCCTGGGCAACAAGAGTGAAACTCCAACTCGAAAGAAAAAAAAAAGAAAGAAATGTCTCTTATACATTTCCTTTAGGCCAAAGACATGAATGACAGTAAAATATATAAAAGAAAGGTGGATAAGGGACCAGAAACTTTCATTATTTGTAGGTAATATGTTTCTGCAAACAAAGAAGCCCAAAGAAGCCTAGGGCAATGACCATGCATTGCATTCCAGGTGGTAAAGGATGGACTTTTCAATCAATTGAGCTGATAAAGTTGACTTTCCCTATTCAATAAGGAAAAGTCTTTCCCTATTCCAAAAGGGTCTGTTAGAAGAAAATAAATGAGTACATCTACCTCACATGATACACATAGTCAATTCCAGATGATTAAAGACTTCAAAGTAAAAAGTAGAACGCTAAAATTATTATTAATATATTTAGGAAAATGTTTTACCATTTCAGGATAAAAAAGAAAAATTTTTAAAGAACTCAGAAGAGAAAATAAGCTCTGAAGAAAAAGACTGATATTTTAAATTAATTTAAAATTAAGCACATCTATTCACTGGACAGCATCCAGTAAAAAAAAAAAAAAAGAACACTAGCCATAAATAAGCAGAAGATATGTGTAGCATATATAACTGATGACAGATTAATCCAGAACATACAAAGTCTAGTAAGTAATTCTTAAAAGACACTCATCTAGTATAAAAGTATCTAGATAACAGAAACACAAATGGTCAACAAATATATGAAAAGAAGCTTAACTTCATTGAAATCATAGAAATGCAACTAAAAACCGTAATGAAACCCAATTTTATATTCATCAGATTTGCACAAATTAAAAAATAGAAAAATAGCAAGTGTTGGCAAGGATGCAAATCAGTAGATATTCCCAGACATAACATTGAAGAAAAAACAGCAGCAGATATATACATGTAAAATAAATTACATTTTTAAGAAATTACCTTTTTAAAAAATTAAAAAGGTAAAATGATTTTACATGTTGTTTAGGAGTACATGCATATGTATTCAAAGTAGATACAATGCATAGAAGAAACACATTTAATTCAGAACAGTGAGTAACTATTGAGATGGTGAGATGGGGTGAGAGAGAAGGAATGCCATCAGAATAAGTTACCAGCAGGTTTAATTGTACCTCACATGCTTTAAATCTTTTATTTTCTTTTTCTTTGTTGTTTTTTGTTTTGTTTTGTTTTGTTTTTGCTTGGTGACTTTTTTATTGTGGTAAAGTATATAAAACATAAAATTTACTATTTTGGTAATTTTATGTGTACAATTCAGTGGCATTAGGTACATTCATAATGATTATGTTTTCAATAGTTAACATAAGTTTTTTCCCCTTATGGATGTGACTGCCATCCTGCAACAGAAAATTTGGGTGGACAAGGTACTGAAAATGATTGTAACTTCTTTAACTTACAGGAAACAAGACTTGGAGTCCCTACAAGTACCCTAAAAGGGTACTTGCAGCATATAACCTTTCTGGCTGAAATTACAGAACAGAATATAAATGTTATTAACTTTTTGAAAAAATAAAAAGTAAAATGACCCAGTAACAAACTAGAATATGGGTAGGAGGGAACTGAAGGGTCAAAGAATTAATAAGGTTATCTTACAAAGAGGAGAATTAAGATATACTGTCTGTGGTTGTTGTAATACAAAATAGAGGTTTAGATATGCTACCTAAAAATATACAAATACAGTTACTAAAGTAATATAAACTTAGTATTATAAATATATCAGGAAAAGGAGTAGGATCTAACTAAGCTAAATCTAGCATAGCAGAATTTCAGTGGTTAATGCTGACTTTTCCAACAAAAATGTATGTATATGTTCAAAATAAAAAGTTAATAGTATATGATTTACAGCTATGGAGAAGTAAGAACAGAAAGAGATCCAAGTGCTTGCATCTAAGGAGCCGGATTCAGGGTGGGGAACTTATCAGGAAATTGTGGCTTTTAATGATAGTTTCTTCTGTATTTTTTTAAGTAACATGCTTGTATTCTTTGATTAAAAATAATCATCATGGTATGTTTAGAAAACTGATTCTGTTCTGCTCTGAATGTCTCTCTCAGATTTATATCTAAATTTTAATTATTTATTATTGACAGTAGTATACCTATTATAGTATTACTGTAAAAAACGGAATGCGAGAAGAAAGGGGAAGCATTTTAAGTCTAGGAAGTAGAATAAAATATGCTGCAAAAAATGTTTTAGGTTTAGTATTCCTTGAAATATAATTCAATCTTGATTTTCAAGAGAATTTTTGACTGTATCAGTCTTTGTATATAATCAAACAGAGCACAAAATGGGTACACTCAACCTTAGGAAACTTGAGGTTTAGTAAATTTTCCTTTTTTAATACCTTACCAAAAATGGTTGTGTTAATTTTTTATGTTCATGCAATTTACTTCCAAGACAAGGTAGTTAATGAGGGTTTTATAGTTGTTTGACAGTGGAAGCTAAACAAGATATGTCTCAGTGGAGTAATTATTGCTTATGTATGTATTAGGATTTCTCTATTAGTAAAAAAAATCAGTCTTATAATTATGTCATAAAATTTGATTAGGGACATAAAACTGGAGATTGTAATACTATTAGAGTGCAGGGAATCTGCAATTTTCTAAAAATCTAATTTTGGAATGTGTCTCTTTTGGATACTAAATACAGAATTTTTTGACCCAGGATAAGTCATCTTTTATCTGAACTCTTTCTTGAATTTTCTAAGACTTGTAATAATCAAGGCCTGGATTGAAAGCATAATAAATTATTCAGAGATGCATTATATCCTTGATTTTATAATTACTGAGCAAGAATTCCAGAGATATGCACAGTTGCACATTCCACAGACTCCTCAGAAATCATATCTTCAACATAAGTAAAATAACTTCCATTAGTAATTTATTTATTTTTTGTGAGGGATGGGGGGATTAATTCTTAAATACTAAGGCATTAAAGTTTCTATAAATTATTATCCCTGTAAGATTTCATTTTAGGAGTCATGAAGATATATTGGGTAGTGAACATAGAATTAGATTTTGTCTTTGCATATTCAAGTCAATCCTCTAAGTGTGATTGTCATTTAACTTATGTAATGCATAATTTTTCTTATCTCTTTTGAGATAAGAAAAGAATTTCAATAGAATTACTGCATTAACTATGGAGATGGGGTGGTGATTAAGGGGAATATCCTACCAAATATATGAACTGTGGTCTGGTAAGAGTATGGCAAGAGAAATAGAATAAGTGCCACTACATTACTTTTAATGCATTTCCCATGAAGATTGTCTTAGTCTGTTTGTAAAGCTATAACAAAATATCATAGACTAATTTATAAATAACAGAAATTTATTTCTCACCTTTGGAACTTGGGAAGTTGAAGATCAAGGCGCTGTCAGGTTCAATGTCTTGTGAAGGTCCTGGTCTCCACTTCCAAGATGGCAGCTTCTTGCTGCATTATCTGGAAGAGAGGAATGCTATGTCCTCACATGGCAGAGGGTAGAAGGGCAAGAGGGCCAAGTATTGTGTGAAGTATCTTTTATCAGAGCCTTAATCCCACTCACAAGGGAGGAGCCCTCATACCTGATCACCTCTTACATGCCTCACCTCTTGTTACTATCACATTGGCCATTAAATTTTAACACCTGAATTTTGGAGAGGACACATTCTGACTATGGCAGAGATTAAGCTGTAAAACTTGACTAACATACATGATGAGACAGTTCATCTCTTAAGATTTATTTTGAACTGAAGAGGCTTTGGGAGCTAGCCTAGAAAATGTGTATCTTATATAATTTTGTTTTTCCAAGAAAATGCAATTCTATTTTACAATTAAATGAACTTTAAGAAAATACTTTTGGAATATTATCAGTTCGTACATTTGAAGTCTCTTTATATGTATATGTGTGTCTAGTCACATCAAGTGGTATATATAATATGCTTTGTATTAGTTTTAAGAGCTATTATCAAGTTCAGCTAGCTAACTGAAGAAATTGTGGCCAGCCTACAAAGAGTTGTCATGTGTATTAATAATGTAATCTGAATGACTGCAGAGTGATGAAATTAGACTGTTAGTAGTTAATAAAGACAATAGAAAGTCTTCCATGAATGTGTATTGATGACAACATGGGAGAATAATTCTGTCTAGTTACACTTTGAAATCCTGGCATGTCATAGAAGCTTTGTTTGATTTGTTGCTGTTGCTTTCTTGACAGAAATTCAATTTAGGGAGAAACTCTGAGACCAAGGCATCTGTTACCTGTTTTGTGAAGCATGGCATTGAAGACTGTCTTATACCTATTAGCAATCATGGCAAGAAGACATTAGTAATGATGACACACATGCATAGCATCACCTTCTTACTTTATTTAAAGTGTCATGGGATTGGGCCCCTTAGATAACTATTTCAAACAGGTTTAGATAATTTTGCAGTTTAAACATACAGAGGCTACCAAAACCACTGACCATAAAATGTTGTTCTTTAGATCACATTGTTTAAAAAGTATCCTTGGTTATCTCCCCTTTTCAAAGGCTTCCTTTATCTTCATTTTGTTTTGATAATGGTAAGAGTTAATTCTAAATATTTTTGCCATAAGCATGTGTATTTGGGAATTCTTTGCTTTTTACTTACAGAACAGGCATCTAATTGAGCAAGTATGTCCCAAAAGATTGATGTGTGTCTGGCAGTGCTTGCCCTTCACGTCGTTGTTCCATTAGAGTGACTATTATTTACAGACAGAGCACCATTCTTCCTTGACACTTCAAGACTCAGAGAGAGTCACCTAATTTTATTATTGCTGTTTACAATTTGTCCCTTGACAATCACATTTTTACAACTAAGACACATTGATGAAGATAACTTTCTGGAATTTATACTGCTTACCCTTAGATTTAATTCAATCCAAAATACTTTTGTGAAACACCTACTTTGTTCCTGGCTGCAGGCAAGGTTGCTCTCTGTCTAGCAGGGGAGAAAAATAACTATATTATAGAAGAATAATGCAGACATATATAAGATGTTAATAGGGTGTCTACTGTGGAAAAGATAAAAACTTTTGCTTTCATGGGAAGGGGCTAGATTGGGGTATTCAGGAAAACCCCTGTAAGGTAATATTTGATCTAGATTTTGAAAGATTTATGTATTTTAATTACATATAGTAAGTACTGTATGTTCCCTGATGAAGTTCTATTTTTCAGGGAATGCTGCTGCACTTAGTGTCCTTGAGATCATACTTCTACTTCTGGATTAGTAGAAATATGAATGGAGGTAGCATTTTTAAGGCACATATTCTTAAGTGGACACTTTACAGATTATGATTATGACTCTCAGTATCCTCTTTCTTTAGCTATGGGCCAGGGAGCCAGGGTAACTTAAAAAATATAGGAACATAATGGCTGGGCGCGGTGGCTCACGCCTGTAATCCCAGCACTTTGGGAGGCCGAGGCGGGCGGATCACGAGGTCAGGAGATCGACACCATGGTGAAACCCCGTCTCTACTAAAAATGCAAAAAATTAGCTGGGCGCAGTGGTGGGCGCCTGTAGTCCCAGCTACTCGGGAGGCTGAGGCAGGAGAATGGCGTGAACCTGGGAGGCGGAGCTTGCAGTGAGCCGAGACTGCGCCACTGCACTCCAGCCTGGGAGACAGAGCGAGACTCCGTCTCAAAAAAAAAAAAAAAAAAAAAAAAAAAAAATATATATATATATATATATATATATAGGAACATAATACATTAGAAGGCTGGAGAAAATTTAGGAGATTTTACTTGTTATCTGATGGCCAACGCCAAGATCCAAGCTTTCTTCACTACGAAGATTTTGTAAACATATATTTATTAGTCTCATAGCTTCGCCTATCTTTCACCACCATGACATTCTATTAAAAAATATTAAGCAGCTTTGTTTATGTTTAGGTCCAGTCTCTTTTGATATCCCAAACAGGCTAAAATCATATACTTCAGCATTTCAGTGTATGTAACAATTATCCAAAATGACTACCATCGGTGATTCCAAGGTAACTGTGCATCAAATTATCTCAGGGAAATTAATAAAAACACAGAATTCTGAGCCTAACGTTGGATGTTTCACTGCAATAGATCTGGGCTAGGAAAATAGAATAAGGATTTCTAATATGTAATTTAGGTGAATCTGATTCAGTCATTTTTATGAAATGGGGCCTGGAAGCCATTAATCTAGATTTTATACACCTGCTAACGAAAATATACTTTTGAAAGTTCCAGTCTGTACTTGTGTTTTCGGGGGTTATAACTGGCCCCCAAGCAGAAGTATCCCAGGATGTAAAACTTATTGTAACCCAGTATGAGGCATGGGGAGGAGGGAGATACAAATTAATGAAATTCATTTTGAGCACTCATAACCAGTTAGCCATTTTCGCCTTGAGCAACCCTGGCACAAAATTATGGGAGAATAAATGTGAGTGTTTTGTATTCCTCTTATTCAATTCCAATTCTCTTTTCATGTTTAACATCTGGATGATTAATAACTTATTAGTATTCTGCAATAGGAAGCTCTCAATTTATCAATGTTGAAAGCCTTACTGTCAAGCTATCAGAATTGGCATCCCCAGTTGTAACAGAATTGTCTTTTCTATGAACTGTCTCATGTCACATTTTCTCTCTCTCTCTCTCTCTGTATAAGATGATAGATAGATAGATGGATAGATAGACAGATTTTTAATGACAGTTTTTTTTCCACTATAAAACTTCCTCCTAGTCATGTAATTCCTTTCAAAGTCATTCAGACAAGAAGTCTGGAGGCTCTTCCTAACTCCTGATTTCCAGGGAACCCCCCATTCATCTATTCCACCTCCAGTCTTCCCTGTATCAGTAAATGATAACTCCTTCCACCTGGTGCTTTGGAGAAAATTCCAGGAGTCTCTCTTGATTCTTTTCTTTGATTTATACCACACCCTCAATTTCCACTACATGAAAGCCCTATTCATCCAGGTCTATAATGTAGCCCGAATTAATTCACTTCTCTTCCTTTCCTGTAACAAATCACTGCCATTGCCTGTGTTTCCACTGTTGTCTACCTACAATCCATTATTTATGCAGTAACAAGAGGAGACTATATGAAAACTAAGTGGGATAGGGACACTCCTTCAATAGTGATTCTCCAATAGGTTCAAATTGCTTTAAATAAGATGCAAAATCTTTACCTTACCTACTACGCCATCAATCTCTGACTTCTGCCCACCTCTTTAACTATATCTCTGGTATCACATTCCCACAAGCCCATTTTGATCCAAACACACGGGCCATAATTCTGTTCTTTGGACATAGGGACTTATTCACTCTGGACCATTGCCATCCTTTCTCTGACACATTTTCTCCTGGACTGCCTCCTCATTAATAAAGTCTAAGTTCAAACATCAACCATCTCAGATAGTCTTTCACTGATCAGCCTAACTGTAGTGCCACCATTCTATTCTCTTTCTCAATATATTACCCTATTTAAGTGTTTCATAGAACTTATTTTTTAATTGTATAGTGATTTAATCCAAGTTTTTCCCTCTAAAATGTAAGATGTGTCTGTCTTATTACTATATTTCTAAATCTAGAGAAGTCCCTTATATATTGTATTACTATATTTCTAAATCTAGAGAAGTCCCTTATATATTGTAGATATGCAATAAATATTAACTGAATAAATAAAATAATACATTTCAAGGCACGATAACTTGAATTATTGATTTTCATTTTTCCAATTTAAAAGTTCCTGAATTATGAGAGGACTTTAATATTTTTTAAGACTCATAATTATTCTAACAATTCTCCTTTTCCCAGTTGAATCTCACCACATTCCATCTTCCACAGAGTTGCCAAAGTTAAATTTCTAAACCAATAAGGTGATGGACTTTTTACCATTCTTCAAATCCATAAGATAAAGTCAAAAGTCCTGAGCAATGTCTAAAGGCTTTTTATAATTTTTTCTCCATCTGTATTTTTAGCTTCATTTTCTGCCTCTTCCCTTTGTACTCTACTATCTAACCACATAAAACTTGAGTAGTCTCAGACATATCATGTTATGTTGTGATCCATGCCTTTGCCAGTACTAGTACATTATTCCTTTTGAAGTTCACCTCAAGTGTCAATTCTCCCCTCTTCATTGGCAGTTAGCTGTTTTCACAAGTCTCTGTCTCAGTGTTTAATACAGCATATGGTAATTGTTTATTTATATGCTATGCTAGCCCTGATGACTAACATAGTGTGCTCAGCATATGTCCCATATGTGTAAACTGAATGAGTGATGGATGAATGGGTGGATGGGTGGATGGGTAGATGAATACATGAAAGACGTCTTCTGCTAATTCATAATCATCAGGTGAATAGGATCCTTTCCCATTCATCTAAGTGTTCCCTTGACACTGGGCTTTAAACATGGTAAAGACTTTATATTACTTATTAAGGGAGTGGATAAAATAGCTGTACTTATTTATCCACTGTACTGTAATAAAAGTACTTATTAAGAGAGTGGCTAAAGTAATGGTATTCACATACTTTTACCTAAAGAAGCATTACCTTTGTCTTAAAAAGTTTTTTATTTGTATGTGTTCTCCACCTGTGTTCTCTGTGTAACTAGTAGCCACTAGTTATTTGAGGGTACTGAGCACTTGAAATGTTGCTAGTCCAAGCCAAAGTGTGCTGTAAGTATAAAATATATACATTTAGTAGAAAAAAAAAGATTGTAAATTAGCTAGGCAATAACTTAACATGAATTATATATTGAAATGTTAATAATTTGGGTATATTGTCACATAGACACTGTATTAGTTCATTTTCATGCTGCTGATAAAGATATACCCAAGACTGGACAACTTACAAAAGAAAGAGGTTTGTTGGACTTACATTTCCACATGGCCTCACGATCATGGAGGAAGGCAAGGAGAAGCAGGTCACATCTTATGCAGATGCTGGCAGGCAAAGAGAGAGCTCTTTCAGGGAAACTCCCATTTTTAAAACCATCAGATCTCGTGAGACTCATTCACTATCACGAAAACAGTACAGGAAAGACCCTCCCTATAATTCAGTCACCTTCCACGGGATTCCAAAATTCTATTAAAAATTTTTATTTTTAATTTTGGAATAGGTCCAACTTTCCAAAGTGTCAGAAAAAAAAAATTATCTAGTTTTCTTTGTTTAGACTTCATTCAGCTTCATTTAAATGTTTTACTTTGCATTTTATTTTATTTACAGGCTCTGACATACATGTTTTGAAACAATTATGATTTTCCTTTTATTATTATTATTATTATTATTAATAAGACGGAGTCTGGCTCTGTCACCCAGGCTGGAGTGCAGTGGCACGATCTTGGGTCACTGCAAGCTCCGCCTCCCAGGTTCACTTCATTCTCCTGCCTCAGCCTCCTGAGTAGCTGGGATTACAGGCGCCCGCCACCACGCCCGGCTAATTTTTCTATTTATTTTTAGTAGAGACAGGGTTTCACCGTATTAGCCAGGATGGTCTCGACCTCCTGACCTTGTGATCCGCCCACCTCGGCCTCCCAAAGTGCTGGGATTACAGGCATGAGCCACCGAGCCCTGCCCTAATTTTTATTATTTTTGTAGGAAAAATTCTGTTTTTGAAATCATATAGATAGATATATCTATTTATCTAGAGAGAGAGAGAGAGAGACAAATACACTTTTTTTTTTTAGTTGAAAGTTGTGGTTTTAAAAGAATCCGCTTACTTACAAATATTTATGTAGTAAACATTCTAGGTTTGGAATCACAGTTATCTAGGGGTACAAGTGGAAGGGGGGTCGGGTGCGGTGGCTCACGCTTGTAAACCTAGCACTTTGGGAGGCCAAAGCAGGTGGATCAGCTGAAGGCAGGAGATCGAGACCAGCCTGACCAACTTAGGGAAACCCCGTCTCTACTAAAAATAGAAAAACATTAGCCAGGTGTGGTGATGGGTGCCTGTAATCCCAGCTACTCAGGAGGCTGAGGCAGGAGGATTGCTTGAACCTTGCAGTGAGCCGAGATTGCGCCACTGCATTCCAGCCTGGGTGACAGAGGGAGACTCTGTCTCAAAAAAAAAAAAAAACAAACAGGAAGGGGATTTGAGAGGTTAAGGAATAAGTCTAAGGTCAAGAACATGGTCATTTCACCATGCATTTCACCATGCAGATCAGCAATCAGGATTTATTTATCAAATTTGATTATCTTTCTCATCTCTGATATCATGCCCTGTTCTAGAGCTTTACTACTTTTTACCATGATAATTTCAACAATCTCCTGTTATCCTTCTCTCCAGTGTTGTCTGCATTAAATCCATGTTCCACACTGCTACCAGAGATGATTAAATATTTATAATTTAAAACTATCACTTTCCTAAGTGAGAGCCTTTGTTAATCACTAACTATGACCCCATTAAATACAGGGATAAAGTCTAAATCCCTAGCTAAGGTGTACATGTCCCTGTGTAATTGAAATCTGGCTACCTCCAATATCGTGTCTTGTTTGATGCCTCCCCTACCTCCTGCTACATGTTCTAGCAACACCAATCTTATCTTCCTCATTCTCATCTCCATAACCTGCTGTTCTCCACTTGCCTTTGCTGACTTCTTTTGTTGCTCTCCTATTAATAATCTGTTGAATTATGTATCATTTCCATACCCAATTTTATTATGAATCTGTTTATTATAAATTACCCAACAAGACTGCTTGTTCTGTAAGGCAGAGATCTTGCCTTATTCTCTGTGGCTTGTTTTCCTCATCAGAAAAATGAGAATGACTCATTACTTACATCGTAGGAGGAGTGAGTTAATACATGTGCCTAGCAAATAATCAGTGGTCATTAAATGTTAGTTATATCACTTAACATAATTATTGTAATTATCATTATTAATAGTAATTTGTTACTACCACACTGTTAAGCGCTCAGTAATGTGTATATAGTAAATAAAGATCAGGTGATTAATTATATTTAGAATCCCAGGAAAAAGGGACAGGGAAGAACTGAGTTGAATTAAGAAGGAAAAAATTCAAAAAGCAAGCTTGAGACAAGAAGTCTCTTAACTGGAACTACTGATTCCTCTGCCCTGGTCTAAACCTTGATCATTCATTTAGCTTACATGCTAACTGTCTCCTGAGGAGTCATTTTCCATATATTCATTGCAAGTTCCCTCAGAGAGCATAGTAAGTATTAGATGATGTCGCATAGGACAAAGGCAACATATGTGGCTTTGGAATAGGACTTTTCAATGTACCCCCTTCAGCATTATCCTGATTTACTTCCTGTAATTCTGCACTGCTAATTTGGCTCTTTTCTATTTCAATAATAAATACCTAGGGGATTTTTTTAAGCAACTAATAAGGATGTTAGCAATTTTTCATAAGTTCCAGTTAGATCAAAGAGGAAATCTATCATGTTGTTGGTAAAAACAAAATTAACCAAAAGGTCATTCCAGAAAAAGCTGTAAAAAGAGCAAGAAAAATCTCATATCACTTAATTGGTTATGATTTAAGTAATAAACTTGTTCTCACTTTTTGTCTGGCACTAACGATATTATTCAGTAAGCATAATATATTGTTATAGAACAGACCTAGTTCTTGGTTTCTTGAGTCATTATGAGAAAAGCAGAACTTAGAGTGAGAAAACTAATGTGCATATTGCATTTGTATACAAATAATTTTACATAAAAATAAATATAAAATCACTTCGTACATATTGCTGCAAATATGTAATGTAATGTGTGAAATCTAATATTAGGTAATAGTTACTGAGAATCTATTTTTTCATATGTAATTGTCATAATGTTCTGGAGCTCAGGTTGTTTCCTGGAGTCATGCAGTGGCAGAACCACAAAATTCAACAGAGATCTGTTTGACTCTGGAGTCTGATATCTGAAGCACTGCCTTGTCTCATTTTAATCACGTTTGTGTGTCTGTGTGTGTGTGTGTGTGTGTGTGTGTAGCTAATTGAACTTTTATGCCTAGAACAGTGCTGGTCTAACATTAGATAAGGATCATATACTTTTATTACCTCAAATGCTCATGAGTATCATATTTTTATAATCACTTATCATACTTCAGCTACCCAATCTCTGAAAGTATCTATATTTTAATACTGTAGAATATTTTTATAATGAGATCTATGTCTGTATTACCTTCATTGAAGCACAAAGAAGTAGAAATTCTTTTTATTTCAATTAACTTTGTCCTGCTGCAAGAGATACCTACAATAATGGTATTTAAGGATTCAATAAGTAGGTCTGTATTTTCCCTTACAATTTCTGTATGGCTTTATAAACATTGAAGACATCCCTTCTAAACTGTCCTAATTCCAGATCAAAGACTCATCTTCAGTGTTTTTGGTTAGAACAACAAAAACAGGAAGAATTATGATTTTCTTTAAAAAAAGGTGTTTGTTAAAGTTCAGGGAAAAAAAGAGAAGAGTACCAATAAATGAGAGCAAATGATGTTTCCAACTAGATAAAATGAGAATATCCAAATCCTTCTTAAAAGCAAATTTAATTAAATCTGAGGATACAGGGGGGTTTTGTGGTGGTGGTGGTGGTTGACCTATTTTTAGGTCACAATCTCAGCGGAGAATGTAATGAAAGCTAAGGATTTTTTCTTCCAAGCAAAATGCTTGCATGCAAATAAATACAAACTTTTTTCATAAAATTTCAGGGAATAGGGCCCAAAGGATGGACCTTAGGTTAATAACTTCTGACTGAATCTATAAATTAGGATTCACTTTACTGAATTGAATTCAGTTTTCACTATCTCCTGCTAAAGATTGTATCTTCTAAAGCTATAACGTGTTTTACTGCTTTACCACTTGATGTCTCCTCCTCTCATTTACATAATGCTGATGCTATTTCATCTCTCTAACTCTGTTAGACATTTTTTTCATTAAGTTTTAGAAAACATCCAGCCTTTAAAGAATTGTCCCTCATGCCTACTACATTATTTGAACATTATCTCAGAGGAATTATTTCATGTTCCCTTTTTAAATTGTTAATTGGCAAATTACCATGTATGTTTTTGTGAGGGAAATTGTGATCTTTGATATATGCATATATGTGGAATAATTAAATCAATCTAATTAACATATAAACCTCCTAAAATACTTGTCATGTTTTGTGATAAGAACATTTGAGATTTAATCTCCTAGCAATTCTAAAATACACCTTATTTAACTATAGTCACCATGCTGTGCAACAGATCTCACAAAAACTATCTCTCCTGTCTAATTGCAACTTTGTAGCATTTGTCCAACATCTCCCCTTTTCCACCACCTCTCAGCCCCTGGAAACCACTGTTCTCCTCTCTGAGTTTGAATGTTTTAGATTCCACTCATAAGTAAGATCATGTGGTATTTGTCTTTCTGTGCCTTGCTAATTTCACTAGCATAATGTCCTCCAGATTCATTCATGTTGTCACAAATGACAGAATTAATTTATTTCTTAGGTCCAAATAGTATTCCATTGTATATTTATACCACATTTTCCTTATCCACTCATCCATTGATGGACGCTTTGGTCGATTTCATATGTTAGCTGTTGTGAATAGTGATGCAGTGAATAAGGGAAAGAGATACCTCTTCAGCATGCTAATTTCAAATCTTTTGGATATATACCCAGAAGTGGGATTGCTGGATTATATGGTAGTTCTATATGTAGCTTTTGAGAAACCTTTATACAGTTTCTCATAATGGCTGTACTAATGTACATTCCCACCAATGAGAAAAATATGCCTTGAAGCCAGAAAGATCCTGACACAGTTAAGGAACTGAATGAAGGCCAATGTACCTACTCATATAAATTACTGGGAGAATGTCAGACAATGTGGTTTGATAGAAAGACATGGTCCATATTACACGAAATCTACGGGGACCTATTTAAGAGTTGTATTTCATTTAAATATAATGGGGGACACTTAATGGTCTTACACTGGAGATGGATATGAACGTAATTTTATTTTTAAAATACCATTTTGAAGGGGTTAGGAAAAATGGAATGGAACTGGCAAATATGGTGGCAGATAAACCATTTAGGAGATTGTTTTTCTAGTTCTGATAAGAGAATTATGGTGGTTTTAGCTAAGAAAGTATAGCGATGATAGATAACAGAAGATGGAATCAAGATATATTTAGGGAGTATATTTGACAGTTGGGAGGTGGAAGCAATGTTAGAAATGACTCAGGTGTCTAGCTTAAATAATTTAATGAATGTATGTATTATTGTTAGAGATGTTGAAAATACGAACAGAGGCAGGATTGGTAGTTCAATTTTGGATATGTTAACTTTGAGATGCCTGTGAGACATTCAAGTGGATATATCTAATTGATAGTTCAGAGTAGAAACTAGGGCTTTATATAGAAATGTGTGAGTTTTCAATATCTACACTCATGCATTGCTTAACAGTGGGAAATGTGTCCTTAGGTTATTTTGTCGTGCAAACATCATAGAGTGTACTTACCATATAGCCTATTACACATCTAGGCTATATGGTATAGCCTATTGCTCCTAGGCTACAAACCTGTACACTGTGTTACTGTACTGACTACTGTAGGCAATTGTAACACAGTCGTATTTGTGTATCTAAACATATCTACACATAGAAAAAGATACAGTAGGCCTGGTGTGGTGGCTCATGCCTGTAATCCCAGCACTTTGAAAGGCCGAGGTGGGCAGATCACCTGAGGTCGGGAGTTCGAGACCAGCCTGACCAACATGGAAAAACCCTGTCTTTACTAAAAATACAAAAAATTAGCCAGGCATGGTGGTGCATGCCTGTAATCCCAGCTACTTAGGAGGCTGAGTCAAGATAATCGATTGAACCTGAGAGGCAGAGGTTGCAGTGAGCCAAGACTGTGCCATTGCACTCCAGCCTGGGCAACAAGAGTGAAACTCCATCTCAAAAAAAAAAAAAGAAAAAGAAAAGAATAAAAAGAAAAAGGTACAGTAAAAATGCAGTATTAAAATCCTATGAGACCACTATCCTATATACAGTTTGTCCTTGACAGAAACATTATTATGTAGTGCATGGCTGTAAATGGCATTTAAAGCTATGGTCCTAGATAAGATATCCCAAGAAGTGAGTATGAAAGTAGAAAAGAGAATTCAGTATTAGCCTTGAAGAGATTTAGAGCATGGGTCAAGAAAGACAAAACAAAAAAGTAAACTAAGAAGAAATGAGGGTAGGTCATTTCCCACAGAGAAAGGGTGGGTCAAGAGGGCTGTGAGAAAGGAATGGTAATCTGTGAGATATGTACCAAAGAGAAAACTAAAAATATTGTCCATTGAGTTTGGAAAATTGCATCTTTGGTGATACACTCTCCAAAGAAACTTTACTAGCATATTAAGTTGAGAAGCCAGATTGAATTGTGTTGGAAAGAGAATGAGAAGAAGTGGAGACAGGAAGTGTAGGCAACTTTTCAAGAATCTTTGTTCTGAATGTGTACAAAATGTTTTGTGGCAGGGGTGCAGCGGGTGGGGGTTAGCGTTTTGAAGAAATTCAATCAGGCATTTTTTTTTTTTTTTTGAGACAGAGTCTTGCTCTGTCACCCAGGCTGGAGTGCAATGGTGAAATCTCGGCTCACTTCAACGTCTGCCTACTGGGTTAAAGCGATTCTCCTACCGCAGCCCCCGAGTAGCTGAGATTACAGGTGCTCGCCACCATACCTGGCTAACTTTTGTATTTTTAGTAGAGACAGGGTTTCACCATATTGGTCAGGCTGGTCTCAAACTCCTGACCTCACATGATCCACCCGCCTCAGCCTCCCAAAGTGCTGGGATTACAAGCGTGAGGCACTGTGTCCCGCCCAGGAAATTTAAATGTACATTCTTCCTCTCTTTCTCTCTCTTCCTCTTGCTCCTTTTTCTTCCTGTTCTTTTTCTCCTTTTCTTTCTCCTCCTCCTATCCCTCTTCCTCACCTTCTCTTCTCCTCCCACTTTCCTTTCTCCTTCCTCTCTCTGTTACCCTCCTTCTTCCCCCCATCCTTCTTCTCCTTCTAAGGCAATGGATACTAAAGCAAGTTTAAATGCCTAGAGAAATAATCTGGTGGAATAAAAGGAGGTTGCCAGTGAAGGTAATATAATCCCTTAATACAATGTTTTTTTTCAGACTTGTGCATTTTTGTTTCACTTTGATACACACATTTTATTAATCACAATGGTAGAAATAGAATAGGATAGATCTCAAAGTGTTATGTGGCCTTAAAATATACAGAAAATGTAACATTCATTTGGGATGTTGAAATCAAAGGACTGAGTTAGTGTTTGAAGATCACTTTTAGAATTTGACTTAAAAAGGAAGAGTGACTATATTTGCCTTAAAGATGAAGTATGAACTTAGGAGAAAAGGAAGTCAGGTTT
Organism: Nomascus leucogenys; assembly: GCF_006542625.1. Taxonomy (NCBI): domain Eukaryota; kingdom Metazoa; phylum Chordata; class Mammalia; order Primates; family Hylobatidae; genus Nomascus; species Nomascus leucogenys. The sequence continues at coordinate 23,672,819 of NC_044397.1, read as the reverse complement.
TTGTTTGTCCATTTGTTTTTGAGAAGGCTCTGGCTCTGTCACCCAGGCTGGAGTGTAGTGGCACAAGCTCAGCTCACTGCAACCTCCACCCCCAACCTCAGCCTCAGTGGCTGGACTACTGGTGCATGCCACAATGCCCCGCTAATTTTTGTATCTTTTGTAGAGACGGGGTTTTGCCATGTTGCCCATGCTGGTCTTGAACTCCTGGGCTCAAGCAGTATGGTCGCCCCAGCCTCCCAAATTGCTGGGATTACAAGTATGAGCCACTCTTTCCAGCCCAGTTTTCTTTGTATTGAAGTTAAGATAGTCAAATGACTTTGAATTTGAAAGTAAATGTTGCAGACAGACTAATGGAAAGCAGATTGTACATATGAATGTATAAACCATATTTATGAATTCAGTTCCAAATTAATATAACAGGTATCTGGAACATAGCAGATTAGAAAATAAAAAGGACTAGATGGGTATGAGGAATGAGTAAGAGAGAAAGAAGAGAATCCTGCTTAGAGATTGAAAAAAAAAACAGAATAGACACAGGCAGCCAATAAGATTTTGGATGTGTGTATCACAAGAGGAGATGGTGGCTGAAACTAAAGCTGGGAAGCCATTTTTCTGAAAGAAGGGAGTGGGAAATCATGTTTTTATAACAAGGTAGATAATGCTTCAATAACAGGATAGATGAGACGAATAAATGTTTATTCATTATTAATTTTATATTTACCTAAAATCAATTCTCATGTTATAATTTATTCATAATTATCTGAGAAGAGTTAGAGTAATAGTCATTCTCATGTACTTCTCTTCATCTATTCTGCTCCTCAGTATTTTTCTTAACTACACAAACTTTTCATTATATTCTCATTTAAACAATTTTAACATCCACTTTTCCAGGTCTCTTTCTGAGGTCCACCTGCCTACTAGAATATTCCACTAACGTCATTATATAACTCACCAATGAGGTAATGAATAATTGATAAATTATCATAATTGATGATCATTGGTAAATTTCACTTGTGAATCCACTGTAAGATCCTTTCTCAGTGACTGACTCTACCATTGTCTACTCACTAACACAAGGCACCAATAATCAATCCTTTCCTCTTGCTGATAACCAATAACCAATCCTTCATCAAATGCCATCCAGTCTTCCTCTTTGTTCTAAGCTTGTATTGAATCCAAACGGATTTTCCATCTCCTTAGTTTCCACCCTCATTTATTACATGGTATGTTAAAACATTCTACCTAGTGATCCACCTTTGCTTGTTGTACTATTGTTGTATTTGCCTCTCATTCTCATTCCCATCTTATTTAAACAACATCATTCCAGTTCATAATTAGGGGAACCAGCCTTTCCCTATTGATATGGTTTGGCTCTGGGTCCCCATCCAAATCTCACCTTGATTGTAATAATCCCCACGTGTTAAGGGTGGGATCAGGTGGAGATAATTGAATCATGGAGGTGGTTTTTCCCCTGATGTTCTCATGATAGTGAGTGAGTTCTCATTAGATCTGATGGTTTTATAAGGGGCTTCCCCCTTCACTCGGCACTTCTTCTTCCTGCTGCCATGTGTGAAGAAGGACATGTTTGCTTCTCCTTCTGCCGTAATTGTAAGTTTCCTGAGACCTCCACAGCCCTGTGGAACTGAGTAAATTAAACCTCTTGCCTTTATAAATTACCCAGTCTCAGGCAGTTATTTATAGCAGTGTGAGAACCAACTAAGACACCTATTATCAGTGCGTGTAATTGGAGTGGACTTGTGCTGGCTGTACCCTTAAGAGCAGTCTGTTTCCGTAGCACAATGCTGGATTCACAGATGACGTGAATAAGATGATCTATGACAGCACTCACTCAAACTTTGATTTTGGCCGTTGGGGAAAACAATATTTTTCAGAGGTATTGCTGAGCTGTGTAGTATATGTAAGCCAAAAGTTTCTGGTGGTTAATTCTGCAACCACATGTGAAGAGAAAAGTCAACATAGAAGAAAATCAAACCTAGATGAGAAGACAGGCACTTGACACCATTGTTTGCACACATGGATCCAGCTGTGTACAGAGCTCTCACTCTCCCTTGACTTTGGAAGTTATATGTGCCAATAATTTCCCCCTTTATGCCTGAACTAATTTGAACTGAATCTCTGTCATATGTAGCCAAAATTTTTAATATATCACTTCTATATGTTGACCTTCCCATCTATTTTTTACTGTCACCAGATAAATATTTCTAACATAGAAACCTGGTTATCAAACTCCTCTGCTTTATTAGCATAATAGAGCCCTTGGGATAAACACAGTGCCTCACTGTGACCTGACAGATACCTTCATCATCTAACCTTTGACCTACCTTTCCAACTTTTTCTCTGGGCACTCTCCCTCCACCAAATTTGTCCACTCATGCTTCTAAGTATTCTTATATTTAATTTGCTCCGCCTGAAATGTCTTTCTTTTCCAGCCAATAGGTAGTAACTATTTGCTTTCCTTTACTCATCAGGTTTTATGTCTAAAACCCTTCTTCGTATCCGGTAGTTCTCGGTACATTCCTTTATGAGACCCCATAGGATTTATTTCTCTTTCTTTCATTTAAACTTCCATAAAGGGAAGAATTTTTTTTCTGAATCTCCAGCTCTTACCAGATCATTTGGTCTATTAATAAATGTTTACTTAATGAATGCTTGGAGAAACAAATGAATAACAATCTTTAAAAGGCTAAAATAATAAATTTACAGTGCCTTTTCAATGGGAGCATGTTAGAATATTTTGCTGTGCTTCAGAAGCCTTGCTCATTTAACCTGAGGCATCAGAGTCTAAAGTTTTAGGGAAAACAAACTCTTATACATTTTGTAGTTAGAATAAATTTTAAAATATTTATATGAAAAAAGATTATATTTTAGAAATATAAAACAAACTAAATAATAATTATTTTACATTTGATATTTTCTTTACCATTTGTTAACTTACATTACAGTGAATGTAGGCGTCTTTCTTACATATATTATTTCTGATATATACACACATATCCTTTTGAGCTTCCTGTACAACACCATCTTACATGTAGTAATGTCTAAAATATTAATGCTTTATTTAGGTTTGAAAACTCCCCAGGAAGATTTGACATTTAAGACTAGATTCAGAGTGTATTATCATGAACTTTGACAGCTGAGAGTGTGACTAAAGGGTCTTTGTCCTTACAAACTAAAAGCCTATTTGTACTGCATAATGAAACACTAGAAAGCCATTTTCCTTACATGTTTCTATATCCATCATTCTCTACATATAAAACTTGATTGGTTTTGAGTATTTTTAACAAAATTTAAGAAGTTGGTGAAGATATAGTTGTTTTATAGATCCCATTTTCTCAATACGAAGCAAATTTCTTGTTAATTTTTTATTGATTATAACAAATTATGAATTTGAAATGTACATGGCTTCCACTCGAAAAATGCTTCAGATATTGCCCATCTTTTTATTAAAATGAGATTAAATCAAGATGGCCTAAAATATTATAAGTTTACTTTTCTTTGTTCTTAATTTAAGACAAGTTAGAACTTTCAAATGAACCACTTTACATAGATTTATATTCATGCCCATCTGTCTGCATATAATAATTAAGAAAAAATATTAAAACGATTCATTTTCCCTTCTTTAAAATTATTTTAAAAGTCAAACACTTTTCATTTACTTTCATTTCTCTCTCTCTCTTTTTTTTGAGATGGGGCCTTTCTCTGTCACCCAGGCCCAAGTGCAGTGGCATGATTATAGCTCATTGCCTCAGAATCCTGGGCACAGCCTCCCAGGTAGCTAGGACCGGAGGCATGGACCACCACATCTAGCTATTTTATTTCTATTTTTTTAGAGATGGGGTCTTGCTGTGTTGCCCAGGCTCGTCTCAAACCTTTGACTTCAAGTAATCCTTCTGCCTCAGCTTCCAAAAGCCCTAAGATAACAGGCTGAGCCATCTCACTAGCCTCATTTCTCTTTTTATTAAACTACTCAAGTTGCTTCTTACCAAAAGACTTTTATATTCTCTATTATTGGGGATTTAAAATATATACCCTATCATTTGCCTTACTTCTTATGAATAGGATTCCTGAAGAATATGACAAATAACAAATAAAATGTAAACTCCAGATTCCAGCAATGAAATTCTCATTATTTTGTATATAATTCACATTTAACTTCTTATTTTGAAACATATGAATGAGCAAAGTACTATTTCTGGAGGGGACTACATCTGGCCATTCATTTAGAAACCTGCCTAATGTGTTTCAAGGGAAAATAAAATTGTGTAAATTAGTGGAAAGAAAGGTTATCAACAACATTTTTTAAGGTTTATGTTTTAACTTTATGTATCATATGTTCTATTCTCATTTACATACTTTTTGTTTTGAATGACATCAAATGATGTTATATACATCTTCTGACACTTGTTAGCCTCATTAGTTTTATAGACCATGCTGACGTTGTTGATCCCCTTATGTATACAAATCTTTGGAAATATTTATCAAAAAAGGAGAAAATCTTCACTGAGGAATTAGCATTCCAGTGACATGAGAATTATGCAATGTTAAGATTAAAATAATTTTCTTTTTTCATGAGTAATGCATGCTTACAGTTATAAAAAGAAAATAAATTAAAACTGCATAGAAGTATATAAAGTGGAAAGTAAAACGAAAAATATGCTGTCCTCACAAAACATATTTTAAGATGTATTTTCAAAAGAAAGTGTCTGAACAGAATTTACATGCACTTAGTCACCTCTGGACTTAGTTGACAATCTACACAGTTGTCCAGAATAAGATCTAGGAAAGCAGGAGGGGTCTAGGTGGCTTAAATGACAGGAAAAGATCAGGATTATCTTCTACAAGATATCCAACAAGCCTATACTTATGAGATCATGAGGACATTTCAGTTTCCAGGAGACCAATATGTCACATTAGCTTGAACAGGTGATTCCCTAAAGAGGCAAACAAACCTACATACATACATCTTTAGATGGCTGAAACAATGGGAGAATGTTCACAGGCCAAGAGTCGGGAGAGAAGGAGGGTTTGGAGACTGAGGAAATATAGTTACTGTCACATCTCTGTCAATGGCTGATTCTAGGATATATAGGGAATCACCTGTTCAAAGCCTTTGAGGAAACAGTAAATGTAACACTGATTGAATGTTAATGCTCAGGCTCACTGCTGAGAAACTGATGAAAGTCAGACCATTCTCTGGGTTCACTTATCTACATATTTGCCCTTTTATTGACTAGGTGTTTTGTCAAATTTCTATTATTATTTCCTGGAATCTGATATCAATCCAAAGCTAATCCTCCTCCAGATGTTGTACTATTCCTCACCTTTTCTTAAGGGCCAAAATTATAGAAGTAGTTCTTCACTGATTGTCTTTACTCACTCATTTCCAATTTATTACTCTACCCACTGTAATCTGGTACGTTTTCCAAAATCATTGTCGGTGCTCCTCTCCCAAGTGTCACAGAGGGCCTCCATGTTGGGAAATCCAGCAGGCCTTTCAGTCTTTCTCTTACTGTGTACTTCTGACTAAGCCTCCATCAAATCACTTTATCTTGAATCTTAGCCATATTTTCTCAGCATTATGTTTCAAGCTCCTCCATAAGTTCCTCTTCTGCCTTTCATACCTTAAGCATTAGTATTCATTTTAGATACACATTTCTTATCTATTATGCCTAATTTTGTGAACAATTGTCTGTTGATTTTCCATTATCTGTCTCAACATTTGGCTAATTCCAGAGCTTCAAAGTCAAATATTTTATCTTTTGTATGACATATTGTCTTGCATCTATCCAAGTCAGGGTGTGCCCTACAGTTATGCATAAGTGCTCTCTTTGACTCTCCAATACCAGTTCCTCGTTGGGTATCTCTTATCTCTATTAATTATACTTGAAAATCTGGAGTAATCTCAACTCCTCTGTATCTTTCACCAGAGTTCAAAATTAATCACCAAGAATCCAATATCTCTTAAATATTTCTTAATTTTTATATGCTTCCTAGCCTATTTTAATAATGATGATAAATAAGAACTCTTTTAATAATATTAGCTAATATTTATTGAGTGCTGACTACAATGCAGGCACTGTGACGAGTGCTTTACATGTATTCATTCATTTGATCTCCCCTACATTCTTATGAGGTAGGTGTTATTAGTGATTACATTTTAAAGATAAGGAAATTAGTCAAAAGATGATTAAGTCACTTTACCAACATTGCACCCCAAGTAAATTAGAGTTAAGATTTGAATTCAGGCAAATCTGGTGCCAAAGCCTGCCTCTTAATCTCCTTACCTCTCTCCATTTTCACAGTCTTACCATTCTTCAATCCTAAATCTACATGTAAATCTTTCTACCCATATTATTTTCAAGCAATATTCATACTATCTGGAAATCATATTAATAGTATATTGTGCATCACTGGCATGCCTCAAGTTGTTTTTTAATTTCAAAGGTGTCTTACAAATTCGCCACTTCAGCTCTTTGCTTATGATGAAGTAATAACTTACCAACCCAATCCTGCTCCCAGTTGAGCAGTCTTCAGAAGGCGTGGGCCAGGGATACTTTTTGGGAACGGAACTATTAAAGTACCAGAATATGTTTGTGATGTCTAGCCCTTAATGTGCCATGGTTAGGTCCCATTTCCTGATGAAGAATGCCAGTCTCCACCTGGGAAGTGATCATTCCTAGCAGACCTTATGATTTGCAGAAACTTTAAGGGCTGAAGCCTTCAGTCTATGGACATATATGACCTCAGATGCCTGATGCACAGAAACAGGGAGACCCTCAGCAGGGAGCAACCTAATTTCCGGTAAATGAAGAATAAGGACACATGTCATATATATCATATATATATATATATATATATATATATCTCTTCCAGGGCAGATCCAGATGTGTTGTGCCTCATACTTAAACTAATTGGGGATATTCTTTAAGAAAACTAATAAAAACTCTGAATATAAAATTAGATACAGTGTACTGAATGGGCTATGCAAGCAATGGGCCCTAATGATTGAGATTCCCTGGCTTTATGGACCTCTATCTCTGTCCACTTCAATGAGTACTAGAATCATGTTGATGCAATTTCCCTCATGAGTAAATGTTCCCATATATTCCAAGCACAGATTTTATCCATGAGCCATAAATGAAATATTTGGATGTATAGTAAAACAAAAGCTTAAAGTCATTTGTAGAGATTAGAAAGTAGAGAAAGAATCTGTAAGTAGATGTTAAGATTAGTAAAAATCTTGGAATTCAAAAGACTGAAGAGAAATTCGTTATTCTGATGACATACCAAAGAACTAATCGCCTGCTTTTCAGTATATTCATTCTCAGCAATTCTAAAGTCATTTTCTATTAGGTCTTAAGCTCTTAAATTAATTTCCTGACTTTCTGTTCATTTTCACTTCAAATCTTAAAAACGTGCACATATGCATACACACATATTTCTGAAGAAAAGTTATTTTAACTTAAATATTTACATTATGAACTTGGGATAGAAGCTGTTAAAATCTTGATCTTGTACAAATTTTTTTATCATGGGTTTTATTATTTTGTAATGCCAGTAATAAAGCAAGTTGTCATAAAAGTAGTCAACAGTGAATCATCTTATAACAATCAAGGGAGTAGGTGATACTTATTAAATCCTAGTTTTTAAAGACATTACGCTAAGAAGGCCCATTGTTTATAACATTTAATTAATGAAAGATTGCAGAAGTTTGTAAAGTTTAAATAAGACGCTTGTGCTTTAGTTTCTGGCCCAAATACTTGTCCTAATTCTCCAGACTGTCACCTTTTTGTTTTAAATGAGCGCAAAGAAATGATGGCATTTTATAGACAGACCAAATTGAATTATATTAATTTGTTTACTCACGCTTTAAGCACATAGTACACTGGGGCTTAGAAAGATAAAGGAATCATTTTCTCTGGACTCCAAAAGCTTCTAATAGGTTTTTACCACTTACCAATATATTAACCAATTCTTTCCACCTGCCAGAATATTCTAGTAATAAAATACACAAATTAGTATTGTCAGTCAATTAACTTAGCTTTCTTGAATACAGGCTGTTACAGTACTTGTTGATGCAAACAGAAAAATGCAAAAATGGGAGCCTGCTTTCCTTATCAGACAAATAATTATTAATAGAAATAGTAATGTTTATTTTTCATTGTTATATCATGTATATTGTATTAGACAATAATAATTTTTAAAGTGAATGATCCTCACCACTGTGTTCAAAGCCAGCATCTATTGTTATTAGAATTCTTATTTGAATAACCCCTTGACTTAGTAATTCAACTAATTACATTGTTTTGTTTTGCAGGTAGGTATTTCTTTTGACTGTTGGCTTGAGGTCGATTTTGTTCCCTAAAATTAGAATCTATAATTATAGGCTAATGTAACATTTGAGAGCTAAGACAGCAGTGACCTTGAATTTGTAATAATTTGACAATCACAAGTGCAGTAGGTTCTCCTTAGAGAATGAAAGGCAATTCTATTTGAGGCTTCTAGTAACAGATTCCAATGACAACTCGCTCCTTTCTGCAGGATATGGAAAAAGGAGTTAGAGTTCAGATACTAACCCTATTCATTACTCTTGAAATCTTTCTGACATGGAAATTCTCTTTGGAGCACAGAAATTGACATTAAAATGAAGTTTGTTCTTTTCCTCAATGAAAACATTACTTGTTTATCTTATTATGAAAATTCATTTGTTTTACTGTTTATTAATGTTTGAAATGGGGCACAGAGTAGGCTTTCCTTTTTCCCAAGACACCGCACCACTGTAATTCTCAAAGAGAAATGGTGGAACCACCACAACATTTCTCCAAAATAGTTTTCATTTCTTTTATAGTTGCTTGAATTCCAGCTCTATTTGTTATATTAGGTAAAACTTAAAATGCTATGGGTGGGTGCATTTTTCTAGCATTTCAGAAAATGCACCTTTTAAAAAATCTTTTTTTCTCACCATTTATTCTCTACATACCTTTGTTCCATTTCTGCCTGCTCTTTTTGCACAATTTACAGGTTGATCGCACTCTCCTTAGGAAAGAAAGCATTGGGTATTTTGTCTACAAATCCTATGTAAGAAATCTTACTGAAATAAAATAATCCAGATAAAATTTAAATTCCTAAAAGAAAGTTATAATATCTTCCACAATTAATAATACAAATTATTAGCCAATGAGGCAGATCTTTGAAATGTTTCCCTACTTTTCCTCATGAGTACTATTTTATTTTCATTGAAACTATATTCTGATCAGCCAATATCATGAAAGATAAAGAGGCTTTTATAAGAAAACTGAATAGACCTTACAAAAAAATAAAACACAGTACCTTATATTATTTTAATCCCTAAAATTATTGTTGATAAAACACAGAATGAATTTTGACCTGGCCTATTCCTTTTGTTTTTAATCTGTTATTTGTTGCATAAAAGGTGAACTATGTAGAACCTTTGCATTTTATGGGTACATTTCCCCTACAGTAGCTCCTAGACACCCTGAAGAGGCAAGGTCAGTGTTTAGAGAATTCAGAGACTTGAATTCTGGTCAAAGCACAGCCTCCAGCTATTTATAATATTTTTGTCACATTATTTTCCCTGTTTGTGATATACTTTCCCCATATGTTACCTCCTCAATCAGGGACTGGTTGAGGATTTATGCATGAGTTCATGGAGTAAGTTGGATTCAAAAGAGAAGCATCATTGAAGTGGTAGGTGAGATTGGTGTCAACAAAAGAGAGACAAACTTTTTTTTTAAATTCTGCTTTATTTCAAAAGGATTTAAGGACAATGTAAGATATGCTCTTTAAATAAATCATAAATTAGAATAAATTAAGAAAAAAATGCCAGCTGTAGTTCAGTTTATGTGTAGCAAGAGAGGAATACTTGATTTAAACATGTAACTTCTATTTATTAAACCAAAAATTATAGCTCTTGGTTAAGTTATTTGAAGATAGAATCTGAGATTTCTTTGGCATATAAAACTATAAAAGGGTCCACCTTTAGATATGTAATCAAGTAGTCTTAAATCTTCAATATGATTTTAAAGGAGAAACCTATTATTTTGATATTCAATTTATTTTTCAGCCCTTTTCATAGAATACAGATGTGAAATTATTTAATAATACAATTAAATAAATACACACCATGTTTCATACAGCTAAATGTAAGAGATAGCAGTAACATGTAAGGGCTTCTGGATAGATACTCTATCTATTTGGGAGTGATTAAGTTCACTATTTCTTTTCACTATGTTATTGTAGATGGAAAGCTGATCCACTTTGTTGAAATTTGTTATTTCTTTTCTTTTTTCTTTTTTTTTTTTTTTTTTTTGAGACAGAGTTTTGCTCTTGCTGCCCAGGCTAGAGTGCAATGGCAGGATCTCGGCTCACTGCAACCTCCGCCTCCTGGGTTCAAGCGATTCTCCTGCCTCAGCCTCCTGAGTAGCAGGGATTACAGCTATGTGCCACCACGTCTGGCTAATTTTCTATTTTTAGTAGAGACAGGGTTTTTCCATGTTGGTCAGGCTGGTCTCGAATAAATTTATTATTTCACTTTTAATAAATAATTTGGAAATCATCTTATCACAGGTAAAAGTATTTATCACCCGGGATTTTCATTCTTCGATGGTAATAGCTGCTCTTAACTAACATTACATTGAAATTAAGGATAGCTATATTTAACATTTTGATATTGATTGCAGTCAGTGAGGCATGATATTTTATATTACATTTAGCAATTACAATTGAAGCTCAGGGCATTTATGAGGTGTTCATGATGGGAAGGGAGGAGTTGATATATGGAGATTACATTAACTTCAGTTATTCATTACACTTCAGAAAATGCTTAGTAATAAGGTCATTCTTCAGAATTTTAGGAAAAAGAGAAGTTTACATTATTTATCTATTTATTTGTATAGCATATGTGTGTAGACAGATGGAAATAGAGAAAATTATAAAAGCCCTTTACAAAAGAGTATATACCTTATGATATCATGGCAAAATAATTATGTGGTGATAAAAAGCAAATAAGTGGTTGATTTGTAGGACAGAAAATTTCTTGTGAAGAAATGTAGCTATGATAATTCTTCACATTTTGATAGGAGTTTAGGTTACACAAGTGTATGTATTTATCAAAACTTAGGAAATACACATTTAAGCTGTGTGCATTTCATGATATATAAATTTTACATAAAAATACTGAAACAGAAATCAAACTCTAGTTAATAAAGCACATGGCAAAATTTAGGGAGGAGTGTGCCTATACTCTGATAAGCATAAAACATTCGATGGATCAAAATGAATAAAGGGGCTCACAAGAAAAAAACATGCTAAAATAGCTAGGAAAGCAAGAAAAAAGCTACAAGGGAGAATTAGTCTTGCTGGATATTAAAAGATAGTATAAAGTTTTATAATTAAAATAATGTCATAGTGGAGCATGGATAGACAGACAAAATGAATGAAATAGAAAATATACAGATAAATACAAAAATAAATGGAGGTTTAATATATGATAAAAATGACAAATCACTCTTGTAACACTAATAATTGATGCTGAAACAACTGGTTTATCATTTGATAAAAGATATAATTTGACACAAATCTCACATCAGAAGAAAAGAATAAGCTCCACATAAATCAGCATTCTAATGTTTTTGAAAAATCTAGCTAAATTCCTCTTAACCTCGGTGGAGGGAAATGCTCTCTGCCTGTGGTGTTACTGCACATGCAACAGAAGAAAATATTGATACATACAACATTTTACGTAACAGAGGCAATAAGTTAAATGAAAAGACAAACGTCAAACTGATAGAAAATATTTCCAGATATATCACAGATGGAGTGCTAATATCACTATAAAGATCTCTAAAAAATTGATAGGGTCCAAAGCAAGACAAGCAAATAAACAAAAACCCTCCAACACGATAATGAATGAAAGACTAGAAAGGACATTCGCAACACACATGGAGAGATGATAGATAGATAGATAGATAGATAGATAGATAGATAGATAGATAGATAGACAGACAGACACAGAGACTGAGAGAAAATTGACATTTCACATGTTCAAAGATGTTTGACTTCATTCTTAACTTTTAAAAATGCAAATTAAAACTGTACTGAGATACCTTTATTCACCTAGCAGTTTGCTGAAAACTTTAAAGTATAACACATTCTGCTTGCAAGTCTATGGGAAAACCAAAACTGTTCACACATTGACGATGTGAAAGTAAACTGCAACAACCCTTGTAGTGAGAGATTTGGCAATACCTAATAAAACTGTATATGCATTTACCTTTGATTCAGCAATTTAATTTCTAGGAATTTACCCTTAAGACACAACTCCAAGTATGCGAAAAAATACATGCACAAGATATATGTTAAAGGAAATAGTTACCAATAGATGACGTAAGTACAGGAGAAAAACTTCTTCGCCCTCTTGAAGGTTTCCTGAAAATCACAAAGGGAGATTAATAGGGAAAAAAAGGCATACAGTTTTATTTTATCATAGTTTTACGTGACATGGAAGCCTTCAGGATAAAAACCCAAAGATACAGGGGAAATTTGTCCATTTTTATGCTTAGATTCAACAAAGTATGAACAGCTGTGTAGAATATGACTGGACAGAAAGGGGTACGATATAATGCCAATACGCTGAGTGGGGAAACCCAACAAGGGCTGTCTGTCTAGATTTTTACCTCTCTGTGCAATAGTCTTTCCTTATGGGTGTGGGGCAGGACCCTCTCCAGAATGGGGATCTTATGATTGGTAGTTAAACAATGTAGGTCAAATATTTTCTTGATGGACAATTTTTACACAGAAAGTTAGAGGGTGGGGAGTTAGAGTAATATTTTTAGGTTTTGTGACTGGCTTTGGGGAAATGGGGTTCTGTTTATTATGACCCACCTTGGAAAAGAGGGATTCTGGCTAGCCTTGGGGGAGAATGAGTGAACAGAGACAGGAGGGCAGGAGAAGGTCAGAGAAAATCTTTTATTATGAAGCCTTTATTTTGGTGTATCGTTTTCTGAGCTCCAATAATGATATAACTAGTGAGTGAAATTTTGATAAATATTGAAAAGTTTACAAATTCTCACCTTAAGTGATCAAAGTTAACATTAGTAATCGCACAAATCACATTCTCTGTCAACTTCTATGATGCACTAAATACACAATATCACTTCTGTTGCATTCTTGTCAAAAAATGCTTCCCTGAATGTAATGATGTGTAAATACCAGAAAAATCTCTCTTCCTCCCAAAATGATATGCCTATTATTCTCATTTATAACAATGATTGTACTTAGTGAGAATAAAATACCAAGAGAAAAAATAATGTATTTATTCTTTAAAACTGTGCATGGAGAAATACACAAGAAGAGAAATTTATGATGCATATAATCTTCTAATTGATACTTAATTTAGCAGCAATTAAACCTTGCAATTACTATTTAATATTTTTTAAATTTTATTTTAGTAGGTAAAAATTGCTTTAATTTTTTAACTTATTTCACATACAAACTGATATTAATTGTTCTTATTGATGGATTTAAAAAGTTTTTGTAAATATAACAAGTAGTATTTAAGTTTCTATGCCACAAGAACAAAGTATAGTTGTTCCTTAAAACATTTCTTTAGTGTCAGAAATTCATTATATTCAATTTCAGAGTATATTGATTTTATATTTATTGGCATTAGTATATAGTGCTATATAGTTAACAAAGATAGAAATAAATGGAAAAAGTATCTATTCTCACAAAGCCCACATTTTTGCTGTATGCAGAGAGACTCTCCTCATTGACCCTGCTCAAATAAAGTGCAATTGTCTGCATGACTTTCTGCTCCACTTCATCTAAAGATGCAACTGTTCCTGTGGCAACAGAACATATCATCTCTCGTAGTCAGGGTGATTTAAGGACTTCTAGGCTCAGTACATTCATGCAGAGTGATCCAGTGTGTGTACTGCACAAAGACACCAGCTGAAGAAATGAGTGGGTGCACTCTGCTGATGATGTTGGAGGGGCTGTCTCACTGAGAAAAGGGTGACTTTTTCTGGATACAAAGGCTTCATTTGCTTTTAGGTTTGTGGTAGCAGGACTCCACTGGCTACCTGGGGCACATTTTTCTTTTTTTCTTTTTTTTATTATACTTTAAGTTTTAGGGTACATGTGCACAACGTGCAGGTTAGTTACATATGTATACACGTGCCATGTTGGTGTGCTGCACCCATTAACTCGTTATTTAACATTAGGTATATCTCCTAATGCTATCCCTCCCCCCTCCCCCCACCCCACAACAGGCCTCAGTGTGTGATGTTCCCCTTCCTGTGTCCATGTGTTCTCATTGTTCAATTCCCACCTATGAGTGAGAACATGCGGTGTTTGGTTTTTTGTCCTTGTGATAGTTTGCTGAGAATGATGGTTTCCAGCTTCATCCATGTCCCTACAAAGGACATGAACTCATCATTTTTTATGGCTGCATAGTATTCCATGGTGTATATGTGTACCTGGGGCACATTTTTCTAATCACACAAACATAGGCTGGTAGTGGCCTTCATTCTAGCTTAACCCATTTCCTGTTTGCACCTGCAATACTCACCAGTGGCGCATGTGGCTGTAGCGTTTACCCTGAGATAACTTTGCCACGAAATATCTCACTTTTATTGTTATATTTGCATGGCTCTAGTATACTGACTTTGGAAACAATAGACATCATTCTATTTACTGAATTCTGTTTTTAGTAGTGGTATTTCCATTTACAAAATATAGTAATTCTCAATCACTGTAAATGTCAAATCCTAGAAAACATAACATTCCTACGTGTGATGTTAACATTGTTCTCAGTTTGTTGGCTGAAGATTCATTTGATGAATCCAATTTTTCTGAAATAGACGATTCTTATGATTCACATGATTCTGATGTTAGTTCTGTTTAGAAATAACTCCAAGAACAGTTTTTATATTTCATTTTCACATTGAAAATCAGTCAGATTTGCCTCAGCCTCAAAGAGCGTGTTTATGTAACATTAAATGAGCACTAGCAGAGATCTACACTTTTTTTTTCACTAAGTGGGAAAGGTTTAATAAGCCCATTTTACATCTTAATTGACCCTATCTCTTTAGGTTACTGCTTTGGTCCTGAGCTCTAGTTCCCACGTTGTACTGTGATCCATGAACTGATTCTGTGTCCTGCACTTTTGTATGAATATCTTGCTGCAACAAAATCAGAAGCCCTGTTTCTCCATGAGGGAATTATTTTCTCTGGGACTGTGATCTATTTCTGAAATCGACCCCTGGATGTGGTCCCTGCTATTGTTACTGAAACACTAGAGGTTTGCTGTGGGACCTGCTGCTCACCGTGCAGAAAGCCAATGACTGAGAAGATTAATATTGCCAAGGAAGAAGGCTTTAATTGGGTGTTGCCACCAAGGAGCTCAGTCTCAAAGCTATCTCCCTAACTGACTAAAACTAGGGGTTTTTATAGCAGGGAAGAAATATAACAATGTATGAGAAAACAGGAACTAGGGAGGAGCAAGGAAGCAAGCATGATCAATGAGGGGTCTGGAATCTCATTTTCAGGATATGGTGATCTGGTGAGTTTCAGTTCTTTGATGCTCTTTTTTTTGAGAGGCCTGAAGGTCCTTTCCTGAGGAAGGAACTCAGATGAAACAAATATAAGTTTCAAGCTTTAACATCAGAAAGATCAATTTCTATGTTTATCAAATGGAACAGTTTATGGGACTATTTGGGTCGGTTTCACTACCTGCTACCAAACCCTACAAATACCATTAATTTATCTGTTAGTATCTCTTCATTGTGCTTGTTGCTGTATACCCTGGGCAAGGCTCTTGTCCTTTGCCAACACTGGGCTGTTCTTAACGTAGTGTTTTTCTTGGCACTAAGGACACAATGTCAGTTCTGTTGCATTCTTGACCCACAAAAAAAAAAAAAATGCTTCTCTGAATCTAATGATGTGTAAACACCGGACACATCTCTCTTCCTTCCAGTCATATCTTATCTTAATTTACTCTGGATACAGAGCTTCACTTGACAATTTGACTTTCGTTATCAATAACTACATCTTTCTTCAAGATCATATGGCCCATAGCCAACGTATGTTTAGTACATACAAATTCTCAAACTTTTGCTGAGTATGTAATTATATATATAATTTTAAAAATCCTATGGGTGAAAAGTCTCATTAGAAGAATCCTAAGAGGAAACGGATCTTTTCAGAGAATCTTTCAGATTTTGCACTGAAAACAGTAGTTACCACTACGATCAGGAATTTTCTACACACTTCAGAATGACTTCATCCTCTCAGTGAGTTTAATTGCCCAATATCCTATTTATATAAGAAGGAAAGGTGAATAAATATATAAAATATACTGAGAGATGAGGAGAGGGAATAGTTGAATGCCACTGGAGAAAATTAGGATTTCTGAGAGGAAGTGTGACTTGAGGCCTATCTTGGGTAATATATATGAGTTCTACATGAAAGAAAGCATTCCAGATAGAAGGCATTCTACACTGAGAAAGAGTTAAAAGCATGAGAGCACTTTGTTCCCTGAAGAAGCGTTGATATGTTCAACATTGCTGAAGAGTTAAAGGCAATAGTGAAAGGAAAAGATAACATGAGGTGAAGCTGATCCAGATCCTGTGAAGCCTTTAGACTTTATCATTAGGAAAGAAGAGTCATCAAAAACATTTGAATAAAGGAGTGGATGTTTCAGATTTGCATTTTTGTCTGCCATGAGGAGAATATATTTCGAGGATCAAGAATACTCCACAGATGCACTGTACTGATTCCATGCAATAATTTAAGGATTTGTTGATTCATGATGTCAACATCACCACTGAAATGTCAACATCAAAGTTTCTGGCTTTGAACCTGGGTGGATGGTGGTTTCATTGTCTCAGAGAGGTAAAAAACATGAGCCCCTGAGTGGTCAGCTGACTGGGGTAAGACCATAAATGAGAGCAGAAGCAAAGCCCAGACCAGAGTCTAGACTTGCTGATAATAAAATCCAGTGTTATTATTACTAATAAAAGTAAAAATTTAACTTATGAATTGCAGGAGGAAGTTTGTTGCAAAGTCACTTTAATTACAGTTATCACAGGCAATAAACATATTTATTCCAGGCAACTAATTGTTAACTACTTCCAATAGCATGAAAGAATTATATTCAGAGGTTACATAAAGGGAACAATTCCATAAATTCATGTTCCAATACAACAAAGGCCACAACATTCACTTGGTGTTCTTTTACTTTTATTATCATTTATTTCCAAAATTCAAGAGAGTCCTTTGCAATAGAAAGAATATAAAACTTGCTTGCATAATACTGTAGGTTATCTGCCTCATTTTTATGTCCTAGATAAACAGGCTGTTTTAAAATTATTGACATTATGGAAATAACTCCAATAGTAATATATGATTGTTATTTATTTAATAGAAATTATATTCATGACATTTTATTTTTCAAAATAACTTAGACATCAGCCTAGTGTACCCTCTCTGTTAAAGTCCAGATGAGGTCCACTGAAACCCCAGAAGAATTATCTATGGATGTTCAGAGAGCCATGCAAGATTTATTCAATTCCCTGATAGACTTAAGTGTTTTGTGACTGCTTTTGTTACTGCGTTCTCTGCTCCTCACAGTTCAATCCAGATACTAAATTTGGCTTTTTTCTCACATTAATGACATTGCCATGACATTACTAATATAATGCATTTATTAATAGGCTAAATTTAGTGGACAATGAGAGAGGAGGTGGGCTTGTATTGCAAAATTGTAGTGAAACCTGAGCTTTTTTTTTTTTTTTACTTTTTTTAATTTTATTTTATTATTATACTTTAGATTTTAGGGTACATGTGCACAATGTGCAGGTTTGTTACATATGTATCCATGTGCCATGTTGGTGTGCTGCACCCATTAACTCGTCATTTAGCATTAGGTATATCTCCTAATGCTGTCCCTCCCCCCTCCCCCTACCCCACAACAGTCCCTGGAGTGTGATGTTCCCCTTCCTGTGTCCATGAGTTCTCATTGTTCAATTCCCACCTATGAGTGAGAACATGCGGTGTTTGGTTTTTTGTCCTTGCGATAGTTTACTGAGAATGATGTTTTCCAGTTTCATCCATGTCCCTACAAAGGACACGAACTCATCATTTTTTATGGCTGCATAGTATTCCATGGTGTATATGTGCCACATTTTCTTAATCCAGTCTATCGTTGTTGGACATTTGGGTTGGTTCCAAGTCTTTGCTATTGTGAATAGTGCTGCAGTAAACATATGTGTGCATGTATCTTTATAGCAGCATGATTTATAGTCCTTTGGGTACATACCCAGTCATGGGATGGCTGGGTCAAATGGTATTTCTAGTTGTAGATCCCTGAGGAATCGCCACACTGACTTCCACAATGGTTGAACTAGTTTACAGTCCCACTAGCAGTGTAAAAGTGTTCCTATTTCTCCACATCCTCTCCAGCACCTAAAACACATGAAAAAATGCTCATCATCACTGGCCATCAGAGAAATGCAAATCAAAACCACAATGAGATACCATCTCACACCAGTTAGAATGGCCATCATTAAGAAACCTGAACTTTAGACACAACTCATTTTTAGATTTCCTCCAGCTTTCACACCACCACTGAGGAGCTCACTGGCCTTTTTAGCTTCACATCATTTGACTTGCTCCTTTCCTCATCATGGTCTCTTTTTACTCCTTTCTTTAGTTTTCCCCACCTTAAGCCCCTACCCTCCTGGAATAAAGAAAATATTCCCCTTATCTCATTCAAAGCAACTATTTCCTCGGTTTCCTGGCAATACATACCTCCTTGAAAGAAATTCTTCCTGTCAAAGGCAATTTCTTTCATAAGTGGGTTGCCAGTGCTAGTTGTTAAAATAATAATGTGTTTACTTTCTTAAATAACCTATCTGTGCTTATGATTTAAAGACATGGGGGCCTCTTCAAAGCACTCACCTTAGAAGAACTCATGTTTCTATTGATGATGTTGCTCTTATAGATGGATTTTGTTTTGTTTTGTTTTTATTTTGGGTTGCTCTTTCATTACTACTCTGGTGAGGCACTTAATTTATTCAAAAATGATAAAGAAGTTTTATTATTTTAAAGAACTTCAGTTAGCACCAAAATACTTTTCAAAACAAGTCTATAAGGGGTGACTATTTGACTCTTCCTTTCGAAGTTCTATTTCTACAATTTTAGTAAAAACCACAAGGTGCAGTGGAAGATAAAATGTCTTTCTTCACCAATAGTGTTGAATTCAGTGAGCCATATGCTATTAGGTTGGTGCAAAAACTGCGATTACGTTTGCACTAACCTGATATCTAACCTATTTTGTTTGGTTTTATTTTTGTGTAGGTTTTTAAAAATTCAAATGAGAAAATTATGGCTATATACATAAAAAAGCACCATGTAATAAATTTACATATCTGTTATACTATATTCTAGGCACTGGCCTACTTTACATTTACTGCCTCTTGTCTCACAACTCTGCGAGGTAGATATTATTATTCCCATTTTACAACCAAAGAAACTGAAGCACAGAGAGTTAAAACAAAAGAGAGAGAGAGAAGCCCGGTCTAACCCTAGGCCTATGCTGCCCTGGATCATCTCAGATAACATTCCAACTATAACAATGCTGAAATGTGACTGGTGAGTTGATCTAATAATTCATTCAATGTCTACCTCACTGTGAAGCTTTCACTCATTCAACCTCTTATTAAATATATTTTGTGATATGAAAATACAACTAGTAAATATGTAGTAGCACATTTGCAGCCTCTAAAGTTAATAGTATTGATCCTGTCAATGTTCTGCTCTGTTCTGCTTCTCTCATAGTGTCCATAAGTTTATTCCCATTTGTTAACCTTCACTGTTTTTAAGGCACCAAGCCTTGATGGACAGTTACTGCTTTAGACTTTAAAATTATCATCACTCTAATAATCACTGTAGACTTCTTTATATCTAAGTCCTATTTATTTCAATTAAAGTATACTGCAACAAAAATAACGTACCATCTTTATTTACCATGTGGCTTAGTTAAGATGGTGATGTAACTACCATTGTTACTAGAAACACTATCTGAACTGGTAAAATACTTTATCCCATCAGGAAATAACTTTTGAAATCAGACTGCATGGGTTTGAAACCCAGCTCCACTACATAAAAGCAAGTTACTTAACTGATTGGAACATCAGGTTCTTTATTTATCAAGTGGGAGCAATAGTATAATTAGGTTGGGTGCAGTGGCTCAGGCCTGTAATACTAGCATTTTGGGAAGCCCAGGTGGGCAGATTGCTTGAGCTTAGGAGTTTGAGACAAGCCTGGGCAACATTGTGAGACTTTGTCTCTACAAAAAAAAAATAAAAAAATAAGTCGGGAGTGGTGGCATGTGCCTATAGTCCCAGCTACTTAGGTGGCTGAGTAGAAGGATGCTTGAGCCCAGGAGGCAGAGGTGGCAGTGAATCAATATCGTGCCACTGCACTGCAGCCTGGGTGACAGAGTGACCCTGTCTCAAAAAAAAAAAAGAAAAGAAAAAAGAAAAAGAAAAAAGTACAATTGGTTCATAAGGAATATTGTAAGGATTATCTTTTCTGTAACCCCACGAAAGACCACCAGAATAACCTGATGAAGAAGGAAACTGAGTTTATTTCCTGATCACCACCTTAACAGATGTCTTAGTAGTCATAGAAAGGAGAGGCCAAAGTGGATATTTGTAGACATTGGGAATCTGGACTTAAGTAGTTTAAGGAAGGTCTTTTAATGTATGGTGTGAAGTATGTAACATAATAGTTTGGGATGGGTAGACATAATAATGAAGTTCTGGAGGTTAATTGATAAGCAACCAGTTTATCTAGTTAAGCAATATATAATAGTCCTATGACTATTATAGCTGTTTACCCATGTGAGCAACTTACCCTCCTGAGAATGGGGCTGTTTGAACAGTTTATTGTTTGAATAAATTTATTTCCCAGTAGTTCTTGATGCATGAAACGAAGTTATTTATGACTTTTAAGTTTTATCATAGTTCTGATAGGTAATCTGTGTGGTTGCTGGAAGTCTCAGTTCTGAACAAATGACGTGATCCATATGAAACACACAGCACAATACCTGCTATATAATTAACATATCCATAAATGTTAGCCATTTATAACTGCCTCTTCTGTTACGATGTTTCTTAAATCAGGGCTTGATAGATGGGAGACCTAGCCTAACTCTGGCAAGATGCAAAATTTGGTAACCAGACAGAACAATAGGGTGGAGAAAGTGGTCAGGGATGGTCCCAGTTGTGCTTAGTAGGAGGGGGTGCAAGATGGCAGAAAGCTCATGGATGGTCAGGAGCAGGCAAGAAGCAGAGATCTAAGCAAGCAGGCAAAGCATAATCCTCTGGGTTCTTCCAGTTGAAAATATTAAACAGATATTAAGGTAAGTAAGCTGGAAGATCTACCAGCAGGCCAGATAAATTTAGGATTAGGAGCTACACATGATTTAAAAGAGCTGAAAGGGAAAGAGGCAGGACCCTTACTCCATCCTGCTACACTGGACAAACAGATAAAGCTTCCCTCAAGCCTAGATGGTCTAGTAACCAGATCTATTACTGAAATTTTGGGGGAAATAGTGAATATAAAATGAAAGTTTGACCACAGAAATTAAAGATAAAATACAAGATATTAGAACTGTGTCAATGATTCAGAGTCCTACCAGCAGCATAGCTGACCCAAATAATTTTAGAGACCTTATCTATAATATTCTGTACAGTGCTTCATATTATAAGAATATTATAATAATAAATTACATTCATATCATTCCATTATAATTTCATATGTTCTCCTCCAAACTTCTGCAATGTAGATATCGGAGCAGTTTTACTCTAATTTAGGTGATGACAAAACTGAAGCTTAGAGAGTTTAGTCACAGATTTTAAATGGCAGAATGGGGAGGCAACTACAGGTTTTCCAGACACAGATCTTGTTCCAATATGTCCAAATAGTAATTATGTTACTGAGGTTTGAGGGGAATGTGTTATAATTGGATGACTTGCAAACTCATTTTCATATACTCTTTCCCTTTCCCTTCTCTGTCTTTTGCTCATTTTTGGTTTTAGAAAAACAAAATCAATTGAAGATATGAAAAAAAATGTTTTTAGAAAGATATTTCTACACCTCTATTTCATCTTGTAATAATGCAGAGATATGATTGGGGAGTCGATCTGATAATTCATACAATATGACTCCTCATTGTGAACCTTTCATCCATTCAACCCCTTATTAACAATATTTTTTTAACATGCAGAATGCTAGATTCTGGAGAGGCAGAGATAAATAAGGCAAACCTTCCTTCTGTTCTACTTTTTAAGAAACCCCTAGTCTATTGGATTTGATAGATTTATTGTGAAAGAGTATAAAAAAGTAAAAGATTAAGGCATATACAAGGTACAAGGCCAGGGAAGGGGGCCGTATATGCTAATATGGAATTAGGGAAGAGTAGAGAAATTCCTTGGCTTCCTGTTCCTATTTTGTCCAGCACCGCTATCTCCCACCTGAGATTCCTACAACATATTTCCAGTGGAAGCCAAGAAGTATGGGAGCGTTGGAAGTACATCCTGCCCAATGACCCTCTCACCTCATCCCCACCAATAATCAGAAGAAAACAGAAGAAGCAAAGAGTTGATCTGATAGCAAATACACCAAAGATGAGTACAGCATCTCCCTGGATTTTAAAATAGAGATATTTGGAGCAGATGAATACCAATCTGATTTTTTAAAAATTTGAATTACCCAAGTAATTATGACATAGGAACTTACTTTTGGAAGATTTAACACATTGTAAATATAAACCAACACATAGAAACCCATGCAAAATATAGTGCTTCATTTTACTTCAGGCCCCAAGCTGCTCAATTATTGTGAAAGAACCACTTTTTGGTTGCCCAAGTTTTATTTGCATGGATGCATGGGAGAATGATGAAATTTCTCTCTGTGAATATGAATGTTAATGATTGGGAAACATAGAAACCACACATAATTCTGCAATTCTCATAGCTCTTAAAATATATAGAGGACTTGCACTGCAAGTCTTTATTTTAATTACTGTTATTAATCTTCATTGACTGAGGCAGTAAAAGGCAACCACTGACTCAATGAGCAGCAATCCAACAAGTCATGCAAACTGCAGTGTTGACAGCCTTTGTTTGGAGTCCTGAATGGATTGTGTCTAACTAAATCACTGTGTAATCATGGATCTTTTGTGATTTCACATTCTCATCTTATAGTCAATTTTTATTTCTCTGATGTGGCATGTTGTGTTCAGTAGCTTATCTGAAAACATCAATATGGTTTTGAAAGGATAAAATCAAATTGTAACAGTTTATGTTTCCATAATGTGTGCATAGCCTAGGGAAAAAGTGATAAATAGGAATACTATTTCACTGTATTGCCATGTTACAGACATTGGAAATATGATTCTGCCTCCATATTCTCTCCAAAGTAGATCAGCTGGATTTATTTTTTATATATTTATAAATCAACAGCTAATAGACCATTAGAACAGCATTAGTGTACATCCAGATGACAGAAGAGATTGTAAAAGAAGTGGAGAAGACTTTCTGACTTTCCCTACTTTCGTGACAGTAAATATTGTCTTCTTGCTTTTATATGACATAAAAGTAATCTTCTTACTTTTATACGATCTAAACACAAAAAGAGATGTTAACCTCATGCATCGTATTTTAAAATGTTGGCATAAGCCTAAAGGTTTTACATATTTCAAAAAGTCTATCTTTATGGTAAAGTACTTGAGTAACCATTCTCAACTTTGGCTACACATTTGAACTTCCAAAGATTTTTTAAAAACATTTTCACCTGTAGACACACTCAGACACTTTAATGAGAATCTCTGTGACAGAAACTCTCACACCTATAGTTTTTTGAGCTCATGAGATAATTCCAATGTCCAGCCAAGATTAAGAGCCACAGATATATTATTATAGAATTAAAAAAATAAACTTTAACTTCCTTGCAAGTGTTAGCCTTTCAACATGTCAATATAGTGTTAACTGTTGCCATGATAAAGCTTATGATTTCACTGGAATACCAGATTTCAGGCTCTTGATTTGGACATCAAATATTCCTTTCAAATTGAAGAAAATTGCTATTACCATCTGCCACTTTTACTCTCAAAGTTAATTACATATACATTGTGCTTCACAATAATGTCAATTTTGCTAATCCCATTTAGATATTTACATAAAAGAAAACAAATAATAACTTCATAAGACATGTTGCTAAAAGAGTTATTTGGTCTAAATGTACATAATTTCAATTAAAGCTGACATTCTATGCTTAGTTTTAATGAAGTGATCCTAGGGAAATTGGTATTTTCCTATCTGATATAACGATACATATATTTGAATGCAAGATTAAGGCACATTTTAATATGCTTTGTTTCTAATTTTTTCAATTAATTTTTTTTACAATTAATGTCATTTAAAACTTTTGATATAGCATATAAAAGAATCTCAGGCAGAAATCATTAGTTATTCTAATGATTTCTAAATAAATAAATTATTTTTGTTGCATTATTATTATTACTTTATTATAGTACTGAAAGAGCTATCTAGCTTGAGGCTTGTATTCTGTGAAATGAAACTTTGAATTAGGCAACTTTGAAAGTCCTTTCCAGTTCCACCATGTGGAGATTATGAGCTTTACTCTGCAATGTATACCAAGGAATGTCTACCATACATTTCAGATGAGACCTTTGAGATTGCCCACCTTAATCTTATTATGTAAAAGATATAAAAACTGAGGTGAAAAGTGGTGAAATTATCCTTTTCCTATCACAAAGAACAAATTGTCTTGTATCAAGGAGAATAGATTATTAGCCAAGTTCTATCTATTTGTTTTATTTTAAGTACTTATCCCCACTTCCATCATTTGTTCCGTGTTCATGTTGTTGTTCTTATTTGTTTTGAATTGTTTCTGGAAATATCAGTGAGTTAAAAACCCTGCCAGCTCTCTCTCTATATATATATATATGTAATATTATATATAACGTATTAGATATTATTTATAATATATAGTATAACATATAGTATAAAGGTTTTTTAACTACACAAAACTTTAAATGCATTTTCTTGTCTAAACAAAAGAAATTATTGTATTCACGTGTGTTAAGATGTGCAGTTTTTTCATTTTATGTGTCTGAAATTAGCATGAGTTTTTCAAACATGGTCATAGCTGTTCATATAGCCATCGCTTCGACTAAATTATGTGTACTCTTTGTACTGCGTGTATTAATTGTCATTCACTATTTTTTCAAAAATATTACATTATTGTTCAATATTAGAACAAAAAGTTATTGTCTGAAAAGAACCAGATATGAAAGAACAGCAAGAATTAAATTTCATAAACAAAGATTTGTTATTGGAGGCATCATTACAATCCTACATTTGCCTGTTAATCAACAGCTGACTGATTTATATGGCTTTTTTCTTATGTCAACCAAAGACCAGGAGTGTTGGCACCACCAAGGATGGTATTATAAATGTAGAATCATGAGTTCATACCAGATCTATTGAATCAGAATCTGCATTTTAACAAGATCCGCACATAATTCATTTGCACCTTAAACTTTAAAAAGCAGGACTTTATAGTACCAAGGAAGATATCACAAGAGGTTGATACTGTTTTAGATTTGAGTTATATGCTAAATGTTTGCCCCTCATATGATAAGCAATACTATTTAAAGGCAGAGAAAGCTTAAATACATGGAAGAAACTTCAAATCCACAGGAAAATGATGTGACTGATTCATAAGTCAAGCATAACAATATTGATAGAAATCTAAGTCCAAATTCATTTAAAAGCTTTTTCTGTAAGCTCTATTTAAGTATTAAATAGACCCTAGTGATAAGAAAGCATTGTGCTATAATTTGACCACATTTTTTTCTTTCGTAACAGTAGATAAAATCATATCTTCCCATAGATGGAACATTAACTTTGGTAAAATACAGACAATAATACCAGTTCATTGTACTGCAAATTCATCAGAAATAATGAAAATAATAACTCTTGCTTATATAAATCTATGCATTTAAGATAACTGGATAAACTGACATAGAAAAGAACTAATTTGTATCACTTTAATAGTACAGGAGTCTTCTTTGCTGAATGACTTTATTCAGCTTTATTGAGGTATATTTGACAACTAAGTTATATATACTTAAGGTATACAACTTGACATTTTGATACACATAAGCATTGTGAAATGATCAAGTTAACATGTCTGCCACCTCACATCTTTATGATTTTTTTTATGTGGTGAGAACTCTTAAGATCAATTCTCTTAGTATGTTTCCACTACAGTATACAATACAGTATTATTAATTATAGTCACCATGCTGTGCATTAGATCTCCAGAACTTATTCATCCCCCATAACTGAAACTTTTTACCCTTTGATGAATGACTGTTTACACAGGAAGAAGAGGAAGAATTAATTAAAATATTAGCCCTATTTTATTTTTATGCTACATTAAATAATGACAGTGGAAGTTTTCTCTAAGTAAACATGATAGCTACATTAACAGTAAACTAATTCGTTATGATTTTGACACATAAAATGAATACAAAGGTAACATTTGTGAGTGGACTTTTTTAATCACAAAGTAAAGCTTGATAGAAATACTTTAAGGTGGTGCATCGAAATATCTGCTTTTAGTTTGACATTTTAAATCATTTATTTAATTGTTGGCATTTAGTGTAACATACAAAAAATGCTGATTGAAAAAATCTTTTTTAAAAAATGATGCTGAGTAGACTTTATTGACTGTAATCCTTGAGTGAAGCCACTAGTTGTTGGCTGTTGGACTGCTTTCAGCCTGTTTTTCTAGCTATACTTCTTTGAGGAGGATGATGAACTTTACCTTACTCTTGGCTTTGCATGCTGAAAGTGATTAGGTTTTTTAATGAGGCAGAAGAATGGAAATTTGAGGAAAATGGTAGAGAAAACCCTCTCTCATTTACCAAGATGACTTTCTAAGTTGATTTAGTGATGAGCTACTTGGAGATACAAGTCAAATGATGAAGTTCATAGAAATCTTTTGAATCTTGCCACCAGAAAGAGATGACAATAAATCCAACTACTGTTCCCATGCCTTACATTTTTATTTTCTTATATACAGAGTATCTTTTGTATTATAGATTCTTAATAAATATTTTTCAAATAAATGTATGCTGGAAAATGTTGTAATTGAGGTAAATGGACATTTTTAGCTGGCTATATTGCAGAAGACTTTATTGAATAGGTGATCTTTTAGACAGTTTTAAAAAATAATGAAGACCTTAACTGGCACACAATCAAGTATTTATTATATGCCTTCATCTTCCACATTTTATTGTATTTTTTTCACTCCCTTGTGAAGGAAACTAATTTCAACAATGCTGTATGTGTCGTGCATTAAGCCATTCATAAGTAGCAAGAGGTATCTGATTCAGTTTATATCATGGTACTAATTATCTAGCTCTTCAGAATATTTTACATGAAAAACTAACCTCAGGTGAATAAACTTCTGTTTCTGCTCCAGAAATCTTTTGGCATTTTTTTATAATCTGTAATCACGTTGACTTAAAATGACATGACAGAAATGCCTGAATGTTGACAAGTTGATGGGAGCAACAAACATCTGCCTGTTAAATTTGGGATCACCACCTACAGCACTACACATATCATTGATCCAAGTGTACCTTGATTGATTGCTTGAAAAGAAAAATCTGGACTTCTTTGGATTTATAAGCAAAGTCAAAAACATTTTTCAAAATATTAAATTCTAAAAGTAGTAATAATTATGGTGTAGCCCCTTACTAATCAGTGTGCTCCAGGGACCAGTAGCCTCTAAATCATCTGGGAGCTTTTCAGAAATGCAGAAACTTCACCCTAGACCTAGTGAATTAGAATCTGCATTTGAATAAATCTCCAGGTGATGCTGAAATGGGAAAAGTTGCCTTGTCCCCCTCACACAGCGTGTGATGGGGCTGTGGCTTGCTTCTTCAGTGCCCGTCTGCTCAAATCTCTAGGGCAGTATATGGACGGACGGGTAGGTTGTGGGGCTCCGACCCCACAACAGTGTTTAGGGCCCTAGTGGGAGCGTGCTACCGTGTGCTCTTTTAATTTTGCCGTCCATAGGCAGCTTGTGTTAACCAGCTCAATTAGACCCTCTACCTTGTCACTACCTTGTCACAAGGACAGAGGACTTTCTGTGTCCGGGGTTCTTGCCTTGGTGTACCGGAAGAGTCACATCACACTTGGGCTTGGAGAGTGAGTGCAAGGTTTTACTGAGTGGAGGTAGCTCTCAGCAGATGGGGGAAGCCAGAAAGGAGATGGAGTGGAAAGGTTTTCCCCTGGAGTCCGGCACCTCAGCGGCCTGGGCTGTCTCCTCTGACTGCCCCAGCCAAATTCCGCCTCTTCCCACTGGTCAATGGCTTGCTGGCTTGCCGGTGCCTGCTGGTGCATCCCTCTCCCTGTCCAGCCGCCCGTGCCTTCCTCCACTGACGTGCTCCTCTCCACATCCAGCTGTCTGTTTCATCCAGGTGTCTGTGTCTTGGGCAGATCTGCTCTTCTGGACGTCCAGCAGCTTGTGTGTCAGCCTTCTAGAGTCGGGGTGGTGGAGGGGGTGTGGTTAGAGGCACAGGATGGTGGGCCAGGGTGGTCTTGGGAAATGCAACATTTGGGCAGGAAATGCCTGTCCTCACCCAGGGTTTGTGGGGGTGGAGCCCTAGCCAGGGACCACGTCCTCCTCTACCCAGCACTTCCCTTCCCTTCATCCCTGCCATTTAAAGGGACCACGCTCTTACCTTCCCAGCACTTCCATATCAATGACTGTGCACATTACGGTTTGAGAAATGCTGGTAGTCCATTCCCTTTCCTGATCTCCAAAACATAAGGAAATTTTAGAGGCCAGCATGCATTTAGTAGATTCTGAATCTAAAGGAAACCTAAATCTTTCCTTGGAAGTAGACATTGTTTATAGCATCCTCAAATGGAATTAAAAGCATACATGACTAGATTTAAAACAGAAAAATCTAGAAAAATCTGTTTTACATACTTCAAAACTCTTTGGACCCATGTCTGTTTATGTTCCTATGACTTCTTGAGCTATACATTTTTATTAACAAAGAATAAAATTATATTCACTAAATGAACTCATTTGTACCTGTTTTACCAGTTTCCGAATGTTATTTTATATTTCTTAGGTTTTTCTTAGACTTGTAGAAATCATGCTGCTTCGTTCCCTGCAGGAGTTAAAATAAAAATATTAGTAATTATGCATATTTAATTTTCAGAATGCCAACTGATTACTCACAGCACTTATAAAAGGGAAATGATTTTAGATACTCATAAATCATTTCCTTAGTAAGGGGCTTTCAAATCTGAGGTTGTGTTATTATGGATATTTATTTTTATAATAATCAGGATAAAAAATGCATTTATTAAGATCCCTCTTCTTTTCTCTTTTTCAGATGTAAGACAAAAGTCTACCCTGATGAACTTCCAAACACAAGTGTAGTCATTGTGTTTCATAATGAAGCTTGGAGCACTCTCCTTAGAACTGTTTACAGTGTGATAAATCGTTCCCCACACTATCTACTCTCTGAGGTCATCTTGGTAGATGATGCCAGTGAAAGAGGTACAAGCTGGTTTTTTTTTTTTTTGGTTTTTTTTTTTTTTGTATTAGAAAGCTTTATTATGCCCAAAAAGATAACTAGGTAATTATCTATATTTGCATTATAATTTTACTAGCCCTGCCACAGCCTATCAAATTCTCTATTATTTTATATCTAAGGCAATAAATACTGATAGGAATTGGCCACCATTTCTGTGTGTTGAATTTCCATCTTGGTAGTATCTCTGCTATTTCTTAAAACAGTTTCAAAAATTTTTCTTATATAAATTCTTATACATGTTACAGATTTTCTCAAGTTGACATTAGAGAATTATGTGAAAAATTTAGAAGTGCCAGTAAAAATTATTAGGATGGAAGAACGCTCTGGGTTAATACGTGCGCGTCTTCGAGGAGCAGCTGCTTCAAAAGGGCAGGTTATAACTTTTCTTGATGCACACTGTGAATGCACGTTAGGATGGCTGGAGCCTTTGCTGGCAAGAATAAAGGAAGACAGGTAAGAATTTATGTGTTATGTCTGCCTGGGTTATGACTGAACCTCTTAGGACAGTTCCAGATATCCATCAGAATTTCTCTTCCAAGTTGCTATTTTTAGAAGGTTTATTTTATAGCTTTTCTCAAAAGCAAGTTTTCCCACTTGCTTGACAAATAAGACTGCCGTATTCATGCTGGACATAGTTGATTAAGAAATAGTGAAACAATTCAAATAATAAAAATGTGTTAAATTACTTTTTAGGTGAAGGAAATAAATATAATCTAAAATAGTATGATTGTGTTATAAAGCACATTTTCAAAGCACCTTTTTGTGTTCTCACAACCACCCTGTGAGGCAGGTACTGTAGATCTTCTTACCTATAACTCATAATGGGGAGGAAGAAAGAAGCTACATCTAACTTGCTCCAGTCATTAGAAGTGCTGGGAACAATTATTCAGCTCTTTCCAGTTCTCTGCTAGTGTTCTGTAAACTACACTAGCACCCTTAGTCAGTCTAGTTCAAATTCACCTGGAACGTCTTAAAAATGCACACACACACATGCACACACACAGCACTGAAAAAATTATAACTAAAAAAAGAAACATAAGAGCACAGCTATAAGAATATGTTTAATTATGTCAACAATATTGTCACCTTCTACATACACATTTTGAAATCTGGAAAATTGAATAAATAACACTTATAGAAATTAAGAATCCTTATACATACCTGCAATTCCTTCTGTTGTTGATGAAGTACAAGCGTTTTTTTGCAAATATTTATAAACACTGGTGATAAGAGAGTATAATTTCTAAACACCTAATGAAGATAACTAACATTGAATGCTATCTGATACAATAACAAGACATTACCTAACACCATACTTGCATAGTCATTTCGTCTATAGTAGAAAAGTCCTCCTAGAATTGACATTTTTGATTAGACACTCAAGATAGGAGCTACTTAGTCTGAGCTAGTCCAGCCACATCACTTAAACAGCAGGATTTGGTACTTGCCAGGAAGATGGATGGAAGCTGTCAGTAAAATGAAGCACAGCAGTTGAAGAAAGCAGTAGGAACCTTTTAGTCCATAGAGTGTTGTACATGGCTAATAACATTTTTCCACTCTGTGTATTGTACAGTACCCACAGGACAGTAAGACTGGCAAAGTAAAATGAACTTAAAAATGAATTTGCTGGCAAATTTTGGTATATTATGTTTTTTTTCTCCACATGTGTTTCAGAAATTCAACTGAATGAGCTTTTAATGTTTCAATACGGTCATACATAGGCTATTTTTTTTTTATCTAACAACATAATTACACTGTATTTGCGTATGATTAACCCTATTGTCTTGTCCTGATTATAAACTTTAAAACTACCCTAAATAGATAGTCTGTTCAAGATTTTTAGACCTAATTTCTTCTCCTCACAAGTTAAATCGTTAAATCTAATAAAGGAAGTGAGAAAAATATTGATTTTTCTGGGGTCCAGAGTCACCAAGAAGCTTTTCCAAGGCTAGAGGAGTCTCGTTGATTGCAGATAAGTTGAGGCTCTGGTCAGTTGTGTGGAATATAAGACTTCAATTGAAAATAAGTATTGGTGAAACTGGTGTTACAAAACAAGTATAAATAATGGACATTTATGTGCTTTTCATATCTAGAGATGATTCAGAAGCTTATTTGTATATTTACCTTCTACCAAATATGAAAAACCAACTCTGGTCTTCAGAATTAGCGACAACCAATACAATTTGAGTAGGCCTGAACATTTACTTGTGGAAATCACAGAAGATTGGTCTCATAATAAAATAAATGAACAGGCATTCGATCAAGAATTAGAGAAGGCACAACATGGATTAAAAGTGTACCTAATGATTTTCCCAAATGAAATTTTCTACCATAGAAAGCTACCATTAAGAACACCAGCCTTTTGGCTCTTACTTTAAGAAAAATGGGAGAGGCCAGGTGCAGTGGCTCACACCTATAATCCCAGCATTTGGGAGAACAACGCAGGCAAATCACCTGAGGTCAGGAGTTCGAGACCAACCTGGCCAACGTGGTGAAACTCCGTCTCTGCTAAAAATACAAAAATTAGCCAGGTATGATGGCAGGAGCGTTGGAAGGCTGAGGCAGGAGGATCGCTTGAACTTGGGAGGCAGAGTTTGCACTGATCTAAGATCTCCCCACTGCACTCCAGCCTGGGTGACAGGGCAAGGCTCTGTCAAAATAAATAAATACATACATACATACATACATACATACATACATACATACATAAAACACCAGAGATTAAAGTTGCTTATCTTTCCCTATCTTAAGCTATCATCTAGATTATACATGTAAACTCTTAATTTGAGGATATTTTACTCAGAAATTGTCATGACCCTATCATCTTTCATAGGAAACATTTACTTATACTGACAGATTATGATTTTTGTTGTTGCTGTTTGTTGATTTTTGTTTGTTTTTCCTAGTAGGTGTTTTCTCCATGAAGATGTTCTCAGAACTCTCTAAACTAACGTACCCTATTTGAAATGCAAACTACCAGATCTAATTTGCCATCATCCCTTCTTCCCTCCCTGAATGCTATTGCTTTTCAATGGGTTATAGCTAAAATGATGCATAATCTCAAGGCAGCTCTACTAATCATGCTGTGGGTGGAGGTTTTATAAAAAATAGACCCTGCTCATCTTGCTAAGTTAGTACTTAGAATGCATTTGGAAATAAACTTGAAGGTCAATTAGTGTATTTGATTAGATTTCAAAAGACAGCATAAAGTAAACTGTAAGGAATATGTAGTCAAAGGAAATAATTCCATGGACTAATAGGATAAAATGAAGCTAAAGGCATATTAAAGTAACAAAATAATTAAATTTCATCATATCAGCTATAATCAGTTTGAAGAAGATAATGTAACATTTTAATTATCATGTATCTATAAATTGGTTTTAATTTCTCTGCAGGAAAACAGTTGTCTGCCCTATCATTGATGTGATTAGTGATGATACTTTTGAATATATGGCTGGGTCAGACATGACTTATGGGGGTTTTAACTGGAAACTGAATTTCCGCTGGTATCCTGTTCCCCAAAGAGAAATGGACAGGAGGAAAGGAGACAGAACATTACCTGTCAGGTAGGTAGATCATATCTCTTGAAGATTATGTATATTCCCCTAAAAATTAAGGAATATTATAGATTTCTGTTCTAATGTTTAATTATTTAATCGTATCCTTATTATTCAATATACATATACATTATGACCTTTACATAATCATATAAGGATCAGTGACAATATTAAATCTAATTTAAATTAGTATAGACAAACTTAAGTATTGGCAAAAATGCTAAATATCTTTTGAAAGTTTATGTACTCTTATATTCAAAATATATTTACTGTGAATTTTCTATGTGACAGAAATGTGCTAGCCTTGACACTTCAAGTAAATGTGTGTCTTACCTTAAAGTATATGGTTTATAATAGAAATGTTCTCAAAACTGAAATAGCCAAAAATGTTTTGGTAAATATTCTAAATATACCACCTTTAAAAGGTTATCTTCCTTATAGATTCCATAGGTCCATTTGGAAAATATTAATGTATTCAAAATTATGAAGGGTTTATTGTCCCAAATTACTTCAAATACTACTTAAGTTGAAATACTGATAAGTAAAATATGCACTTACTTGTAATAAAAAATATCATATACATCTCGAATTGTCTGTATAGGCATTACCCACTTTATTAACACAAAAGTATCATCTTCCTACTTAAACACATTGTGGACCTCTTACCTGAAACTAAAAATCGATTTCCTGAAAAATACTTTGGGAAGTATTCACTAGTTTAGTTCTTTAAAGATGAATTTGGCAAATCATCCTTCCTTTGGAACATGAAATACCCTAACATTCTAGAACGATACACTTTAAGTCCTCACTTAGCATTGTCAACAGGTTCTTGGAAACTGCAACTTTAAACAAAATAACAAAAACACCGTCATCAATCTTATAATGGAAAGACATTGAACTAAAGGATGTTACTCGAGGACATTTTGTTTGTCATTTCACTTAAAGTTGCAACAACATTAAGTGAAGACTTACTTGCATGTAAAATCCATGATCGGAACAAGAATGCCTGGTAACCTACTGAAGGGATGACTTATCTATTGTCACCTACTTAATTATATAATGAATTAATTAAAATTAAACTCTAAAAATTGGCTAATGGAAGAGATGGCTAAAGGTATTTGTTACTGAACAATTAAATATTAGGGATGTTAACTTCTAAAGGAGATCTATTACATCAAAGAGAAAAATAAAATGTGACTTCTAACATTTGTATAAAGTCATGTAAGTTATCATGTCAATATTTAAAATGTAACTTAGTAGTCTTAAGTCTTGTATAATCTTCAAATTCACCAAGTCTTACTGATACTTACCTTTAACAAACTGGGAAAATATAGTGGCTCATGTTACCATCATTTATTAAATATTCTATTTTCCCAAATTGTTTTCATTTAGTGTTAGCTGATTTTTAAACTTTAGATCCCAAGTGAAAACTATCAGAATGCTTGACCAATACACTTACATATAGATAATGTTTTTATTCATTTGAAAATGCTGTTTATAAGAAGGCATGTTTATACTCATTTAAAAAAACACATTGGCAAAAGATATGCTTTATTTACGTTCTCGTAGAGTCAAACGGAAGATAACTAAAGGTAGCCAACATTCACAGTAAGAAATTATTGATCTCATTCATAAAATAAAGATCCATGTAGAAATCAATCATTGTTACTCATATTTCATTAACTAAAACAAAAGATGAATCATCTAACTTCCTATATTTTAACCATAATTTATGTGGCTGTATTGCAGTAATATGAGAACTGATAAAATCTCAGTATATTTTGTTTGCTTCAGTAGCTGCACATTATTTTATTTTCTAACATGCTGACGAAGCTGAAGCGAGAGAAACAGAGAAACCTCAGTCTTTGCTGAAGTTTCTAGATTTTTGTGGCAAAAGGTTAATTAATTCATGGGTTCAGTTGTAACAGCCTGCAGGTAATTTTCATCAGCATAGCTGTAATGTGAACATTCCTTCTACTTGTAATCTATTGCTTGAAGATGTGATCATTTTTCTCACATTCATACAAACAGATAAATCATTCTAGATGTTGAAGACAATTTTTTTCCTACTTGATTAACAGAATTTGAATAGCTAAAGTGATGAAAATGAAGCTGAAATTTTAGTTTTCTTAGTGGAATGCTTCATTTAAAATGTCAGTTATAACAGAACTTTGTAGTCACCATAATTGGCTAGTCATCATTGAGAAATACAATCATGCATCTGCTTACGTTGAAAGCCAACTTGAACTTGTGACCTAAATCAGTTATACTACATCTAAAGTAAAGCTTAACATGGTCATTCTTATTTTTCTGGGCTTTGATATTTTCATTTTCATAATAAATGGAGTTTGTGGAATACTTGTTAATTTTCATATTATAACTATGGAATAATATACATAATTATGAATATATATTTTCCTTTAATCAGTAATATATAATTTCCTTTAATCCATAATATATAATTTCCTTTAATCAGTAAACTTTCCTGGACATTTAATAATCAAATTATATGACTTTTCAAGAATATTTCAATTATGTGTGCAACAAATAGTACTTTTTAAACTGGAGGTCATAAACTAGGAGGTTTTGTGCCAAATATTCTCTGTAGAAGTGTTTTATTTGGCATACATAGTGTTTTACATTTTCAAAAGTTACCAACACTTTAAAAATGAGATATTTTAAATAAAAATCTGGATTTCCATCTACTAATAAGTCAGAAGATCTTGCTACAATGGACCAGGATTCTTACCTGGCACCATCAGGTGGAGTTTAGTAGAAACTGCCCATGTAGAAATGGCATGAAAACTTATCCCAATCTCCACAACTCCTTCTAATTATGTTCCTGACTCTGAGGCTAAGGGTCATTTGACATTTGTCATCATTCTTGAAATTGAAGAAATATTTCTCTGCACCTGTGTCTTGAGGAAAGAGGGAAAATATATTTATTGTAACAAATCCACTTTATATGATTGTCTTTATCTGGCTATAATCTTTTAAAGTTTTGACCCTGGTCTTAGAGGCTACTGCCTGGGAAATGGCTGAGTTTGAAACTCATCAAGCATATCACCCCTGTGTAACTATGCATATACATTACCTAATAGAATAAGCAACTAGTAGCAAAGTTACCTGATAATGCAAATAATACTCTAGATCATTTAATTAATTTGGGGATGAGTTATGCATTTTTTCCTAACACATACAAATGGGAGGTGATTTAGTTTAGGCTATTGAAATAAGTTTGATTCCATACAAAAACAAACATACAAACTGTTCTATTTGTATTCCATGCATACAAACTGTTGGGCACTGTGCTAAGTTCTGCACATACAAACATGGATAAGGCAACCTATGCTGTAAAGTTGCTCACTGTCTGGCACTGGCCACAGGTATGCTGGATGAGGGAAAGAGTCTAGTGTAAATGGTCCAAGTGTGGATGTACAGGAATAATTATGTTTACTACTAAAGTGGTGTGGACCTCTAGAAAGGAGCCTGGCTTAAGTCTTATTGATTGCTTTAGTCTCTTAATTATGCCCTGTAAGTGAACCTCAATAAATAATTATAAAGATATTCATTTCCACTTTAATTTCACACTGATTAAAATAGATTTTTTAAATTAAAAACCTACTGGTAATTTCCAAGTGAATTTAACTTTTTTCACCCTTCACCTCTTACCTTATGGACTTTTACCTTTAATCATCATTAATATTTTTAATATGACTGCCTTCATTTTTACTTCAAGTTCCATGTTGAGTATATTTCTAAAGTAAAACAAAAGAGTTTTAGATGTCCTTTTAATTCTGATATAGTAAATGTTATTGGTTTTTATTTCAGACCTATTATACCTAATTTTATATTCCTTTTTATTAGCATTCACTTGATTTCATGCGTTTATTTTTCACTCAATTAGAATTAGGAGTTTATGAAGATCAAATAAATCAAATAACATCATTAGTATCTCTGATTATAATTGTATTTTATTGTGAAAAACTCATAGAATGTTCACATATATTATCTCCTCTATCATTCTAGTGTGATCATAGCAGAAGCATTGAAACTAGCCTTGGAGGATCTGGTTTTATTTCAAGGTCCTCCAATTGAGAAATTACCTAGTCTTCTCAACTATAAAATGGAAAATTATTCTCCCTGCTTTGCTTAACTCATGAAGTGCTATAAAATATTGAAATGAGCAATGTCTTTGATATGAATTAGTTTTTAAATTATATCTGATAATGTAATATATATATATATATATTGCAAGATAAATGTGACAAGTACCTAAAAGGATGAAGAAGCAGAACACCAATGAGCCATCTCTTTTAGAATTTGGTTGTATTTTCGTCCAAGGCTTTTCTATTCAATTTCTCTACAATGTAAAAGTTGATATATCATCAATTTTTTTTATGACATTAATTTTTCCCCACATAGGTTTTAATGGCTGCTAATGTCTTAATTACTTACGATGTTTCCCTATTTTTTTGTTGACTAACGTTCATCAAGAGTTGCTTTGCACTTCAATTTTTTTATCAATTATTTCTTCACCTAGTTTTTGCATACAAAGTGATCGCTTTAGAATTATGCATTTGAACATGAAATTTGTTTTAATATTCCTGATACCTTCTGCCAATTTAATTCCTCCCCAAAAATATTATCATTGAATCAATTTATAATTTCACTAGTAAGTATAATAAATTAAAAACACAGATGTTACTCTTTAACATCTTATACAAATATAAGACAAAGTTTCTTATATTTAGTAGTAACAAATAATTTACTTCTTAATTTTTATCAGATTTAATCAGTATTTTATCAGTAATTTAATCAGTATTTAATCAGATTTTATTAGTATTAGACTTTTCTCAATCCAACCATAATATCCGTTTGGATTGGAGGAAAGAAACAGAAATAGATACCACCAAAGCCTTTAAAACACTTCTATAAAATAAAAGATATGACAATAACAGCACAGGGAAAGGTCAACATTGTGAGCAGAACAATGAAAGAAAGAACTAACTTTGGAATGCTCAACTAGTCAACGCTCTTGCTTACTTCTGTTAAAATCTAATGTATGTTGATTGAGAGAAGTAAAAAATTATCTCCTCAGATAAAAATATTTGAATCTATATTCTATGAAAGAAAGAGTACTTTTATATTATATTACTTTCTAATAGTTTAGGGGATAATTTGCAAGACTTTCTTAGCAGCCTGTTGGGATGAGAAGAAAACTAGGGTAATAGAGTGCTAAGTTAAATATTACATTTATATACTGAATAATTTTGTCACAGTAACCAAAATATTTTATGACATCTGATCCCAGCTAGCCCCATTGTTTATTTTGATCCCTCATAAGCATGAAATGAAAGTACAATGAAAGATTAAAATTTGCACCAATTACTGTACATCTTTGTGGAAGCTTAGGGTTT
This sequence comes from Nomascus leucogenys, assembly GCF_006542625.1. Lineage (NCBI taxonomy): Eukaryota > Metazoa > Chordata > Mammalia > Primates > Hylobatidae > Nomascus > Nomascus leucogenys. The sequence goes on along the minus strand of NC_044397.1, from coordinate 23,634,078 downwards.
TATCAGGTCCTAGGAATTATTTAAAAGGACTTAGGGGAAAAAAATAACTACTCCTTTATTGAAAATATAGATGTTTAAGCACAGGTTAAAGTATTTGATTCTCATGCTTATTGGTAAGTGGGTTCTTTGGCAGCAAAACAAATCATTTGCCTATACTAAGCAGAACATTATATTTTTCTTATTCCTTAAAAATAACACAAATTGTTTGTGTTTCATAGACTTCGCAGGATTTTAGTAAGCTTCCATGTCTACAGCCTAAGCCAGCATAAAGTCTTAAAGTAACAGTTTCTTCTCTACAGAAAGCCACATCTTCATACCCAAATATAGGTTCAGATGATTGTAATAGTGTGCGGTATCCACCAAACTTCCCATTTTTATCAGTAAAAACTTTAATTACATTCAGCATTTAATTATTCATCACTCTGATAGAAGAGCATTTGTGCCTCTGCTTCCTTTCTCTTTCCTCTGCTTTCTATTTTGGTTATAGTGCATAGAATAAGGAAGAAAGGAGAGAAACTCATAGCATTTCATTTCCTTTGGGTTCTTAAATCTACAAAATGGTTAACCTAATAACGCCATTAGATTTTATAATTTAAAAAAATCAGACGTATGTTAAGATTTCAGCTATTCATGCTCATATTTGTAAATGTAAAAACTCATTTTTATTACTTATCTTTATTAATTTTATAATCTATGGAAAATGTAATTAACACAGATCTAAATACTAACGGTGTAGATACTGTGTTATTTGAACATTATAAATAATAGCCTAGAACTAAGCTGTAGTCTCTCAAACATTCTTAGGAGTTTTTCCTCCAAGGCCCTTGATTATTTGCCAAGTAAGATTAAACAGAATCCTGATGTATCAAAAGAAAAAAATAGAAGGAATGATGTTTCAAGAACTTTAAGAGAAACTGTTTATGAAGGGCAGTCCAAAAATTCACAGGAAAACATGGTACATAAACATGGAGCTTGAAATCAGGAAAAATGTACTATTTTATTTTATTATTATTATTGTTTTTTTTTTTTCTTGAGATGGAATCTCGCTCTGTCGCCCGGGCTGGAGTGCAGTAGCGCCATCTTGGCTCACTGCAAGCTCCGCCTCCCGGGTTCACGCCATTCTCCTGCCTCAGCCTCCCAAGTAGCTGGGACTACAGGCGCCCGCCACCATGCCCGGCTAATTTTTTGTATTTTTAGTAGAGACGGGGTTTCACCGTGTTAGCCAGGATGGTCTCGTTCCCCTGACCTCGTGATCCGCCAGCATCGGCCTCTCAAAGTGCTGGGATTACAGGCGTGAGCCACCGCTCCCCCGCAGGAAAAATGTATTTCTAATTAACTACCCCAAATCTTTTGCTGTAAAAGGTATATGGACGAGTGGAAAAGATAGAAGATGGATACATAGATATAGATAGATAGATAGATAGATAGATAGATAGATAGATAGATAGATAATAGATAAGGAAAGGAGAGGAGAGAAGAGGAGAGGAGAGGAGATGAGAGGAGAGGAAAGGAAGAAAGAAAGAAAGATGACTTTTTTATCCATGCTACCAACTAGTTAGGGGTCCTTGAACAAGGCACTTAAACACATTGCAGCTAAACTTTTTGACCAAAACTGTAGGGATTTTAGAGCTCTCTAATATTACATATCTGAAAATTAATTGGACCCAGAAAACAATAAAAATGAAGCGACTTATAATCTTGGTAAACAGAGATGTTTCTCCTTTTTTGTTAGATAATATCTAAAATGTATACTATAAGCTTTGTGCTGGTATTGTTTCAAGACTGTTACATATATTAACTCACATGATCCACATTTTATAGGTGATGAAACTGAGGCACAGAGTTTAAGTGACTCAATGACAGTCAAAACACTGTGGGGCTGGGGTTTAAATCCAATCTAGCTATGAAGTCCAGACTTCTAACAACTAAATTTGGCTGCCTCTTGGGGTCTCCTTACCTCTATACAGGGTGATTATCCCAGCGTGAAATACAGGTTATATTGTCTTCTTGGTGAAAATACAGACATTACATTTTAGCTTTACTGAATAATTAAATGTATTCTGTCACAATTTCTGTTGATTTACCAACTTCTGGTGAAAAACTCCAGCATTTTTCCATGCCAAATGCATACTTTTTTGAGACTTTTACTATTTTACATAGTTACAAAGCTTCATATCTTAAATTCTAAAATACTATCAGAAACTAGGCACTGTGGCATGCACCTGTCATCCTATCTGAGACAGGAAGATAGCTGGAGGCCAAGAGTTCGAGATTATCCTGGGCAATATAGTGAGACCCAGTCTCAAAGTATAACTAACTGAATAAATAAATAAAATACTATCAAACTCAACCCCTAAAACTCCTATTAGATGATAGAGTCTTTGAAAATCTTGGAATTAGTGAAGTCATCTTTGTTACTCATCAATTTAGCAGGTGTGAGCAAAGAACATTTTTGGAATTTCAGAAATAAAATTGCAGATAATTTTAACTTTCAAATAGATTGTTCTGTGGCTATAGGGATATATTACTCATTTGTTTATGTTATTTATTCAGTAAATATTCATTAATAGTCTAATACTATTAAACCAATGTATTGGGTATGCTTATAGAAGTGGTGAAAAGTACACAAATAAATATAATACTATATACAATAAGAATTGGACAGTTCCTTGAGATACACAGTGATAAGGGCTTATAGAAGAAGGTGGAAGGGGAAAAATATGTCTTGATTGAGGGAGCAGAGGGATGGGGCAGTGGTGTTGAAGGCAGGCTGCCTAGAGTGTATAACATTTGTATTAGACTAAGAATAATCAAATTTGAACATATAAGGGGAGTTTTCAAAGAAAAATCCAGGTGACCAATGGATGTGAACAGATATACCAAGGCACAAAAATGTAAAGCATTTACCAGTAACAGCCAAACACTTTACATGCAGGGAAATAGTTAAAAGGGATTGGGAGGAGCTCGTGGGGTAGCCCCATTGTTTATTTTGATCCCTCGTAATAAATGGCTAGATTACTGATGCCAGGATAAGAAGCTAGATTTATTTCCTTAACATAGATTTTTGAACGTCTATTAACATTTTTAGAGGATCATCGATTTAGAGAAATTAATCTGGCTATGGTTTTTAGGATAAATTTCAGAAGCAGAAGAATCTAGAGGCATCCAGATCCTCTCAGCATCTAAGCATCTTAGCATCTAAGAGGACCCCATTATTAGCAAACGTAGAAGACTAAAAGTAGTCACTATGATAACAGAGATGAGTCAAAAATACTTCAGAAAAAAAAGTATTTTGGAAATAATTGAATTAGGCACAAAAATTGTGGTTTTTTCATTTTATCTTAAGAGACTGGAAAGAAATATAAGACATTAAAAGAGAGGCAGATGAGTAGCAAATTTTCAGGTCTATGATATACACACTGAACAGAGTCAAAGGAGTTTTTTGGAGGAATCATCTAGCGAGTAACTGCAAAAGCACAACTTATGCAGAGGAAACAAGTATGGAAACACAGATTAGGAGTGAACCATAGAGGTGACAGTGAAAGGTATGTGATGAATGATCTGATCTTACCCAGACAAAGAGCATAGAAAGAGAAAAGTGCCCCTGAGAGACCCTCGGGAGGACTACATTTCAGATGAGAGAAGGAATTATTAAATGAATATATCCACAAAATAATATTATAATGGTATATTGCACCCACGTGATAGATACGAAACTAAGAGCTTGTCCAAAGTCTGATAGCAAGGAAAAAGGAGAGGAAGGGGGTATCAATAAGAATCATAAAATTAACAGTCAAATTAGTAGAAGGGAAACCTCTACAGAACAATGCAATGGGAGCTAGAAACAAAAATGATTTCAAGCAGGAAGGCTGATGAATTGTGCTATATACTTTCAGAGGAAAAAGTTAAGGACAGGTTATTGGAGTTCAGAATCAATGGGGACCTTTTAGAAAGAACTTATTGTAGAGGTGGGAGCAGGATCTAGCTTCTAGTTAGAAGGTTAAAAGTTGTTAAGGGAGTCTGTAAAAAATATCCTTTCAAGAAGGTTACCAGTGAAGGGAATAGAAAATATATGTCTCTAGTTTAAAAGAGTAGTAAGGTGGAATGAAAATGTTTTTTGGTTTAGGGTAGAACTTAATTCAGCAGGCTTGTAAGCGCAAGGGAACAATCTAGAAATCCAAGGCATAAAACATAAATGTTAATAGTCCATGAGCAAGGGCCTGAAAGAGTAGTCAGGAGTCTGTTGAGGCCACAAGCATGAATGCTAGCCCACAATGAGAGGAAAGGAGGTATTCTTTTCTATGAGACAAGAGGAGAGAGGAGGCCATGAGGAAGACACATTTTTAAACATGTTGAGCTAGAGATTGAAGGAGTTTAGATTTCATGACTGAGAGAATTTAGATTTCATGCATTTCCTTGATCCCCAGGTTGTTGAGAAGAGTCCAAAACTTTTGGAAAAGACTCAGGCCAGGTGTGGTGACTAACACCTGTAATCCCAGCACTTTGAGAGGCCAAGGTGGGCAGATCGTTTGAGCCCAGGAGTTCAACATCAGCCTGAGAAGCATAGCAAAACTGTCTCTACAAAAAATACAAAAAGATAGCTCGGTATGGTGGTGCATGCCTGTAGTCCCAGCTACTCTGGAGGCTGAGGTGGGAGAATCACCTGAGCCTGGGAAGTCGAGGCTGCAGGGAACTCTGATTGCACCACTACACCACTCCAGCCTGGTTGTCAGAGTGATACCCTGTCTCAAAAAAAGAAAAAAAAATCTCAGTTAAAAATAAGGTAAACAAATAAACATAGAGAGCAGGATTGTTAGCAGTTTGTGAATTAAGCAGAGAATCAATAATGTGGACTTGTCCTATAACCAGTTAACCGCATCTTATTACTTTTCCAGTGTCTTAATAGCAGAAGTAAATGAAGTGAAAGGTAGATTCACCCAAGCACCAAAATTAAAGACAAAAAAAGCAAGAGAGAGAATTGGAAATTGCAGAAAAGCAAGCACAGAGAGCCAAGATTCCTAAGCTAGTGTTTTGCTGACATGGCAGAGCCTTGGAAATGGATTGGAAGAAGGGAAGAAGAAATTCCTGAAAGTTGTTGTTAATGTGAGACTATGGATTAACTAAGGAACCATAATCACCAATGAAGGATAAAATGACTTCTTATGAAAATAGGAGGGGTTAAAGAGTAAGAAGTTATGCTCTGAGGCAAATTTCAGTCAACATCTTGGATATGAGGTAGTTCCAAATGGTTTTGAAACCTAAAGTGAGGGTATATAGAGAGAGAGGAGCCCGAATTAAATGAAGGACAGCAAGGATTTTGCTTCAATGATTAACATCAATAACAACAACACAAAGATAAATTACCTACCCTTATTAACTGTTGATTATGTGTTGAGAACGGTGTTAAGTGCTTTACTTCTGTTAGTTAATCTTTCCTACTTACCATGTGTGGTAGGTAGTGTTCACAGTCATTGAGCTGACTATTCCCCTCTGGTTCAATTGATTATATTGGTTGTTTGGTTTGACATTGTTTAGACACAACCTTGAAAAGCAAATAATTTCAGCTAATTTAACCCTAATCAAGATTTTTCATTTTCTAGACTCTCTGAACACTTAAGGTGCACACGGGCATAAGTAAATATTTTGTTAAGCATATTACAGGGCAGTTAACTTAGAACAGAAAGTGTTACATAACATTGGCTATGGCTGTAGGTATTAAACATTATAAGGCACAGGCTCCAATCTGAGAGAGCTAACTGATATTGCAAACAGAAAAAAAACTGTCCAGGAGTATCTGTCTTCAGAAAATACAGGAGTTTCTTGAAGAATTGTAATTTTATCTTATTATTTTTATTATTTTCAAGCATACGTAAAAGTTATTTGAGTCTTTCTCAATAGTATAAATAGCCACTTATACATTTCTCACGTATAAGAATGATGACCAAATGTAAGCCGAAATTCAGTACATGTTATTTAAATTAAAATGTGCCAGTACTTTATCAGTAAGTAGATAAGTATATAGGCACTCTGAACTGATCATTAAAAATGCATCACTTAACAATATTAAGCATGTGGTTACATTATGATAGGATAATTGCAGCAATTTTAGTTCCTAATTTTATCAAATAGAGTCTCCAGCACTGTAATATCTTATATAGTTATTGCCATAGTGTTCCAAAACCCACATCAGGTGAGGGTCATGGCTACTTCCTAATTACCATCTGTTTAGCTTTGTTAGTGTTTCTCATTATAACTCAGAAGGTCAATGATACTGTTCATGATAGGAACTCAGCAAGACGAAAAGTAATAAAATAGCTCTGAGACTAAGCAAGGCTCTGCTACTCCAACTGATGGACAGTTAATTACCTGAGCATAAAGCAGTGAGAGCACTGGGAGAAATAGAGAACTTTGTAATATGGTAGATGTCCAAGTACAATATTATTTGGTGGTTTTTCAATGAACAATTTGGTTTAATTAAAACATGAGCATAACCTTTGGCAGAGGAGAATATAATTTTGACAAAAGCAAAACATTTGGTTTTTAACAGCCTCACAGACTACTCGGATGAGCATTCCAAATCTAAGTTTCTATAGCAGTTCCTCACCCTTGGCAGTACATTAGAATTACATAGAAACTTTATATAATACCAAAGTCAGGCCCCACCCCAAGCCAATTAAATCTAAATCTGTGGAGGGTGGAAATTAAACATGCCCATCCTTTTTTTAAAGGTGGCTCAGGTATTGCTATTGTGCTTTAAAGGTTGCAAACCACTATATTACAACTAACATTCAAAAGTCATCATTGCCAGTATGGATCTATTTGTGAACAACTACAATCTTTTTAAACTTTGATTTGCACTGCTTATATATAGAAAGACTTGTGTAGCTCACTCATTAACCATTGTCTTTGTCTTTTAAATTATCAACTAATTAATCTTTTAAAAACTTCACATCTGACTTCTCAGCTCCTATAGAGGAATTTTGAATGTGAAACCAAAAGGCATTTATTCCTAGAAAAAAGTTTTAGAATCCCTTCGAAGTGTCCTTTCAAACCTCTGAATAACAGAAATCCCATAAATCCTATGGGATATATGTTTATCCATAGAATTAGATGATTAATTCTATCATTTTAATTAGTAAAGAGAAGAATAAACAATTAGATGTAAAGCCCTTATGTTAAAAAAATACCTTTGTAACTATCACTAGATACTTATTTTCTATAAACATTTTATAGAATTTATTTTTTTTTTCATTTTTAAATAGGCTATGGATCTTTTCATAGTGAAACCACGTCCACAGATTTCTGGAGTTTACATAAAAATGATTTACATTATGTGACCTAAGTTGACACCTGGTAGTTTCATGACCAGCTAACCACTTCAAGGACAGTGCAAAGGGCAGAAACCTCTCTTCACTGTGATTTTCAGAGGGAATATAGAAATACCAGTCTTCCATGGCCAGTGTCACTTTCATCTATCTATTTGATCACCTGTATGAAAAAACAAAAACTAATTTGAGTTTTAAAGAAAATGTGAAAAAATGCTATTTCTTAATTTTAAAACTTCTTACACCTTGACTTTGTGTTTTTAATTTGAGATTTTTTAAATATTTAGAATGTCTCAAAAATATGTGCTACAGTCTCATTAAACTCCACACATTGTTTTCAAAAGATATTCTTTTCTTTTTGTTTTTTTTTCAACTAGGACCCCTACTATGGCTGGTGGCCTATTTTCTATTGACAGAAACTACTTTGAAGAGATAGGAACTTACGATGCAGGAATGGATATCTGGGGTGGAGAGAATCTTGAAATGTCTTTTAGGGTAATTGCATTTCATTTTATTTTTTGATGCTGAACATACAATGCTGTAGCATGCACATACCAGACCCAGTAATTTACTGTCAAATCATTTTTGCTAAGTGATGCAAATTACTGATCAATTGGTCATCTTAATACATATTTAGAAGATTTGACAGAGTCCTATTGCATGCAATATTTACTTCTAAATGGGAAATTATAGGTAATTTTTGTTTTCAAAAATAATGTTTTTATTCACAGTAAAAATATGTTAGGACTTTCAATTGCTGAAAGAAAGAAGGGTTTTATTTTTTAATAAAGTGTTACTCTATAAAATCACTTTGTGTTTTTGAACTGAAACTTGGAAGTATTTATGTAATCTGAATTTGCAACTACTGCCTGAGGTTGTTCTCAGAAAACTTTAAGAATGAACTGTGGTCAAATGAATTTGGATAATTCTGCAAGTAGTATGACCATTTTCACTAACATTATTGTTGGATAAGTCAGTTTGAATAAAGCAACTTCATTTAATAAATGGCCTTCCAAGTAAATAAAAATTGAGGAATAAGTCCTTACAAATATGTTATTAGGAAATGTTTAATAATAATTTAAATAATATTTTGTTATATTCAAAAAATTTAAAAATCAACACATAAGTTTGCTTTCATGCTAAGAAATTGATAAGCACTAACATAGTGGTTTTGTTTTTCAAATCACTGCTTTTTTTTCTACCTGAAATTCAGTGTAAACTATTTGTGTGTTTTTTTTTGTTATTGTTGTTGTTGTTTTTTGAGACAGAATCTCCATCACCCAGGCTGGAGTGGTACAGTGGCGCAATTTCAGGGCTCACTGCAGCCTAGACCTCCAGGGCTCAGGTGATCCTCCCACCTCAGCCTCCCTTGTGGCTGGGACTACAGGTGTGCAACACTACTCCTAGCTATTTTTTTTTTTTTCTATTTTTGGTGGAGACAGGGTTTTGCCATGTTCCCCAGGGTGGTCTCAAATTCCTGGGCTCAAGCAATCCACCCCCCTCTGCCTCCCAAAGAGTTGCGATTACAGGCATGAGCCACCACACCCAGCTTCAGTGTAAAATATATGAAACATTCCATCATTTTACCCAAAATATTTGTACAATAAAATTATTAGAGTTTAGATATACTTATCTATGAAGTTTAAAAGTTATGCCTTTTAATTTCTCATTTCAAAAGTAAAGTTTGTTTTTCATTATCATAATATAAATATGTGTGATGTTGTGTAAGAAAATGTTAAAATTTGAGAATGAGTTACCTTGAATTTCTCTACTGTCGAATTCAGTGGATCTTGGATAAATTATTTTAAAATCAGTAGGATGGCCTAGTTATATTACTATTTTGCCTGTAAACTTTCCTTATAGCCAGATGTCTGAGACAAACCTTAGTTAATGGAATTTTATTATTTTTGCGTTTGTCTATATGCTTATATTCTCATGAAACTTGCCAAACCAAACTCAGCACCACACTCAGGAATATCTTCTTGCCTTCAGGTCCATGGACAGTAAATCTTTGCAGAAATTTTGAGGACATTTGAGAACCTAAAAACCTGTTATGGTTCTCATGGTGAAAGAAATAAGAGGTGACAGAAAAAGAAAAGAAAAGAAAATCAGTATACTCAAAAGTTTAGAAATAATTTGCTTCTATTCTTAGAAGTAATAATGAGAGAATTTACTCATTCATTAACCGATATTCTTCGGGTGCTATGCTGGGTTATGTAAGAAATAACACAGAAATACTGCTACTATATAGGATCCTCTTGCTACTTTTTCTCTTGTCTTCCTACAATTAGAATTCACCTCTTTCCTCCCTACCTGTTAAGCTTGATTTTCTGCCAATGTACTCCTCTTACTTTCACCACATATCTCCCAGATTGGAGGGACGCTCTTTATCTAACTGGTTGAAAGTAGAATTCAGAAAGAATTTAGTGGAATAATATGATAAACAAGGAGGACCTGATCAGGAAATGTAACAGAGGTATAAATGTACAAAAAGGAAGACTTGAGGATATGATAGGTGATGCAGATACCAGGGGTACAGAAGGAATGCAGCTAGGGGCTGTAAGAATAATCAAATCCCTCAAAAATGACACAGGAGGTTTTCTGTGATTGGTTATTGGGATTATTAGGAAATAAAATACTTATCAGTGACTATTTTAAAACAATATCAAGTGTTTTAAAATGTATTATTATCTTTAGTTTCCATATGACTTTAATAGAAACGAAATATGTATTTTGCTTTTTATTAGACTCTTAATTTATGTTTTACTTTCTTCTCTGTGACATGAATATGTTTGCTTAATAGTTTGTACTGTAGCTGAGGTAGACACTGAATAAGGAAAAATGCTAGAATAGTGCATTAACAAAAGATTGAGACCCCTCATCTCTCTTTAATTTCATGACTTGACAAAATGAGAATATGTTCAGTATTTATAATCAGAGGGTTTGAATCTAATATCCAGCTCAATCATTACACAACAAACATACATTGAGCAAGTGATATGTTTCCAGGTGCTGACGCTACAAAGATGAGTAAAGAAAGCATGATGCTTCTTTGCTCTCAAAGAACTACATTCCTATGACAGAGATGCATAGGTGTTATTGTCAAGAAAATGCGATAATTTCCTTTATAAATTTATGTGTGTGTTTTTTATCTCTGTCATGTGAGTATAGGCGAACATAAACTCAACTGTAAAAAGGTGATTATAATAATAGTGAAGTTATTGTGGTTTTGTAGCTGTGATCTACATAGATTCTAGTCTAAGTAAAAAAGATAGAAATATTTAGGACTTGCAAAATATTAAGATTCTGACTGACCTCAAGGTATTTGAAACCAAACCAAAGGAATACATTGCAAAGATTTATTTGTAAAATATCACTTGATCGTTGTACTTAAAAACATTTGAAAATTTTATGAAAGCTGTAGACTTCCTAAGAAAGATGTTTCCAACCTTTTAAAGACAACAGATTTAAATACAGTTTCAAAGGGTTTAAAAATCTCTTGAAACCTTAGGAGAAAGATCCTTGGCATATAATAATAGTGACTATTAGTATTTATACTAGCTAGTAAGTGAAATAGCTAAGAGTTGACCCGCGGCATTCTGACACCAAGGACTGTGCTGTTAAATACCATACTGTTACCTCCTCATTAAGGTTCATCTCTCCATGACATAACGAACCTAACAGTTGATGGTATTATTAGGAGAAAGAAAGAAGCTAACGTGCAAATACAAGCTTCCTCCACAATTCTGAGATGGTTCTCTCATCTGTAATCTTATCTTCCTCTTATAGGCTATAGCCTCTAATGGAAGATTATACACATTCAATAGCAGTGAGAATATCAGGTATATCTACCAGAGAACAGCAGTTAGATCTTAATGCTTCTGAAAGCTGTTTCAAATATTTCTCCCTACTGCATTACACAACAATCACTGCAATAACATAAATCCTAACAGCACTGTCTAAACTAAGTGTTAATTAATTATGTTTAGACAGTGTTATATATGTTCTAGGGATACAGTAATGAACAGAACAGACAAAACTTTGTGCTCTTATGGAACTTATATTTTAACGAAAGAGACAGACAATAAATAAAATAAGTAAAATTTATTAAAATATCAGTTATAGGTGTTAAAGAAAAAATATAAGGAAGGAAAGATTATATGGGATGTTGGATTTTGGAGGATACATAGGGGTTGAAATTTTAGACAGGAACTGAGAAATTGATACTCAAATAAAATAGTGATAAAATGAACCAAGAAAATTAAGAATTACCATCAAAAAGTATCCTCTATCTTTAAATAATAACCCTGTTTCAGGATAAGTATCAACCAACAAGCATCCTTGTCTTTTATAAGCCAAAAGTCGTTGTCTTTTATAAGCAATATCATGGGGAGCAGCATTCCCAAGAGTACAGATCATTTTGCCCATTCTGAAATGAAGAAAACTGCCACTATCCAATCAACTCAGAGCATGGGAAAAATAAATAAAAGAGCTTGATGACACCAAAGGACACAGAAATCTGTCTCACAGCCATGAATGGTTACAAGTATGGACTGGGATTCAGATAGCCTGCATTCAACACCCAGCTCTGGCACTTACCATCTGTGTAAGCTTAGGTAAGATAGCACATCTTCTAAGCTTTAGTGTGTCCATCTCTAAAACAAGAAAGATTACAGTACTTTTCTCATATTTTTAGAGAAAGATTAAATGAGATTATGTAGACTGTGCTGAGTACTCCACTCAGCACATAAAGTGTGTCATACATGGCAGCTGTCGTGGTGATTGTTATAAGCTGTGCAACTCTGGGCAAGTCATAACATTCCTGAGAATCACCTAAAAACACTCTTACCTTTAATAATTTGGCTTTGATCATGGTTAATCACAAGAGAGAATGTACAGAAAAAGTCATTTAAACCCAGAAATGCAATATGCATTAAAGTATAATTATACTAAGTATTAGTTGAGTTGTAGTTCTAAGGCTCCCCTGCTCAAAAAATATATTAAATTTTAAAAAGGAAAAGAAAAAATACGCAAAAAAATACTTTTTATACTTCCACAACATCCTTGGAGTTAATTACTGACATCTAAGAATCTAGGGTGGAAAACATTTTTCTACACTCACAAATCAGTTGGAATGAAACAGTTGTTGAGTTAATTTTTTAAAGTATGTATCATCTAGACTTGGAGTAACAAGTACTAGATTTACCATTCTCCCCATCATTCACCTGAATAAATTAAAAAATGGACAAAAAAACATGAAATAACACTTTCAAGACATTGAGCAGCAGTCACCCTGAGAGATGGGAAACAAACAAGGAAAGCCCTACAATTGCCTCAGCTTACTGCCTTGTGAAAGTTTCTAGGCCTTAGCGATAAAAGGGCTGGATCCTGACAGACTCCATGACTTGAGGAGATGAAGCTGAGTGTTTGGGGAGACCAAGCCTGCTGGAATTTGGTGAACAGACTAATGGAGTTCTGGGCAGAGCATTCAAGAGATATACAGAGATTTCTGTGGGAGTATTCAGCTGTGTCTTCGCACATGTGTGAGGAAACAATCCATGTCTGAGGAAAGAACCTTCAGAAAAGATTAGAAGTCTCATTGCCCAGTGATGACTCAGGAAAGTCAATAGTACCTGTATCCTCCAGACAGATTGATTCATGAGGTAAGGGGTAGAGGAAATATTGAGAAACTACATAACATACGTCTTAAAAACCCGTGGATAGGCTGGATGTGGTGGCTCATGCCTGTAGTCCCAGCACTTTGAGAGGTCGAGCAGGCAGATCACCTGAGGTTAGGAGTTCGAGACCAGCCTAGCCAACATGGTGAAACTCTGTCCTTACTAAAAATACAAAAAAAAAAAAATTAGCTGGGCATGGTGGTAGACACCTGTAATCCCAGCAACTCGAGAGGCTGAGGCAGAAGAATCATTTGAACCCAGGAGGCGGAGGTTGCAGTGAGCCGAGATCATGACATTGCACTTCTGCCTGGACAACAGAGCGAGACTCTGTCAAAAACAAACAAACAAACAAAACCCACAGATTAAAGAACAAGTAAAATTACCACTATTTGGAATGTAATGAAAATGAAAACATAGCACATCAAAATGTGTAGTGACACTAAAGCAAACTTAGGAATTATTTATAGCACTAAATATCTATATTAGAAAAGAAAAAAAAAACAAGAAAGATCTAAAATCAATGACCTTAGCTTCCACCTTCAGAAACTAGAAAAAGAAGAGTTTTAATGCCAAATTATTTACAAAAAAGGAAATAATAAAGATAACAGCAGAAATAAATGAAATATAAAAGGAATATATATAATATTCCATATCTATATGATACCTATATGATAAAAAAAATATATGGAAAAGCAATGAAACCAAAATTTGTTTCCTTCAGATCAATGAAATAGATGATATTTTAGCCAAATTTGGGAAAAATAGAGAGATGACACAAATTATCAATGTTGGAAATCAGAAAGGTGACATGACCACCATGGATTCTACAGATGGCTAAAAGGATTGGAATGGAACATTATCACTCTCATTATGCCAATAAACTTGACAACTTAGATAAAATGGACAACTTCATTAAAAGATACAAATTGTCAAAGCTCACAGAAAGAACCAAACAGCCCTGTATCTAGTAAATAAATGAAATTTATTCTAAAAATTTATAATTTTTGATACTTTGAAAATAATTTTTACAAAGGAAACTCCATGGCCAGATAACCTAACTGGTGAACTCTACCAAACGTTTTGGGTAGAAATAAGAAGAGTTCAGGCCAGGCTCAGTGGCTCATGCCTGTAATCCCAACACTTTGTGAGGCCGAGGAGGGCAGATCACCTGAGGTCAGGAGTTCGAGAACAGCCTAGCCAACATGATGAAACCCTGTCTCTACTAAAAATACAAAAATTAACCGGGTGTGGTGGTGGGCACCTGTAATCCCAGCTACTTGGGAGGCTGAAACAGGAGAATCACTTGAACCCAAGAGGGAGAGGTTGCAGTGAGCCAAGTCTGCACCATTGCACTCCAGCCTGGGCAAGAAGAGCAAAACTGTCTCAAAACAAACAAACAAACAAATGCTTCCACAAAATTGAAAGGAGGTGCTACCTCCCAATTCGTTCTGTGAGATCAGCATTACACAGATACCAAAACTTGACAAAGTCATTACAAAAATAGAAAACTAAAAATTAATATTCCTGGTAAACATTGATGCAGAAATTCTAAATAAAATTAGCAAATCAAGTTTATCTGTATGTCAAATAAATAATATATCTGATTAAGTAGAGTTCATTGCAGAAATGCAAGGTTGGTTTAGCATTCAAAAATCCATCAAAGTATATTCACCATATCAAGAAACTAAAAAAAAATTGATTGATCATCTGAATAGAGTCAAGAAAAGTATATAACAAACTCAGTCTACTCCTGAATTTAAAAAGAAAAACAAACAAAAAAAAGCCCTGAGCAAACTATTTGTAGAAAACTCATCAACCTGATAAAGGGTTTGAACAAAAAAACCTACACATATTTAATGTTAAAACATTGAATGCTTTCCCTCTAAGATCAGGAATAAAGATTTTGGATCTTGCTACATCTACTTAACATTATACTGGAAGTTTTAGGCACAGCAACAAGGTCAGAAGAATAAATTAAGCCATCCATATTAGGGAGGAAAAATTAAGACTATAATTCGAGAAGACAAGATTATCTACAAAATCCAATGGAATCTACAAAAATATTGCTGAAACAAATAAGACAGTCTTCTTATCAAGGTTGTAGAATATAAGAACAATGTATAAAAGTCAACTTTATTTCTATACACTAGCAACAAACAGCAGAAAACTGATATTAAACATTATCTAAAATAATGTAAAAAATATGAGAAAGTGATAAATCTGACAAAAGATGTTCAAGACCTCTATGCTAAAAACTACTGTATATTACTGAGAGAAATTAAAGAAGACCTAAATGAATGAAGATAAATACTCTTATTTATTAATAGTTAGTAGACTCAATATGATATTAAGATGGCAATTCTCCGTCAGATCAATATAGATTCACTGCAATAGTAAGTGTATTGTATTTACTTACTATTGCATATCAATATAGATTCAATGCAATAGTTAAGTGTATTGTATTTACTTACTATTGCATTGAACCTATATTGATAAGCAGTAGTAAATAAAATTTACTTATTTTGTTAGGTAGAAATTGACAAGTTGATTCTATCCATATAGATGTACAAGGGATGTATAATAGCTAAAAATGCATTAATAAGGAAAAAAGTTAGAGAATTAACAAAGTAGGATTTAAAATTTATTATAAAGCTATAATAATCAAGACTGTGTGTTATTGACATAAAGACAGACAAAGGAACAGAACTGAAAATCTGGAAATAAACCTACACATATATGGACAACTGATTTCTTACAAATATGCAAAGGCTGTTTAGCAGAGAAAGAAGAGTAGCTTCAATAAATATTATTAGAACAACTGAATATCTATGTGGGGGGAAAAGCAACTCCAATCCATAACTTACACCATGAAAATATTAATTCAAAATGTAAAAATATAAAATTAGAAAACACAGGAGAAGAACTTGTGTAACCATTGATTAGACAAGTATTTCTTAGATATGACACCAAAAGTATGAGTCATAAGAGAATGTATTGGTAAATTAGATATCATCAAAATTTAAAAACTTGTGCTTTTCAGGCCAGGCGTGGTGGCTCACGCCTGTAATCCTAGCACTTTGGGAGGCCAAGGTGGGCAGATCACTTAAGGTCAGGAGTTTGAGACTAGCCTGGCCAACATGGTGCAACCCCATCTCTACTAAAAATACAAAAATTAGCCAGGTGTGGTTGCGGGCGCCTGTAATCCCAGCTACTTGGGAGGCTGAGGCAGGAGAATCACTTCAACCTGGGAGGCGGAGCTTGCAGTGAGCCGAGATAGTGCCACTGCACTCCAGCCTGGGCAACAGAGTGAGACTTTGTCTCAAAAAAAACAAACAAAAACAAACAAACAAAAAAAAACTTGTGCTTTTCAAAGCCACTATTAAGAGAATGAGAAGTCAAGGCAGTGACAGAAAAAAGAAGTTAGCAAATTATATATCTGATAATGGATTTGTATCCAGAAAAAAAAAACTCTCAAAACTCAGTAATAAGAAAACATTCAACTCAATAAAAAATGGCCAAAATAACTTGAATAGACACTTCACTAAGAAAAGTCTACAAATGGCAAATAAGCAAATGAGTAAATCCTCAGCAGTTAGTGGGGAAATGAAATTTAAACCACAACAAGATTACACTACACATTTATTAGAAAAAGAAAGGTTAAGAAGGCTGATCATGCTGGTGATGATATGGAAGAACTGCACCTTCAATGCTGGTGACAATGTACAATGGTACACTAAACTCCAAAAAACAGTTTTAGTATTTTTTAAACACTCTTGAGTATTTACTCGGTGAAAAGGAAAATGTATATTCATACGAAGAGTTGTATGCCAATATTCATAGCAGCTTTATTTATAACACCAAAAGCCAGAAACCAAATGTCCATCAGCAGGTCAATGAATTAACTATGCTTTGTCCATACAAAGAATGTGTGCACACTATTAATGCACCCTACAACTTTGGTGAATTTTGTAACAATTATGCTGAATGAAACAAGCCAGGCAAAAAGATTACATACTATATGACTTCATTTGTATAAAATTTTAGTAAATGCAAACTAATCTATGAAATCAGATAGCTTGTCTGGGGACACGAGATTGAGGTGGCAGAGGAAGGATTGCAGGGAGGGATTACCAAGGGGAGCATGAAACCTTTTAGGGGTAATGTATATATTCATTATCTTGATTGTGGTGACAGCCTCACAAGTTTCACATATGACAAAACTTCTTATTGAGTGGTACAATTTAAATATATGCAGTTCATTATATTTTAGTTATACTTTAATAAAGCCATTAAGAATTAAAACACACACAGAGAGAGAGAGAGAGAGAGAGAGAGAGAGAGAGAGAGAGGCATACTCCAAAGAGAAACAAATGAAGGAAAAGTATAGTTCAAAGTATCTACTTAACAGTAAACTTCTATACTTTAGGTTAGATTCTCAATATATCATAGTCCAGTTACTTTTAAATACCCCTGTTGATCTGATTATAACAGTCTACCTCTCAGGACAACTGTATTCATTAAATGAAGTAATGCTTATTAAAGCTGTTTATAAACTGTATGGCAGTATTAATTTTTATTATCATTACTCTTAAAATAAGCTATTTTGTCAGTAACTAGTATTTTAATTAACAAGATCGAATTTACTTCAAGTACCCCAATTTTCGTTTGCTTGCAAATCACAATGAAAACAATAGTATATTTACCTGAAGAGTATAGCTAAGTGAAATGTCTTCTCATGTGAAATCCATGTATTTCCAATTTGTACAAGCAATGAAGGGGGAAAGAAATGACAGCTGACATAATAAATAGTGGAAAAATGAAAAGTAGGGGTTCCCATTGAACAGAATAGTATGGTAAATGAGGCAATGAAATTTGTCAACCTTTAGGGGCCTATAGTATCCAGACTTTTTAAAAACACTTAAAGAAAGTAAAGAATTTTCTAAGCAATGTCTACACAATTCAAATTTTGACAAGTGAAAACATCAGTCATAATGATTTATTAGAAATCATTTTAGACAAAAATCCAGCTGATTTATTTCTCTTAGAGTTCTTTGCCTTTTTGTAAACTGAATTCATACAAATCTGATGAAAGTAGGTTATTTGTCAGTGTGTAAAACTTGACTGGTTTTTTTTTTGGATCAGTCATAGAAATCAAACTATAATAGAAATATGGAGATGGTTTTGCGGGATACTTTTCTTTAAATATGATAAATCACTCTGTTAATGATAATACAGAGATTTATTAGCCTTTTAAAAAAATCCTATGAAATCATAAACTGACATTGTGTGTGTAGTCTCCACAAAAAAATACAAACCAATCTTAATGATTTGGTTCAGCAAATGTTTCTCTTGTTCCCTATTTGGTGCAGGCTGAACCTTAAACATATTGAAGAATAGCTTGAATTTTTAGCTTCTGTGCCTGCAACTAGTTTTTCTGTCATCTGGGCCACCACTTTGCTTTGAACCATTGTTTAAACATATATTTTCATTCAAAGAAGGGCTTTTGAAATTTAAACCACAGAATAAAATATTTCTAGATAAGAGGCAATGAGACAGTGCTACTAAAGACTGTCATATCTATTTTATATATATATTTCTAAAGCACAGGGTGAGTAGGTGTTACAGAATAATATTTCATTATGGTTCCTAATAGAATTCTGTTTATCCAAAACAAATGTGTTAGAATTTTATTTTGAATATTAACTGCTATAAATAACTGGCTTCATATGCTCCTTTAGAAAAAATAAGTGAACAACAGGTAAATTAGACATTAATCAAGCTTTAGAAGAACATTAGCAAACACTAACAAAACTTGTATACTACTCTTAAAATTACAATAGCTTAAGGCATCATAATTTCAATAACTACATTCCTCCATTAACATTTTTGGTTCAGAAAACTGGAATGTGAGAAGAGCTTTATATTGGCCTTTGATATGATGTTTTACCTTGTAAACATTCAATTTGGAGACATGCTTGTAGTTTTAGAAACATAAAGCATTTAAAGTTATTTAGATACACTAAAACTTGATGTTAATATCTGGTTCTCTTTTATATTCATTTAATTATTACTTAAACTAATGGTTTGAAAATAATTTTGAGGTGGTCAGTACCACTCATAATTCATTTTTAAAGCATAACTACTTATTTACACCTTTTCTATTATTTCTAAAATCATCCTAAGAGATTACTAACATGAAAATTCACATTGAAATGATTCAAAACAAAGCAACTGAGAGGAAAGATGAAAATGAAGGGCAAGAGAAATAAAGTAACAGGAAAATGGGATAAACTAGTCACACTGAATAATCAATAACTTTATTCAAATATTCCTGACAGCTAAAATGAAAATAAATTAGTAAATAAAATCGCACTGAACCTTTTTTTTTTCTTCAGATGAAAGGAACTAGATTCTGCAAGGCATTGCCCAGTAGACACAAAGCAGTTGATACATTAGACCGTGACTTAGCAAACATCCACTAATGCCTTTAAATGGATGGTGGGTTTCTTGGGTGCACTAAGAGAAAATTATCAATTTTATTGTTTTCCAGTGATTTGAGCTCATAAAGGAATATATCCTGAAGATAGAGTATCATTTGGGGTTTTTCTGTAAATAAAACATCTAAATTCAGTCAAGCTTAAATGTTGGTCCATTCACATTTGAATTATGTTAGCATTCTTTTCTCTTAATAAAAATAGAACTCACATAAACAAGATGCAGGGATGTAGATACTAACATTAGTGGCTGGTCATGAAAACTATGATACAAACTTTTTCTCCTACTCAGACCCATCACATTTCTTCACAGGTTTGGTTCACAGAGTTGCTTGTGAATAATGTTATTAGAGAATGGATTTGCTTCGATACAACTTGGTAAAGAGACTAAAATGTAATAAAGATACAAATTGTCTAGATATTTTTGGTTATGCTATTTGTTATCTGTGCAACTCGTAGAATAATTGGCCATTACTGGCTAATGAAATATCTATGCCAGCTTGTAACAGCTGTCTTGGAACTAAACAAACTAAAAATTTTGGAGAAGTTAAATATGAGCTTTGTTAGGCAATTTCATGAGGATCTAGAAGATGGTAAGACAAATCCTAGAGTTATGAGAAGATAGGTGATGTATGAACTGAGTGTTAAAGAACTGACAGAAGTTAGCTATGTCAAGAATAAGAAAGGCATTTGAGGAACAGAATACCACATCTATGGAATTAGAATATGGATCATAAACCTAGCCCTCTTGCATTAATAACATTCATTTCTTCTCTTTCATGACCTCACAAAATCTCATCATATGAGTATTTCTCTGGAGAATGTAAGCATATACTGTATTGGTAAACCAACAAAAATACTCATCTACTATCTAACCAATCATGAATACTATCTGTTTATGTTATTCATCTATATATATATATATATATATATAAAATTTATGTGTATGTGAGTCTATGTTAGTGTAAAAACTAAATATTTATGAGGTCCCAAAATGTAAGTCTCTAGTAGTAGTTACTGTAGAAGCTATAATGTAACAATGATATATGGATAAAAATATTAGAGTATTAGATGTCTCTATAAAAATAAATGCTGAATGGTACTCGCAAGACATCCTGAATGAATTGGAACTAGGATAGTAAAGGAAATTATAAAATTATGGAACTCCAAAAGATGGACAGGAATTAAATGCATAAAAAGAAAAAGAAATTGAATGAAAATTATACAAAAATAGTAATGTATAAAGTATACATTTTCATTTCCATTAATAAATAAAGAAGTGAATGATATTTTATAGGGCTTATCCAGAAATACACATTGGAAATAAGTTTTGTTGGAAAATCAGTCTAATTGAGAAAGTTTTTCTGTCTTCTTTTTTTTTTATTATTATTATACTTTAGGTTTTAGGGTACATGTGCACAATGTGCAGGTTCGTTACATATGTATCCATGTGCCATGTTGATTTCCTGCACCCATTAACTCGTCATTTAGCATTAGGTATATCTCCTGATGCTGTCCCTCCCCCATCCCCCAACCCCACAACAGTCCAGGGAGTGTGATGTTCCCCTTCCTGTGTCCATGAGTTCTCATTGTTCAATTCCCACCTGTGAGTGAGAACATGCGGTGTTTGGTTTTTTGTCCTTGCGATAGTTTACTGAGAATGATGTTTTCCAGTTTCATCCATGTCCCTACAAAGGACGTGAACTCATCCTTTTTTGTGGCTGCATAGTATTCCATGGTGTATATGTGCCACATTTTCTTAATCCAGTCTATCGTTGTTGGACATTTGGGTTGGTTCCAACTCTTTGCTATTGTGAATAGTGCCACAATAAACATACGTGTGCATGTGTCTTTATAGCAGCATGATTTATAGTCCTTTGGGTATATACCCAGTAATGGGATGGCTGGGTCAAATGGTATTTCTAGTTCTAGATCCCTGAGGAATCGCCACACTGACTTCCACAATGGTTGAACTAGTTTACAGTCCCACCAACAGTGTAAAAGTGTTCCTATTTCTCCACATCCTCTCCAGCACCTGTTGTTTCCTGATTTTTTTAATGATGGCCATTCTAACTGGTATGAGATGGTATCTCACTGTGGTTTTGATTGGCATTTCTCTGATGGCCAGTGATGATGAACATTTCTTCATGTGTTTTTTGGCTGCATAAATGTCTTCTTTTGAGAAGTGTCTGTTCATGTCCTTTGCCCACTTTTTGATGGGGTTGTTTGTTTTTTTCTTGTAAATTTGTTTGAGTTCATTGTAGACTCTGGATATTAGCCCTTTGTCAGATGAGTAGGTTGCAAAAATTTTCTCCCATTCTGTAGGTTGCCTGTTCACTCTGATGGTAGTTTCTTTTGCTGTGCAGAAGCTCTTTAGTTTAATGAGATCCCATTTGTCAATTTTGGCTTTTGTTGCCATTGCTTTTGGTGTTTTAGACATGAAGTCCTTGCCCACGCCTATGTCCTGAATGGTATTGCCTAGGTTTTCTTGTAGGATTTTAATGGTTTTAGGTCTAACATTTAAGTCTTTAATCCGTCTTGAATTAATTTTTGTAAGTGATACCATTAGATGGAAATAAAGGTACACACAAGAAAAATAAACAATTAACTTCTGAACCATGATAAAAACACTTTTGAAAATATTATTCTTTAACAAATACAAGAATATTTTAAACACACTAAGAAGAATGTCCCTGTATATAGCAACAAGCCAGGAATACCTGGCTTTTTAGTGAGTTTCAGTACATTAAGTAACCAACACTCTCATTAGAGACCAATGTCGAAAATGTCAACTTTGAGAAATATACTTCATTGCTGTAGCTTTCTGACCCTTCTCTGCTCATATGAACAGATATTCCATGTGCATGTTACCCTTAAAAGTCTTTATAATCTTTCTGATTCCAAAGATAAAGGACTTAAATTCAGCCGTTTGAATTTATGGCAATAAAAACAGCTATATGTTAATGTGCTCAGAATTATTTAACAGACAAGTTTCATATCCCCCTAAGGCCAGATTTCACTAGAGCCTCCCATTAAGTGTGCTTAATCAAACAAAATGGTGCTGAAAATTAAGTCAATTATCCTGCTGATTTACATTTGAAATGTCCCTGAAATATTCTAATAAAGAAATGTTTAACTTTCTTTTAAATCTAAATATATGCTGCCATGAATTGACTTTTAGCTATTTATTTTACAAATTAGGGTTTCATTTTTCTTACATGGAAAGGGAAAGTTAAAGTAAATAACTTGTAAAAAAAATAGCTTTAAAATTTTAAAAAGCATTTATACAGATTGGGTTTGATTAATGAGCTACAACTGCCATTAAATTCAAATGAAATGTGCAAATAAGTTTAAGTCAGGGAATTTACTGGTTAATTTTAAAATGATTGCCAGTTCTTGGGCATACTCAGTCCCTGGTCTTGGTTTCCTAGAATTTATGCTAGAGGGAGACAATAGACAATAAATGAGTAAGCAGAAATATTATTCTGTTAATTTCAGATAAAGTCAAGTGCCTAGAAGAAAATAAAATAAGGTAAAATGTGAATGACAGAGGTGGAGGATGAAGGGTAGAGAACTACATTACCTAGAGTGGTCAGAGAAACCCTCCCAGGGGACATTTGGGCTGATACCAGATGACAGGAAGCATCTATCTATGCAAGGATTTGCAGGGGGGGAACATTCAGCATAGAAAAAAATGATAAATGCAAAAGGCCTTATGCAGCTATGAAGTGAGCTTAATTCTCCTGTTCCAAATCTATAGGATCACAAATATCCTAAAGAATTGGGAGGGTTAAGAGAGAAGTCATCCTCTCAGAATAATGTTTTGGTTGACTGATGAGTGATTTGTTCAGCATACAATTAATGTGTAGCTATTTGCCACATACAATCACACACTACATAATGGTGTTTTGGTCAACAACGACACATATACAATGGTGGTCCCATAGGATACTACTGTATTTTTACTATACCTTTTCTATATGTAGATATTTTTAGAAACACAAATACTTACCATTGTGTTACAGTTGCCCACAGCATTCATTACAGACACATGCTTTTCAAGTTTGTAAGCCGTACCATCTAGGTTTGTATAAGAACATTCTGTAATGTTCACATGGTAATGAAATCACCTAATGGTGCATTCCTCAAACTGTATCCCATTCTTTCAGTGTTGCATGTACACCGAGTACAGTTACAAAAGATGTACAAGAGATGTTTTCTAAGAGTTTATATTTTGATGAAGCCTTACATTTGAATAATACATAATAAATAAATAATAATAAAATCATTTTACAACTATTGTTATAATGGATCTAGTATAGATTAAATATATAAGAAGGTTTTTTCTCTTTTTTTTATCTTGAATACATTTTGTAACATTTGCATTATACTTCAGATCACCTCTAAGTATCAGCCAGCTATAAATCAACCCTCATTTTACCTATCAATCAATATAAATATTCACATACCTAAACCTGCAGTAGACCCTGTGGATGGCATATACGCAGGGTGTGGTTCTTGATTTCTTTCACTGTGTGGGTATGTAAGATAGCAAATAGCACCTGATAATGTACTAAGTTCTAGGTATCATTTGAAGGTGCAGATATATAGTGCATTAAGTTCAAAGGAGGGAAAGATTGCTGTGGTCTAAGACATTCATGGAAGAATTTATAAAAAAAAATTTAAGGGTATATGTAGTCTTGTGAAAAGAAGCAGAAAAGCATGGCCTGGAAATCTGTGTACTCTCAGTTTACAAAGTTCTCTGCTGCTATGCTCCTTGATATAGTTTGGCTGTGTCCCCACCCAAATCTCATCTTGAACTTTAGTTCCTGTAGTCTCCACGTGTCATGGAAGGGATCCAGTGGGAAGTAATTTAATCCTGGGGGTGGTTACCCCCATGCTGCTCTTGGCACTTCTTGCTTGGCATTTCTCCTTACTGCTGCCATGTGAAGAAGGCCATGTTTGCTTCCCCTTCCACCATGATTATAAGTTTCGTGAAGCCTTACAAGCCATGCTGAACAGTAAGTCAACTAAACCTCTTTCTTTATAAATTACCCAGTCTTGGGTATGTGTTTATTAGCAGCATGAGAATGGACTAATACAGTAAATTGGTACTGGGGGTACCCAAAAGATACCCAAAAATGTAGAAGTGACTTTGGAACTGGGTAACAGGCAAAGGTTAGAAGAGTTTTGAGGGCTCAGAAGACAGGAAGATGTGGGAAAATTTGGAATTTCCTAGAGACTTGTTGAATGGCTTCGAACAAAATGCTAATAGTGATATGGGCAATAAAGTTCAGGATGAGGTGGTCTCAGAGATGGGGAACTTGTTGGGAACTGCAGTAAAGGTCACTCTTGCTATGCAAAGAGAGCAGCAGCATTTTGTGCATGCCCTAAAGATCTGTGGAACTTTGAACTTGAGAGAGACAATTTAAGGTATCTGGCAGAATAAATTTCTAAGCAGCAAACCATTTAAGATGAAGCAGAGCATAAAAGTTTGAAAAATTTGCAGCCTGTTGATGCAATAGAAAAGAAAAACTCATTTTCTGTGGAGAAATTCAAGCCTGTTGCAGAAGTTTGCATAAGTAACAAGGAGCCAAATATTAACCACCATGACAATGGGGAAAAGGTTTCCAGGGCTTGTCAGAGACCTTCACAGCAGCTCTTCCCATCACAGGCCTGGAGGCCTAGGAAGGAAAAGTAGTAGTGAGCTGAGCCTAGGGCCTCCTTGCTTGTGTGCAGCCTTGGGACTTGGTGCCCTGCATCCCAGATGCTCTAGCTATGGGTAAAAGGAATCAATATACAGTTCAGGCCATTGTTTTAGGGGGTGCAAGCCCCCAGCCTTGGCACTTCCACATGGTGTTAGGCCTGTGGGTTCACAGAAGTCAAGAATTGAGGTTGGGGGATCTGTGCCTAGGTTTCAGAGGATGTGTGGAAATGCCTGGATGTCCAGGCAGAGGTATGCTGCAGGAGTGGAGCCCTCATGGAGACCCTCTTGCTAGGGCAGTGTGGAATAGAAATGTGGGGTGCAAGCCCCCACATAGAGTCCCCCCTGGACATTGTCTAGTGGATCTTTGAGAAGAGGGCCACAGTCCTCCAGACCCCAGAATGGTAGCTCCACCAACAGCTTGCACTGTGTACCTGGAAAAGCCACAGGCATTCAGCCCCAACCCATGAAAGCTGACAGGAGAGGGACTGTCCCCTGCAAAGCCACAGGGATGGAGCTACCCAAGGCCGTGGGAGCCCACCTCTTCTATCAGTGTGACCTGGATGTGAGACGTGGAGTCGAAGAAGATCACTCTGTAACCTTAAGGTTTAATGACTGCCCTGTTGGATTTTGGACTTGCATTGGGCCTGTAGCTTCTTTGTTTTGGCCAATTTCTCCCATTTGGAATGGGTGTATTTACCCAATGCCTGTACCCGCATTGTATCTAGGAGGTAACTAATTGCTTTTGATTTTGCAGGCTCATAGGCAGAAAGGACTTGCCTTGTCTCAGATGAGACTGTGGACTGTGGATGCTTTTCTTTTCTTTTCTTTTCTCTTCTTTTCTTTTCTCTTCTTTTCTTTTCTCTTTTCTCTTTTGTTTTCTTTCTTTCTTTTTTTTTGATGGAGTCTCACTCTGTTGTGCAGGCTGGAGTACAGTGGCACAATCTCAGCTCACTGCAACCTCCTCTTCCTGGGTTCAAGCAATTCTCATGCCTCAGCCTCCCAAGTAGCTGGGACTACAGGTGTGGGCCACCACATCTGGTTAATTTTTGTATTTTGAGTAGAAACGGAAAATGCAACATCTGCATCTTCACCATATTGGCCAGGCTGGTCTTGAACTCCTGACCTCAGGTGATCCACCCACCATTGCCTCCCAAAGTGCTGGCATTAAAGGCATGAACCACCGGGCCCTGTCGGACTGTGGACTTTTGAGTTCATACTGAAATAGGTTCAGATTTTGAGTTACTGCTGAAATGAGTTAAGATGCCTCCTCATTGGGAATGCATGATTGCTTTTGAAATGTGATGACATGAGATTTGGAAGGGGTGGAATGATATGATTTGTGTGTGTCCTCACCCAAATTGCATCTTGAATTGTAGTTCCCATAATCCCCACATGTTGGAGGGATCTGGTGGGAGGTAATTTAATCATGGGGATGGTTAGTTGAGTGCTGCTGTTCTCATGATGGTGAGTGATTCTCACAAGATCTGATGGTTTTACAAAGGGCTTTTCCCCCTTTTGCTGGGTGCTTCTTGCTGCTACCATGTGAAGAAGGACGTGTTTGCTTCCCCTTCCACCATGAGTGTACATTTCCTAAGGCCTTCCTAGCCATGCTGAACCGTGAGTCAATTAAACCTCTTTCCTTTATAATTTACCCACTCTTGGGCATGTCTTTATTAGCAACATGGGAACAGACTAATATATTCCTACTTTGTTCTTTGAGGCATATCTAAGTTTAGAGTAGAACATCTGATTTCCCGCCTTTTGTTTTCCCTATGGAAGATTACATGAATGAAGTAGTACTAAAGCGTTACATGTGTATCTTATAAAACTAAGATTTAAATGGCAGGATTAATAAAGTATTTATTAAAAATTCAATAAATTGAACCTATTACTTTTATATACCTATATCTGATCCCTTAAAGACATCTAGGACAAAATTCCAAATCTGTTGTTTTTGTATATGTTCAGTTAGGAAACCTACTGCACCTTGCTCGTCAAAATTAATGCATTCAAAATCAAATCTATGTATTTTTTATTAAAGAGCCAAATTTAAATCTCTATGGTAACGACTGCAATAAATGTGCAACATCTTAAGCTATGATTATATTGTCACACTTGGTGATGTCTATCTTCAGTACATGACTACCAATCGTTTTACTGTTGTTCTAGTCAACCAGAAATGTAGTTAAAAAAGGAAACCAATTATGAGATTTATTTAAATAAGACTGAACAATTTCTGCAATAACAGATTCTAGATACTAGGACTGACTCTGAGTGTGTGAGATAATGTTGAGGGGAGAATTTCATCCAACTGTAAAAAATTGAGTAGTAAGTACCAATACTTAATTACTACTGAGAATTAAGTACAATTGAAAAGCTAGCTGTTGATTTTCAGTACTACCCTTAAAAATTATATTCAACCAAACAATATTTACAACATTTTCAAAATTCCAAATTTGATGCATTAAAAATTCTAAAAATGTTTTATAATTGTCAAGCTAACCATGTGGTTACACTGCAAATATGCCAAAATTGAAATAAACATTTTTGGTTTGGAATTATTAGCATTTCTGTACTGCCACCATGATACACCTGCATGTGATAGTATATTTCTGCATGCCCTACTCTATCATCAAAGTTCTGGCAACATTTTCCCACTTACTTTCTTACTCCATAGCCTAGTAATATGTGATCCCTGACCAAAATATTTTTTTCTCTATTTTAATTGGTCAACCAAATTCTGTATTTACTTTTTAAAATCCTATATTTTAGTTGGTCAACCAACTTTATATTCCATATTATTAATTGGCTAATAAAAGCTATTTGCATTTGAGAAAAACATCATAACTTATGGAATTCCTAAATTAAGATAAAAATCTGCACAAAACTTTAAGCGTACTGTGTCCCACACTAATCCTGTAATGGTCTATTTGGATAGTAATTAGACCTGATGGAAGACTACTGCTCCTTGATCATTTCTGTGACCCTACAAGAGAAGGCCTTAGTAACTGCAAGATTTCTTTTCATATTTGGAGAACAAAATGGAAGCTCTTGATTCTATAAAGTTATGGAAAGTTAAAGATGTACCAGGAGCAGTTGGAAATGTGTTGCAGAGTTGAGGCAAAGGATGAGGAATTAAATGGATGTATGAGGATTGATTAATTTGCCAAGGAAGAAAATAGGGAGAGCAAAAGAGCAAGGCATGTCCTTAGGTAGCACCTACTTTAGGGGTGGGAGAAAGAAGAAAAAGTGATTGCTAAGTCAAAACTGTCAGTGAAGAACAAATAAAATGTCACAAAAACTTAGAAAGTTATGGTGATTGTCAACAGTGTCAAATGCTACAGAGAAGTCAAGAAGTAAGAATAATGTAAGCTCATAAAAAGGTTTCATGAGCAGTTTCAGATGATGGAGTCAAGATAGTGGAATATAAGATGTTAAGATAATTGGATTGTGAAAACATGTAGTGGGGGAAAAATGTTTTTAAGACATTTGCCAGCAAATAAGAAGGAAAAATCATAGTAACTTTAAGGTTAAATATGAACAAAGTAATTATTTTGTATTTTCTATCATTTCATTTTATCATAAATTTAAAATAAAATATCATCTATTATATTTTATATAGGTAAAATATCTAAAAATGAATAAGGAAGTATTTTTAAATATGAAGTGATATCTAAAAAGAAAAAGGAAGGGATAATTGATGAGATAAATACCTACAGATATTGGACAAATGGTATACCAATAAAGAATATCTGTGTAACACTTAGTTTACATTGCAGTTTCACACTCATTATTTTACTATGTCCTTACCAGAACACTCTGGATTAGTTCTTATTATCATCTTATTCTATAGTTGAAGGTTCTGAGCCTCAGATAAATTGTCATGTGCCTAGAAATTGGCAGGGCTAAACATCAAACTCACATCTCCTGACTTCAAGTCTAGTGCCCCCTTAATACGAGTTCAGGAGACCAAGGGCAAGGGTGAACTTTAGAGAAGAGGATTGACTTTCTTTCCTAAAATGGAAAGAAGAAACTAAGGATATTTGAGACATTTCAAGGTAGAAATGAGTAGAAAATCAGGTCAGCTCTTTTTGATCTCAAGGAAAGTGGAGGCAAGTGATTATTTTCAGAGAAGGTGGAATTTATATGGAGCTTGATAACAGGTGAAAATTTTGGATTAATCACAGCTTCTTCAACAAGCATTTGAATGAGCATTTGATGTTCTCTATGGAGCAACTTTTAAATTTCACAAGAATAACATTTTGAAGTACTATGTACCAAGGAAATTGTCTTTACTGGTCTTTAAGCATCAAATCTAGAGAAATAAACTTTGCACTCCACTCTCCTTGTTTGTGACTGATAAGTTAGCAAAGTAATATGCCAAATGTTGCTATTTCATGGTTATTTATTTACTCTTCTAAAGTGTAATGTAACCTTCATTGACTATTACCAATTAATTTTTTTAATTAAAAAACTGTCAAAAGTAGAGTGTTAATTTCCTTCTTAGGAGGTTTGTGGGTTTCTTGAATAAGTACTTGAGGTGACGTTAACATGGATATTTTTAGGTGTTTCACATTGGTTCTTGCCAAACGGTATATAGCAAAAAAAAAAAAGTGCCTGTAAGATGAGTTTTGAGAGGTACTCATATTTTCCATTGACAGCATTAGAATTTTAGATATGCCCCCTAGGGAAAGTACTTATTTGAAGCAAAACTTACAGCTTTAAAAAATAATGTCTTAGGTTCTTGACTAGAAACAAAATGACTCTAGCTGATTAAAAGCCAGGAGAAAGGCATCCTGTCTATGATGATGGTGGGGGTGAGAACTTCTCAAGTCCCCTTCTTGTAGGCATGAGAGACTGTTTATTTATTTATTTTACTGTCAAATGCAAACTGATGACTAGACTTTAACTTTAATCTGCCCAGTTTTGACATTCACAACTAGACTGGCCTGTAAGCTACTAGAGAGCTATGTATTATTATTATTCTTTTTCTATGCCCCAGAGCCCAGCATTGTGCTTGACAACACACAAACTAATTGGCTAATATATATTTGCTGAATATATGCCAGCAAGGATCTTAGAAAAAATTCTTGGGAGGAGACAGGTTGTCCTATTTCCTCAAATTTATCACAATTTCACAATTCTCTATATTTGGGACACACATGACCACTTTACAAATTACACAGGAAATTTAATTGCAACTGAAATTCTGTAACTCCAGTTAGGAGAGGTGGACATTTACAGATGGAGAGACTGAAGGAAAACTTTTTCTGAGCTACCAGGTTTTCTTTTCCACTCAAGTTCTTTTTATGTATTGCTGGCATCTGCGAAAGAGCAGGAGATGCCATATATTGCAGCTGGGTACCCAGGTGGTCTACTGATATTCAAAGGGGACTGGTTTGGCATGAATTCTAGGGCAGCATCACGCAGCTGTCATGAGCCACTCTGTGGCTAGAAGCAGCAGATGTTACTGATATCTGAAAAGCAGTCATATCATCAGACATGGGAGAAGACCAATGGAAAATGCAAAGTATCTGACCTACATATCATTTAAGAAATCACACACATTTTCCATTCAGTTTTCAAATTTATATCCACATACAATTTTTTTCACAGTTGAGAGTAGTTGATAGGCTTAATTATACAACAAGGAAAACAAAAATTCCAATAATTCTACTTTTGTCTTAATAATCACTTAAATGTACTGAAAATACTTTCAAAGCCTCCAGGATGTATTATACCTTAAAATTATTAATTATTAAAAGATGAAAAAGTGTTACTGTATCATATATTATTTTTGTTTCCTTTCTTCATGAGTTACTATTTGAAACAATCTGTGCTCATAAAAAAGCAATGCTTGTTTATAATGTGAAAACCTAAGCGTTAATTTCTTAAGCAGAACCATCTTATATTATGTAGGATTTTTAATATCTGACAGATGGACTTACATTTTTTATTTCTTGCCTGTTATATTCATACATTTTATTTACACAGAGAATGGAAGATTTGCCATAATACAATCAGAACCATGTGTTGT
Organism: Nomascus leucogenys; assembly: GCF_006542625.1. NCBI lineage: Eukaryota > Metazoa > Chordata > Mammalia > Primates > Hylobatidae > Nomascus > Nomascus leucogenys. The sequence goes on along the minus strand of NC_044397.1, from coordinate 23,602,837 downwards.
ATTGTTGATCTAAAGGACAATTGGGATTTTCTGAAATATCAGCAGCCCTAATAAGATGTGGAGTAATGACATATAACAATTTTTCTGATCCCCAGAAAACACAGAAGCCATAAAGTGTGGTGATCAATCCTAAAGGTCAGAAAACTCCAAGGCAAAGAAAGTTGTTGAAAGGCAAAAAGTGACAGTAGATTGTACATTATGAAATGTTGGCATGTGTGTTTTAAGGGTAGCTTCACTATGTTTTTGAGCTGCTAGGAATGGGTTTCTGGTTTTGAGAGGAGTGGTAGATGAGATTAAAGGCTCCATCTGTGATCAACACCACTTCACCATACCTCTCACACACACTGGTTCGTGCACATTTTGTTCTTCAACACATCCTCTCCTTCAACTCTACATTCAGTCTATACACACCTTTGCATTCTTTCACTCTACTTTTTCCTCTCCCTTTCCACACCCCGACTCTGCCCCCACCAGCTGCTCCCTCAAAAGTTAGTTGCTAGGCCTTTGGAAAAGCAAAAGATAAAGTATGATTGAGAGGCATCCTTTAAAAAAACCTACTTCAAGGTCAATTTGCTAATTCCTTTAGAAAATGAGTAAGTATGAAAAGGATCATTTCGAATTTGGGGCTTTCAGGAACTTCATTACTAAATTAAGACAGAAAGTACTTGATAAGGGAAAATACTTGATAATTGGACATTTTAGAAGCAAACTGACATTGATGGGATAAATACATGGGATGGATTCAACTCAGCATTGTCTACGTTTAATGCCAACTTTAACATCTCCAAATTACCCTAATAAGGCTATGACCTGAAAAATTATCCTAAAGGAGAACAAAAGTGCTCTTCCATTTTTTTCTCATTTTAAAACATCTGTGAGGTTTCTAAACGAGAGGAATTCCCGTATTTGAGGGGGAAAAACACATTTATTGCCTCATGGTAAGTTTTATAGTCTCAGCTCCTTTATTCTTTCTCTTGTTCATAGAATCATATTTTTATTATGTTCTTTTAATACAACTAAAGTAAAATAAGCTTGCTTAAGTAGGAAACATTTTATTTCAATTTCGGAGGGTTATATCATTCCCATCTAAAAATATAATCTCTACAAGTGGTTTGTGTACCCTAGGTAAAAAGACTAATCTAAATCATAAATATATGGCCAAAAACACAAAGCCATCATCAACCTCATTCCCTCTTCTTCTGCATGTGAGTTTGCTAAGGACTCTCCAGATTAAATGACTTGTTCCGAATTCTACAATCAGTTTTTGTCTATTTCAAGAACAGAACGCAGCTTTCCAATTTTAAATGTGATGCTTTTTTTATTTTCCATGCAAAATATTTTGTTTAAAAAAAAACATTAAATTATCAAGTATTGGAAAGAATCCTCAGGTGTGTTGAATCTCCCTGTGGCTTCTGGCAGGTGACCACTTAAAGCTACAATAACTTGATGTAGAAAAATCTTCATCTTGAGATGTTATCATTACATCAGACTTCAACTCTAGCCACCACTCCCAAGTAACATAAATCTAGATTACACTGTGAATTTAAAAATAGGTCAAGAGTCAACCAAACAACTAAGAAGGCATTCTCTCAATCAAAATGACAATGAAGAAAAAGTGGCAAGTTTCATATCAAGAATGAAGAGAAAATACCTACTGTAACCTTTATGCCTGTTCCATTTGAATGACTTTCATGCCTTTTGTGTTTGTGCATGCCAGTTTATCAAGGATCATAGTGCCTTCAGCATCTCAATGAAGGCCTTTTTAGACTTTGTTTCAATTCTAAGAATTACAGGATTTGTCATCAGGCTACTTGAATATATGGAAAGTGGAGAGTTGATATACTGACAGGGATTTTTTAAATATTTTTGAAGCAAACAGGAATATGGAACAAAATATTTTGAAAATTAAGTCACCAGTATCTTCAAGTTTTCCGTTTACCAAAATTGAGAAAATAACAGCTGTTTTTCCCGATTCCATTACATGGTAGATACATTTTGTGTGCCTTGTGTAATTTTTCTGATTTTTCTTTATCAATATTAATAGATGAATGATCAATTATTATTGAGCACTGATATGAGCTAAACTTTTTTTAGACTTTGCAAACACTGAGAGAATGGTATCTTTAATTTCTGATTTTTTTACTGTATATAAATTATACTTTGAGATCGCGCCACTGCACTCCAGCCTGGGCGACAGAGCGAGACTCCGTCTCAAAAAAAAAAAAATTATACTTCAGTTTCATAATGTAGAAACGTGATGCTTTTTCTTTTTTCTTTTTTTTTTTTTTTTTTTGAGACAGAGTCTCGCTCCGTTGCCCAGGCTGGAGTGCAGTGGCGCGACCTTGGCCCACTGCAAGCTCCGCCTCCCGGGTTCACGCCATTCTCCTGCCTCGGCCTCCCGAGTAGCTGGGACTGCAGGCGCCCGCCACCACGCACAGCTAATTTTTTGTATTTTTAGTAGAGACGGGTTTTCACCGTGTTAGCCAGGATGGTCTCAATCTCCTGACCTCGTGAACCGCCGCCAGTCTCGGCCTCCCAAAGTGCTGGGATTACAGGCGTGAGCCACCGCGCCCGGCCAGTGATGCTTTTTCTTAAAGAGATAACATGAGTGGGGCTATAAGGCTAATATATACAAAATACACACACATATACACACACACACATACACACACACACATACACACATCCTCACATCCGCATACATATACATGAACATTTATCTAGATGACAAACTATAGAATTGAGAACTCAGTGGGGTGATACAGAGGTAGATAGATAGTAAGTTCTATAAATCAGTGAAAATTTGAGATAAATGAAAACTATCATAGTCAAAAACTGTTTATAGGAAGAATACAAATGTGGGCTGTGCCTAATAGGGAGGACATAATAGGGAAGGGAAAGTACATATATTCTTTTATTTTTATGTTTATTTGTAATTAACACATAATAACTGTGTATATTTGTAAGATACATTGTGTTGTTATATCTATGTATACATTATAGAAAGAGCCAATCAAGTCAACTAACATATCCATCACCTCCCCAACTTATTTTTATATGTGTGATGAGATGTTAAAATTATACTATTTAAGCAATTTTGAAATATAAAATACATCATCATTAACTGTGGTCACCCTGCAGTGCAATAGATCACTAAAACTTATTCTTCCAGTCTAACTGAAGTTTTTTATCCTTTGACCAACATCTTCTCTTTCCCCATCTCTCCCCGATTCCTGGTAATCTACTTTCTCTTTCTATGAGATTGACTCTTCTAGATTCCTCATGTAAGTGAATTTGTAAAATATTTATCTTTCTGTGCCTGGCTTATTTCATTTAGCATAATGTGCTCCAGTTCCATCCATCTTATCACAAATAACATAATTCCCTTCCTTTTTTCGGCTGTGTAACATGCCATTGTGCATATATATATACACACAATATATATGATATATATTATATATTATATCATATCATATATGTATTATATTATATTATATATATTATATATTATTATATATTATATATTATTATATATTATATATTATTATATTATATATATTATGTATCATATATAATATATGATATGATATATGATATGATATGTAATATATATCATATATATATTATATGATATATAATATATATCATATATATTATATATGATACATAATATATATCATATAATATATATTATATATGATACATAATATATATCATATAATATATATTATATATAATATATAATATAATATATAATATATATCATATATAGTGTGTATATATATGCATCAATGGCTAGATGGATAAAGAAAATGTGAGATATATATATACACACAATATATATGATATATTGTATCATATATATTATATAATATAATATGTAATATATATTATATATCATATATAATATATAATATAATATATAATATATATCATATATAATATAATATATAATATATATCATATATATTGTGTGTGTATATATATATATCTCACATTTTCTTTATCCATCTAGCCATTGATGGCAGGTACTTTGGTTGCATCTGTATCTTGGCTATTCTGAGTAATGCTGAAATCCACATGAGAATGCAGATATCTCCTTCATATATGGATTTCAATTCCTTGGAATATATACCCAGAAGTGGGATTGCTGGATCATATGGTAATTCCAGTTTTAGCTTATTGAGGAACCATCAAACTATCTCCCAAAATAGCTGTACAAATATACATTTCCACCAACAGTGTACAAGGGTTCCCTTTTCTCCACATTCTAATGTGGAGAATGAGGAGTTGGAGAATAACTTTGAAATATAACACTTATTATCATTCATCTTTTTTATAATAGCCATTCTAATAGATGTGAGGTGATATCTCATGTGGTTTTAATTTCCATGTCTTTAATGATTAGTGATGTTGCACATTTTTTCATATATGTTAGTGATTCGTATCTTTTTTTGAGAATTATCTGTTCAGATCACTTGCCTATTTTGAAATTGGGTTATTAGTATTTTTACTGTTAAGTTGTTTGAATTCCTTATTTTTGATACTAGCTCTTTATCAGACATGGTTTGCATATATTTTCTCCCAATCCATGAGTTGTCTCCTCACTCTGTTGTTTCCATTGTTATGCAAGAGCTTTTTACTTTGATGCAATTTAATTTGTCTCTTTTTGCTTTTGTTGCCTATACTTTTGGAGTCCTAGCCAAGATATCATTGCCCAGACTAATATCATGGAGTTGTTTCTCCATGTTTTCTTTGAGGAACTTTACAGTTTCAAGTCTTATATTTAAGTCTATATTTTATCCAATTTGAGTTGATGTTTGTATATGGTGTGAAATAGCACAGTTTTATTCTTTTGCATGTGGATATCAAGTTTTCCCAACATCACATATTAAAGACATTCTCTTTCCCTCGTTATGTGTTCTTGCCACTTCTGTTGAAAATCAATTTATAAATACTTAGGTTTATTTCTGGGCTTTTGATTCTGTTCTACTGGTCTATGTGTTTGTTTTTATGCCAGTCCCATGCTTTTCTGATTTATAATAGCTTTATAGTGTATTTTGAAATCAGGAAATGTGATGCTCAAGCTTTGCTCTTTTTGTTCAAAATTGCTTTGGATATTCAGAGTCTTTTCTGCTTCCAAATGAACTTAAGGATTATTTTTTATATTTCTGTGAAAATAACATTGCAATTTTGATAGGTTTTGCATGGAATCTGTAGATTACTTTAGGTAATATGAACATTCTACCAATATAACCTGACCATGGGATATATTTTTATTTATCTATGTCTTCAATTTTTTAATCAACATTTTATAATTTTCAATAAACACATCTTTCACCTCCGTAGCTAAATTTACTCATAAGTATTTCTTATGTTATTGTAAATAGGATTGTTATTTTCCATTTCTTTTTAAAATAGCTCATTATTAATGTGTAGAAATACCAGTGATTTTTGTATTTTGATTTTGTAACCTACAAATTTGTTTAGCAGTTCTAACAGTTTTTTTGGTGGAGCTTTTAGGGCTCTCTACATATAAGATCATGTCATCAGCAAACAGAGATAATTTCACTTCTTCTTTTCATATATGATGTCTGTAGCTTATTCTTGCCTAAATGCTCTGGCTAGGATTTCAAGTGCTATGTTGAATATAAGTGGCAAGATTGGGCATTCTTGTTGCTGACCTTAAGGACAAGATTTCAGCATTTCACTGTTGAGTCTGATATTAGCTGTGGCCTTATCATACATGGTTTTTATTGTATTGGGGTACATTTATTCTATACCTAGTTTTTTGAGAGTTTTTAACATAAAGGGATATTGAATTTGTCAAAAAAAATTTTCTGCTTCTACTCAGATGATCATGTGCTTTGGGTTCTTCATTTTGGCATTTAGACATGCCTTACAAGACATACTAAAAGGAGTTCTTCAAACTAAAGGAAAAAATACCCCTAAGTAGAAACAAAAATATATAAAAATGTGGTCAGAGTGGAAGCAGGTATGAGAGGGTCCAGCAGAAGGAAACATGGCTGCCAGCGTGTTTGAGTCTATTAGCAAGTTTGGCCTGGCCTTATAGCTGTTGTAGGAGGCGTGGTGAACTCTGCCTTATACAGTGTGGATGCTGGACACAGAGCTGCCATCTTTGACTGATTCTGTGGCATACAGGACATTGTGGTACAGGAAGGGACTCACTTTCTCATGCCATGGGTACAGAAACCAATTTTCTTTAACTGATGTTCTTGACCACGTAATGTGCCAGTCATCACTGGTAGCAAAGACTTACAGAATGTCAACATCACACTTTATATCCTCTTCTGGCCTGTTGCTAGCCAGTTTGCTCACATCTTCACCAGCATCAGAGAGGACTACAATGACTGTGTGCTGCCATCCATCACTACCAAGACCCTCAAGTCAGTGGTGGCTCACTTTGATGCAGGAGAAGTGTTCACCCAAAGAGAGCTGGTCTCTAGGCAGGTGAGTGATGACCTTACAGGTCATCTTTGGGCTCATCCACCCACCTTTGGGCAAGCAGCCACCTTTGGATGGCATGTCCTTGACACCTCTGACCTTTGGGAAGGAGTTCACAGAAGCGGTGGAAGCCAAACAATTGGCTTAGCAGGAAGCAGAGAGGGCCAGATTTGTGGTGGAAAAGGCTGAGCATCAGAAAAAGGCAGCCATCATCTCTGCCAATGGCAACTCCAAGACAGCAGAGCTGATCCCCAACTCACTGGCCACGGCGGGGACAGCCTGATTGAGCTGTGTAAGCTGGAAGCTGCGAGACATTGCATACCAGCTCTTATACTCTGAGAACATCACCTACCTGCCTGTGGGGCAGTCCGTGCTCCTCCAGCTGCCCCAGTGAGGGCCCACCCTGCCTTTACCTCTGAGGGCCAACTGGACCACAGCCCAGTGATTCTTAACAATGCTTCCTTTTGCCCCTACCCCAGATTGGATGATTTCCAATGACCTGTTTTCTAGTTCATCAATCCATCTTCTGCTTGTTCTACTTGGCTGTTGAACCCCTCTTTTGAATTGTTATTATTATATTCTTCAGCTCAATAATTCCCGTTTGGTGTTTTCCAATATTTCCTATCTCCGTTTTAATGTTCAGTTTGCTCATGTGTTGTGCTCCACACTTCAGTGAGCATCTTTATTACTGTTCTTTTGAACTGCCTATAGAGTAAATTCTATGTCTCCATTTCATCAGGGTTGGCTTCTAGAGATTTATCTTATCTTTTATTTGATTCATATTTTCCTATTCATTTTCCTTGACTCTGTGGGCTTCAGTACCTTACATAAAAGAATCACCTCTCCTAGTCTTGCTAGACTGGTCTTGTGTTGGAGATGTTCCTTCCAATTAGCATAGCTGGAGATTCTAGGTGCCTCAAGACACTTTGTTTGTCCAATCTGCTTTGCTTTTATTGGTCCCTGTATTAGTCCATTCTCACACTGTTAGTAAAGACATACCCAAGACTGGGTAATTATAAAGGAAAGAGATTTAATTGACTCACAGTTCCACATGACTGGGGAGGCCTCACAATCATGGTGGAAGGCAAAGGAGGAGGAAAGTGACATCTTACACGGAGGCAGGAAAGAGAGCTTGTGTAGGATAATGCCCCTTTATAAAACATCAGCTCTCATGAGACTTACTATCACAAGAACAGCAGCATGGGGGTAACCACTCCCATGATTCAAGTATCTCCCACCAGATTCCTCCCCCAACATGTGGGAATCATGGGAGCTACAATTCAAGATGAGATTTGGGTGGAGACAGAGCCAAACCATATTGTTCCACCTCTGGCCTCTCCCAAATGTGAGCCCCTCATGTCCTCACATTTCAAAACCAATCATGCCTTCCCAACAGTCCCCCAAAGTCTTAACTCATTTCAGCATTAACTCGAAAGTCCACAGTCCAAAGTCTCATCTGAGACAAGCCAAGTCCTTTCTGCCTATAAGCCTGTATAATCAAAAGCAAGTTAACTACTTCCTAAATACAATGGGGGTACAGTCATTCAGAAAATACAGCTGTTCCAAATAGGAGAAATTGGCCCAAATGAAGAGGCCTACAGGCTTCATGCAAGTCTGAGATCCAGTGGGGCAGTCAAATCTTAAAGCCCCCAAATGATTCCCTTGACTCCGTATCTCACATCCAGGTCCTGCTGATGCAAGAGGTGGGTTTCCATGGTCTTGTGCAGCTCCACCATTGTGATTTTGCAAGGTAGAGGGTACAGCCCCACTCCTTACTGCTTTCACAGGCTGGCACTGAGTGCCTTTGGCTTTTCCAGGACATGGTGCAAGCTGTTGGTGGATCTACCATTCTAGGGTCTGGAGGATGGTGGCCCTCTTCTCACAGATCCACTAGACAATGCCCAGGGGGGACTCTGTGTGGGGGCTCACACCCCACATTTCCCTTCCACACTGCCCTAGCAAGAGGTTTCTCCGTGAGGGCTGAACTACTGCAGCATACCTCTGTCTGGACATTCAGGCATTTTCACACATCCTCTGAAACCTAGGCAGAGATTCCCAAACCTCAATTCTTGACTTCTTTGCACCCACAAGCCCAACACCATGTGTAAGCCACCAAAGTTTGGGGCTTTCACCCTCTAAAGCAACAATCTGAGCTCTACATTGGCCCCTTTTAGCCATGGCTGGGATGGAGAGCACCAAGTCCCAAGACTGCATAAAGCAATAATGCCCTGGGCTGGCCTATGAAAAATTTTTTCATCCTAAGTCTCCAGGCTTGTGATGGTACCAATTTACTATATTAGTCCATTCTCACACTGCTAATAAAGAAATACCTGAGACTAGGTAATTTATAAAGGAAACGTGTTTAATTGACTTACAGTTCCACATGGCTGGAGAAGCCTCACAAAATGGCAGAAGGCAAAGGAGGAGCAAAAGCACATCTTACAAGGCAGCAGGCAGGAGAGCTTGTGTAGGGGAACTCCCCTTTATAAAACCATCAGATCTCATGAGACTTACTTTCAGGAGAACAGCATGGGAAAAACCCACCCCCATGATTCAATTACCTCCCACTGGGTTCCTCCCACAACACATGGGAATCATGGGAGCTGCAATTCAAAATGTGATTTGGGTGGGGACACAGCCAAAGCATATCAATCCCCAAGAAATTCGTGATTGCCAAGTCATGCTACTGCCTTGAGAGAGTTGGAATAGCACCCAGTCTCTTGGGATTCAGCTAGAGAGGCTACATTGTTAGATGTGTGTTCCAGTTTCTTATTTTCTTGCAGAGAAGCTGAGAGCCAAAGTTTGTCCCACTTATTCTGTCCTTCACCAAGGAGACAGTCTGAAACAGCTGCCTCTGCTCATAATCAGAATGCTCACTTTAAGTCTAGTGAGAGAGATGCTGAATATTTCCAAGTTTAAAAGTCTTTTCTTGTTCCCTGTGGTCTAGGAGACTCAGGAGTGCAGAGCTTTGTCAACTCCCATAGCTAGGTGATTTAGGAGCCATTCCCTTGGGTAAAGGCTATATAAAAGTTGGGGCACTCAATGCATGCAGAAGCTACTCCCAGTGAGAGTCTGCATATCTAGATTTACTGCTGGAGCAAGCCAGGGAATAATATGCAGGGAGAGCCCACTCTCCCATTCAAACAAGTGGAAGTCTCACACCCTCCTAGCAGGGGAAGAGTGTAGTCCAGAATTATCACTGAAACAAAGCAGGGAAGAAGGTGCAGGGAATGCCTACTTTTCCAATCAGGAATGAAGAGGTCCCCCAGTCTCTCTCTAATGAGAGATTGCAGAAATTTATCTCAAAAGCAAGCCAAGGAAGGAAGCAAGGGGCATGCCCACTCTCCTGTTAAAGCAAGCAGAACTTTTACATCTCTCTTGCCGGGGTAGACTGAGATTACAGGAATTTATCTTAGGAGCAAGCCAGAGAAGAAAGTACATACAGGACATGCCTTCCTTTCTGTTTAAGCTAGAGAAGGCTTATTCTTTATTTGCTATGTAGGTTCCCAGATACTGGCTTGTTAAAAGGCCAGAACCACAGGAAGCTGATGGGAAAGCCTGAGACCAAATTTGGGGGAATTTAGAAGCTGGGCCAATCCTCAGTGCTATAGCTGCTAGGAGGGCTCATGTTGTGTCCAGAATTGGTGGGTTCTTGGTCTCACTGACTTCAAGAATGAAGCTGCGGACCTTTGCAGTGAGTGTTACAGTTCTTAAAGGTGGTGTGTCCGGAATTTATTCCTTCTGATATTCGGATGTGTCTAGAGTTTCTTCCTTCTGGTGGGTTCATGGTCTCACTGGCTTCAGGAGTGAAGTTTCAGACCTTCCCGGTGAGTGTTACAGCTCATAAAGGCGGCATGGACCCAAAGAGTGAGCAGCAGCAAGATTTATTGTGAAGAGCGAAAGAACAAACCTTCCACAGTGTGGACAGGGACGGGAGTAGGTTGCCGCTGCTAGCTTGGGTGGCCTGCTTTTATTCCATTATCTGGCCCCACCCACATCCTACTGATTGGTCCATTTTACAGAGAGCTGATTGGTCTGTTTCACAGAGAGCTGATTGGTCCATTTTGACAGAGTGCTGATTGGTGCGTTTACAATCCTTTAGCTAGACACAAAAGTTCTCCAAGTCCGTAACAGATTAGCTAGACACAGAGCACTGATTGGTGCATTTTCAAAACCTTTAGCTAGACACAGAGTGCTGATTGGTGTGTTTATAAAACCTTTAGCTAGACACAGAGTGCTGATTGGTGCATTTACAAACCTCTAGCTAGACACAGAGTGCTGATTGGTGCATTTACAATCCTTTAGCTAGACAGAAAAGTTCTCCAAGTCCCCACCCAACCCAGAAGCCCAGTTGGCTTCACCTCTCAATGGCACTCACTGGGGGACTTTGCGGCACCCAGCCTGGGCACTCTGGCAGCCCAGAGAGAGCTCATCCCCCAATCAAGCCCAGCAGGTGCTGGCTGGCCACGCTGAGTGCGGGGCCCACGGAGCCCATGCCCACCCGGAACCCAGGCCGGCCCGCAAGCGCTGCGTGCAGCCCCAGCTCCTGCCTGCACCTCTCCCTCCACACCTGGCGAGGTGACGGAGCTGACTCTGGCCTTGGCCAGCCCCAGACAGGGTCCCCCACAGCACAGTGGCGGGCTGAAGGGCTCCTTGAGCCTGGCCAGAGTGGACACTGAGGCTAAGGCCGAGGAGGTGCTGAGAGCAAGCGAGGGCTGCTAGCACGTTGTCACCTCTCGATGTGATTCAAACCTTTTTTTTTCCCCCTTTTATGCTTGAGATAAATCTTCTGATGCCCTCTCCCTGTGGTTCATCAAGCATGGTGACTGAAGAGCTGAGCCCTCTGTAAAGACTGCAAAAGTTGGCACTTTATGTGTTGTACAAGCAAGCCCCTTACCCCTCAGGAAGAAGCTGGTAGTAGAGATTTTTCTTCTCAATTGTAAGACTGTGCTCAGGTTGTAGCTAGTGTATGAGTGTATTTCTGCTTTCAATATCCATTTTGATGTGAGTATTTCTTGGTAGTCTGGCATGTACGGGTCTTTCATCTGGATTTTGGCTTTCTCTTGGAGAGAATTGACTCATGTTTAGGTGTATACTAGATGTGTCTGTGGGATAAGAGGTAGCCCAGAGCCTGCTCTTTCACCGTGTTGCTGACATACCCTCATATATTATTTCATAATTTTAATTTCCCAAATTGTGTCAAGTTATTAAATTCCTCTCTATTTCACTGCCATCACCTTGGGCAAAGTCATTATCATCTCTGTTCTAGATTGTTGCAATAAGTCCTCAATAAATCACTCATTTACTCCATTCCAATTCATTTGCCAAATAAAAGCTAAGTATCTTTATGTGAATTAGTTTGCCTTAATCCTCATAACAATGTTCTTTTACCAGGGTTGCTGGGCTAGATTCTTCTAGTTTCATTTTATTATCTGAGACCCATATCACAGAAAAATGACATAACTGAGGTCACTCAGCTAGTAAGTTGCAGAGCTAGGATATAATATCAGGAGCTATAGCCTCTACTCGTAATCATTGTGCTATATGGTCTCCATTATTGTTTGTTTTCAATAAGACTATATTAAAGGATAACTTCGTGCCAGAGATAGTATGTTTATGGGTTAGGGGAAAGATAAAGATTAATATAAAAACAAGCAGCTGCATGAATTTGGTACAACAGCTGTAAAATTAGAAACAATAGTAGCACTAGAACTGAGATTGCAAAGTGGAGCTTATGAAGTTTATGAACTTTAATTAAAATGTCACTGATGTAGGTGCCAAAAACCATGAAAAAGATGAAGTATGTTGGTTGTCTCCAGCAGGGGAAATAGAGTAGATTATCAAATGAGCAATGGGCATTTTACATTTTGATTAAGAACCTTCTCCATCATAAGACATTTATAAAAATATCTGAGAACAAAGACAAGCTTTAATTCCCTGTGGATAATAGGATAGTTTATATTGTATACATGGTCAAATTTACTTGAAAGAGATAAAATATAAAATATTAATCTGTTGAAAGCCTAGAAAATAACAATCTGATATACTCAGTGATACAAAGTAATTCAATATCACTTGTTCATGTGAATGAGACATCATGTTTTATTCAGCTTATACAGTTTGTTCAGACATTGTAAAATAATTTCAGGGAATAAAATGCAGTATTCTAATTAGAAGCTAATAGACTACTATTTTAGACTCCACACAGTGTACATAACTCCTGGACATTGATGTTGTAATTTTAAAGAAACAACATTTTTAAGACCTGAATAAAATTCTTTTTAAAAAGCAAGAATCAGCTAGTAATCTATAGATGTTGATTTCCCTGAGAAATTATGGCAATAAAAGTTAAATAATATCCACGTATCATTTTACTTCATCCCATATCAAGTGTCAGGCATAGTTCCTTGTTTCTTTACACATAAAATCTTATTAGAGTCTTGGAAGTAGTCATTATTATTCCCACTTTCCATTGGGAAAGTTAAGACCTTGAAGACTTAAATAGTAATTTTCACAAGTATACATAGTATGTGACAGAGCCTGTAGAAAAATTCCGTTTGCTTATTTCATAGCCCAAGTTCTTAATGACTGGGTCGTAATGTTCCTTCTTTCTTTTCTCACTTCCTTTTAAAATGTTGAGGGTACAAGAAAGGAAATTATCCATGTAGTCATTGTGGACGCCACTCAATTTGAGTTCTTTCTGCTTTAACATTTATTTTTTTCACATTACCCTGGAGTCTAAGTATATTACATTTATCTGGTCAATATTTCATAAATTAAATGTTTTATTCTTGTATTAACTTAGTATTACTATGAGTAGATATTAGCCTAATAAATGCATAGTGTTATGCATTTCTACCTTAATCTTTTTATTTTTATGCAAATTTTGAGGAGACGCTTTACCTAGGAAATGCAATATCAGCATTTATCTACACATTCTGTGAGCACAGATGGCTGATGGGAGAAGCACTCACATTATTTCAAGAGTCAGTAGCCTATGGCACACAGGCAAAACATGAGCCACTATCCATTGAGTTATGGAACAGTTGCTACCACTTCTTTGTATCTATCCTCAATATATTTAAGAAATGCCTTTATCTGTGAGAATCAGAGTCAGACAGGTTTTCCTTGTCTTACAGATATCAACGCTTGCAGCATTATACCTGTATATGTACATAAAAATGTCATTACATGTCAGGAGAATAACATAAAATCTGAACTTCCGTATATCCTTATCTTTGCCAATTAAGATGGAAAGGAGTGAGACCATTGGAACCCTACTTTAAAAGATTTCAAACCAGATTTCATTTCCTGTTCTGTGTGCACGTTCAGGATGTAGGGGAAAACAAAACAATATCTTTTCCCTGCCTGTCACAAGGTTTATGACTGACACCCTTATACAAAAGACAGACAGATTCACAAAAGGAAATCATGACAAATTTATTTAACCCAAGTTTAATGTCAAATGAGAGCCTTCAGAAATGAAGACCTAAAGATCCAAGAATTTTTATCCTTAGGCGTCTGTTTCATAACTCAATGACACTTTTATCCTTAGGATCCAAGAAGAATGGACAGTCATATAGAAGTATGATTGGACAAAAATTAAGTGTGATCTAATGGAATTAAAGGAGGCGGGGCACTTAGCAAGGTCTGTTTGTTCAGATTCTTCTTGTCCTGCAAATGTAAGGCAGAACCCCTCTGAAACTAGAGTCTTATGATCTTCTTTCAGGAAAAGTATGTCAGAGAATTTCTTTATGGCTATACTTCAGGGTAGAAAGGTGGGAGAAGGTCAGAGTGGCCTCCTGGCTACTGCAGTTTTTTCAACTGCCAACTTGGCATATTTTGTAGTATTATATTCAGAGCCCTGATATTGGCAGAGAACCAATAAACCCACAAGCTATGGGAGGACCGAGAAGCAACAGAGTGGAAATAAAGAGCCCTGTGCATCTAACTCACACAACCATAGTGCTAATCCACATTTGTAAAAAGGCAAATGGAGAGTCCTGAAGACAACTGTCAGTCAGTAGTTCATATTAAACAGGGCTTAGTCTGAATTTAGTGGAGTACAGTTTAAAATGGCTTTTTTTCCCAATTATTGCTTTTATGCTCTGAAGAATACTCATTTTCAGTCCTTAATGTTATTTAGCACTGATTTTATAGCTTTGTAATCACTTTTCATTATTGAAAATTCTTTTTATTTATTTATTTTTTTTTTTTTTGCGATGGAGTCTCTCTCTGTCACCCAGGCTGGAGTGCAGCGGCATGACCTTGGCTCACTGCAACCTCTGCCTCCCAGGTTCAAGTGATTCTCCTCCCTCAGCCTCCCAAGTAGCTGGGATTATAGGCACCTGCCACCATGTGCCCAGCTAATTTTTTATTTTTTTATTTTTAGTGCAGACGAGGTTTCACCATGTTGGCTAGGCTGGTTTCAAACTCCTGACCTCAGGTGTCAAAGTGCTAGGATTACAGGTGTGAAGAACCATGCCCAGCCATTAGAGAAAACTCTAATGTCCACTGTAAAGCCTTGATTTTTATAGGCACACATAGCTCACATTCTCTTCTCTCCCTAGGCCCATGATGAAAGAGGAGCTTGGAATGAGAGAGGGCAGGGGTTTGTGAGTTGCCTTCCCCAGTGGGTAGGGTCAAATAGGAAGGCTAGAAAAACGGCAGGTCTTTTCTGATAAGTTTGATGATGGCTTGCCGTTGTTGGCTACATATGGTTCCACTTGCTATTGGTGGCCTTACCCAGGTGATTATCTTCTATACATAGTTTTATTGTTTTCTTAAAACTGTGCTCAGCTTCAGCCTTTATTTCTTCTCTTTTCCAAGGGCCTTTGGAGAGGAAGATCTTAGTCTCTATTTCACCCAACTGCCTTTCTCAAAGTGTGCCTCCTTGCTGATCTGCCATATTGTTAGTCCCATAACTCATTCTTTCTTTTCTATGTTCCATGCTCTATAGAGCCCAGAAATGACTGAGGTCTTGTCCAGATGCTATTAAAGACCACTTCCTCCAAGGTTCACTGCATCACTGGACCTATCAGTTCTGCTGGAACAACCTGTAAAATAAACCCCAACCATAGCTTCAGAATTCACTAGATTGGGAGTGGTCTCTCCTTTACTAGGGTCATGTAGCTCTCTGAACACATTCTTCTCTGCTCTAAAGGTAGCACCAGGATAGCGTGCTAATTTGCTATACAACTGTCCAGCTGGGAGAGAAATACCAGTCTCTCCTTCATTCAGTTAGCTCCCTTGTTTGGGTGAAGGAGGAAGGAAGCTCTTCATTTATGCGTATTCCATAGGAAGGGAGGGAAAAGCCTCTTTACGAAACAGCTTGCATTCCTCACAATAAAGAGAAGACCTTAAACTCCTTCTCATGTATAACAAGTCATGTGTCATTTCTTCTGAAATTGGAGCACCTTTTACAAAAGGCTGGTCACAGAATGAATGTTGAGTACTAAATCATGTCTGAGAGAGAGAGAGAGGAATACAAATAAACAAGTTACAGATTGTGGTAAGCAAAGAGGGAACTAAACAGGGTTCTCTTAGAGAAAATAACTGGGGTTATTTTATTTTTATTTTATTTTTTTAAAGATTCTATTTTTTTTATTATTATACTTTAAGTCTGGGATACATGTGCAGAAGGTGTAGGTTTGTTACATAGGTATACACCTGCCATGGTGGTTTGCTGCATCCATCAACCTGTCAGCAATTGGACAAGACCTCTCTGATGAAGTGATGTTTCAGCTGAGATGACAAGTATGGCAAAGAGGTAGCCAAGGTGAAGTGCTGACAGAATTGTATTCCAGGTACAGGGGTAGGAGATTTGAGAATTTGGTGTGTGAAAAGGTATGTGGTATGTTATTCTAGAATGTGGCAGAAGGCCAGTATCACCAGTGTTTTTTGACAGAGAGGGAGAATCAGGTATGGTCTTAGAGGCCCTGCTAAAGGATTTTGTTTACATTCACAGTGCAATGAGAAACCATTCAAGGATTTAAACAGGGGAGTAAAATTAAGTAATTAAATTTTTAAAAGACCACTTTGATTTCTCACTACGAAAAAATTGTAGAAAGCAACAGTGAATGCAGCAAGACAATTAAGACTCTGTTGAATTGACAGACAAGAGATGCTGGTGATTAGGACAAGGATGCTGGCAGCGGAAACAGAAAGAGGGCTCCCACAAAATTCATGTATTGAAGCCTTCAATTAGTGCCTCACATATGGCCTGTGAGGAGGGAATTGAAGATAAATGAGGTCAGAAGGGTGGGGTCCTAATTTGATAGGACTGATATCCTTATAAGAAGAGAAAGAAATACCAGAGTGCTCTCTCCATGATGTAAGGACATAGCAAAAAGATAGTCATCTACAAGTCAGGAAGAACACCCTTATGAGGAACTGACCATGCTGGCACCTTGATCTTTAACTTCCCAGCCTCTAGACCTGTGAGAAAGAGATTTCTGTTGTTTAAGCCTCCCAGGATTTTGTTATGGCAGCACAAGCAAACGAAGACAGATGGCCATATGGAGAATTATTTTACAGATAGCACTACTAGGATTTAATAATGGATTGCATATGCATACAGATGATGAAAGAAATAAGTCAATGATATGTTCTAGTTTTATTTAGTTATTTATTTTACTTTACTTATGTATTTATTGGTTTGACTATCTGGGTGAATGTTGGCACCATATACTATCAATTGGGGAAAAAAAAATAGAAAAAAATAAGACCTGGCTGACAGAACAGGGGTGAATCAACAAACCAAGTCTGAACATTTCTGTTTGTGTGTTTCTGGGACATACAAGAGGAGGTATCAAGTAGATGTATGGATACACAAGTCTGGATCCCAGAAAAGAGGTCTAGGCTGAGATGTAAATGTTGAGATTGTTGGCATGCAGGTCCTCTGTAAATTAATAGTAACAAATGAGACCACCCATGAAATGTATAGAGATGAAGGCCAACATTTAAATATAAATTTAAAGTAAAAATGGATAAACATATAAGAGGAGGAAAATCAGGAGACTCCAATAAAAGAGTCAACAAGATAGTAAATGCATCAAGGGATATTTGTTATTTTGACCAGAGGAATTGTGAGGAGAAACATAAATAAACAACATTTTTTACAATAGGTCAAAAACGAATGAAAATTGAGGAAGGGAAAGAACATGTATCACTAAATATATATATATCACTAAATTACATAAATATAATTTATATATAATTTATATATAATATATATTATATATACATATACATTTTATATATAATTTATATATATAATTTATATATAATATATATTTTATTTATATATAAATTATATATATATTTTATTTGTATATAAATTATATATATATTTTATTTATATATAAATTACATATATATTTTATTTATATATAAATTATATATATATTATTTATATATAAATTATATATATTTTATTTATATATAAATTATATATATTTATTTATATATAAATTATACATATTTTATTTATATATAAATTATATATTTTTTTTATTTATATATAAATTATATATTTTTTTATTTATATATAAATTATATATATATTATTTATATATAAATTATATATATTTTATTTATATATAAATTATATATATATTTTATATATATATAAATATTTTGTTGTTGTTGTTGAGATGGAGTCTCGCTCTGTCACCTAGGTTGGAGTGCAGTGGCACATTCTCGGCTCACTGCAAGCTCCGCCTCCCATGTTCACGCCATTCTCCTGCCTCAGCCTCCGGAGTAGCTGGGACTACAGACGCCCACCACCATGCCCAGCTAATTTTTTTGTATTTTTAGTAGAGACGGGGTTTCACCGTGTTAGCCAGGATGGTCTCGATCTCCTGACCTCGTGATCTGCCCACCTTGGCCTCCCAAAGTGCTGGGATTACAGCCATGAGCCACTGCGCCTGCCCACTAAAATATATTTTTACCATATTAGTGATACATGTTCTTTAGGAACATGGCACCATGTCTCTCTGTTTGCACTGCCACCATCTCTCTCTGTTTCCACTGCCACCATCCTTGTCCTAATCCCCAGCATCTCTTGTCTGTCAATTCATTAGAATCTTAATTGTCTTTCTGCTTTCACTGTTGTTTCCTAAGAACATGTATCACTAATACGCTAAAATTACATAATTCATAATTTTACCATGACAAAAATATAAAATATATATTAGAGATACAAATATATTATATATAAAATATAAAATGTAGATAAAATATTATATTTTATATTATTTAATGGTAAAAGGAAACAGATAGCTAGGATATAGATATTAAACAATTGATTTTTTTGTGTGTTTTATAAATTTTTGAAGCTATTTGAAAGATAGATGACTTTAGAAGGTATTATGCAAAGATAGGCATAATCTAGTAATGAGAAACATTAATATTTAATGAGAAAAGCAAGGGAAATGACTAAATTAGTGACATCCTTAAGAAAGATACAAGGGATATAATAAGGGATATAATGGAGGACTGAAAAATAATATTGATTTATCTTTGATAGGATAGGCATTAACTGCCTCCATTTTAACAGGAAGAATGTAAAAATGTGCGTAATCACAAGAAGGTTCGTGTATTTCATGAAGCTAGAAAGATAAGGAAGTTATCAGTCAATGAAATACTTTTTTTTTTTTTTTTTTTTTGAGACAGAGTCTCACTCTCGCCCAGGCTGGAGTGCAGTGGCGCGATCTCAGCTCACTGCAAGCTCCCCCTCCCGGGTTCACGCCATTCTCCTGCCTCAGCCTCTAGAGTAGCTGGGACTACAGGTGCCCGCCACCACAGCCAGCTAATTTTTTTTTTTTCTGTATTTTTAGTAGAGAGGGGGTTTTACCGTGTTAGCCAGGATGGTCTCAATCTCCTGACCTTGTGATCTGCCTGCCTCGGCCTCCCAATGTGCTGGGATTACAGGCGTGAGTCACCGCGCCCAGCCTGAAACACGTTGATTATTTAAGAATGAGCTTCCCTGTCTTTTAAGGGGGGAGGAAGGTTTCTATTCTTCTCGTATATTCATCTGTATTTCAGTGTTTGTTGGACCTATTTTTCTGCCAGCATTACACTGTTTAAAAATTATAAAATAAAAAAGAATAGATTTACATGAAATGAACAAACCATTATGATTATGACTTATTATTTATCATCTTTTATCTTCTGATAAAAAAGTGATTGTCTCTTACTGCTACCCAAGTCCAATAGCAGCTCTTTTCTAAGCTAAATGTTATCTGAAGGGTCAGGTGGAAAGATAGTTTTTTTTCTTTCTTTCTTTCTTTCTTTCTCTTTTTTTTTTTTTTTTTGAGATAGAGTTTCACTTTTGTCACCCAGGCTGGAGTGCAATGGCGCATGATCTCGGCTCACTGCAACCTCTGCCTCCTGAGTTCAAGCGATTCTCTTGCCTCAGCCTCCTGAGTAGCTGGGACTACAGGCATGTGCCACCACATCCGGCTGATTTTTGTATTTTTAGTAGAGACAGGTTTTTGCCGTGTTGGTCAGACTGGTCTCAAACTCCTGACCTCACATGATCTGCCCACCTCGGCCTCCCAAAGTGGTGGGATTACAAGTGTGAGCCACCACACCTGGCCAGAAATGGCCAGAAAGATATTTTTCTTTCAAAAAAAGTAACTCTACTTAAATCAGATGTATCAAATGAAAACAATGTTAGTTACAGTATAAAACCATGTTTTCCAAACTTTGTAAAACAGTAACTATGACTTCTATTTATTGTGACAAGAAAACCTGTAGCATATATGTAATATATATATATAGTTGCATGTATAGTATTGTGTGTGTATACACATATATAGAGAGAAACAGTATAAGCTATGACTGTACAATGTAATTTCATAGAAATCAGTATTTTATGGCTAGTTTGCATAATACTTAGCCTCAAATACACAGTGAATTCTAGGATACTAAGAAATATATGGTATATTTTCTAAGAATTTATAGTTTTAAAGGAGTGATAAGGAAGTGAATAATTGTAATCAGTCCTAAAAGCATGCTTAAAATACAAAAGGTACACATTACTAAATCTCCCCCCAGAGCTTTCTAGAAGAAATGATCTTGGTGAAGATGAGTTTTGAAGGATATGTAGACCTTGAGCACCTATAAAGGTGTCCTAACACATCTTAATAATAAGTCCAAAGGCTTAAGATGCAAGGTATATGACCAGCTTAGAATGAATGGTCGTTTATAATTCCAGATGGATGGAGAGTAACTGATTTTTCTCCAAATCAAATTTAGTTTTTGACAATGGCATGTAACATGCACAGATTCATTAATAGCAGATTTGGGTACCAAATCTACTAATTAGCAATTAGGTTAACTGCTAGAAACTAGAAATTAGGTATTCTAATAAAGAGACATACATTAAATATATCTTACCTCCATAATTCCAATGCTACAAGTATTTAAATATATCGAGATCTTCCAAATTCGCATCCTTTGCCAAAAGTAAGTATAGTGTACTAGTTATAAATTTTGCATCAGATATTTGCTTGAAACATGTAAGATCTGAAGATTTGGCCTAAGCTTCAGTTGCTTCATCTCATACAATATTAGTGCATTATTTACAATGATCGTTCCTTTTCCCAGATTTGGCAATGTGGAGGCTCCTTGGAGATTGTTACTTGCTCCCATGTTGGTCATGTTTTTCGGAAGGCGACTCCATACACTTTTCCTGGTGGCACTGGTCATGTCATCAACAAGAACAACAGGAGACTGGCAGAAGTTTGGATGGATGAATTTAAAGATTTCTTCTACATCATATCCCCAGGTACACAATTCTGACATTTTTCTTTCTCTACGGGAGAAAATAAAATTGAAACATACTGAATATGTGTTTCATTATTGCTGTTATTCTTCTAGTTAAAATATTGTTTATTACCATAATATTGCAGAAAACTGCATATGAGAAAGTTGTACTGTGAAGTAAATTTTGATGTAAAATAAGAACTATATTTCAAACACCTAAATATTATCTTTTTTTTCTCAACCCAAGTGTTATGCTGGAAAAATGGAGCAAGCCATACAGAGAGATCTGTGTTTATCATTAACTCAAATTGAGAATATTTTTAAAAAATCTTAGTAGGGGAAGATTAAATGACTTCTTACAGAAACAAGATGGAAAATTATGCAGATATTTAAATTTATATTTCTGAAGAACATAGTAAATTATTCATCAGTAAATATGTGTGGAAAATAATATGAGTAAAATGTTTTCATACTTTAGTTACAGAGAAGTATATATATTGAAATAGAAGTAAACATAGGCTATCAGTCGGTGGTAGGATTATGGGTAATTCTTTTCCCTATATTTTTATATATTTTCTAATATTCATACATTACTTATTTTAAGAATTGAAAGTCATTAAAAAGGAAAAAAATAAGAAAATCCTATTACTGGGTGGTGGGATTATTAATAATTACATTCTGTATAATTTTCTAGATTTCTGCAATAGCTACATTACTTACAACAAAAAAAGCCAAAAACTGAAGCATTTAAAAAGGGAGAAAAATAAGGATACAAAAGGACTCAGTTTTTATATAGGCCTTATGGTCATTAGTGTCATTATTGTCATTATTATGTAACCCATAAGGACAACAACAAAAATCCAGGCCTACATCCTTTTTCTGTAATACAATCTATTAGCTGGCTTAGAAAAGCCTATTTGATTTTAATTGGCATGCTCTGATTTTTGAAGGTACATTTAAGTGTCAATGAAAAGAGTCAAACTCTGTAAAACATTTAGAGCTTTATTCTGAACCAAATTTGAGTGAACCTGGCCCAAGGTACAGTCTGGAGAGTTCCAGAGAACATGTGCCCAAGATGGTTGGGTTATAGGTTGATGTTACACGTTTCAGAGAGACATAAGACACATCAGTGAACTCATATGAGGGATATATTGGTTTGGTCAAGTTATTATCTAAATACCTAGACTCAATAGGAAAGAGTGACTGGGTTAAGATAGGAGGTTGTGGAAACCAAGGTTCTTATTATGCAGATGAAGTATCATAGGTGGCCACCCTAGAGGCAATAGTTGGCAAGTGTTTCCTATTCAAACCTTTAAAAGGTGCTAAACTCTCAGTTAATCTCCTTAGGTTTGGGAAGGACTGGAAGGGGAAAGGTCTAGGTGCAGATTTTTCCCCCACAAAAGATGTCTTTGCAGGGCCATTTCAAAATATGGCAAAGAAATATACTTTGGGTTCCTTCTTTATCTGTCATATGTTTTTATGCCAGAATCAGATTGGCAATGAAGTGGCTACGTTGTCTGGAGTAAATACTAGGGCTTTGTCCTCTCATGCCAAGAAAATTTAGGACAGGGACACACACGAGGAGTTTAGGAGTGGAGGTTAAATAGGCAGAAGAAAGAGAAAGGAGGACAGCCCTCTCTCTGGTGAGAGAGAGGGCTTCCGAAAGGGAAAGACCACCAGAGTCGGATGCGCGGGATTTTACAGGCAGGCTTGAGGAGGCTGATTTACTAGGGCCCACAGAATGGTTCCATCAGGTGTGCCCTTTACATAGGGTGCAGGAAGGCTGGCCACCCTACCCTAATCTTATTATGCAAATGGACTTTCCACTCCACTGGCGCCATCTTGTCTGCTTCTTACTGTACATGTGGCTGCCAAAGAGAAAAGGGAAGATGGAGTCACTGTTTTGAACATGATTGGCCCAGCTGCCAGCATCTGTATCTGCAGTTCAATTTTACAAACTGCTCTTTGTTAGAAAATGATTTTAGGGCTGCTTTTCATTAAAAAGAAAAACTTTACCGAGGACTCCTGTAACCTCAACTGTCTGCCTAAGTAATTTCATCTTAACTCCTATATCAGTGACTAACCCACATTACACAGGGTTAAATAAACCCATCTGATGAGATTGTATGGTCAATAGGGCATGATAGGAACTTGGACAAGAGAGGAAAAGGTCCAAGTTTAGTCCTTATAAGGAAATTCAAACTTTTTTTTTTTTTTTTTTTTTTTTTTGAGACGGAGTCTAACTCTGTTGCCCAGGCTGGAGTGCAGTGGCGCAATCTCGGCTCACTGCAACCTCTGCCTCCCGGTTCAAGGGATTCTCCTGCCTCAGCCTCTCCAGTAGCTGGGATTACAGGCACCCGCCACCATGGTCGGCTAATTTTTGTATTTTTAGTAGAGACAGGGTTTCACCATGTTGGCCAGGCTGGTCTCGAACTCCTGACCTCCAGTGATCCACCCCTCAGCCTCCCAGAGTGCTGTGATTACAGGCTTGATCCACCGCGCCCGGCAAAAACTTTTTTATATACAAGTACCTGGAAGAGAAGGAGCAGAAGGAGCAGTATGAAGTTTCTTATTAAGATGCAGCATCGCTGTATAAAGAAGAATGGGGATATTGTATGTTTAAGTGTGTGATTAGGAAAAGGACTTTTTCACACATTTTCAAGCCTCTTCTATGTTAAAAAGCTATTACGAGGAACACCATTTCATGCATAGATGTATTTCTCTTTACAGTAGAAATCTAGTCCATATGTTCAGAGTTGAATTCAGCAGGAGCTTGTAATATTCACAGCAAGGCAGTGACATTTATATAACCTTTTCATTTTCTTTTGATGATACTTTTTGAATTCAAATCATTACTTGTAGAAATATATAAGTTCAAATATGAATAAAGGAGTAATGGAGGAAAAAATTGTGTTATGTGTGATTGCATGCAATGTACATTCAGGAATACGAGTAATTGAGAATAATTGTAATCACATGTATTATATTCGTCCATGATGAATATTTGCGAAAAGTAATGTGCTAGTCTTTTGTATAATTTTCCACTGAATGAAAAAGGCAGATAAATGATGGAACCATTTCTCAAATTATAATGAATAACTTTAGAATTTAAAGCATGGGAAAAAATGCCTGCTATCTGGAACTAATGACTTTATGTTGCACAATAGGGACTGTTTGTATATCCTGGAAAGTGCAGTTTTCATATTACAATAAATATTATTTGGGGTTATTGTTCTTATAAAATGGATTTATTTGAATCTAGAAAAGTAGTTTGGGAGGCAGAACAAGGACTTTTGGGGAATGTGTTGAAGATATCTAAGAACTTCCTAAAGGGCATTTATGTTTACGTGTGTCTCAGAGACAGTCAGTGCAGCTAAGCAATGGTAGAATCTACCAGCAATAGTGTGGGCAGAGGGAGGAAACTCCAAACCTGAAACACAGAACAATGAATTGCTTCTCCCTGAAAAAGGAAGAATGGACGCAGGCTGGAAACCAGAACTGGATGTCTAAAACAATTTGAGCCCTGGG
Source organism: Nomascus leucogenys (assembly GCF_006542625.1). Classification (NCBI taxonomy): domain Eukaryota; kingdom Metazoa; phylum Chordata; class Mammalia; order Primates; family Hylobatidae; genus Nomascus; species Nomascus leucogenys. Next base: position 23,578,072 of record NC_044397.1, on the reverse strand, counting down.
AAGATTTCAGACCATCCAAAAACAGATAAAACAGGTTGCATTCAGGAAGTCAGAAATCTATTATTTTTATGACAACAATTTCAGCCATTGTTAATTTAGGCTACAAGAGCAGTGGTCATTTTAATTTAAAATCAGAATCATACACTCTTTTGCTATCCTCTGGAATTTTTGATTTTCTGTTTTTCATCACTTTGGGAATGGGTGAGTTTGTAAAGAGAGAATCTGGTGTGTGTGTTCAGGAAGGAGGGGTGGGAGCTACACGCATTCACATCCACAGTTAGAACTATATCCTTTACTATAATACACACGCACACACAAACACACACACACACACATGCATATTTATGAAAAACTCTAAAGGGTTTATGAGTTTATATTGAGCTTCCCAGAACTTCCTTAATATGCTGAAATAAATAATGCTTGTTCTTTCTAGAAACTCCTCTATATATTTGTTAATTTTTCCAATATGTTCTGTGAGATTTCCACTTTTTACATGTGGGCTTCTACTCCGAAATTGTATTCTTCACTTAGGCAGTTTCTCAGACTTCAGTCTTTAAGTGCTCAACCTTTATAACTTGAATTCTGAAAATAACTTATTTTCAATATACTCTATAAAATATCACCTGCCTACTTTATTGGTTGGCTTCAGGAATGCTTCAGCTCTATCTGTCTTGAACTGTCTGGGTATTATTTCTCTCTCTGTATTCCCTGAAGTTTGATAACATGGGCAAACCATCATCACTTCTTACCATATTGTTTTAATTTTTATTACTTGTCTCTATATCCAAAGTAGTTCAGAGACAACTATTTACAGTGCCTAGCAACTTTCCTGTCATTTTGTTTAAAAAAATTTTGTTGAATAACTGGAAGAATGAATGAATGAATAATTTTTAAAAGAGAGCCACATTTGTTTCTTTCTTTCTGCTGAATTATCCATGGGTTTCTGGTTCATACCAGGGAGACTCTTCACAAGAATTGTGGCAAATAAGCCTTTGTCCCACCTCTCTGATCCAGCCCTGGATACGGACCCACTGTTAAAAGAGAGGTGAAGGGTCTTCCTCATAAATCTCTTTTATTATTATTATTACTTTTTTATACTTTGAGTTCTGGGATACATGTGCAGAACATGCAGATTTGTTACATAGGTATACACGTGCCATGGTGGTTTGCTGCACCCATCAACCCGTCATCTGCATTAGGCATTTTTCCTAATGCTATCCCTCCCCTAACCCCCAACCCCCGACAGGCCCTGGTGTGTGATGTTCCCCTCCCTGTGTCCATGTGTTCTCATTGTTCACCTCCCACTCATGAGTGAGAACATGCAGTGCTCGGTTTTCTATTCCTGTGTTATATCATTCTGTAACCACACAGCAGGTTCTCCTTGCCCACTGCCCAGACATAGCGGATTTATCAAGACAGGGGAATTGCAATAGATAAAGAGTTTAAGTCACGTAAAGCTGGCTGTACAGGAGATCAGAGTTTCATTATTACTCAAATCAGTCCCCCTAAAAATTCAGGGATCAAGGTTTTTAAGGATAATTTGGTGGGGGGTGGTGGGGGAAGGTGTCAAGAAATGGGGAGTGCCGATTAGTCAGAGATGAAATCATAGGGTATTGAAGTGGGTTTTTCTTCCAGTCTTCTGTTCCTGGGTGGGATCACAGAACTGGTTAAGGCAGATTACCTGTCTGAGTGGTATCAGCTGTTGCATCAAAATGTAGGGTCTGCAGAATGTCTGCAGCAATGATCTTAGGTTTTACATCACAACAGTGATGTAATCCCCAGGAGCATTTTGGAGAGGTTCAGAATCTTGTGGCCTCTGGTTGCATGACTCCTAAACCATAATTTTTAACCTTGTGGCTAATTTGTTAGTCCTACAAAGGCAGACTAGTCTCTAGGTAAGAAGATGGTTTGTTTCAGAAAGGGCTGTTATTTTTTTTTTCAGCATTACACTAAATTCACTCCCAAAATTAGTTTGGCCTGCACCCAGGAATGAAGGACAGTTTGGAGGTTAGAAGCAAGATGGATCTGGGTAGGTCAGATCCCTTTCACTGTTATAATAAAGGCAGTTTCAATTCCTCTGAGTTTTCCATAGGAAAAGAGAATTCCTTTGGTTTACATATGTGCTTAGGGTTTTATGATTTCACCATAATCATAGGTACACACTAATATAATCTTACCCTCCAGGGCTAATACAAAAGTCTAACAGGCACAATAAAAGCAGACAATAAAATTGTCTAACAGAGCAACATAATACAAGAGCCCACAAACTAAAATAAAGTTACTTTTATACACTTTGGTTTTTATATTTCTTATGACTCCCAATTAATTAAAAGTTAAAAATGAGATGTATAAATGGCTTCATGTGTGAATACCTTTATCTGAGTTTTTTCACAATATTTACTATATATCCTAACAGTCTTGGCCTATGCTCATTAGCCGTTTGGTAATATTGACAAAGTTGGTAGGGTCTACTTATGTCTTCTAAATAGTGTGTAAATAAAGAATAGACATACTCTGAAATAGTGTTCAAGAATAGATTTTTTTTTCCACATTTGTTTAGTTTGACTTCTGGCTGTCTTCTTAAGGATGCAAATACTATAGCATCATAGATTTTTAAAGCCCTGTAGGCTGTTAAAGCCTACGGCAGTTTTTACAAGTAATTGAGCTCTTTCAGCTTGAACCAATCTGATTCTCCTCCAAATCCTTTGAAATGAAGTTATGTAAGCAAAAATTGCTCTTCACAGAATACCACATTATAAAAAGCAACATTTTCTTTTCCTCTTGGTCACAGGTAAAAAGCTTAAGAACTTTAAGATAGACTATAGTCATGATACTTTCTGTATATATGATATGCTGGCTGTTTTATAAATAGTGGTTTTCTTTTGGGGGGAAGGTAGATCTCTAGCTGTATATCAACAGGCATGGTGATTAGAAGCAGCAGTTTTTATATAACGCCCAGGTTCTCTTCCTTTACTTGATGGACACTTTTGAGCAGAAACATATTAAAATTAAATTTAAAGGATCCCAAAACATGCCTTAAAAGGTATTTATATGTGACTGGGAAAAATAGATTATTTTTCCTTTGGAAATATTGTAGTTTGATCTGTATTCCAGTTAAACACAAACCACACAATTACAGAGGACTCCTTGAACTTACTTTGAAGGTTAACTCCCTATTCATTAACCTTTTAAAAATACTTAAGAAAAATCAACTCACCAAAGGCAGCCTTTGTTAGCAGCATCTTTGCATTGTTATTAAAGCTTAAAGCCTATATTCATTTCCATCTCTTGAAATTTCTATCTATGAAATACTAGTGTTTTTGACATGCTGATATTTTGAAAAATACAATATTTAATAACCAGCTCTTTGAATGTGGGGCCTAATTTCTTCTGTAAGTCATGAAAATGTTCCAGGCTGATTTCGCAACCACATTTTGTTTCCAGCAAAATGTGCAGTGTGAATATTTTTGTAATAATCTAGGAATATTAGTTTTTGGTTGGATTAACAGGAATTCATCTGAAAAGAGTGCAGCACTTCTGAAAATAAAGTACATTTGTACCTGTGAGTTTTGAACTTTTATTTTTTAATACATGCTTTTTCAGCAGCAGCAGCAGCAGCCATAGTATCAATGAGGGAATGTGGTATGACGAGGAGAAAATTCTAAATTATTTTAATGTGCCATGTTATAATAACACATAATGCATTATTTGTGTGATGCCCTAAAATGCTAAATATTGAAAATAAAGAATGACAGCTATATTCATCAACTGCTTTTCCTTGCTACAATCAATTAAAACAGTTTTGGATTCTTTAATTCTTTAAGGCATTAGGTCAACATTTATTATTGGTCCTTTTATTGGTATTTTATGGGTTTTTATTTGTATTTTTATAATAAGGATACTGCTATACTCTGTCTTCACTTGTTAAGTGCTTATTAAGTTCTTGTTTGTTACTATGTCAAGTAGGAGGGACTATGAACACTTTTAAAATGTTGTCTTTGCCGTTAAAGAGTGAACTGTCTACATGAGCACATGTAGTTAGTTTAAATGAAAATAAGATTAAATGCTTAATACATGGGAAACACATTTTCAAGAATTAATATGATTCTTATGTGAACTGCCTACATTTTCCTAGATTCTTCCTTCTCGCCCACAGTCTTCAAATGAATCTCCAACTCCTTTCTTTTCCACCTTCTAATTGCTCTCAAATCCATTCATTTGTCTTCATTTCCAGATTCACCTTCATCCAGACAACCTCCTGATTATCCTGATGGGGCTCTGTCCTAGTCTGTTTTGTGTTGCTATAACAGAATATCTGATGCTGGGTAATTTACAAAGATAAGAATTTTGGCTCACAATTCTGCAGGCTGGGAAGTCCAAGATCAGGCAGCTCATCTGGTGAGGGCCTTGTGCCACTTCAACTCATGGCAGAAGGTGGAAGGGGAAATGGGTATGTGCAAGGAGACCAAACATGAGAAGGAACAACCTACTTTTGAAGTAACTAATCCAGTCTTGTGAGAGCAAGAACTCACTCCATGAGATGGCATTAATCTATTCATGAGGGATCCACTCCCATGACCCAAACATCTCCCACTAGGGCCTACCTTTCAACACTGCAACATTGAGAATCAAATTCAACATAAATTTGGGCAGGAACAACCCTCATCCAAACCACAGCAGCCTCCCTGTCTCAAAGCTTGCCTACTCCTCACTCATCCTTAGAGCGCTGCTGGAGGACCTTCCCAAACCAAATTATCACTGGTCTCTTATTTTCCTAACAACCTTTTAATGACTTAACACAAAGTCAAAAGCCATGAACATGGCCAATAAGGCCCTGTGAGATCCAATCCTTGCCCAACTTTCCAGTCTTTTCTTGTACACTTTCTGCCCAAGAATTCCACATACCTGCCATGTGGAACTACATTCGTTGAGTCTCCAAGCTTAACATGCTCCCTTTTACCTTGAAGTTTTTCTGTATGTCTAAAAGAGTATTTGAGTGGTTAATGAATACTGCCACCTTTGCTTAAAGTACCATAATCATCCACCCCTATCAATCAGGTTTGATGTAATTCCCCCCAGGGACTCCAGTGGTTCCTGTAATTTCCCTAATGTAGCATTTATGCATGTTTCAAGCATTTCTTACCCCCACTAAATGATGTGAATAAAAGGACTATATCTGTTTTTTTGGTTTTTTTTGTTTGATTTTGTCTTTAGAGCTTACTGAGCTCAAATCTATTATATTTGTACTATTTTATAACCTATGTCAGAGGCAAATGAAATATATAAGTCCCAATCACCATTACCATGTATCCTTCAAATCTTTTTCTTATGCATTTACATACATTTACAGACACATATTCATATATATAAAAAAAGTCAGTACTGTTGTAACTCCTTTACTTCTACCTTAATGTTATGTCCTGCAGTGTTTTACCTACTATTTGCTTAGAATTATGATTCCATTTTGTAGAGAAATAGTTTTATATTGCATGGATATATCAAAACTTATTTAATCATACCAATATTGATAAGCAGTTAGGCAGGTTTCAGTTGTCCCTTACTACTAAAAAGTTACAGAAACCCTCCCGTGACAACTTCTTTGTGAACCTGAGAGGATATTTCTGACGGGTGTGGAAGCATTAAGAATGAGAGCACTGGAGGCAGACTACCTGGGTTAATTCAAATCCTGACTCTACTTAATCTCTCTTTACCTAATCTCTGCACTTTGTTTGTTTGCTATAAAATGGGGATTACAAAAATACGGCCTTCCACATAAAGTGTTTTGAGAGTTAAATGAAATAAGATATATAAATCACTTAAGACAATGTCTGGCAAGTATCAAACAATTAGCTGTTATTATTCATATATATTCATAGAATATTCTATGAATATATATGAATGACAACACAAAGTTTACTTAAATTTATTAGATCAATGGATATGTAGATTTATATTTTGGTAGATATTGTCAAAAATTCTTAACTTCTTGAAGTACTTTATTATCACTCCCACCAACAATGCTTGAACACTTACTGTATACTATCAGCATTCTAGATTATCAATCTTTTCATTTTTGCATATATATGTGTATAGACATATATGTACAAATTTATTTATATTTGTATAGATAATTGCACAGATAATCTGGTTTTTTTCCCCAATTGCTGCTAGCAATGAACATCTTTTGCAATTTTCTATTGACATTGGGATTTCTTCTGTAAAGAAACTAGTCATCATTTTTATTCATATGCTTTGTTCATTTTGCCATTGAATATTTTTGCCTTTCTTTTATGTATTCATAGATCTTGATGTGTTCTGGTGATAAATTATTTGTCTGTTATATACCTTGTCAAGGATTTTCTCTGAGGTTACTACATGTGTGTTGTAATTTGATCGATACACAAAAAGATATTTTAAAAGAATTTAATTGTTGAAGTAAAATCTATCTTAGCCTTTATGGCTTTTTTGGTTTATACATTGTTAAAACAATCTCCCCCAAGTATAGCACATTTTATGTGCCCCAGAAATATTTGTTAAATGATTTAGGCTTGAGTTGAACAAATTAATGTTTTGCTTGTTTGTTTGATTTTTGGTAAAGTCAGTGGTCTCTCCAGGCAATAACCATGAATAGAATACCAGAATCAGATATCTTTCCTTATGAAAAGGAGTTTTGTTTGTATACATGGAACAAAAATAAAATTATTAGCTTAACAGTTAAAATTAAAGTTTTAAGTAGATCTATTAATGTGATTATATTACAGTAATTCTTCTTAAATATCTTGAATTGTATTCATGGAATAGAACTAATAAGCAGATGGTATAAATATTATTTCTTGTATATTACAAAAATATTGAATTGAAGAAGGGTAGACCATTGCATCCTCATCAACTTTGATTAGCATTTCAACAATTATTTTGAATAATTATATTCTCAAAATAATTTTATGATAATGAAATCTGGATAGTTCCCAACTATTTCTAAAGTGAATAGAACTTAAGTTCTAGTATATATATATATATACATACGTGTATATATATACACACACTATATATATATTTATGCATATGTATATGTATATATACACACTAGAACTTAAGTTCTATTCACTTTAGAAATAGTTGGAAACTATCCAGATTTCATATATATACACACTATATATATATATATTTATACATACATATACACTAGATATCTATATACACTATTTATATATATATTTATGTATATATATACACATAGTAGATATATATATATATATACACAATATATATATAAATACATATATTTAGATGGAGTCTCACTCTGACACCAGGCTGGAGAGCAGTGGTGTGATCTCGGCTCACTACAACCTCCACCTCCTGGGTTCAAGTGATTCTCCTGCCTCAGCCTCCCAAGTAGCTGGGACTACAGGCACGCACCACCACGCCCAGCTAATTTTTGTATTTTTAGTAGAGATGAAGTCTAACCATGTTGGCCAGGATGGTGTTGATTTCCTGACCTCATGATCTGCCCACCTCGGCCTCCCAAAGCGCTGGGATTACAGGCGTGAGCCATCACGCCTGGACCTAGTATATATTGATTCACAGAATAAGTACTACCTTCTAGGGTTCAGATACCACGATCATTTATATATCTTGCTTCTGATTCTCCTTCAAAGAAAACATGGATACTTCTAGTCTAATCATTTTTTTGTATATGCAACCAATACAATACTCTGAAATTTTATATTAATAAATTCTACCCCAATTGGATTGGATGGGTCATGATTACTTTCCATTACCCTAAACCTGCTGAATTAGTCAAGGTAGGAAATTACAAAATTTTTCAAATTGGTACAAATGATCAAGAACACTTAGGAAAAGTGCCTGGATTTTTGGTCAGTAGTTGGCTGAGTTTTTGTTTGATGTAGGAGTACTACGTCTGAATTAAATATTATTCAAGTACATACAGAGGCTTTATTAGAACTCCTTTCATCTTACAACCTACTCTTCAGAGTACCTCAGTTTTATTAGTTAAATCTAACGTAACTAAAATTGAATAGCTTAAAATTATATGAGTAATTACACTAAATTTCAATTCTAATTTCTTAACAAAATTGAAGAGATCACTCTGACACTTAGTTACAGTCATTTATGTAATGTTATTGGTGTAGGTGGTTACACATTGCAGATTTCTTATCTCTCATACTCTCAGCTAAGTCCCCCAAATTAGATATTCTGGTGGATTGCATTTGCTTGGATTTATACTCATTGTCTTAGTCTGCTTGCGTTGCTATAAATTAATACCTGATGATGAGTAATTTAAAAAGAAAAATGGTATATTTGGCTCACAGCTCTGCAGGCTGTACAAGAAGCATGGCATCAGAATCTGCTTGGCTTCAGATAAGGGGCTCAGGCTGCTTCCACTCACGGTGGAAGGTAAAGGGGAGCCAGCATGTGCAGAGATCTTGTAGGGAAAGAAAGGAAGCAAGAGTGAGGGAGATGGGAAGTGCCAGTTTCCTTTTAACAACTAGCTCTCAGGGAAACTATTTTGGAAACTAATTGAGTGAGAACTCAGTCATTACTGCAAGGATGGCACCAAGCCATTCATGAGGGACATACCTTCCTTCACTTCCCATTAGGCCCCTACCTCCAACATTGGGGATCAAATTTCAGTATGAGGTTTGGAGTGTCAAATATCCCAACTATAGCACTCATCTTTGCCTGGATTCCAATGCTGAAACACACTCTTCTTTGCCTAAATTCCTATGTTATTCTCATTTTTTGGCTATTTTAAATATAATTTGAGTTCACATCTGGAATGACCCAGCTACATATACTCTTAGGAAAGTGATGCAAGAATGGCTTAAAGAATTAAGAAACCCAGTCTTTTCTCTACCAAATAATAATATAAGATGGATCAATTTCTCAGATGTGCTAAATTGTCTCTTTAAAATAGTCACTTATAAAAACAAAACAAACAAACACACCACAAACTTTTTTACAAGACATTAAATTCTCAATGACAGATTATCTCAGGACCCTAATAATTTACATTCCCTTGGGAGCAGTTTTTCCTCAGGATATTAATACAAATTATCTAGAAAATAAAAATTCTATACTTATTAGATATCTTTATCAAGTGGGATTATGAGTTTGAGAGCATTGCAGTAAATCTTCAATAGGAAAGAATGCTAGACAATGGATCCAAGCTGGGCTGAAAAGTTGCATCAGGGAGGCAGGGCTAGGGCTTTAAAAACAGAAGGGGAAACAATTTCTGAAATAAGATGTTTATTTAACCAATAAGCTTTCTGCCTGATTTTATCAGAAGCACTATTAATTTGGAAGTCTTGATGCCTAAAGGCTGGTGCATAACTGCCTTGCTATAAAATATCTGGTGTGAAAGGTCTACTTAAGAACACATACACACACGTATACATGATTCGTTAACACATCCTCAGTGTGGTAGGTACTAATTGTATATTAATTGCCTAAAAATGTTTATGTTTTAATTACAGGAAACATTCACCAAAATTAAATGAGTGTTATATTTTACAAATTGATTTTAACAAGTTTCAAAATAATGAAGGACTTACTGTTGGTTACTTCAGTTCAGCAAGTGAATTGTAAATTACATATAATATTTGCATGCTGAATTAAGATATATTCTAAGCACACAGGGACACTGATAAAATGTATCAAACCGAATCACCAAGTCAGGAGTTCCAGACCAGACTGACCAACATGGTCAAACCCTATCTCTACTAAAAATACAAAAATTAGCTGGGCATGGTGGCACACGCCTGTAATCGCAGCTACTCAGAAGGCTGAGGCAGTAGAATCGCTTGAACCCTGGAGGCAGGAGTTGCAGTGAGCTGAGATCGCGCCACTGCACTCCAGCCTGGGCGACAGAGTGAGATTCAGTCTCAAAAAAATAAAAAAAATTTTTAAAAATCAAACAGTTAAATGTTTATAATTTATATGGTTGAAAATAAGATAAATGAAGTTAGAATGATAGTATTATTATTACTGAAAGGTGTTGTGTCAGAATTGTCATTAGTAAGTGAGCTGTATTATGCCATTTTAACTTTCTAATTGTTTTGTTTTATAAACTGCACATTCTTAGTGTAACATCTCTGTCGTTAACAAAAACAGAACAATACCTCTAAAATGTGATCAAATAGGAATTTTGTACAACTTAAAAATTTAGAAAATTTTGCCATTTTAGCATGATTTAATTATGTTTTCAACAAAAATTTTTTAATAAAATTAAGGAATACAGATTCCAAGTTCCTGAAAAAGTTTTCAATTTTTCAAAGTGAACACAAAATCAAATATAACTAAATATAAAACTAGCTGTCTCAGTCCGTTTTCTTTTGCTATAACGCAGTATTCGAGAGTGGGTAAATTATAAAGAAATGAAGTTTATTTAGCTCATGGTTATGGAGATTCTGGGAAGTCCAAAAGCATAGTGTTGGCCTCTGTTGAGGGCCTTCTTGCAGCATCATAGCATGGCAGAGGGCAAGGGAATGCTTGTCAGCTCAGGTCTCTTTTCTTCTTCTTTTGCCACAAGTCCCAATGTGGGGGTCTTACCCTGATGACTTTACCTAATCATAGTTACCTCCCAAAGGCCCCCCTCCAATCAGCATATACATTTGTGGATTAATTTTCCAACACATGAAATTTGGGTGATACATTTAACACATTCAGCCTTTGCCTATGTTATATAAACAACAGTGAAAGGAATGGAGCTTTGACTTGAAAATACAGGTGGTCCAGGTGCGGTGGCTGATGCCTGTAATCCCAGCACTTTGGGAGGCCAAGGCGGGCAGATCACTTGAGGTCAGGAATTCAAGAGCAGCCTGGCCAACATGGTGAAACCCCGACTCTACTAAAAATACAAAAATTAACTGGGCGTGGTGGTGTGCACCTGTAGTCCCAGCTATTCAGGAGGCTGAGGCAGGAGAATCTCTTGAACCTGGAACGCAGAGGTTGCAATAAGCTGAGACTGTGCCACTGCACTCCAGCGTGGGTGACAAAGCGAGACATCTTCTCAAAAAAAAAAAAAGAAGAATGGTGTTTTAGTGTTTTTATTAAAAGGAGCTGTTATGAGGAAGAGCTTAGACATTTGTACAGATTGAGAAGATAAGAAAATAGATACAATTTTAAATTATAGATCAATAAGCTTTCCAGAAAATGTTGTATTCAGAATTGATTTTTAGTGCAGTAAGCTACAAATTTAGTAATATCTAGAAATATTCAAAGGCTAGATGTTAATCTTTTAGCGATGTTCTAGTGAGAATTGAATAAGAAGCTGGATTTGAATTCTTATCCAAACTTTCTAACTCTAAAATTCTACCATCATAGAAACTTATATATCAATGAATAAAATCACATTATATTTTTTCTAATAGACTATTAAAATGGAAAGAAAATGGATTTCGACTCAGCACGAGAATCTTCTAATAAAAAGCTTTTCAACCATGGGACAGGAATCTTTGAAAGGAGGCGGCTATACATCCCTGTTTCCCTGGGACTCCTGGTTTATGCTTGTTTCTGGAGATAATGATACATAGCTCCTCCATTCACTCACCACAGCGTCCTGATTTTTGAACAATAAATTACATAGTCATTCTACTTATAGGGCATTGAGCACACTGACCCTGGAGGTACTCTCTCTAGAATGGACTAAGTGGACTGTCAAGGATAACAATCATTCTGACATTGAACAGGACATAGACTGTTGTTCATCCAGATTCTTGTCCTACCAAAGTCTAAAAAAAAAAAATTATATAAGTCATTTAGGCTTTTGCAGACTATCAGTTTGTAGATAACTGCTCTACCTCAATAAATTTCTTGATACACAAGACAAATGCCCTTCTTTAAAATACTACCCAAAAAGAGGTAACTAATTAAAAATGAGCTGTCTCTTTGGAGATAAAATTATATCACTGAGTTTTGAAATTTTTTTTGGAAATGTGTTTGCTCTCATTTTCTTATTAATTTGTGTGATTGATTATCCCTGGCTTTATGATAATAAAAAGTCAAGTTCTAAATGGAATACTAATGTTTCTAAGTTTAAAGTTTGTGATACCTCAAAGTATCTACAAACATTTCTACAGGAATTTAAATATTCCAAAATGCCTTAAAAAACTTAATGAATATTACAATGCAATTTAGTTCATGATATACCATTAGAAAGAAGGGAGGAGTGATGAATTAGTAATTTCACAGATTAAACCACAGGATGTGGTAGCTTAAAGAAATTTAGAAATTATTAGATTAGGCTGGGTGCAGTGGTTCACGCCTGCAATCCCAGCACTTTGGGAGGCTGAGGCAAGTGCATCACCTGAGGTCAGGAGTTTGAGACCAACCTGGCCAACATAGTAAAACCCCATCTCTACTAAAATACAAAAATTAGCCAGGCGTGGTGGCATACGCCTGTAATCCCAGCTACTTGGGAAGCTGAGGCAGGAGAATCACTTGAACCCAGGAGGCAGAGGTTGCAGTGAGCCAAGATTGTGCCATTGCACTCCAGCCTGGGTGACAGAATGAAACTCCATCTCAAAAAAAAAAAAAAAAAAAATCATCATGAGATTAAAATATGATCTGAAAAACAGAAAAGGGCCAAGATTAGTGGATTCAGTTATTCATGGAATCACCCAATGGTTAAACATGGTTGTACATGCCTCTACATTTTATCTGTATTTTAAGCACTGGCTAAGGATCAAATATTTGATATATGTGTATATATTGTATTATGTTTAAAAGGCATTATTTAAAATGTCATTAAGTAACATATATGTTACATTTTTGTGCATAATAAAATGACACATTCATTTATATAAGCATATATTTCTGGATTTCTTTAAGGTGATGTTTCTTAACCTGGGGCAGGGATAACAAACTGAAAATCTGATAAAGTCTGTGAAATTATTCCTAGGTATTTGCCCAACTTGATTCACACAAATTTGGCATTCATGGAAGCTTTGGCTCCCATTTATGGAATTCACAGGAGTCTAAGACCAAAGGTCTAGGATTCTAAAGGCAAGGAAGTAACTTAGAAATTTTGAGTTTGAGTTTACTTTGTAAAAGATGTACTTTTATTTATTTTTTTTTTTTTGGTATTCTGGGATGCTGACCTAACCCCACAGGCATTAAATATTTTCATTTAAATTGGCAGTTGTAAAGGATTATTTCTAATTCCAACTTCACCTTCTATATTCTTATGAAATAACTAGCTTTCCAATCCTTTTGAAATATAAGACCATTTTCTCCCACTTGATCATGCTAGTATGAGTGGGATGATTCAGCAGCACTCACTAAAGAAGTGCATCTTCCTCTGACTCTGGCCTTTTAAATTGGGACATGGCACTAGGGGCAAGAGCCAAAAGTAGAAAAGACAAGAGGCTTGCTCACAGAGACTAAAAGGACAATTGAATAAGGATGTAACTGTATAACTACATATCAGTGGCAGCCTTGGTTTGAAGGGGTCTGACTCAGAGTGGGAAACAGCTTTTAAATGTGTTAATATGATTTTGTTTATATTTGACTTTTAGTCCTTTGTATTTTTAATCCCTGACTCCTTGTCTTCAAAACTAGTGGTAGTCAGGTTGTGTTGTTTGTCTTGGTTCTACTTTTCTATTACTATATAACAAATTACCCCAAAACTTAGTGGCTTAAAATAACATTTTATTGTATATTATATGGCAGGATTCTGTGGGTAAGGAGCTTAGGCTGGACTCGACTGGATGATTTCTCTCCCGAAGCCATTGACTAAAGTCCCTCAGTGGTATTCAGCTGGCAAATGGGCTGTTCTGCAGGATCCAAGATGGCTTTACTTACATGTCTGGCATTTTGATGTGACGGCTGGAAGACTTGGCTGACCTAGAATGGTCAACTGAAATGTTTATCTGTGACTTCTCCAGGATAGTAATCTCGGGGTACTCAGATAACTTTCAAGGAACCTGGCTTCCCCTAGAGCAAATGTTTCAAGGGGACTTTACAGGAGCTACAAGAATTCTTATGAGCTCATCTCAGAAATTCCAAAATGACTCAGATTCAAGGAGATGGATTATAAACCCCATGTTTCAAAGGAACGAGTAGCAGCTGAGCATGATGACTTCTGCCTGTCATCCTAGATACTTGAGAGGCTGAGGCAGGAGGATTCCTGGAGCTCAGGAGCTTGAGGCTACAGTGAGCTGTAATTGTGCCATTGCACCTCACTGTCTAGTGAGATCCTGTCATTAAAAAATAAAAAAGGAGAGGAGTAGCAAAGTATTTGTGTCCATCTTTAACCTACCACAGTTTTTCCCCCTAAACTTTGAGTAAAGAGGGTTGAGTTCTCAGTTTATTGCACATTAACATTTTGGTCCCTAAATAGCTTATTTATTTGTTTGTTTTATACCCCATCATAGACGACTATTGCATTTTGTTTAATATGTATATTTTATTTGAATGTTTTACTGAAAAATGTGTATTGTTTGGGGTTGATTTATTTTGGATTAGCATGAATGGCATTGAGTTATGTATCTTACTACTTTTCTTCTCTTTATCATACAACTTTATGTGGTTAAAATTAATTCCTTGTTTCTAAGCGTGCATCTTTGTGTTGCAGAGTCTTCGGTAGTGGGAATCCACTGCATTTTAACTATTCACCCTTCCAGTGATAGTTACCCAGAGCATCTCCAACTTCCTGTTACCATTAGTCTCAACAAGTAACATCAATAACTTTCTGTGTTCAGGCACTGTTCTAGGTAAAAGCAGCATACATATTCTTATGGACATATGTCCGTAAGAATGGGGAAGGAGGATTTCTTTCTATGAGCAAAAGTTCTGAGTCATAGAATTTTGTCAGACGGTTTTGCAGCATCCCAGCAAGTATCATCTCCCAGATGCCAATTAACTTTGTCCGTGGTGTTTCTTTTATTAAACAAGATTCATTTAAAAAATTTTAAATACCCATCCTATTTTGGATATATAATACATTCACATGATTCCAAAATGAAAACAATATAGCAAGGTCAACATTTAGAAATCTTAGTCCCATCCTATCTCTACCTACTCCACTCTTTTCCCACACCTTGTATTAATTTCTTCTCTATTGTTCCAATGAGAAATCCTCGATTTTGTTGAAATTGATTTTTTTTTTTGTCTTTTGGTTTATGCTCTTGAATTTTTTTAGAACATATTTTTAGGGTTTTTAAATTATTTTAACATTTTGGTTCTTTGTCTTTTTATTATTTTATTGTCGTTAATAGTCTCAATTAAGTCTTGTTTCTAATAATTTTAAAATTACATGCAAAGGGTATAATTTTGTTTTATTTTTTTTTACTAGATAAAATCTCAACGTTGTCCACTGGAGGATATTCAGCAATACAACATGTGATGATTTTGTATATTTATATTGTGATGTATTTAAATTACTAATTTTGAGAAGCTTCTTGTGAATTAGTTGGCAAATGCTAACTCCACCTCTTTTATGAAGCTTTGGTCCATGGGGATAGGGTAGGTTGGTTTGCATGAGGAGCCCATGGTTTTCCTGAAAAGAAGGACTCATTTATCTCCAAGTTCCAGGTTTAAAGGGTTAAATTAGGGTGGCTACAAGGAAAGTAGGTTACAGAGAAAATAGGGAGAACCAGTGGGCCAGTCTTGCCTCTAAATCAGAAAAGTGGAAATAGAAAGAGTGGTCCTGGTGCACAGAGCAAAAGATGAGGTCACTGATTATAACTGAGAGCCTCCAGGACCAGATGCTCACCAGCAGGAGTGTGGTTGCTTGGCACCAGCCAGTGCGTCTATTTATAACGGGTGGAAATTCTTCTGCCTCACCACAGTGGTCTGGAGATAGTCCTGAGAAGCTCCGGAAGTAGTATGTGTTTTTCAATGAAGAGACGCAACCTTATTTGTAAGATGTTTCGCCTTGTTAAAAAGTTTGCCTTGTTTTCTTTTGTTTGTTCATGGGAGACCCAGCCTTCATTCTTCCCTGAGCTCTGCATGCAGTGTCACTGTTTCACTGTAGCTGGAATCTCTATCATCTCATCTCCATGAGGCCAAACCTTGGGGCATCCTAGTTCCCTGTGTGAGTGGCTCAGTGAGAAAGTAAAAAAAAAAAAAAAAAAAAAAAAATGCTTCATATTAGAAAGCCGGGGCCAGTTTGAACAGGAACATCCTTATCCCTGAACCTAAACCTATGCCTAAAAAATGATGAGGCCCTCCTCACAGGAGAGGAAGATACCACTAGTTTTCATGGTCATCCGAGACAGAAAACTTTGCTCCTGTTCTCACTGTGAAATGATTATTCAAAGCCATCTTAAGCTCTGTTACCAGAATTCTCCACTGCTTCCACATTAAAGGAATTAGATCGGGTTCCTCCAGATTAAGGCCCTCAAATACACTAGAGTATGTTATGGTAAATGAGGTGAGGCCTTGGAATGGGATAGATCTTGCTACTACTGCTACTGGGGTACTACAATCTAGGAACTGAGTTATATCATTTGTACTTGTACTTTTTACTTATATTAATCATGTATCCCCCTAATTATAGGTATTTAGATTTTTCTTTTAACCTTTTTTCTTTTTTTAAATTTTAATTATTATGGATACATAATAATTGTATACATTTATGGGGTATGTGTGATGCTTTAATATGGTCATACACTGTATGTCACAAACAAATAAGAGTAATTGAGGCATCCATCACCTCATACATTGTAACTCATTTTTAAAACTAGATGCTTTTATTTAATTATATATAATCAAGCATATATTTCATTTTTTAATTTTACTTTTTCAATATGGCATATAACTAGCTTAGGCATATAGAGATCAGCTGTGAGGGTAACTCATTCACTAATTCTGGGTTCTCACATTAGCAAAATGAGCACCACCTGGGAACTTATTAGACCCACACTCCGAGGGCGGGGCCCAGGAAGCTGTGTTTAATGAGCCCACCAGGTGATTCTACGTACACTAAATTTGGAGAACCACTGTGCTCATCCCCTTCTATTCAGTATGTATTGTCATCATCTGTGCTTGTTAGTCAGGCACAGTCTAAGGCCCCATTCCAGGACCACAGCATCAGAATCTGCATTTTAACAAGATCTCTGGTGATTCTTGTGGACAGTTGAGAAAAACTAGTCTGATAAAAATTGCTTGTTCTCATTTTTATCTGCTCTGGTTGGCCCTGCCTGGTGTTGCCCTTCTGGCCGCTGTAATGAATGCACAGGTTTTTCCAACATTGAATCCTTTAATTCTAAAATCAGAGCTTCAAAATATGATTATATAGAAGGGGTTTTCTGCAAAAAAAAAATACATGTTAAATCTGAATGTCAGATCAACAGTAGATAATATTTTAATGTATATATGTTTCATGTAACATTTGATACTTGGAACATAGTTGTACAAATAAATTATTACTTGTTGATGTGAAATCCAAATTTAACTGGGAAGTCTGTATTTTTATTTGCTACATCTGGAAATTCTACATATATATTAATTATCTCCTAGGAGAACCAGTAATTTCTGCCAACATCAGTATGAATATTTGCTAAAACAGCCCTGTCTTGTTACATAACAATTTTTCAGTTCCTTTGGGAAAAAATGGAATCTGAAATTCTGATCTCTACTTCTAATAAGCCAGAATCTATATCCCTTTTTATACTTACAAAAGATGAAATCGAGCTTAGCCTTATTATCTTAAATAAGAACTGACCTTAAGACTCGAAACAGTCTGCTATCTGAAGCTAGTAAGAGGGAAGGACAAAAACAAAAATCATTTTTCAGAAGCATTGTCTAACACATATTAGTATCAACTAATTCTCTGCAGTAAGTTAAATTTTTCAGGTGTTGAGGGCACATTTTACAACTAAGTTATTTTGGCTTGTCCATCAAGAGTTCCTATGGATGCAAATTTGATACTTTCTGCTGGATTATTTCTAGAGGTCTGATATGGTTAGGCTTTGTCTCCCCACCCAGGTCTCATCTTGAATTGTAATCCCTATAATCCCCACAGGTCAAGGAAGTGACCAGGTGGAGGTAATTGAATCATGGGGCAGTTTCCCCCATGCTGTTCTCACTATCACTATCCCATAATAGTGAGTGAGTTCTCACGAGATCTGACGGTTTTATAAGGGGCTCTTCCTCCTTCGTTCCTTTGTTCGGCATTTCTCCTTCCTGTCGCCTTGTGGAGGTCGCCTTTGCCTTCCACCGTGACTGAAAGTTTCCCGAGGTGTGCCCAGAATGCTGAACTGTGAGTCAACTAAACCTCCCTCCTTTGCAAATACCCAGTGTCAGGTAGTTCTTTATAGTAGTATGGAAACAGACTAATACAAGGTCCCTCTGGTCTTGGAGGTTAACTGGTAACACCTGTTCTGACTTTTTGTTTTTAAGTTAAAATTGTCTGCTATGATCCAAGTTGGGGATTTGCAGTTAAACACAGGTTTGGTGCCAGAGGGGAACTAATTCACTTCCCTGAAGAAACCTCTTATTGGTCATCCTTGGGCCCAACTCTATGTAGATATGAAGTGCACTTTTCTTTGGATGGAGTACTTTTTAATTTTCATAATATATTCTGAAGCCTGTCCTGCTTATCTGGTTTCCAGAACTTACATAAGTGACCTTAATCGACAATATCACATTACTGCAATTTAAACTCTTACACAGAAATACTACTGATATATGCTTTGTATTTTCTACCAAAAGTCTTACAGAAGACAATTTAAGGGATATACTGCTAACAATGTACTCCTGTACGTTTAAAGACAATCATTGGATCAAATTAGAATACCAGAGAGCTGTAAATTTGATATTACCTTGGAAGAATTTTCCTTTCTAAATTAGCTTTTTAAGTTTTCCCTTCAAATTTTATCAATTGTCATACAAGATATAATTTCATACATTTTGATTTTCACTTTATATTTTGTTAACCTCACTTTCCTATTTTATATACACTTGTATTTGTTAATTTATATTATATTTTTAAAAGGAGCATAGTGTATAGCACTTCTGTTTTTTATTTAAAAACATTCACAGGATAAAATGCAGTTTAAAGAATTACATGAAAATGAATATCTTTGTCCCCAGCATGCTGTTTTAAAAACTAGGTACTGATTGTACCTTAAAAGCACCTTTTCTGCATCTTAATTGTATCATGTTGATCATCCTGCTGCTAGGGTTAAGTGCTGTCTTGAAGATTGTAATAAACTTTCTTTTGCTTTCTTTCCTTATTGAGTTTATCCCATATATGTTTGCTTGCTTTTGATCTTTTATATAACTGGACTTTATATTGCACTGAGATTTATTTTTTGCTCATCATTGTTTTTGATACTCATCCACACTGATTCATTTTCACTGGCATATAATGTTCTGTGGTGTTACTGGATCATAATTTATTTTTCCCTGCTGCCAATTATGGATATTTGCATTGTCTCAAACTATATGTTATTGTAAATGATGCTGCTGTGATCGTTATTTTTCATGTTTTCTGGTGCATAGCTACCAGAGATTCTCTGGGGCTTGGTACTGAAAGTGTGTAGTCCAGGGACTAGCAACATCAGCATGACCTGGATCTTGTTAAAAAATGCTCCACCCTACATCTACTGAATCAAAATCTGTATTTCAATCAATCATTCCATAGCATATACCTACAGATGGAATTGCTGAACATGTTTGATTTCACAAGATAATGCCCAGTGTTTTTCTAAAGTTGTGCCAACATTACTACCCACAAAGTCCTCCTTGCTCCAACATTTTCTCCCGCAGTGGCATTCTCAGGCTTTTAAAGAGTAATGTGAAAATGAGAAAATGGTCTTGTTAAAAATGCTTGTATCAATTCTGTCTGTAAATGCAATTGATGTGCTTCTGTGCAGCCATCTTGTTCATGACATTAAGTATCAATTATTTTTCAGACCATCAATATTTCTCCCTCTCTTAAAAGACTGCTCACAATTTCGTTCATGTTTTATTTGTATTTTATCTTTTCCTTATTGACATTAAGGTATTCTTTATATATTCTTTGTACTACTACTTTGTTGGCTTATAGGTGTTGAAAGTGTTTCTACCCAGTTTGTGGTTTGCAATTTGATTCCTTCTTTTTGTTGAGATGAGTCTAGCTCTGTCACGCATGCTAGAGTGCAATGGCGCAATCTCGGCTCACTGCAACCTCTGCCTCCCGGGTTCAAGAGATTCTCCTGCCTCAACCTCCCAAGTAGTTGGGACTATAGGTGCTTGCCACAATGCCAGGCTAATTTTTGTATTAGTAGAGACAGGGTTTCACCATATTGGTCAGGCTGGTCTTGAACTCCTGACCTCAGATGATCTACCTGCCTCGGCCTCCCAAAGTGCTGGGATTACAGGCATGAGCCACCATGCACAGCCTGAAATTTTATTCTTTATGATGTTGTTGATTAAAGTTCTTTTTAAAACATAGTCAAATTTATCAGTTTTTTACATGGTTATCAGTGTTTTGTGCTTTGCTTTTGCCACTTCAGTTTCTCTGGACATCTAGTTTTTCACATTTTGGAAACAGAAGACATGGTGAATTTCTTATACTGCAACCCACTTCATATCCCAGCAGCTATAGTTGGGATGTTTGTCCCCTCGAACTTAATCTTGAAATTTGATCCCAGTGTTGGAGGTAGAGCCTAATGGGAGGTGTTTGCGTCATGGGGGGTGTATCCCTCACGAATGGATGAATGTCCTTCCCAGGGGAGGGGTGTGAGTGAGTTCTCACTCTGTTAGTTCCTGAGAGAGATGGTTGTTAAAAAAGGCCTGGCACCACACCTCTGCCTCTTTCTCTCTCTCCTGTGATCTGTGTGCAGAATGGCTCCCTTTCACCTTCTGCCATGGTTGAAAACAGCCTGAGGCCCTCACCAGAAATAGATTCTGGTGTAATGCTTTCCTACAGCCCACAGAACCATGAGCCAAGTAAACCTCTTTTCTTTATAAATTACGTGGCCTCAGGTATTTCTTTATAAAAACATTAAATAGACTAAGACATCAGCCTATTAGTTCCCAGTAGAAGTACTATACACTCAAGAAAATAATAGCCAAATGGGAAATATCACCTTATGGTAGCCAGGGAGATGATATGCACCCATCCTCAAAGCAAGGAGACACAATCTCATCTAGGAACCCAGGCTAGTAAATTTTTAAAATGCATTTTAAATACAGAGAGAATGACCAGCACATGTTTTCTAACCACAAGGGAGCAGAAAGTGCTGGAGGGACTAAAGCCTCTCTTCCTGATTGTCGAGTCCAGGAAATCCATTCGTCAGTGTAA
The DNA here is from genome assembly GCF_006542625.1 of Nomascus leucogenys. Classification (NCBI taxonomy): domain Eukaryota; kingdom Metazoa; phylum Chordata; class Mammalia; order Primates; family Hylobatidae; genus Nomascus; species Nomascus leucogenys. Next base: position 23,556,816 of record NC_044397.1, on the reverse strand, counting down.
CACCCTCAATGAATGTTTGGGAACTGAGACCAGTCAAATTTGCAATGCCTTCTTCCACAGCCAGGGAACAAGAGAACTGCAAAGGCAATGAAACGAATGTAAGTGTTCTCATGTTCCTTTACCTATTGGCCAAAGCTAAATATGATAAAACAGACAGATAGTAATCACCTTGCTCCCTAATTTATATACAGCTGATTTCTCTTTTCTCTCTTAACGGATGAGGCTGTGGTTAACTAAGAGAAGCTTCTCTGATTCCCAGCTTGATAATGCTCCTCCCCTGCTCCTTCTGATTATCCAGGGACCAGTGATTTGGCCATTCAGCACTTGCTTCCAGAAATCTCTGAAACAGATCTTAATAGGATATTAACATTTCACTCAGACCACGCTACACCATGGATCAAAAATTCATAGGTCTAAACCCAAGTTTACAGTGGGTTCCATTATGCTGTCCAATATAGTGAACCTGAAACTGCACCAGTTCAAATAACAAAATGAATAATGTTCTAAATTTAAACAACATAACCCTTCCTCACATTAATAAGTTTCTACTGACTGTTCTAAAATTCCCTTTGATATCATATAAATTCAAAGGAATTGTAATACAACTTAATTTTCATTCACAATTTGTGATTTCCCTAGTCTCACCTGGAAGAGTGATAAGGACAAAAGATATAGGAGTAAACTTGGAGTAATTAATATGCCTGGACACTGTTTTGTATGTTTATAAACATGAGGACTTCAAAACTTACAGCTCATTATAAATATTCCCTTTATAATATCCCCTTTACAATATTATGCCATATTCTTATTAAAATGCTATGCAAAATAAAAATTTCATCAAGGCAGTGGCTGTACATGAGATAGAAGTAATACAAGCTCTAGAGAAGGGGGAAATATGTGGCAGTAAGCTGAAAAGATTATCGTCTGAAATAATCTCCACTGAAAAAAATCTATTCAGTAACTATATTTTTTTTAACTGTTCCCCTATGTCTATTAAAAGCACTCTTCATTGCAAGTAACAAGTTGCCTGGTTTGGAGTGTGGTGGAATTATCATAGCTCACTGCAGCCTCCAACTCCTGGGCTCAAGCCATCCTCCCACCTCAGCCTCTCCAGTAACTGGGATCACAGGTTTATGCTACCATGCCCACATAATTAAAAAAAAAAAAAATGTAGAGACTGAGTCTCACCGTGTTGCTCAGGCTGGTCTCAAACTCTTAGCCACAAATTCTACCTCGGCCTTCCAAAGTGCTAGGATGACAGGTGTGAGGCACTGTGCCTGTCATGAAATTTTCATGAAAATAAATTTCTAGGGAGTTAGTTCAGAAGAAGGTAAAGCTAGCTAATTTTGACAAGGTAATGTTAATATACTATTTTATGTAGTTTTGATGTGTAAGTTTATTAATAACCAGGACACATTACATGTGGGCATCTGTCTCAGAGTAGTGAGTACTAATTTTAAATGGCTTTTTAAACTTTTTTTTTTTCTCCACAACCCCATACATCTAGCTCTTGGAATAAGCTGATAGCTACTTCTTGCTACAGAAATAGAAAACCGTGTAAATGTGTTATTTGTGAAAGACACAAGAGCTGTGGAAGCAAATGCCCAAGGCAATCTTCATTAAGGAATAAATTCATTTGACTGGTTTGAATAATTTGAATAGCAATGTGCTGTCTCCATGTGATCTATTTCAGGCTTGAATGCTGTCGTACTGGGTTGAATAATTTACAGAAAATATTTGAAGCTATTACCTCTGACATTCAAAATACCATGCTTCTCACACATGGATAGCAATCCAGACACACTTAGCCTCTGTATCTTTATATACCCTTATGACCTTTTCTTTTATCTCAAAAAAGTAAAAAGGAAAAACTGGAGGAGAAAAGAATTGAGGTTGTCATTGAGTACATATGTTTTATAAGAGACAGAGAGATTGTGTTTTCTACCTCTGCTGAGCCTTAAAATAACAAACATAAATGCTGACCTTGAGGCCAGAATGTGCAAAGCTTGGTTTTTACAAGAGTTCCCTAGTTTTGATAAATTCTTGAATCTCAGTGAGTCTCCTCAGCAACATCTGTAAAATGGGAACCGATTCTGCCCCTTGCTATCCCACAAAAAAAATTGAGTATCTAACCAGGTAAGATGTTAAGAAGACATGATGGGTGGTCTATAAAGCCCTCCTGCATGGTTTAAAATGAAATTAAAAAAATATATATTCTTTATGGGACCCATTTGTCTACACACTGAATGCTCAAACCAACAAGTTGAGGAACCTCTTTATAAGACACCTACCTCTTTTAGTTTTTCACCCAGCAACAGATCTCTCCAGAACATGAATCTGTCTTCTGGCTATCTGAGCTGGTTGCCCTGTTTACAAACTTGCCAGTAGCTGTGGCCAGTGCCTCCTCTTTCCCAGAGAAATGTTACTGGTTGAAATTGAGCAAAGTTATGAAATGATATTTAACTCAATCCTAAAGGCAAATGCTGAAAAGCCATCAGTTTTCTTATGTGATAAAGGCAAATGAATGAAGAATAAGAAATCTATCTTCTCATATACATATTTTCACTACTTTCAGTTATCTGAATGTTTTGCAGTAGAAACACAAAAAGCCCATAGGTGTATGCCTCTTGGAAGCTTCCCTACACATCATATCTCCTTCTCCTAATTTTTCCTAAGTAGAATTAATCACTTCATTCTCAATGTTTCTGGAGAATGCTTCTGGAGAATGCTTCTATAGAGTTACCTTTGTTTTCAAATGTCACATGGCTTTAGAATGACCTTTTGATGAGCCTACCTTCCCTGCAAATAAGGAAAGATTTCTAGGAGCCCCGTCTTTTTCTTTCTGTATTGCCAGGACCTCCTTAGCTCTGCACCTGTGACTCAGTAGAGCCTAAGGACACCTAGAGGTTAGAAAATAAATACAAGAATTTTCAGTGATTATCACTGATATTGGAGTTATAGTTGTATTCGAAACTATATTTAAATGTATACATATATGTAAAAAATACATAAATGTTTTTTCTAAATAGATACATGTTTTATAAAAGAAATACGAATTATTAAAACAGTTAAATATTTTATTGATTATACAAAGTGATTCTGTAGCCAGGGATTCTAGTCCTGCATTAAAGAACACATATAAGTCTTTTATCTAGAAAGCTTTATTCTTTCAAAGTAGGAAATTCAATTACATTATTGGGTTTGAAATAATGATGTTTCTCATTTGCCATTTGTTGAACAAAATAATTGATGAAAGCAAAAACAAATTGCACATCTTCAATTGTGCAAAACATTTTCAATGACTTGTCTTTCCCCTATTTTATATTAATTTTTAATTCACTTGAAATAGCAATGAATTCTTTATACCTGTTTAACTATAAAAGAAATGGTGAAAAATGTTTCAAAATATCAGTTGGGCAATGACTAATAGCAGTTATAAATGCACAGCTCTTGCTATTGTAAAGGGAGTTGGCAGCTTATCACTCCTCCTAGACAAATTAAAATGATGACTATTTCTCCCTGTTAAGAGAAAGTGATAGTTGTTCTAGTAAATCTGCAAGTGGCAGCTCATGCTTCATTTGAGACTAGGCTTTTGTTTTAACAAATGAAAATAATCCAGTGTCTTTGCTTGGATACTAATTATGGAAGATAATATCAAACTGGCCTATTTCTACAATTGTAGTAACTTGCAAAGCTTCACAGACAGCTGAGTTCATTATGTTGAAGTTGTCAATCACACAGGCAGTCGTTTATATTCCTTTTAAACTGTTAAGTTTCCTCATGGACAACTTTTTTTTCTCTTTTATATGATGTTAAAACGTTCCATTCTATCTCCTTTACAATTGACATTCTAGAAAATACCCATAAGATTTTCTTTGCCTTAACAGAGAAATACAATACTTTGTTCACTCAACTAATGTTAGAGATATGATTCCTTAGGCTAATATCAAACTTTTGAAATCACATTTTACTATTACATTGAGAATTTCTTTCTACCTGCCTTATGAAAAACTATAGCATGCAATAGCATTCGACACCCTGTAAATTCATTATAAATTCACATAGCATCCACCAAGATAACTCATTTATATCTATGAAATCAATAGACACCCTTTAAACTAAATTGGAACTGAAAGTATTATCAATACTACAGAAATGTTTAAGCTGTAAATATGATGGAGAGAGCAATGTTGAATAGCTGATGTAGGTTTTTAGTGCTGATCATCTAACCTCTACTACATTAAAACAGTTTTGTGGGGTCCCCATTTCAGACAAAGGCAGTAACCACTTATTTGCTTGCATCAGAAAATTTGCCGTCATTCTTAATTACAAACTTTCTAGCAATCGCTACAGTTTGTTGTTTCTAACTCCAGAATATTCCTGGACTTTGTGTATATCTCTCCATTCTCACTACACAGGTTTGGGCAATCAACGTTTTTACTTGGTTTATTATAATACACCTTGCATCCTCCAATCTTCACTCCAATTCCTTTTCCATATAACAGCCAGAGTGATTCATTTTCCACCTGTTTCCTTAACTCACACCCAGTTGCCCTTTGAGATAAATTTCAGGCTGCTGCTTAACTCTTCCAGTGACATTAAATTTCTAATATTTGGTTCCTAGACAGCATCATACTCTTAATTCTCTGCAGGGACAAACTGTGATCCTTCTGGCAGAAAAACCACATTTTCCCACTAGTCTTCTTTTACCCTAGCTAACTTCTGCTCAGCGTAACAGTCACTTCACTCAGAAAAACTATTATGAGCTCCTACAAGTATTTTCAGAAGACTTCCTGTATGTTCTCTTGTACATTTTCATTCTACACCCTACTTTTCAATTGCATCCTAATTGCTTATTTATTTGTCTTTATTTCCTTCTATGTGGTAGCATTAAAGAAGATTTGGACTATAATATTTTGTTCAACAATTGTTGAAGAAAAAAAGAATGGAGTCACAATGTTGTTTTGACAACAAAAGGCATTATTAATATACATTTCATCATAACTCAAATTTATTGACAAATGAGCAGAACTATCTAATTTTCTTCCAGCTCAGGACTTTCAACTCCTTAGCCTTATCCAAGTATCTAAAATAATGTCATTATTACAAAGACATTGCAATTCTTTTATATTGTTTCAAATGTGTTTTCTCCCCTTTTCAGGGGGTGGGGAATTTTCTGCGTTCTGGACAAATAAAATCCACTTTTCTCTCACAATCAAGTTTCCTGTTGTATAGGTGAGTTCTTACACTGCCAAAACACCAAGGATATTAAATACAATAGACTCCTGGGACCCTCCTCTGTAATGGCCCTTTGTTGTTCCTCTAGGCAGAGGAAAAAACAACTTATATACGTTGAACATTTTTTGTTAGGAGTTATATTTTTGCTTCATTAATTATAATGCATAATATTATATGGATTAATCAAAATTATTTATCCAAACTCTCATTACTAGGATTCTCGGTTATGTAAATCTGTTACAAACAGCATAACAATGAATATTTTTAAAGCAAATGTTTGCCCATTCTTAATATGTAAATTGCTAGAAGTTAAACTGCTGCAATAAGTAACAAATATAACCAAAAGAAGCAAGTTTCCTCTTGATTTGGCAACTTTCTTTATCTCTTATATTTCTACTAAGTCTAAATTTATTTTTTAGTGTTTACACCTTAGGCATTTACTTGGTACTTTGTTAGAAATCTTTTAGGAATTCAAAGGTGACTAATACATAAAAATGCGTATACCTATTAGGATTAGTGACAAATGCAGAATACAAAAAGACTGAATCCACATGAATTGTGGATTAGAGAAAGAATCCAGTGTCATCCACATATGAAATTTCCTCGCACACCTACAAGTCTAGTTGATTAAATAAGCTCCTCACTTTGTTTGGGATTAAAAGAACAGACTGTGTGGGGCAATCCCAATGGTTAATGGTAGAGATATTTTAAATAATGCAGTTTATGAAGACCAGAGCCACTGACTGTCTGGTCTTTTGTAAGTGGTCCTAGCCTAACCTACTCAGTGATCATCAGGAATACCACAGGGCTTTCCCAATCCAGACAATTAGAAACCATGCCCATCAGTGAGGACTGCTGCATTCACGTCAGAGATATTCTTGGCTTCCAGCTCATTCATGAGACCACAGGGGCCAATTTAAATTTCAAATCATCAATAGGGCTCATTTCGTTTAGAATCTCCTATGAAGCATGGAAAGAAATGCAAAGTTACTGTGTTGGCAAAGCGTTTTATTTAAAGTATGGTTATATTTAAATAATGCTTTTATAATTTAATTTTGAATTCAGAAATTCCGGAAAATGCCCTTTAAGCAAATAATAAAACCACAAGTCTTTTTTACTATAATTATAAAATTAGTTTCACAAAGGTCAAATTTATTTTCTTAGTAAAAGCCCTTTGTAGTAATAGTAATTATAACTTGGAATTTGGTTGTGGTTGTTTAAAGTTTTAATGTCCTAACACTTATTATTAAGGAACTCTACAGTGAAATTATAGTTAATTTAGCACTCTCTCTGCAGTGGGGCTTCTTGACTACAAGGTCCTGTTGGTACACAACTGGGTAAACCACTGAGATAAGAATCCTAATTTGTCCAGAATATTAGACTTTTTTCTGGTTCAATTTTCTGAATAATATCTAAGCAGAAGTTATTATAATCAGAGTAACTTTTCAAATATACCATCTCCAATTATTAATATAATTTTTAAATTGTTAAATTATTTCTCTATAAAAAATATACATGCATGCCTGTTAAAATATGCCTGATATGCCTGGAAGTCTCTGGTAGAGTGCCAGGCCCCACATAACAGGTATTCTAAGTTAGGGGCAAGGTTTAAATTGAAATGCTTAGTTAATAATTTGTAAAATGGAATATAGTGATGCAGGCTCATGTTAGTTCAATATGAAGAGACATTGTAATACCACACCAAGTAAACCTAAAATGTGGTCTTACTGATTACAGAGTAATATATATTCACTGTAGAAACCTTTCTAAAAAGTGCATATGAATGATAATTGCTTTATTGGTAAATTATGATGAGGAAGGAAAAGGATTAAGTGAAGCTTTTAGCTACATTTCAAATATTTTATTTTTAAAAAAGACAGAAAACTCTGAAGCTAATATGTTAAAATAATTGATTTTGTTACATCTAGATCATCGGTATATAGTTTAGTTTCTCCATTTTTGAAATGTTTTAAAATTTAAAATATTTTAAATCCATAAGCATACCACATAGTGATAATTATTAACATTTTAGTGCTTAGCATTTCAGCTTTTGTTGTACGAATATGTAAATGTACATTTTGTTCTAAATATGGAATTTAAATTGTTAAATATTTTTGAGCAATGTATTTTACATTTTTCCATTGGCCATATATAGTATGTATTAATTGCCCAAGTCAAAATAAAAATATAAACACAAATCTAAGTTTAACATTCTTTTGGGAAGAAAGAATTGCAATTTGAGGCATACATAAAGACCACCTGGTCTTTATGTCTGAAGAACAAGAGAAAATTGGGGGTATTATAAAAAAGAATGTTGTAGGTGGTTGGAGAGAAAGCTCATTTATATTAGTAAAGCTTTGGGGGAACTGGCAAGCTTAATTGGCGGGTGACGGCAGCAAGCAAAATTAGTTCCTAGACTTGCAGCAAGTTATCTCAGTAGTTATATATAAAACTGGTCTCAGGTTATAACAGGCAGTTTCAGCAGCCAGACTTGCAGAGAATTTCTTTTCTAGAGCAATGCTGTGTACCCTGAGTGCCTTGTCCCCCTGGCCTCTACACTCTGATTTAGTTGAGTATGATAAAAATAATCCAATTTGCATGATCAACTTTCACATAATATAGTTTTAACAGCACACTATTCCATTAGGCATTTTAGCTAGCTTTTTAAAATTAGAAGCTGAGCTAATTCCTGCAATATTGGTTTAAATATTACCAAAGTGTTCTATAGTGTTTGTACCAAATTACATACAGAATAACCAATTTAAAATCTTAGTCAACTTTATAGGTGAAAAGTCTTTCATTGTTTTTTTCCCTACTTTTTTTTCCAATATGTGGAGTTGTTTCATTGCCAGCGTTTTGAATAGAAACATTTTCACTGAGGAATTATGTTTTAAGGCTACCTAGGGTTTGCTTCAATTAGGGATAGCCAGATAGTCAGACATGGAAATCACTATCTTGAAGGAGGAGTTTTACTGTACTCACAGATTCCTGGAAACAGGAGGCACGGCACACCATGCAGGGCCACATGAGGCAGCCCCAGGGTCAGTCAGGAGGCAGAGGGAGGTGGTAAAATGTGGGCAAGAGCCCCTATTATGGTTTCCATGAGAAGAAATGAGCAATGACCAGGTTTAGGATCAGCTAGTTTGAACAATTTCTGTAGGTATATAAGGACAGTTCCTAGTTGTCTGGTACCAGGCCCGGGGAAATTTAGGGCTGGTGGATAATGGCCTAGAATTGGAGAGCCCTATAGGGAAGGTAGTTAAGGTGTGGGCTCTGTCATGGTTGGTTTGCATTTGAAAGGCAGCCTCCCTCATGAGTTGTCTACTATATCTAGGAATTGGCTAACGAGGTCTGCAGGGCCTTATACCTCAAAGTATCAGAACATAGAAAATAGAAAAACATGGTTAATGCAAATTGGTTTTAAATATGATATTTCTAAATCCTGAGCAGAGGTGCATAATGCACTTTGGAGAAAAGAAATTAGACCAAAGATAATACGGTTGTAAAAATTATTTATTAACTCATTAGGGAAATGTTTACCAGGCATCTACTACATATTAGGCATTCAATCATGGGCAAAATCAGACGCACATCCTGCTCTTACACTCTGAATTTCATTTTCAAATACATTATACTGGTGTGGATTTCTCATAGTTTCTATTAAAATATTTCAAAACCAAGAGTAACTAATATGCAGTTGGTATATCTATCATTATCTTCTGTCTTCTATATAGGATGGTTTCTCCAGACTTTCAGGTTTCCCTTATTCTTAACTGTAATAATACTGTTGTATCATTGGTTGTTTCTAATTTGGAGGAACTTTGGATAAGTAACAAATTTGTCTTTCAGTGACTCAAAAAAATAATGAGTGTACTTTAGGCTAGAATTAAGAACTCTGTGATGTGCTTTAGTACTTGCCACCCTCTGTTAATAAGAACTGCGTTGGCCAAATATGATATTTGAAATATACTCGTTATTTGGAAGGAAATTGCTGGAATTTTAAAATATAGTTCTTACAGAGACGTGTTTGATTGGAAATAATTAAATGAACATAAGGAATAGCATTTGCTGTGAAGTTTTACAATGAGTTTTAATATTGAATTGTGTTCAGTTCACACACAGAAATGGGTGTCTACTTTAGTGACAATGGATATTAAATGATTAAGTTTTTTCAATTATTTAAATTCTGATTTCCAAGGAATCATTTGAACGGCTTTTAGTAGTAAAAAACTTTATTGTGATAATCAATTTTGGTACCTGAGCTTTCTCTCTGTGTATATGACAGATTTTCTCAAATTGATGGCTTATTTTGCAGTGAGTGGCTGGAAAGGATTTTATGTTCAAACTACTAGAGGTTTATCAGCAGGTGAAATATACTCAGTTGCAATGCATGTTTTGTAAATATGTATTTTATGTTTTCTACCACAGAGGTATTTTGCAGGTATATTAGGTCATATTACACAAACTGATTTTTAAAAGTGTCTGTTCTAATTCTGTCTTCAAAATGGTAGAATGGAAAGAATCACAATGTTGTATATGGCTTTCAAATAATAGACTCTGACATTTCCTAAGACAGCCAGGCATAGTATTATTTCCATTGGCTGTGCAGATCTCTATTGCTCCAACTCTCTAACTTGGTTAAAATACGTTTCCCTCATTCTTTATGTTCTACTTGGATCTTCCTTAATCCTCTTTTCTCATCCCTCTTCATTTATTTACTTATTTACCTTTTAGAGACAGGATCTCACTATGTTACTCAGAGGGCCTAGAACTCTTGAGCTCAAATGATCATCCCACTTCAGCCTTTCGTGTAGCTGGGAACTACAAGTGCATGCCACTGTGCCTGGCCCTCCTCATTGATAAAACATACATATATTCTCCAAATGCAATGCAGGAAAATTGTTTGGCTCTTAATGTCGCTTCACACTGAGTTTTCTTGATGATGACTTCAATTTAATAAAATTTTTTTTGATTCATTTCTTTATTATTCCTTGTGTTGCCTGATGTAATATATTGCTGTTGATGGTAAAAAGGAATTTTTCCAAGTCTTTTCTTCTTTTTCTTCCATAGCAGAAGAAAAATCATTATACCATCATCCTAAATTTAGATTTAGAACTAGTCCCACATTAAATTCACATTACAAAGTCCATGGGACAAAAATAAATATGTAAATGTAATTGAGTTATTGCTTAACCTAAAAAGATTAGTGTAAAAATACATAGTATCCTCCCTTGGTAATGATCTGACATTGAACAACTAATAGTTTACCAAATATCCTTAACACATTTATCAGATTTTATCCTTCCAATAATGGTTAAGTTAGGCGGTCACAGATATCTTTGTTCTTTGTGTGTGTGTGCACGTGCCTGTATGTGTGTGTAGTATGTGCATGTGTATGTGTACATTTATGCATATATTCATATATAGTACATAGATATTTTAGTCATAAAGATAAAAATTTCAAGTCATAGACTTTTGAACTGACCCAAGAAGGCACACATATAAAGTAACGTATCAAGGGCTAGAACTCAACATTTGTGTATCTTGATTTAAAGTCTGCACTAGCTTTTTTTCCTTTCTAATAAAATATACAGGCATGTACAAAGGGCAAAAATAAAGATCACTCACAATGCCCATATGAAAAGGTGTTCACTTATCCAGCAAATATATTTTAAATTCCTACTATGCCACTTTGCTACTAGAGAGAGCCATAGTGAAACAGGTTAAAAAAAATCTACACTCTTGTATAGGGTTTACATTCTAGTGGCAATGATTTAAATAGCTAAAATGTGCAATATACGTTAAGTGATAATGTGATGGAGAAAAATGAAGCTGCTGAGATGGAGGTGTGGAATGCAGTGTTAAAAGATCCATAATCAGGGAAGACCTCGTTGGGAAAATGTTTAAGCAAAAAACTTTGTTACAAAAAAAAAAAAGATAGTATATTCCAGACATAGGTGGGACTGTCATGCTTGAAAAATATCAAGGAGACCCATGTGGCTGCAGCAAAGTGAGAAGTTGTGGAACATGAGGTCAGACAAGTTGGGGAAGAAGGAGGAGAGGAAAAGAGGCACATAGGCCACTGACATAGGGCTTTGTAGGACACAGCAAGTACTCTGGCATATTTTTCTGAGAAAATTATCTCCTTTTCTGGAAAAAGGAGTGACACGATGTAACTTAAGTTGTAAGAAATCACTCTGAATCTTCTATGGAAAATAGACTGTAAATAGCTGAGGGTATAACATCAAGAGCAGTTGGTCTTATTGCGATAATCCAGGTGAGAGATGACGATAATAGTAACAGATGTCATGAAATGATTGTATTCGAGATATATTTCCCAAAGATAGAGCCAAGAGTGCTTGCAGGTTGAATGGATATGTGTTGTAAGACAAAACATTTAAATATGACTCAAAGTGTTGAGCCTGAACAAACAGAAGGAAGATTGGGATAGAAAGACTTGGGGAGGAGACTGATTTAGGAAGAAGATTGAGTCTAGTTTTGGATGTGTTCAGTTTGAGATGTATTCATATAATAAAAACTCAGCATCTTCATTTGAGTGGAGTCCAGGGTTTAGGAAAAAAGTTCAGGCTGGAGATGTAAATTTGGGATCCATCAATGTTTAGATAATTTTAAGGTCAGGGCACACTGGATGAGCTCACCAAGAGAACGGAGGTAGGAAAAAATGATCTAATAATGGTTGAGTACTGAGGTAATTCAAATATACTAACAATAAAAGAGTTGATTCACCTCTCAAAAGGTGATTGAGTTCTTAAGTCAGCACATAAGAAAGACAAATTGTAAACATTAATCTTAAACTCCTTAAATCACCTCTAAATTTCAGTAGATGTGGCTTGGTTTATACCGGAGGTTAACTATGGCCATAGAACAAATCCAGGCTGCTGTCTGTTTTTGTTTGTTTGTTTTGTTTTTTTTATGGCCTATGAACTAAGAATTCTTTTTACATTTCTAAATGATTTTTTAAAATCAAATTAAGTATATTATATCAAAATTCTATCAAATTCAGATTTCAGTGTTCATAAAAAAAACTTTAATTACAACACACATGCTTATTTGTTTCTGTGTTATGTATGACTGTCTCAGCTCTACAACAGCAAAGTTGAATAGGTACAACAGAGACTGTATGTCTCACAAAGGCTATTTACTCTCCGGCCCTTTACAGACAAATTTGCCAACCACTGGTTTATACAATTTTATACAGTTGTATCTATATATACAGTAAAGTGTATTATATAATTAAGAGTGTGTGTATGTGTGTGTGTGTGTGTGTGTGTGTGTGTGTGTGTGTGTGTGTGATTTCTTAGGGTATTTAAGTTTTAAAATATTTAAAACATTTTTTTTCTTATGGAGCTCACTGTTTCATTTGCCTGAGGTAAGCTCACTGTTCTTAGTACCATATTTCAACATCTGTTTACCAAGTACATTGCAAGCATTTTATTTAGTATGAATTTGCCCCACCCATTTTAGAGACAAAGAAGTCAAGGATCAGAGAGATCAAAACATTATGAGAATACAAACTTGGGTGGATCTGGGTTTTACGTCTGGGATCTCTTTTACTTTACCATAAACCCTGCCCTGCCCTTTGGAGCTAAACATGGGGACATCAGCTCTCATTCCAGCCGGGTCTCAAGGAAGGTACCAGAGACTTGGAGGATATTCTGAGATTTAGATTTGAAAACTCAGTGAAATTAGTTTTAAAAAGAAAATGTTAAGGAATTGTTACCTGCCTCAAGAGATTGGAGCTATCTGTTTAGGGAAGGGGAACAACTTAGTAAATATATATATTTGCTCATTCATAAACCTACTTTAAGAAAGTGGTTGTTACTGGAGATAAAATGGTGAATGACACATTAGGAAAATTTTCAAACTGGCAAGCAAACAAGCAACTTCATTATGCAAGAGATGCAAATAGGATGTGATCTCATAAGCCTACTATTATACAATAGAGTGCTAGAGCTTTTATTTTTTAAAGAGTATATTTGAGTATTCATTACTAATGTTTGAAACTTACATCAAGTCAGTCAATAAACTACAGGCATGCCCCTGTCCAGCATGCCTTTTGTTGCACAGTTTTTTTGACTTGAAACTTACCTATGTTGATCTTGAAGATCCAAGATCTTCTTGAATATGTGATCACATTGATATATACAGTGAATCAAGTTCATCCCTAATTACTGATAGAATCAGAAAAGGACAAGAGTCCTTCCAGGAATTTTGGTTGCATGAAATGAGGTAATAGATTAAGAAAATATTAAAAAAACTTTGTGAGCTATTCAAGCTTGGGAAGATAGCTGCTCTGACTGTTTTTACTGTGACTAATTGAACCCCTAAGAAGAACATTTTGCATTTCGAGAGGATATGTGATTCTGTCACTTGTGTCTATTTATAGATAGAATATTTCAGCAAGTGGCACCTTAGTGGCTTGGAAATATGAATACAGCTCAAAAGAGACACTCTTTTCTCTCTCCTTGTGAGTCTTATGACCCATTACTTGATAGAATGTGTTTCTAAGAAGGATTTTATGTATTCTGTCTCTATGATCTTTACAAATTCCTTAGTAGGTAGTGCCATTAACCTCAGATCTAGAATTTTCTGCTTTTAAAACACAAAAGACTGTTTGCAAATTGCATAATCACATAGTAGGCATTTACTAAATTTAAAGAAAATTAATACTACATAGTTAACAAATAGAAGGAGTTCTTGCCTGTTGACTGGCCTGACAAAGACTTCCAGCAAGCCATTATGTTGTTGTTCTGTCATCCTTTTATCTTCCAGCTAACAAATAACATTCTGACAGTGTTAAAGGACATCAGAATTTTTCTGCAGAAAACAGCCCTGAGCTGACATCAATGCTTTCACAAAGGAATAAAATAAAACTGGTGAAGATATTAGCTTGACATCATGGGGAAAAATTGTTGAAATGGATTTACATCTAAATCCATTATCCCATTTAATCTTTGCAAAAGACCCTGTGATGTAAGTGTTGTCTTCATTTTTCCTATGAAGATTCCAGCTCAAGGTGGTTTAATAATGCCTGTGGATACATAATTAAGAAATTGTGGAGGAACAACAAGACCTAGGTCTTATTCTAGTTTTCGTTCCCTTTAAATGATACAATCTTGCAATACTACCACCCCCACAACCAGAAAATCTAAATTCTCTTATTTCTAGAGCGTCTCATTATGCCATCACTATTAATCATGCATTGCACAGGTAAGAATTAGTGCGAATGGAATTTGAGAAAGGCATATTTTGAATTCTAGATGGAGGGAGAGAGAAAGAAAGATTAATTTTGAGCTTTTAGAAGAGTTAACTGGGAATTGTTGATGGGATCCATGCCCACTGGAGGACACCTTAGGACTCCAAGCACTGTGCGGCTAAAAATAGAGGCAAAAATATAAGAAACGCAGAATATGTGGCTGTTGCTAAAAAACAAACTCCACATGCTTTACAACTTTATCTCTAATTAGAAATGCCTTAGGATCCACTATATGGGGAATTGAGACAACAAGGACAGAAATTCTTAGGAGCAGCTTTTGTATGTCTCCTAAATAAGGCTTTCAAAAAGAACTTAGATAAATACGTGCTTCACTCCTAAAGATATTGTTGATCAATGAGTGATTCATTCTTGCCACTGCTATTCTTTCTTGACCTCTTAGTAGCCGGAAAGTTCCTAATAATCCTGAAACACCTAGAGCAAAAGACAGATGGTCCCTGAGATCAAGAATAACCTCACAAAAGGATTCAAGCTCACCAAATGGTTCAACAGTTTTCCATGTTCCCCAGGTTGAAGGTTTCCTCCTTAGAAAAAGCAGCCATAATCTAAGAAAGTTGTTGCTTAAGAGAACATTCTGTGATGATGAAAATGTTCTATAAATTTACACTGTTCACTATAGTAGTTACTAGCTATACCTGGCTTCTGAGTGCTTAAAATGTGCCTAGATTGATTAAAGAACTGAACTTTAAATTTTATTTACTTTAAATTTAAATGTAATTATTTGGACAGCACAGTTCTACAATAAAGAAAGGGTGATATGCTTGACCCAGAGCATACCCTAAAATTGAACTGCTTTTGAGACCCACTGAGGCATCTTTGAGTGACACAAACTCCTAATAATTATAGAAATTCAGCCTCTTCTGGGAACTCCACCTAATTCTGGAATGGAGATCCTTGGAGATAACTCATAACTATAGGCTCAGGTACAAATGCTCATTTCTATTGTAAAGACTTTCAGCTGAGAATTTCCAGACAATCGTCTCATTCACTTCTTTAGCAATCAGTAGGTGCTTTTATTGTAATATTCTCAAGAGAATAAAAGCTAAAGAAAACATTTGTAGATATTATCTTTCCTCTTTCTACAGCATCCAAATTATCCTAAACCTCTATTCAAAATTTCCATTTTAGCCTATAGTAACACTGTATTCCTATAACTGAAGCTCATATATTAATATTTTTCCTACAGTCCAGCATCATACAAAGTATAGAACCTTTAGTCCTGAGACTCAGGTTCAAGCCTAGCTTAAGTCTTTACTGGCCGTCTGAACTTAGGAAAACCATTTAACCTCGGTCAGTTTTAATATTATCTGTAAAAGGAAAATGATATATATGTCTTTTACAGAATTATTGAAGGAATTAAATAAGATACATATTTATGTATTTATTTTAAATAAGAGAAATACATGCTTTCCAAAACTAAATAAATAAAATGCTAGGAAAATGTCAACAAATATAATTACTGTCAACCATCTGTCCTCTCTCTCACAGACTGACCCTTCTTCCCATTTCTAAAGTTATATCCTGATACAGTTTGGCTGTGTCTCCACCCAAATCTCATCTTGAATTGTAGCTCCCATAATTCCCACATGTTGTGGGAGGGAGCCAATGGGAGATAATTGAATCACGGGCATGGTTTCCCCATACTGTTCTCATGGTAGTGAATAAGTCTCACGAGATCTGATGATTTTATAAGGAGTTTCCTCTTTTGCTTGGCTCTCATTTTCCCTTGTCCACCACCATGTAAAGTGTGCCTTTTGCCTTCTGCCATGATTGTGAGGCCTCCCCAGCTATGTGGAACTGTGAGTCCGTTAAATGTCTTTCCTTTATAAATTACCCAGTCTCAGATATGTCTTTATTAGCAGCATGCAAACAGACTAATACATATCACTAATAATATCCTATATTCACATAGAACACTATATTTAGAGTCTGCTTTTAAATATAAGATACTGCATGTATTTACTGCCTAACGCCACCTAGATTCTCTCCTAGACCCTGGTCAAATCACCATGCAAATTACATCTTCTAGAAATACTCTGAAAATAGATTTGATACATAATTGTTATGCACAGTAACCAACCGTGGGTTTCATGTGTTCTCATCCTGGTATGAAAATTTTTGTGAACTACTCCAAAGCTGTTAATCTAATATCCAATTATTTTAAGTAGCAATTCCAGTTAAAAATAATATAACCTTATGCAGAAAATTTGAAAGTTAGGGAAAATACAATGCTAGAAAGTTAGCACTTCATTGGGCCTCACCACCAGCAATAATTATTATTAAAATAATTAACAAGTAATTAATGCTATTATTTAATTTCTATGCTTGGATTAATAAATTCTAGAGATTTTCCTTTGTTCAGTAGTTGTATTTCCTCTTCTATACACTCTGCATCCTTGCTATTGCCCATTTATGTGTCAGGACCTTAGTATATTTATTATCAATTCATAGGAGCACATACTGCATAAAAGATGATGATACCACTTGATCTTTCATGTTTGTTATATTTTATTCCCAATGCCTTTTTAAAGTTTTTAACATAAGTTGAGGATCTACTTTTTAAATTTTTATGTACTTAAATCTGCAATTATGTTTCTCTCTTTTTTCTTTTTTTTTTTTTTTTTTTTGAGATGGAGTCTTGCTCTGTGGCCCAGGCTGGAGTGCAGTGGCGCAATCTCGGCTCACTGCAAGCTCCGCCTCCCGGGTTCACACCATTCTCCCGCCTCAGCCTCTCCAAGTAGCTGGGACTACAGGCGCCCGCCACCATGCCCAGCTAATTTTTTGTATTTTTAGTAGAGATGGGGTTTCACAGTGGTCTCGATCTCCTGACCCCGTGATCCGCCCTCCTCGGCCTCCCTAAGTGCTGGGATTACAAGCGTGAGCCACCACGCCTGGCCTAACTTTTTTCTTTATTTTGTAAATTATCTGCTCTCCAGTAATTTGACCAATTGTCAGATTTGGTCTCTCCATACCAATATGTCACCTATAGATTTTTGTTTTTTCTCAATTGTCTTTGCTCATAATATTGGAGCAAATACAATTAAGAGCTCAAATTGTCAGACAAAGTCATAGAAGGAAAATGTTTGGTCTTTTCAATTCTTCCCAACTTGAAATGATGGACAAAGTTTATAATCATAGGTTTTCATTGAAGGCAAAAGGGACTAGCCACATACTGCTGTAGGCGTGTGGTGTGCGTGACCTTCTTTGATGTTCAGCACAACTCTCAGAAGTAGTTAGTATTCTTATTTACATGGTAAGAAACTGATGCTTTGAGGGACTAAGTAACATTCTAAGATCATACTGCTAGAAATTAGTGGATCTGGCTTCCTTATCCAGGTTCAGTTGGCTCAAAGTCAGTATGCTCTTCCCTGGACTGTGATATTTGGAAGGCCACTTACCTTACCAGAAGTGTTTTTAAAAAATCAAGTACATTCATATTAATGATTCTGTAATAACCACTAATTATCAAACTTTATTAAGAAGCAGTCCCTGCTTAAGACCTGTCATGCTTATCTTATTTGAGATTGACTATAATTCTATAGCATTGTGTTATATCCCTGTGTTAAAGATTAGGAAACAGAAGCCCGAAGTCACAGAATTATCAAGCATTGGAGAGAGGCTTATAAACTTGGTCTTGGTTCTAACTCCTGGCCCTTAACCACTGTACAATCCTGCCTCAAACTACTGTATACTGTGTCATACTTTAAATGACTTCCCAGTCATTTGAGAGTGGGAAGAACCTACCCAAATGAATGGCTACCCAAACAGCTTCTTTAGCATATTTGTTAAATTAGGCACTCGTTATATACTCACTTCCATTCGAATAGTGTTAATAGTGCTTAATAGTTTCTTGGTGTTAAAGTGTGCTTTGTTGGTTGGTTGGTTGGTTTTAAGTATACTTGCTATTAGTCAGAGATTAGAGTCAAAAGGGAAGAAACACCCACACAGTCGCAGGTTTCCTGGCATGTCCTAGAGCTCCTTTGAAAAATGTGTTCATTCCCTCCTGACTGGAGCACTGACCCTGAAGTCTGTCATATTCATAACAAAGCCACGGCATCTATTTTATGTTTGGGGCTGGCCCATCTCTAATGTGCTATCACTTGCTTCCCAAAGGTGCATCCCAGCAGGGGAATCTATTTGAGGAAGTCCCAATGTCATTTTATACTAGATGGTAGGAAAACCTTCACAAAGCCCTCTTTGTCACTGTTATTCTACAAGGTCCTGGAAATGCACTAGAATGTCTAGCACTCCGGAGTTTGCATGTTATTCAGAGGTGAGCATTCAGGATGAAAGCACATAGTCAGAATCAAACAGAGCCTTTCCAGAACTTTTTAAAGGGTCATGGAAATGAAAAGACTAGTGAATTCTTTCAGATAATTCTGCCTTTCTACATTTCTCGCTAGCTTTTTAGAAATGAAAACTGAAATTTCAAGATAACATTTGTTGCAGGTTCACTAAACTACCTTAAATACCAAATTATTTAAAATTACTACAACATTTAAAAGATTGTAACAACTCATGTGTGCTGTATTAATCAAATGCAATTTTAGAGAATACCAAGAATGTCTCCACAAATGTCCACATGAGCAGTCGTCAGTAAACAGGCACGTATAATCCAAGGAGAGAGCTATAAAGCAAGAGCCTAAGGATCTACATTTGATTATCATCATCATTAATAATTAGACACATAATTGATGGGATATGTCATTAGATTTACCCTGTTACATTTCCCTACCCATGAAATGTGCATAAAATACAACCGTTTTAACTGGTTTACAAGAACATTGCAAGGATCATCTAAGTACCACCTAAAATAGTTTAAAGCACTTTTTAAATGAAAGAAACTAATTTCTAGGTTTTTCTCCTCCCTGACCAAAATACAAATGAACAAGCTGTAAGTCTTGAATCATAAATATATCCCTTAGAAACTGGAAAAGTCAATGTTCTATTGCATAAAATCAAATTATTCACAAACAACATTGCTGTTAGGTCAAACATTAAAGCTGCCACAAGTCATCTTTTAGTATGTGGATGAGCATGGCAATTTACTATGATATCATTCAAATTGGGAAAGGCCCTAGAAATGGATGTAAATCCAAACCCTAGGTTGACACAGGTGCAGAGAGAGAAGCTAGAAAGGGAGGAGATGGGCATATCCAGAATCAGATGCTGGGATGATGTCCAAGCCAGTAAACAGACCTAATAACCTAAATCTCTGGACACTGATAAGTAAGTGCCATTCAGGCCCACAGGCAATGCAAATTGGGTCCAGTGTTAAGTAACTCAATCTTCTTGCACATGTTTGCCGAGCATGGCAATGCTGGATGGAAAGCAGAAGTAGGACCATATTGGAGTCCAATGGAAGTATCAGGAATCTAGCCATTAGACTGTGCAGTTCAAAAATAGATGTCAGTTCTAAGTGTTGCTAAGAGCAAGGCAGGATTTTGGTAACCTAAAGTCTATGGGATTCAAGGACAAAAGAATAAACCAGAAGAAATTTTTATCAAAAATAGAACGTTAGTTCAGAGTGAGAATAGTAGTGACTAGTTTATTCACTTGTGCATTCAACAAACATCCGTTAACTCCTGTGATGGTTAATATTGAGTGTCAACTTGATTGAACTGAAGGATGCAAAGTATTGTTCCTGGTTATGTCTGTGAGGGTGTTGCCAAAGGAGCTTAACATTTGAGTCAGTGGACTGGGAGAGGCAGTCCCACCCTCAATATGAGTGAGCACCATTTAAATCAGCTGCCAGCACAGCTAGAATAAAGCAGGCAGAAGAACGTGGAAGGACTAGACTGGCTGACTCTTCTGGCCTTTATCTTTCTCCCGTGCTGGATGCTTCCTGCCCTCCAGTGCTGCACTCCAAGTTCTTCAGCTTTTGTACTCTTGGACTTACACCAGTGGTTTGTCAGGGGCTCTCAGGCTTTCAGCCACAGATTGAAGGCTGTACTGTCAGCTTCCCTACTTCTGAAGTTTGGGGACTTGGACTGGCTTAGCTGATCCTCAGCTTGCAGACAGCCTATTGTGGAACTTCACCCTGTGACTGTCAGTCAATACTCCTTAATTAACTCACTTTCCTGTATATATCTATCCTATTAGTCCTATCACTCTAGAGAACTCTGACTAATACACTCCCTACTATGCAAATGAATATGCTAGTTTCAGGAAAGTGTGGTGGGGGAAGGTACAGTAGCCCTCATATACTCATATTCTAGCTAGGAGACAAATGGGTGAACAGAGGGCAATTAGCCTTGTGTAGCAGCAGTGGAAGGCAGTGGGACCAGGCAAAAACTTAAGATAACTTCACACTTGAAGCATGTCTTCAGTGATAAGTAGAAACTAGCAGTTCTACTTTGAGAAGAATATGTAGAGCAGAGAAAATGTGTTTTAAAATGCCTGTTTTATTGGAGAACAGTAAACAGTTTGATGTTGATGAAGATTAAAGTAGGTATGGGAAATGCAATGGAGCTGGTGGCAGGGTAGTTGGGGACACAGGATTTGCAGCTGCAGAGACAGGAAGCTTACGGGTCCGTGAAGGTTCACGTGTGCCATGTAAGAGCTTTAGTATGCATCATGAAGCACATCAGGAGGCCCTGAAGAACTTGCAACAACAAAGAATGACTTAGCACTTTGGCTGTGATTCAGTCAAAGCTTTAATGGCAAGACAATGGAATATCTTTTGGAAATGGTATCATAAAGCTTGATTTTATTATGTTGAAGGATCTCAGAGTGAGTAAAGCTGAATTTCTGATTTGGAAATACGAACTAACTTTATCATATTCTTCTTGCATCTTGTAGATGTTTGCAGTTGTGAGCTTCAAGAACTGAATTGGAAAAAAAAAAAAAAATGCAATAAAGACCAGAGCTCTGGCCGGGCGCAGTGGCTCATGCCTGTAATCCCAGCACTTTGGGAGGCCAAGGCGGGCAGATCACGAGGTCAGGAGATTGAGACCATTCTGGCTAACACGGTGAAACCCCGTCTCTACTAAAAATACAAAAAATTAGCCGGGCATGGCGGCGGGTGCCTGTAGTCCCAGCTACTTGGGAGGCTGAGGCAGGAGAATGGCGTGAACCCGGGAGGCAGAGCTTGCAGTGAGCCGAAATCACGCCACTGCACTCCAGCCTGGGCGACAGAGCGAGACTCCGTCTCAAAAAAAAAAAAAAAAAAAAAAGTCAGAGCTCTATTTTATGAGATCACTCTGTCACTTGTAAACAATAAATTTTGTATAAGACCATATCGATCTATGTATCTATCACAAGGAAAAGTGTAGGTTCTAAACACTTTGATCAATAAAACAAGTAGTTTCATATATGCATATAAAAATGAAGAAATAAAACATATTAATCAAGCATAGACTATAAAAACTTCACCACAGGATTCATTTTTCTTTGAAACAAACTACTAGATGGGCCATCTTTTAGGAAATCTAATTTCATGTGAAGTTTTGCTACATTTTCTTTCCATGAGGAAAGTTTTTCATTCATATTTTTCAGTGTCATTTCATAACAATACAAACTAGTTCATATATTCTTTTAGAGAATGTACTTACACAATTTTATTTGGTTGCAATGTTCATAATATGCTACCAAAAAATTAGTATCCCTTTTAATAAATAAGTTGAAGTTCAAGGAAATACCCAGTATTTCTGCACCTGCCTCAATCCCATTTCTTTTTTTTTTTCTTATTTAAGTTTTTGAGTACATGTGCACAACGTGCAGGTTTGTTTCATATGTATACATGTGCCATGTTGGTGTGCTGCACCCAGTAACTCTTCATTTAGCATTAGGTATATCTCCTAATGCTATCCCTCCCCCTTCACCCCACTCCACAACAGGCCCCGGTGTGTGATGTTCCCCTTCCTGTGTCCATGTGTTCTCATTGTTCAATTCCTACCTATGAGTGAGACCATGTGGTGTTCGGTTTTTTGTCCTTGCAATATTTTGCTGAGAATGATGGTGTCCAGCTTCATCCATGTCCCTACAAAGGACACGAACTCATCATTTTTTGTGGCAGCATAGTATTCCATGGTGTATATGTGCCACATTTTCTTAATCCAGTCTATCGTTGTTGGACATTTGGGTTGGTTCCAAGTCTTTGCTATTGTGAATAGTGCCACAATAAACATATTTGTGCATGTGTCTTTATAGCAGCATGATTTATAATCCTTTGGGTGTATATCCAGTATGGGATGGCTGGGTCCAATGGTATTTCTAGTTCTAGATCCCTGAGGAATTGCCACACTGACTTCCACAATGGTTGAACTAGTTTACAGTCCCACCAACAGTGTAAAAGTGTTCCTATTTCTCCACATCCTCTCCAGCACCTGTTGTTTCCTGACTTTTTAATGATCACCATTCTAACTGGTGTGAGATGGTACCTCACTGTGGTTTTGATTTGCATTTCTCTGATGACCAGTGATAATGAGAATTTTTTCATGTGTTTTTTGGCTGCATAAATGTCTTCTTTTGAGAAGTGTCTGTTCATATCCTTCACCCACTTTTTGATGGGGTTGTTTGTTTTTTTCTTGTAAATTTGTTTGAGTTCATTGTAGATTCTGGATATTAGCCCTTTGTCAGATGAGTAGGTTGCAAAAATTTTCTCCCATTCTGTAGGTTGCCTGTTCACTCTGATGGTAGTTTCTTTTGCTGTGCAGAAGCTCTTTAGCTTAATTAGATCTCATTTGTCAATTTTGGCTTTTGTTGCCATTGCTTTTGGTGTTTTAGACATGAAGTCCTTGCCCATGCCTATGTCCTGAATGGTATTGCCTAGGTTTTCTTCTAGGGTTTTTATGGTTTTAGGTCTAACCTGTAAGTCTTTAATCCATCTTGAATTAATTTTTGCATAAGATGTAAGGAAGGGATCCAGTTTCATCTTTCTACATATGGCTAGCCAGTATTCCCAGCACCGTTTATTAAATAGGGAATTCTTTCCCCATTTCTTGTTTTTGTCAGATTTTCAAAGATCAGATAGTTGTAGATATGTGGCATTATTTCTGAGGGCTCTGTTCTGTTCCATTGGTCTATATCTCTGTTTTGTTATCGGTACCATGCTGTTTTGGTAGTATGAAGTCAGGTAGCGTGATGCCTCCAGCTTTGTTCTTTTGGCTTAGGATTGACTTGGCAATGTGGGCTCTTTTGTGGTTCCATATGAACTTTAAAGTAGTTTTTTTCCGATTCTGTGAAGAAAGTCATTGGTAGCTTGATGGGGATGGCATTGAATCTATAAATTACCTTGGGCAGTATGGCCATTTTCACGATATTGATTCTTCCTACCCATGAGCATGGAATGTTCTTCCATTTGTTTGTATCCTCTTTTATTTCATTGAGCAGTGGTTTGTAGTTCTCCTTGAAGAGGTCCTTCACATCCCTTGTAAGCTGGATTCCTAGGTATTTTATTCTCTTTGAAGCAATTGTGAATGGGAGTTGACTCATGATTTGGCTCTCTGTCTGTTATTGGTATATAAGAATGCTTGTGATTTTTGTACATTGATTTTGTATCCTGAGACTTTGCTGAAGTTGCTTATCAGCTTAAGGAGATTTTGGGCTGAGACAATGGGGTTTTCTAGATATACAATCATGTCATCTGCAAACAGGGACAATTTGACTTCCTTTTTTCCTAATTGAATGCCTTTTATTCCCTTCTCCTGCCTGATTGCCCTGGCCAGAACTTCCAACACTGTGTTGAATAGGAGTGGTGAGAGAGGGCATCCCTGTCTTGTGCCTGTTTTCAAAGGGAATGCTTCCAGTTTTTGCCCATTCAGTATGATATTGGCTGTGGGTTTGTCACAGATAGCTCTTATTATTTTGAGATACGTCCCATCAATACCTAATGAGAGTTTTTAGCATGAAGGGTTGTTGAATTTTGTCAAGGGCCTTTTCTGCATCTATTGAGATAATCATGTGGTTTTTGTCTTTGGTTCTGTTTATATGCTAGATTACATTTATTGATTTTCGTATGTTGAACCAGACTTGCATCCCAGGCATGAAGCCCACTTGATCATGGTGGATAAGCTTTTTGATGTGCTGCTGGATTCTGGTTGCCAGTATTTCATTGAGGATTTTTGCATCAATGTTCATCAAGGATATTGGCCTAAAATTCTTTTTCGGTTGTGTCTCTGCCGGGCTTTGGTATCAGGATGATGCTGGCCTCATAAAACGAGTTAGGGAGGAATCCCTCTTTTTCTGTTGATTGGAATAGTTTCAGAAGGAATGGTACCAGCTCCTACTTGTACCTCTGGTAGAATTCGGCTGTGAATCCATCTGGTCCTGGACTTTTTTTGGTTGGTAAGCTATTAATTATTGCCTCCATTTCAGAGCCTGTTATTAGTCTATTCAGAGATTCAACTTCTTCCTGGTTTAGTCTTGGGAGGGTATATGTGTAGAGGAATTTATCCATTTCTTCTAGATTTTCTGGTTTATTTCTGTAGAGGTGTTTATAGTATTCTCTGATGGTAGTTTGTATTTCTGTGGGATTGGTGGTGATATCCCCTTTGTCATTTTTTATTGCATCTGTTTGATTCTTCTCTGTTTTCTTTATTAGTCTTGCTAACAGTCTATCAATTTTGTTGATCTTTTCAAAAAACCAGCTCCTGGATTCTTTCATTTTTTGAAGGGTTTTTTGTGTCTCTATTTCCTTCAGTTCTGCTCTGATTTTAGTTATTTCTAGCCTTCTGCTAGCTTTTGAATGTGTTTGCTCTTGCTTTTCTAGTTCTTTTAATTGTGATGTTAGGGTGTCAATTTTAGATCTTTCCCGCTTTCTCTTGTGGGCATTTAGTGCTATAAATTTCCCTCTACACACTGCTTTGAATGTGTCCCAGAGATTCTGGTATGTTGTGTCTTTGTTCTCGTTAGTTTCAAAGAACATCTTTATTTCTGGCTTCATTTCATTATGTACCCAGTAGTCATTCAGGAGCAGGTTGTTCAGTTTCCATGTAGTTGAACAGTTTTGAGTGAGTTTCTTAATCCTGAGTTCTAGTTTGATTGCACTGTGGTCTGAGAGACAGTTTGTTATAATTTCTGTTCTTTTACATTTGCCGAGGAGAGCTTTACTTCCAACTATGTGGTCAGTGTTGGAATAGGTGTGGTGTGGTGCTGAAAAGAATGTATATTCTGTTGATTTGGGGTGGAGAGTTCTCTAGATATCTATTAGGTCCGCTTGGTGCAGAGCTGAGTTCAATTCCTGGATATCCTTGTTAACTTTCTGTCTCGATGATCTGTCTAATGTTGACAGTGGGGTGTTAAAGTCTCCCATTATTATTATGTGGTGGTCTAAGTCTCTTTTTAGGTCACTCAGGACTTGCTTTATGAATCTGGGTGCTCCTGTGTTGGGTGCATACGTATTTAGGATAGTTAGCTCTTCTTGTTGAATTGATCCCTTTACCATTATGTAATGGCCTTCTTTGTCTCTTTTGATCTTTGTTGGTTTAAAGTCTGTTTTATCCCAGACTAGGATTGCAACCCCTGCCTTTTTTTGTTTTCCATTTGCTTGGTAGATCTTCCTCCATCCCTTTATTTTGAGTCTATGTGTGTCTCTGCACATGAGATGGGTTTCCTGAATACAGCATACTGATGGGTCTTGACTTCTTATCCAATTTGCCAGGCTGTGTCTTTTAATTGGAGCATTCAGCCCATTTACATTTAAGGTTAGTATTGTTATGTGTGAATTTGATCCTGTCATTATGATGTTAGCTGGTTATTTTGCTCGTTAGTTGATGCAGTTTCTTCCTAGCCTCGATGGTCTTTACAATTTGGCATGTTTTTGCAGTGGCTGGTATCTGTTGTTCCTTTCCATGTTTAGTGCTTCCTTCAGGAGCTCTTTTAGGGCAGGGCTGGTGGTGACAAAATCTCTCAGCATTTGCTTGTCTGTAAAGTATTTTATTTCTCCTTCACTTATGAAGCTTAGTTTGGCTGGATATGAAATTCTTGGTTGAAAATTCTTTTCTTTAAGAATGTTGAATATCGGCCCCCACTCTCTTCTGGCTTGTGGAGTTTATGCCGAGAGATCCAGTGTTAGTCTGATGGGCTTCCCTTTATGGGTAACCTGACCTTTATCTCTGGCTGCCCTTAACATTTTTTCCTTCATTTCAACTTTGTTGAATCTGACAATTATGTGTCTTGGAGTTGCTCTTTTCGAGGAGTATCTTTGTATTTCCTGAATGTGAATGTTGGCCTGCCTTGCTAGATTGGGGAAGTTCTCCTGGAAAATATCCTGCAGAGTGTTTTATAACTTGGTTCCATTCTCCCTGTCACTTTCAGGTACACCAATCAGACGTAGATTTGGTCTTTTCACATAGTCCCATATTTCTTATAGGCTTTGTTTGTTGCTTTTTATTCTTTCTCTAAACTTCTCTTCATGCTTCATTTCATTCATTTCGTCTTCCATGGCTGATACCCTTTCTTCCAGTTGATCGCATCTGTTACTGAGGCTTGTGCATTCATCTAGTAGTTCTTGTGCCATGGTTTTCAGCTCTGTCAGGTCCTTTAAGGACTTCTCTGCATTGGTTATTCTAGTTAGCCATTCGTCTAATTTTTTTTTTCAAAGTTTTTAACTTCTTTGCCATTGGTTCAAACTTCCTCCTTTAGCTCAGACTAGTTTGATGTTCTGAAGCCTTCCTCTCTCAACTTGTCAAAATCATTCTCCATCCAGCTTTGTTCCATTGCTGGTGAGGAGCTGTGTTCTTCTGGAGGAGGAGAGGCACTCTGATTTTTAAAGCTTCTTGTTTTTCTCCTCTGCTTTTTCCCCATCTTTGTGGTTTTATCTACCTTTGGTCTTTGATGGTGGTGATGTACAGATGGGTTTTTGGTGTGGATATCCTTTCTGTTTGTTAGTTTTCCTTCTAACAGTCAGGACCCTCAGCTGCAAGTCTGTTGGAGTTTACTGGAGGTCCACTCCAGACCCTGTTTGCCTGGGTATCAGCAGTGGTGGCTGCAGAACAGCGGATATTGGTGAACTGCAAATGTTGCTCCCTGATCGTTCCTCTGGAAGTTTTGTCTCAGAGGAGTACCTGGCCGTGTGAGGTGTCAGTCCGCCCCTACTGGGGAGTGCCTCCCAGTTAGGCTGCTCGAGGGTCATGGACCCACTTTAGGAGGCAGTCTGCCTGTTCTCAGATCTCCAGCTGTGTGCTAGGAGAACCACTACTCTCTTCAAAGCTGTCAGACAGGGACATTTAAGTCTGCAGAGGTTATTGCTGTCTTTTGTTTGTCTGTGCCGTGCCCCTAGAGGTGGAGCCTACGGAGGCAGGCAGGCAGGCCTCCTTGAGCTGTGGTGGGCTCCACCCAGTTCGAGGTTCCCAGCCTCTGTTTACGTACTCAAGCCTGAGCAACGGCAGGCACCCCTCTTCCAGCCTCGCTGCCACCTTGCAGTTTGATCTCAGTCTGCTGTGCTAGCAATGAGCAAGGCTCCGTGGGCATACGACCCTCCAAGCCAGGTGTGGGATATAATCTCCTGGTGTGCTGTTTTTTAAGCCCATTGGAAAAGCCCAGTATTAGGGTGGGAGTGACCCAATTTTCCAGGTGCCGTCTGTCACCCCTTTCTTTGACTAGGAAAGGGAATTCCCTGACCTCTTGCACTTCCTGGGTGAGGTGATGCCTTGCCCTGCTTTGGCTCATGCACGGTGTGCTGCATCCACTGTCCTGCACCCACTGTCCAGCACTCCCCAGTGAGATGAACCCGGTACCTCAGTTGGGAATGCAGAAATCACCCATCTTCTGTGTCACTCACGCTGGGAGCTGTAGACTGGAGCTGTTCCTATTTGGCCATCTTGGCTCCACCCCCAATCCCATTTCTTTACATGAACCAGCCTCATCTGTGCACTAATAATAAAGCTGAATCATGGACATGCCACTGCAGTTGGCCTCCCACAGCTCTGCACTACCTGTTTCTATTCTGGGACAGTTTATAAGATTATGCCAAGACTTGAGTCTCAGGTAGATAAAACAGGTATTTACTTTTCAGAAAAGTAAAGTCCATAGCTATTTATTGAATGCTTGCTAATATAGTTAGACACAGTTCTAGGTGATATTCATGCATTATCACATGTAAGGCTCACAACCCATGAGGTAGGTACTTTTATTACTCCCAGATTACAAAGGAGAAAGTCGAGGCTCAGACAGGTGAAATAACTTCTCAAAGTCACCCATGGAAGAAACAGTTGTACACAGCAAACTTGAATTGAATGCAAGTTAGTCAGGCTCCATTGCTCATAACTTTGCCAACACCACATTCCTCTTATACTGTGGTCAATATTATGAGAAATGTTTCCCACTCTACATATCTCCTAGGGTAAGTACTTCCCCACACTATGTACCTCCTAGGGTAAGTACTTTCAATGTGCCTCCCACTTAGGGTACCTAGTCAGTGTCCTCGTTTACTGTCTTTCAGCCCTACCTACTGAAATTTAGCCTCTCCTTGGTTTCTGTGGAATTTGGCAAGTCCGGCGCAGTGTCTAACTGGGAGCATCTCCTTTTGGCAATATTGAGTTAGGCTTACTGTTAGTATCCTCCAAACTTGTTGCTCTGGTTTGCTGGCAGCTGGAGCCTAACTTTGACAGTTACTCAGAAATGGAGTACTGGCCTTCTTTCTCTAGTGACTCGAGTTATTTGAAGAAAGTCATGGGAAGGTTATGAGCTTTACACTACAATGACCTGAATGCAAACATCAAGTCAGCCGTTTATTGTTGTGCAGCTTTTATCAAGTGATTTGACCTCTTTGAGCCTCAGTTTATCATCTATATAATGGATATTAAAATATATACCTTATTAGGCTTTTTGTCAATTTAAATTAAACAGTGAATAGAGAGAATCTCTCTATATTCATGGAACCCCTGTATAGTTAGCACTCAGTGAACTTGTCTTGTTATAACTTTAAAAAAATTATATTCACTTAAAAAATGGGTATAACTGAGGTTTACATATGATGTTATGGGATACATATAGTAAAATGGTTATTAGAGTGAAACAAACTAACATATCCATCACCTCACATAGTTATGTGTGTGTGGTGTGACAGGAGCAGCTAAAATCTAGGTATTTAATAAGAAAGATCCCTAATACAACACATTTATTAATAGCCCTCATGTTGTACATCTCTAGACTTGTTCATCCTACACATCTGCTACTTTATATTCTTTGAGTGGTATCTCCCCATTTTCTCTTCTCTACCCTAGACCCTGTTAACCCCAGATTTTTTCTGTAAGTTTGACCTTTTTGTTTTAATTTCACATATAATGGAGATCATACAATATTTTTTCTTTCAGTGTCTGGCTTATTTCACTTAGCATAATGCCCTCCAGGTCCATCCATGTTGTGGCAGATGGCAGGATATCTTTTATTCTTGCAGAATAATATTCCATTGTGTAAGATGGGTATATACACACCACGTTTCCTTTATCCAGTTGACTTTGGTTGTTTCCATATCTTGGCTATTGTGAACAATGCTGCAGTGAACATGGGAATGCAGATACCTTTACAAGGTGGTGATTTCATCTCCTTCAGGTATATATCAAGAAGATGGATTGCTGGGTCATATGGTAATCTATTTTTAACATATTTAGGAACCATCATACTGACTTCCATAATAGCTACACCAATCTACATTTTCACCAACAGTATATAAGGGTTTTCTTTTCTCTCTACCCTCACCACCTTTTGCTATCACTTGTCTCATTGATAATAGCCATGGGTGTGAGGTGATATTTTATAGTGGTTTTCATTTGTATATCCCTGATGATTAAACATACATTTTCCTATACCTGTTGGCATTTTTATGTCTTCTTTGGAGAAGTTTTTGTTCAGGTCCTTTGCACATTCTTTAATTGGGTTGTTTTTCTGCTATTGAGTTGTGAGGGTTTTAAATTTTGGATATCAATCCCTTATCAGATATGTGGATTGCAAATATTTTTCCCACTCCACAGGTTGCCTTTTAATTGTATTATTTCCTTTGCCAAACAAATGCCTTTTAGTTTGAAGTAGTCCCATTTTTTTTTTTTTTTTTTTTTTTTTTTTTTTTTTTGCTGTTGTAGTTGAGCTTTTGGTGTGATATCTAAAAAATCATTGCCATGGCCATGTCAGAGTTTTTCCTCTATGTTCCCTTCTAAGACTTATGGTTTCAGATCTTACATTTAGGTTCTTTGTTAATTTTGAGTTATTCTTTGTGGGTGGTGTAAAATGGTGGTTCAATCTCATTTTTTTTTTTAAATGTGGAAACTCACTTTTCCAAGCACCTTATGGAAGAGACCACCCTTTTCCCTATTGTGTTCTCTTGGTGCCCTGGTTGAAAATTAGCTGATCATAAATTTTTGGATTTATTTCTAGGTTCTCTTCTATTCCACTGGTTGATGTTTCTGTTTATCTGGCAGACATCATACTTCGTGATTTTAAATTACTATAATTTGTAACCTTAGTTTCTCACAGCAATTCTCTCTACTGCTTCTTCATGTCAGGGTTCTTCTACTCGAATGCCAGTGTTTCTATACATAGAATTTCCCATTGTTTTCTCTGACACTAACTTTCTACCTGACTGGATTTCTGCCATTGCCTGCCATAACCCTTCCCAGTCAGAAATTAGATTCAGTTGGAATTTAATCATAATCCATTTAATTTTTATCTTTTGTGGACTGATTTTGGACTTATAAATGACCTTTAGCTTTAGACTCCACTCAACTGCTATTAGAATAATACACAGCAGCTTTGCCCCCACACCCAGCCACATGTTTTTCCTCTTCCCAAGCTCAGGTTGTATAGCCTGTAGATATTCATACCTGACCAAGTACTTTTGGATGTGCCATCTCATTTAATTTTTGCAGTAATTCTGTTGAACTGTAAAAGGTCACATGAGATAATGGAGACTTGCCTTTTAAAAATATTTAGTTAAACCACATGACATGGCTGATATTTGGATATCTTTGACCTACAAAAACAATTTAAGATTCAATCTAATCCTTCCTTGAATATGCAAGATATGAGTTCTTAAATAGTTTTAGTTCACGAAATGCATCAGCACAGGTACATATAAATGTCACACTTCATTCTGATATTGTATTTGCCACACTAAAATGAGGAAAGGCATCTTATGTTTTCTTTTGGCATAAAGCACAGGATTCCAAGGGAGTAATGGTGTCTTGATGTCAACTGGCACAGCATGTGAACCCAGTTCAGCTTGTTGCTTCTCTTCTAGAACTCTAAAGCTAAATTCCTGGTCATGCTCAAGAGCTTCTTAGATCTTCTTATATAATCTTATTTCCATTAATACTTATTCAGTTGCTCATTCAATATGAGGACTGGTAACATTTTGTGAAAACATATAGAACTTTGTACTGTAGTAACCTGTATATCCTTGGTACAAGGCCTGACCCATAGTAGCTGCTTAATAAATCTTATGACTTGTTACATAAATTAAAAGGACTAATGAATCAGGCACTACTTAATGGGTAGTATACATGTATTATACTTTTGTACTTTTATTATGTAAAATACTTGTATATCTACTATACTGATAAAAATAGGAACCTGAAAGTAAGGATTTCCAAACATCAGTTGTGTCTATTCAACTCTGTGGTTATTTCCTCTGAGATTTCATGTTATGTAGGACTTTAATTTTCTCAAAATAGATAAAGTAACAAATACATCAATGAGATCTTGTGCCTGGGGCACTTTATTTTAAAGTTTTGGCTGGACACAGTGGCTCATGCCTGTCATTCCAGCACTTTGGGAGGCCGAGGAGGCTGGATCACCTGAGGTCAGGAATTCGAATCAAGTCTGGCCAACATGGCAAAACTCCGTCTCTACTAAAAATACAAAAATTGGTCGGGTGTGGTGGCAGGCATTTGTAATCCCAGCTACTTGGGAAGCTGAGGCAGGAGAATCGCTTGAACCTGGGATGCAGAGGTTGCAGTGAGCCAAGATTGCGCCACCGCACTCCAGCCTGGGGAACAGAGTGAAACTCTGTCTCAAAAAAAAAAAAAAAAAAAAAAAAAAAAAAAAACAGGTTTTAAAGTATTTTTATTGACTCTTATAAGTACTTCCTAAAACTTCTCAAAATTCTTGAGAGTCTCAAAAGGTTTTCTTCCTAAATGCAAGAAATTATGATTATATTTTAATTAAGTTCAAAGCTCACTTTTAACATGAAAGAAAAGTAGTTTTTGTACAAACACATTTTCACTGAAGTTGTGATCAAAGATGCATGGAAAAGTACCACAAAGATAGTGTTCATGCTTTAATTTAAAAAAAAATTGGGTGCCTTTAACCTTCTTTTTTAGGATGTCATTAGAGAATTAAAATAATTTCTAAAACCTAGTTGGTAAGTGTGATGTTTGAGGAAAACAGAAGTTTGTAATCTGTATCAAACCAACTGTCCATACTTTCTCCATATTGAGGTGAAACGCCCTAAATGATTTTCAGATTTGTGAGGATTTCTTAAATATTTTTTGAAACATCCTAACAGTGACGTTACCTTTCCACTGTCCTATCTCTGTATAAAACAGTACATTTTCCTCAAACTTTTCTTGAAAATTTTCAAACATACAGCAGTTGACTGAACTTCACAGTGAACAACTGTATACCCGAGCACCTATATTCTGCTATTAATATTATATATAGATTTCAAAGCAAATTGCAGACATCAATATACTTCAATACATTTAATACTTAAATATCTATAGCATCAATTAGAGTTAATATTTGTACAGAAGTTTCTTCAGGTGAAATTTATATACAATGAACTATATAAATCTTAAGTAAATATTTGCTGAGTTTTGACAAATGTACACAATTGTGTAAATAAACACCCTGTTCAGAATACAATATATTACCATCACTCCTGAACATTTCCCCATGCCCTTTAACTGACAATTTCACCTTCTCAGGGGCAGCCATAACTCTGATGCTTTTGCATCATTGATTAGTTTTGCCTGGTCTAGAACTTTATGCAAATGGAATCTTATGGTAGGTACTCTATATTGTAAGGACTGTTCTACTCACCAATTTTTTGAGACTTACCTGTGACATTGCATGTTTCAGTAGTCTCTTTCTCTCTATTCCATAGTAGCATGCCATTGTACAAATATACAGTACTTTATCCATTTTGTCTTTGCTATTTATTTTATCAGTATTTTTGATCCATTTTGTCATTAATGGATTGACCAACTTAAAATAACATATTTCAGATATTTTCATAGAAGGTAAAATTCTCTCAAATTCCTAATAAAATGCATTTCACTTATTTAAACATAACTTAAAGTAATAAAGCATGTAAGAACTCCCAAAGGTTGAGGGTACTGTGATTTCTGCATAGGAATGGATACAAGAGACTTCTGGTTACATAAATATAAGCAAACTGATCATTCTTTATAATGCTGGCTCTTGAAATGTTCATGTGTATTTGGACTAATTTTTATTCATCTCTATATTCTGGTAACCCTTGAAATACTGTAATTACTAGTCAATCATGGACTTAATTTTTTGGCTTAGTTGGTTATTTATGCTATTGTTCCTGGAAGAAAATACCACATCTTCCTTAATAAAAACTGACTGTGGTTGCGAGGGGTTCCAAGGTTTTAAGATAAGACATGTTTAATCGTAGGCACCTAATAGGTATTTAGGATTCGTTTATTGGTACTATTGACAAAGGCTGTAAATACCCTGAACCTTCATCATTCGTATAGATTGACAGTAAATCCCGACTATTTTATATAATGTTAATTATCTTCTCTCTTTAGGCAAATGTAATTTATCTTAAGCCATGTGAGATGAATTGCAACTCTAGTTGGCATTGTTTGAATAAAAACTTAAGAGATATATTTCAGATTTTGCTGAATGATACCCCAGAATGTATTTCATATATTACAGTGCAATCCACCTTTTAAAATCTCATATCATACATGCAAATATATATATATATATATCTGCATATATTATATAATAAAAGTTTATTGTAGAGCTGGGAAAAGTAAGTCATTCATTATCATTACTGCTAATATGTGTAAGTGATAACCCCAGAGTTTATTTATAAATGTAGCAAGTATTTCTCACAGCATCCACAAGACAGTTTTTAGTTCAAGAGGCTGCATAAAATGAGTACTTTCCCAACACCCATTTAGGCAAAATTATCCACTCAATAAAAATGTTCTAGAACTTTGGACACTGTGTTCTGAGGTTGGATTGTTTTTGATAATGGACTGTGAGGTCATGTTTTTCTCTTGCACCAGTGTACCAAGAAGAGGATTTAAATTTTCTTAGTGACAGGAATCTCAGTCTGGGCCTTCTGACTTTCTTCCTGCCAGTATCTTTAATTGCCATGTATTCTTATTGAGAAGAAAAGTTGTCATCAGGTTCCCTTTGATATTAAAATGGTTTCAAACACCTCAATTTGATTTAATTTAGGTCTGATATTACTAAGCCTCTACTAAACACAATTTCAAATGATTTCTCTTTGATCACTACTCTATTGGTGAGATAAACTTCAGAAGTGGCTTAAAATCTGTTTGCTTTGTTTTTTGACAAAGTTATCTACAGATTTGCCCATTAGCTTTTTCCTATTAATCAATTTAATTTAAATCTAACTGCTAAGTAGGTTTTCCTTAGAACTCTTTTTTTAAAAAACTGTTGAAGAAATGTGTCTCTGGTGGATTATTCTGATTTCCTAAACTCAGACTCTAAAATTGTGTGTTTTCATTTAAGAGTCTGAGAATTGCTAGTGTTCAGTTTGCTCAGATTGGATTTTAGTTATGAGAAATCTAGACACATGGAAAAAGTGCTTTTTAGTCACTTCTTGAAATCAATATAGCAATAAAGCAATACATGAGAAATAAATTATTTTGAAAAAATTGTACAGGGTGGATGTCAGAGTATTCTACATGAATACTCATTTCATATCTTACATGAGGTACTTTATCATTTACATTAAATTATTCTACTTAGGAAACTTCATCACTGGCACATCTTTTTGTAAATAACTACCTTTCCTCAATTTTATATGTCCAATATATTCTACTTTA
This sequence comes from Nomascus leucogenys, assembly GCF_006542625.1. Lineage (NCBI taxonomy): Eukaryota > Metazoa > Chordata > Mammalia > Primates > Hylobatidae > Nomascus > Nomascus leucogenys. The sequence goes on along the minus strand of NC_044397.1, from coordinate 23,521,290 downwards.
GGTTAGTTTTTCCCAAACCTCTGCCATTAATTTACTTACCTTTTTATTACCTTTGCCATATTCTAATCCATATTTATTTGTTTCTTTAAATTGATTTTCAATCTTATACTTTTAACTGAGCCTTAAACGATTAAACTATATGTTGATGCATATTTTTCAAATGCACATTAAATAAATACTTTGTTGTTAGCACATAAATTGATAACCATGTACTACTTATAATTATTATGTCTTCCAGTAGACTAGATACCGTAGGTATATGTTTAGGAAAAGCTTTTGGTTTTCTTATATGATCTATATAAATATAGATATTTGATAATACCTGTTTTTATTAACCTGAAGATTGATTGAAATGAAATAAAACTGTGGGAACTTAGTGTATCAAAAAGAATATTATATTTGGTATTACATGAACTAGAAGATCTATCTTCTAATGGCTTTTGTACCTCTTGCTTGCAATATAGTTTTGGGGGCGTACATTTCCAAGGTCAAATCAGTTGCTGCATCTACACATTAAAGACATAGAATCATTAAAATAATCTCTAAGATCTCTTTTAGCTCTTAACTTTCTAGGAGAGTCAAAAATTCTTTGTAGCACTCTTGAATGACTTATTTGGGGCAATGTGTATTCTAAGCTGCATTATTGGTATATTTTGTAATTAAAATTTATTTTGTATTACTGATGAGTATTAACCTTTAATTTTCATATTTCATGTGAGTTGTCTTTATTGAAGTTAGATGTTTGTCCTGGTGTCCCAGTTCTATTCCCACTTTCTCATTCGACTACATGCACAGTGTAAGAGGTTGGGTGCTGCTGACATTTAAGGCATGTAAAAAGGCATGCAAATTATTTAGCTAGCTGAGTTTAGTCACTAGCAGGTAGTAATCATGAGCCATTGTGCACATTGGATGACAACTGCAAAAATACCTGACTTGTATCTTTCAAGTACCTGACAAGCTACTCAAATATTCTGATCCTCCATGTTGTCACCTGAAACAAAGCTTCATTACTGAAGGATATGGGTCAAGGGGTAACTGGTCATTCACTGGGATAGTCATGATACTCATTTATTTCCCAGTATCGGTCACATTTGACATTCAGCTGGAGTGATGGCAGAGGTAGATAATATCGGTCTTTCAGTGTATGCTTCATGGAAGATAATGATGGTTTGCAGCTATTATGTTCAGATGGGCCTTAGAAAATAGCCTACTAATTAAATGACTAAATCAAATAAAACTACACATTTTAAAATTTCTCCTTATTTAAACTTAGCAAATTATATTTTTTGATCTTCTATACTGAGTTTCTGACTTACTCATCTCAGCACAATTTGTGTATATCCGAGCTTTGAGTGGAACTATATACTTCTATAATACTTCTATAGAATGTGAATATTTTTACACATTGCTTATGGAACACTTGACTTCTTGAAATTCTCATCTGATTTGCTTTGTTCTTACACAAATTACATGTGCTATATATTTATACATCGAAACAAAGCCACTTTTCCAAACGGGAAGTTCTCTTACCATGGAAGTGTGATCCAGTTATCTTTGATATTTCATTTATCTTAAATATCTTTTAGCAACACACATCTTAGAAAGTGTTGTCATTTATTATAAGGTAATATATTTTAGGTGAATTTTTATATTTCCAGAAATCTATTTTTTCCACTCTTCACTAAATGAACTCAGAGTTGGTTACTCATACTAAATGCTCTGGCTAAACATCAATGAACAGAAATCATTTATCAGTCTAAACCAACTTTATATGCATTTATAAAATATATTCACTTTCATATAAAATTTTACAATTCCATATATATTAAAGCACTGTCTAGACTCAAAATCACTAAATTTGAAGTTTCTATGCAATATAATAACTTACTCCTAAAATGGGAGGTTTATACAATACTACAAAGGAAAATCATAATTGGACCTTATGGGTTTTATTTGCTTTTTTGATGTTTTTTCTTTTCAGGATTACAGACAATAAGTCTTACTGTTTTTCAAATTATATCCTTATTTGCTAATTTGATTTACAAATGCGCATGATCTTTGAGCCAAAATGCTTGCCCATTTTCTTTGCATCATGCCAATGTTTACGCAGCTAACTTAACTACTTAGATACTTGCCACGTACAGTCTCTAGCTCTTTTAGTTTATGAGAAGCTACAATGGAAGAAATGTGTGACTTGCATTCACAGTACTGTGAATCTGTTCACTCACTGAAATTCACTAAAAACAGAACCTGTTTTCAGCCATTCCTTATTTCAATCTGCATTCCTTGTCTGAATAACTGTAATAAAATAGGACAAAACGAATTTTGATGGGCAATTTCATCATAGCCCATCTGTTTGGTTATGCTGGGAGGCAGGAATCTAGTCTTATCTGTCCTGCTGTTTGTAGGGCTGTCTTAATAAAGTTTGGTGAATCAGAACTACAAGGTATTTCATTTACTTCTATGTGTATTCCTGTGTCTTGACTTTCCTTACCCTGCCCTTCATAGTGGAGTTAAAGCAGGAATCTAGCGGTATCAGATATAGGAGTCTAAATGAGGTTGGAACTAGACCGGATGTCCTATTCAAGGTAGTCTTGAAAATAGAGCACCAGTGGGACAAGTCCCAGGTATCCACTAGAGAAAAGTGAAATTCAAACACTAGGAAACCAAATATATACTCCAAGTTCAAATGACAAGAAAAAATTAAAGTGAAGTTTCAGAGCCAAGAGTGAGCAGGTGGGCAGAGACCAGATCAGCACTGGAGCTGATCATAATCCAGCAGGGAGGATTGCTGCCTGTAGCCATGGTTCCTGGAACTACTGTTCACGAACTGGAGGCTTCCTAGAATTGAAAGATCATGAAAATGTGGACAACTACCTTAAGAGGTAAAACGAGGCAAAGGCGAGACTTATGGTCATCTCTTACCTTCCTGGTAAAATTTCTCAGATCATCTGATACAATGTAAGACAATCTGCTTGTGATCCATAGGCCACTCATTCTTCCTCCAAAATGGCCTTGTACATGTTATTATATTTTATTTGAATGTAAACACAATTACCAAGCAGTAAATAATGATTTTCCTTACCCATTGATTAGTGCATGTTGATGCTGAAGATGCATTGATTTGTACAAGCGTAGCTTGAAATGGAGCAGATGGGTATGTAAAGGTTTACTCGAAATCAATGTGAATTAGATTGCTGCTCCTCAGTAAAATGAATTATAAGTTAGAGTGGCTATTTTCTTTAACTTAATGTAATAGAATGCTGTCTAAGCCAATCTGGTAAGGTAGACTGACTGAAAATGTAGCCTTTGATCTCAAAAACAAGCATTCCCAAAGCAACATGATTTAATGAGCAAAGACAATATTATGTCTAAGAAAATGTAGTCAAGGCATTTTAGCAAATGTCCTGGAAAAACGACGATAAACTTGTTTTCTTTTAAAAAAATAATCATGTTCTTTCGAGCTATACAGTATTACACTGACTGCTTTTCTTCCTTGAGTGTTTGTAAATATTCACATAGACATATGTTACAGTGGTTTAATCACTGTACTGCTCACAATGCAACAGTGCTGATGGATAGCTTTTGTTAAAGAAATATCATTAACATTTATATCCTTGTTTACTGCTGTTGCTTACAATGTAAAAAAACTATAATCCATTTATAGTCCACTGGCTGCATATTCAGGCTTTGTTCATTCCTTTAAAAAGAATAGTCCAGCCATTCATGTTCCTGAAATATTAAGGGAATAGGCCATTCTTTGTCCAACTTCTTAAATAGATATTTGAGTTTCGGAAAAACCATGGGGGAGAGAAAGGTGTCAGAGGAAGTACCACAGACTGTGATTTATCCCAATATAGGGTGCTGCTTTCGCAGAAAAGCGAAAAACATTCCCAAATAAGAGTATCTTTTTGTTTTTCCACTGGAATTATTCCTCAGATGGCTTGTGCCTGTTTTTAGAGGGATACAAATTTGCAACAGTGTACCTATGTGTGGATGGATGTCTCATAAGTCTATTGTCATAAATGTGACTATTCAGTATATCTTTATTGAGCACATATGTTGTACCAAGTAATATACTGTGTACTAGAAATTTAAAGAAATAGAAAGCAGAGCTCCTGCTTTCGAGGAACTCAGTTTGATGTGGCACCATGATAGCTCTCAGGCAATTTAAGTCTATACAAGAATTCAGAGAAAGAAGGATGAGATTAATCCAGACAAAAAGGGTTGAGGCATTTGACTTGGGATTATAAAGATGAATCATACTTTAGAAGCATGGGGAAGGGGAGTGAAGATGGGGTTAGTTAAAAACCTAGGAAATTTGAAAACAAAAAATGAAAATACAAAGCACAATTTGGAAAGATGGGTTATGTAAAACAATTGGAGCATGGAGTGAGTGGTGGGGAAGAAAGTAAAGTGATCTTGCATAGATAGCCTAATTTCCCTACATATTTTTCAGACTAAACACCCAAAAAAACACCTTATTTTTGTCTGATATTTAAGTTATGTTTATAAAGATCTTATTGAGCAGGATGTGATCAACACTGCTGCTATTACAGAGCATTAGGGGCATATCGTACATTAATTTTTATGATGTATCCGTATACGGTTTATATGAATATATAGCATAAACGTTTCCTTCAAGATTGGTATATGTGTAACCTAAATTAGTCTCTAGTTCCAATTCCGATACTGTTTAAGTATGTAACATTGGCTAAGTTATAACATTTCTAAAATGTAACTCGACGGTCTATAATTCTTTCAGCCAAAACCTTTTGGAGTGATCTTATGACTTTGTGATTCAAGGCTGAATATTTGGAATCAGACTGTCCTGGATTGAAATCCTATCTCTCCTGCTTGCCAGTTGTGTAAGCTTTATCATTTTGCTCTAATACAGTGTATTCTGTAATCCTCAAATCCCTCTTATATAAAACTAAAAATAGTGTCTATCTCATAGGATTGCCTTTAGATTTAGTGTAAAGCGCTTAGCCCATTTCTGTCACACAGCGAGTACTTTAGCAGATGCTGCTTATTACTATTGTGTGATTCCATACTGATTAGTAAAAGAATCATATCCACTTAATTTCTGGGCCTTTGAATGTCAAAAACTAGGCCTGTGTCATTCTAATAAGCATGATTCAGCTTTTTAAATCAACATTATTCACCTCAGCCTTGGGCAGTGATTCCTCATGCTTGAATTTTAGTTCTGGCTTTCCTAAGACTTTACAGTTTAGCTTCTGGCACTCTTTCCAAGCCTCATTTATTTTGGAAAACTAATATGACTCATCACTCAAGGTAACTGGCCCTGGACTGCTATACTTGATTTAGTTTGCCCACAGTTCTTGGTAAAAGATCCTGCTACTTCTAAGCCCAGTCCCATGGATTCAGCACTAACTAAGCTATCGCTTCAGACATAGAAGAGTAAAGAACAAAGAGTAAAGTAGGCAATGAAGATAAATAAACAACTGAGTGTCCACAGGAACTGGTGGCACCCTATTTTCACAAAAGAATTGGCATTAAGAATTGGAATGGTCCTTGGAAGTTTCTATTCTAACACATATCTTCAGAGTATAAAAAATGATCACAAATTCTATCCCCACCCCCACCCCACCCCACATCAAGAAGTGAGTCTATCTAGTTTCTTGCTTCTTGAGTCTGGACTAGTCTTATTACTTGCTTTTCTGACATACATGACATAGAATAAAATAGGGTAGGTTTTGATTCTCAGACTGAAGATTTGTATATTTCATCTCTTTCTCTCCCCCACCCCCACCTCTCCTTTCATCTTTTCCTCTCTCTCCCTCTTTCTCTTTTTCTCTCGGAGAATGTTTAGCATATGAACAAGCCAGTTTAACCTATTGGTGGGTGAGAGACCATGTGTAGAGAGGTCCCATTCATCCCAGTCTTTCTAGTCAAAGTCATCTTAAAGTAGCCAACCCCCACCCAACCCAAAAGCTCTTGCCAAATGCGAGAGAAAACTTGATATACAAGAAGAAAAAATAAAGCCCAGCTAAGCCCAGACAAATTGTTGACTTACAGAATTATGAGCTAAAAAAAACTGGTCATTGTTTTATGCATTAAGTTTTGGGTAACTGCTATACTAAGCAATGCATGAATCACCTCTAAAATACTGCCTACAAGTGGCCAACTAGCTATTGCATTAAGGAAGAAATTCTTTCTCCCCACATTCATTTTTCATGAGTGAGGATACCATATGGCTCAATAATTAGCATAGGTCAACCTTTCAAACCCTTTAAAGTATTAAAGTAATTACGTGAGTTTTCATTATAACAGATTTAAATCACAAATGAAATTGTCAGTTTATTTTTGAGTTACCAAATTCCTTACACAGCTTTTAAAGTTTCATTGTACACACTGTTTTGCTTTCTCATTTACTTTAACCCAGAAATACTTTCTAAGCTTAAGTGCATTCAAAACTTGTTTTTTCTCACCTGATTCTACTGATCTCTGGGATTTGTTATTTTCAGAATCCATTGTTTGTTTTTCTAACTTTTTCTTGCACTGTATTACCTTTGTTGGCTTAAAAACCCAATAGGCTTGGTAAGCCAGATGTATGCCTGTCCAACCAGCTTACCCCAGTTTGAATCACTGCTCTTTCATCTTCCCTGCCTTCCCAGTATGGCTTAGATGTTCTCAAGCCTTGGCTTGCTTCCAGTCTTTTCAGAACAGTATTGTGAATTATGTCTATAGCATTTGTTTTAACTTTTTTTTGTGGAGCAGGGGGAAGCTCAAATGTTCTGATTATTTATTCTGTAGATTTCTGCAGTGGACCAATGAGGATTCTGCCTGTCATAGTTATCTCCATCAATCCATCAGCTAATTGCATGACCTTTTCTTAAAAATGCAATTTTGTTGCAATCACTGTTCTGCACACTCTGACCCACTATGGTGATGAAAGAAAATTAAACCACATTCCAAAATATGAAAAAAAGCAAAGAGCAGTATGATGAAATGAAATGGTTATGTCTATATGCTGAAATGTAAATGTGGGCAAATTTTTTTTCTGTAGGGAGTTTTTATGTGAAGCTCTTTTGGAATAAATATAAAAGATAAAGACTGGAGTTAAATAGAAGTGTTGAATTGACTCCCCAGACCTATGCCTTCCATGTCATGTTTATGCAATTGTGTTTTAAGTCAATGTCTATATTCATCTGAAAATATCACCCAAGTGCTTTATCCCATCTACAAAAAGAATCATATTTGAGAACTGCTCAGTGGGTAGGCATAGACGTCTTAATCCCTGTATAACTTTGAGATGAAACTATCTAGGGGGTCTAAAAAGTGAAAGTCTCCAACATATACCTTTCAATAATTATTTTTTGTGTTAAGAACATTAAAAATCCATCATCCTTGAATTAAAAATTGCATGAGCTAAAAATCACACGGGTTATATATTGAATGGAATAAAATGAGAAGTATATTACATTGACCAGAGATAAGATACTGTTGTATTATCCTTACAGAATTTAAATGAAATCGTAATTTCTATTTATAGGCAAGCTATATGGTATTGAGACAAGGAAATAATTTATAACTCTTATAGTTATAGAAAGGTTATTTCTAATTTTATCTCATGGAGTTAAAATAGAAACTTAATTTAAAGTTAATCTCACTTTTGGGAGTGTAATAGTGCAACCTCTTTGTTAGCAAGAATATATTTAACCTAACTGTATAAGGAATTAACACATTGTGTAATATCACTTATCCTGTAGGAAATCATCAAAATTTGATGACTATGGAAGACTGGCTTTACAAGTTCAAGGGAGAATATCTCGACTCCAGTAAATTCCATCAAGACTTAGAACAGTGTAATGAGCAGTTAGAAAGTATAGCAAATTCATATCCTTAGGCTGCTTTCGAAGTATATCAGTGAAAATGAAATCAGACTTTTCTTAAAATGCTGTTTTCTAACACAGTATTTTAGAAATAAACTTTTAATCTGTTTTCTTATATGACTACTAAGTATTGTTATCCTTCACTTTTGTTGTTTGTTTTGTTTTGTTTTGTTTTGTTCTGAGACGGAGTCTCGCTGTCTCTCCCAGGCTGGAATGCAATGGCACGATCTTGGCTCACCGCAACCTCCACCTCCCGGGTTCAAGCGATTCCCTTGCCTCAACCTCCCAAGTAGCTGGAATTATAAGCTCCCACCACCATACCTGGCTAATTTTTGTATATTTAGTAGAGACGGGGTTCTGCCATGTTGACTAGGCTGGTCTTGAATTCCTGACCTCAAGTGATTCACCCGCCTCAGCCTTCCAAAAGTGCTGGGATTACAGGCGTGAGCCACCTCACCAGACAGTTATCCTTCACTTTTTATGTACATTTGCATTCTTATACTTTTTGCAAAAATATAACTAAGTGCCAGTTTAGCACCTACTAGACAAACTAGTTCAACATCATTCAATTTTCACATGAAAATTAGAATCCCACCTAGTTGGGGTGATCTTCCCATTCTGCTCTTTTTTCTTTTCAAATGAGTAAAATCATTAACTTCATAGAGGCTTTATTTATCCATTTATCCTATTCACTGAACACTTTTACCAAGTATGTTACTACTTTAGTCTCTGGGTTTCTAAGAATAGATACATTTTTTCCTAAGCAGGTCACAATCAATTGTTGGATATAAATGATTTTCATACAACTAATTCCCAAGCATACCCTTCAATTTAAACCAGAGCAACACAGCTACCCACCCTCAAAGACAAAAGGAAAAATATATTTGTGCTCTATTTATAAATTGCCAATATTTTAAAAAGAGAATGAAAAACTTTGACCTTATGCTAGAACTTGCCATTTTTATTATAAAAATTCCACAATTTCATCTGTGCATTACTATGATTCATCCCAAAATTGTTTTAAAGGGCAAGTTTTCCCAATAAAATTAAGATTCAATTTGGAAACAATATATCTATTTTATAAAGTAGGGTGGACTTCTGTGACAAGATCATCCTATAGATGAATTGAAACTTGACTGAAATAAGGAAATGTTTCTTCACCAGGTTTATTCAGAGAAAGTGGAAACAGTCATTGACTTAGGGTTCCATTGTCTGCATTCTTTCCTGTTAGCTACTCAATAAATATAATTAGATTGATTAACTGACTAAACAAGTCTTACTGCATAAGAGGAACTATCTCTATAAAAGGAAATCTCTCTTAGCAGCCAAATTTTCTGAATGATGTCTTCAATGTGAAGAGTAATAAGTATTTTCCTCCACAGAAACCTGACCCAATATCAGCCTGGTGAAGAGACCTAGACCTCTGGCCATTAGTGTGAAGTCAATGCTATTGACAATCATCAAAGTCTTTCATCCTTTCCACTAGAGTACTTAAGAACTAAATATCATTGATGAGAACTAAAGCCTGTTGATGTGTTCCTGTAATTTTAATTAATAATACATTAAATTTTTTCCCTGATTGTGTGTACATATATCATTTAACATTGATTTATGCCAAAGCCATTAGGAAAGATTTAGTGTCATGTCACAGCTGAAGTTATTCTCTTTTCTTCTTCCTTACCCCTAAAAAATGTCCCAGATGCAGAAAGTCATAATCTGATATTCAGATATTTACATTTAAAAGGTTCCTATCTTTTAAAAAGAGTTTTCAAAGTTCTATATCTTTGTCTAAAATATATAGTTTAGAAAATATAATGTATATGTGTATTGCATATATGTATATTGCAAATTTAGGGATGTATATGTCACTCGCTATATATGTAATTAACATATTTAATCATGAGCACTATACCTTGCATATATAGCACAGCCTCAGACAGAAGTCATACCTAGAGAGGAGTGTGATGGAGACAACCAGAACCTCGTAACAAGATTGAGTAAACCAACTGACATCTTTTAGACTGAGATATCAAGTACAATGAGTTAAACTGTTAAAGCAAATTCAAATCTGCTTCAAGTGAGCATTAATTTTTAACATGTGTTATACATGTCACAACTTCTGAGCAGTGTTAATCAGGTGAGAATTCTTAGGTGAGAACTAAGGTTATATGTCAAGTGAGCAGGAATTGGTGCACCGTAGGAAGAATTCCTCTGTATGATGGACAGTTGGAGTCCAACAGTAATTACTGTGTGGAAAGTGATCACCAGAGAAGAGGGAAGGAGGAAAGTATAGTTACACAAAAAAGCAAGTCTAAGTTTCAATCAGGTGATCACAAATAAGTTAATTCCAAATGTCACTTGAGGTACAGGGACTCCAACAAACTGTGTCAAACATTTAAGGTGAGCATATAGGGACTGATTAGACTGGATTGTGAATGATACATAAAGGAAGAAATACCATGGAATACTCTCCCTTAGACCAGGTTGGACACTGGAATGAATGGGTTTCATGGTTGCTACTTTTTATGTTCATTATTTTAGTTAAATAAACTCCTTTTTTTTTTTTTTTTTTGAGACGGAGTCTCACTCTGTTGCCCAGGCTGGAGTGCAGTGGCACAATCTCGGCTCACTGCAAGCTCCGCCTCTGGGGTTCATGCCATTCTCCTGCCTCGGCCTCTCCGAGTAGCTGGGACTACAGGCGCCCGCCACCACACCCGGCTAATTTTTTTGTGTGTGTTTTTAGTAGAGACGGGGTTTCACCGTGGTCTCGATCTCCTGATCTCGTGATCCGCCTGCCTCGGCCTCCCAAAGTGCTGGGATTACAAGCGTGAGCCATCGCGCCCCGCCAATAAACTCCTTTTTTAAAACAAAATTGAAATTATATAACAGGGTAAAAATAGAATTCACTTTATACAGTGTAGAGAGTTTCTGGTTATAAAACAGCTGAGATGTAAACCATAAATGAAGAGATAAAACATAAGCGATTCGAACATAAGCAAGATCATTCTAAAAATAACTATCAGGGAACAAGGGAGTTCAAGATGTTAAGATCACTTATCTATGTGGAAAAATGGATGATAACTTTATCAATCCCCTCTCTAGAAATGAAAACAAAGAAAAAGATTAAAAAATGAAAAGGTTATTAGCAAATGGTCCAGAAGTAGGCCAGGCAGTAGAAAGCATAATTTTGTTAGCCATTAGTTACACAGAGTAGGTTATGTATGTCCCTACATAGGAAATCATAAAACATACCTGAAAATCCTAGCTGGCATTTCCAGCAAATTGTGAGAGAACACAGTTTACATTCTGAAACCCAAGAAGCATTGTTTTTTTAATGTTATGTACCATTTCACTACTTACCATTTCAAGAATATAAAATAACAATAGAATTGGCCGCCTCATTCTGATATTTTAGAAAATTCCACATTTTCACGGTTCCTATTGCAAACAAGAATAAAATCTTTTGGCAGAGCCTGACTATAAAAAGATCTAGAAGCTATTCTTGTAATGTAAAAAAAGACTATGTTTTTATGACCTTGCCAATTTCTCTATTGATAAAGAGTAGGAAGTGTGGATATGATCTATAAACATATTTTTAAATGACAGGCATAAAGAATTCTCTGAAGCAGAATAATTTATAGAACAAAAGCAGTTAAGGATGAAAACATTTATCATGGGAAATGGGAATACTGTGAGGGAAAAAAAAAGTTCAAGAATAAAGTATGATTTATGATAGAGATTCTCACAATATTTTCAGAACTATAGTTGAATAAAAATATGTAGTATTTGATTGAAAACCAAAACAATGAATTAATGTAACTAGAAAAGTTTGGGTTTGGCCCAGCAATGGACATTGAAATGTGAGTATATTTTTAGAATAAACATCTGTATATAGCTCCAGTGAATTCACTTTGATTAAAAGATAATGGATAAGTTGGATAAAATATGTAAAAAAAAAAATTCTCTGGCTCTGATGACAAAAAGGCAGTTTCACAGATTTGCTATCAGAAATTACTTTTTCATAGAAACCTACATATATTTCCTTTTCTTTTATTCTGATATGAACTTCTCATGCGAGGCTAGGCAGTGCGAAGGCCAGTATAGCTCAGACAAAGCTGACCACAGCATAGAAAAACCCCTGCCAACACTGAGGTAGTAGCAGATCCCTCTATGGGGGTGTGACTGACCACTTGCAGGCCTGTCTTTCCCAAAGAACCATAGGTGCCACTTCTGTGGGATGAAGGCCTTTTTTAATGGAGAATATCTAGTCAAATGTCTCCCTAATATTACCTTCATTGTTCGTAGAGTAAAATGTAAAGGGTTTTAACTTCAGAGGAATTGTGCATAGGCAGGCAGGTGGGTGAAGTTGACCTAATGCAGAGATGGGGAAACACAGCTCAGGGGTCAGGTTTGTCATCTCTTAATTCTGTTTATGCCATTGACTTGTTATTGGATGGTACACAGGTAATTGATTTATCTGGGTAAGTTTTCTTATTACTAAAATGAAGTTAACATCTGCATCATACAGTTATAGGAACAGGGCCTGGGACAGAGGAAACTCTTGGTAAATGTTGGCTATTGTAATTATTACCTTAGTATGACATCCTCCCAAATTCTTCATAACATCTCTTACCAGTTACCAAAAAGTTAAGGGGTAACAAGATCCTGCTGGGGTACCATTCTCCTTGACTTCCTTCAAAGGTCAGATTTTGCTGGCCTTAAATCACAAGTCATCAGTAAATGCACCATTGTGTTCCAGAATTGTAAAGAATCTAGTGGAGGCTTTAAGAAGACACCAAGTTGTTGTTGTTGTTATTGGTGTTTTCAGGATTATACTTGATTTAGTCAAGACAGATTTCTTGTGATGTAGGTTCCCTGTCTTGAATAAATAAGTACAATCCTGGAAAAAAAAGGTTTCAAATAATGGTAATATTAGGGAGAAATATAAAAAATTTAGGGAGCCCTAAAAGCCTGAGATAGAATTGGTTTCAGATGACACTAAGTAACTTGGATTTCCAAGGTACTTTGGGAGAGGCAGCATAGCACTATAGAAAGAGCACAAACTTTGTAAACAGACTGGACTAAGTCCTGCTCACTTACATGTAACCTGGGGTAAGATTCATTTATAGAAGCTTCAATTTTCTTGACTGACATAATACATATGTGCCTGATTTCTGTGAAAATTAAGAAATGCATGTACAATACCAAAATAATACTTCTATTCGGTGTCAGCTCTCAGGAAAGGAAAGGAAAGGAAAATCAAAGACCTCTGTTTAAGCATTGCAGGTTTGCTGATACCATGTCAGTACCACACATAGCTCCTTCAAACCATTTGAGTAATTCTTAGATCCTGGGTTCTCTTGGGTTCTATGGTTTGAATATTTGACCCCTCCAAAGTTCATGTTGAAATTTAGTCCATCCATAAGGGCAAAGCCCTCATGAGCCAGTCTCCTCTTAAAGTGCCACAATGGAGATTAAGTTTCAACATGAGGTTTAGAGGGGGCAGATATTCAAATCACAGCAGGCTGCTATAACAAAATACCATAGACTAGGTAGCTTAAACAACAGAAATTAATTCCTCAAAGTGCTGGAAGCTGAGAAGACCAAGATTAAGGTGTCAGTGAGGTTTCATTCCAAAGCATCTTCTCTTGGTTGATAGGCTTCCTGCTGTGTGCTCACATGAATTCTTTACAATGTGTGTAGAGGGGGAGAAAGATATTTAAATTTCTGCCCAATCTCTTGAAAGATCACGTTGGCTTTCATCTCATAATTCTCACCTGATTCATACTGTTCAGAAGTCTTAACATACATAATCCATTTTAGAAATGATGTGGCCACGAATCCTATTGGATTGGAGCCCTGCCCTGAGATTTCATTTTTTAATTTTCCTCTGAAAGGCTCTATTTTCAAATATAATCATATTGGGGTTAGTGTTTCAACATATGAAGTTTAGTTGGGGACGCAAGTCAGTCCCATTGAAGCTAATAAGGCATAATTACTGAGGGGGATTTATATATAGGTAGAAAAGTAGAATGGGAACAGATCTTGAAGGTCTTCTAGACTAGTCTAAGGAGTTTGATTTTATCCTAAGAGATCCAAAAATCATTGAACAGGTTTAAAACAACAAAGTCTGATTTGCATTTTTCAAAAAATTACTCTGGTGGCTATGTGGAATATTAGATGTAAAGAAGAAAAAGCATAAACAGGAAAACTAGTTAAGACTACTTCACAGTCAAAAGATAACTTGGGTGAGGACAGCAGTAGGAGAAATGGCGTAAGTGAAATGGGCTAGGATATGACATAGAGTCAACAGCGTTTTTGAATAAAGTTAATGAAAGGGAATGATGAAATAAATAGAAGCACAAAGTCTTCTAAGTTTGTTATGAGCTGCTGTGTGGTTAGAGGTGCCATTTGCTAAAATGGAGAAGATTGAAGGAAGAACATTTTGGGGTTGGGTTGGGCTAGATGAAGAGTTTTGTTTTTAGATTTGTTGAGGTGCCCTTCTAGATATTCAAGTGTAGGTGTCAAATAGGCAGACTTATAAATCTTGAGTTAAGTTAGGCTTAGTGTTAACAACTTAAGAGTTATAGATAATATTTAAATCCATATAACAATTTGAAAATTATAGCTATTATTCAAATCCATTGGACTAAATGAGATGCCCTAGGAAGAAAGTTTCCATTAAAACAAAAGAGTCTCAGAATTGAGTCTCAGGGCACAACATTTAGAAGGCCAACATAAGAGGAGGCACCAACAAAGAGAACCAAAGATGGCTGTAAAGAGAGAAAATCAGAAGAATGTGGTGTCATGGAAGCCAAGAAAAGATAAGCTGGCAAGAAGGGAATAGGCACCTGGGTGAAATGTTGCTGAGAAGGGAAGATGAAGACAAAGAAGTGACTATGAGATCAGGTTACATGGAAGCTATTGGTGACTTTACTTAGAGGAGTTTCAATGGAGTAGTGTAGACTGAAGGCAGAAAAGAAAGTGTGGAAATGGAAAATGACAACATAGGCTAGTGTCCCTTAACCCCAGATCCACCCATGGAACTTTAGAGAATTTCCAATACCTGATCCCATACCAGAAGTAGAGGGATGAGCTTGAAAGTATTTTTGAAGCTGGAGTATTTTTAATGAGTTTCCAGCTAATTATAATATTGCTGCCAACGTTGTGAATCACTATTATAGACAAATGTTTCTAGAAGTTTTTGAGTGTGTGTGACAGCAGAGGGGTGACCATGTGGCAAGAAAAGTATATGTTATTACTGTAGTTTTGATTGTATTTTTAATAGGAAATACAAGAGGCTATTATGAATTCATGAGGAAAATCCTGTAGAAAGGAAGAGAAACTGATGATTCAGGATTAAGAGGAAACCATAGCAAAAGGAAATTTCTTGAGGAGGGCAGAGGGGACAGAAACTCTGCATAATTTTAGAAATCATATCTGATGGTAACAAGGGTGGGCATTTTCGTTTTCACCACTGGAGGAACTCAGCTTGCTTGGTTTGCACCTATACTCCGATCCTGAGTAGGGAAAGGTTGAAAACAAGGCCTTAAGCTTTTTGTGTGTGTGTGTGCTTAAATTAAATCTTAATTTCCCATAGAAACATTAGTCTTTTGGAGTCATTATGATCAGGAGGTAAGTCAACATACACATAAAAATACTCACCTATCCTTTATTTAGTTAAATAAGAATGAACAAACAATCCATTAATCAATTTAATACAGAGCTTTCCAAAGTTTAAAAACACAAGTTTAACCACTTATACCTGACATAGACAAATACATAAATAAAATGAAAATTCATTGCCTAAACTGATATTCAATGAGTTATTACAACATATTAGGAAGAGATGCTCTCGTCAAGAATGGGAAATAAAGGTTACTTTTCAGTGAATACTACAGAAAGCTTTGAAGATTCTAAAGCTTAATGTCTTTATAAAAAGTCTTTTTTCAGATTGTAAAGAAGTTACCTGGATTTGTAAAGAAAAAAAGTGGTTTAATTCAACCTCCAGAATCCACCAAATTGAGATTTTATTGTCACACCATTTTGAAATTTGTCTAGTTCAAGAGAGGAATAGAATTTGCTCAGGGTCGTAATCCAAAGAAGTCATGACCTCAGCATATGGAAAAATCCTCTAATCCCCCTGATGTACTGATTGATTTGTGCGGCTGCAAATTTTTCCTAACAACTAGAGGCAATAGAAAATAGATTTACGGTCCTTGGAGCCCTATTAAGAAATAAGTTTGCATTCAGATACCTATGTACAATGTCATTTGTAATAATACTTGAACACAGATAAAATCTAACAATCAACGATAGGGGACCAATCAACTAAATCATGATACTTAGATTATGATACAGCCATTGAGATATTTACAAGGTGTCTTTTATTAAGAAATTTCTTAGGAAGTGAGATAAAATATAAACACACAAAATACAGTATGTTTTTAGCTAGCTGAAAAAGACATACAAAATATATATCAAAGGTAATGTTACATAGGCTTATTTTTGGGTAGCGAAATTGTCTGTGATTATTACTTTTTATTCTTTCAGCATATTTGACTTTTCACAGTGTGCTTACATTGCTCTGTTTGAAAAGAAATCATTACTTTTATACATAAACTTAAATCATGAAAATTGTATAAACTCCATTTTTTTTCTGTTTTCAATATGATAATTTTAAAATAAGTTAAAAGATAAACTCAATTTTTTATTTAATCATTAATACTCTGTCAAAAGAATTCTTAGAACACTTTCCTTTTTAGAGGACACTATTCTTAGGAGCTAATTTGTCCGGAATTGGTGGGTTCTTGGTCTCACTGACTTCGAGAACGAAGCCGCGGACCTTCGCGGTGAGTGTTAAAGCTCTTAAGGTGGTGCGTCTGGAATTGTTCGTTCCTTCTGATGTTCGGATGTGTTCAGAGTTTCTTCCTTCTGGTGGGTTCATGGTCTCGCTGGCTCAGGAGTGAAGCTGCAGACCTTCTCAGTCAGTGTTACAGCTCTTAAGGCTGCGCGTCCGGAGTTGTTCGTTCCTCCCGGTGGGCTCATGGGCTCGCTGGCTTCAGGAGTGAAGCTGCAGACCTTTGCGGTGAGTGTTACAGCTCATAAAAGTGGTGTGGACCCAAAGAGTGAGCAGTAGCAAGATTTATTGCAAAGAGCGAAAGAACAAAGCTTCCACAGTGTGGAAGGGGACCCGAGCGGGTAGCCACTGCTGGCTCCGGCAGCCTGCTTTTATTCTCTTATCTGGCACCACTCACGTCCTGCTGATTGGTAGAGCGGAGTGGTCTGTTTTGACAGGGCGCTGATTGGTGCATTTACCATCCCTGAGCTAGACATAAAGGCTCTCCACATTCCCATCAGATCAGTTAGGTACAGAGTATGGACACAAAGGTTCTCCAAGGCCCTGCCAGAGCAGCTAGATACAGAGTGTCGATTGGTGCATTCACAAACCTTGAGCTAGACACAGGGTGCTGATTGGTGTGTTTACAAACCTTGAGCTAGATACAGAGTGCTGATTGGTGTGTTTACAAACCTTGAGCTAGATACAGAGTGCCGATTGGTGTATTTATAATCCTTGAGCTAGACATAAAGGTTCTCCAAGGCCCCACCAGAGCAGCTAGATACAGTGTCGATTGGTGCACTCACAAACCTCGAGCTAGACACAGGGCGCTGATTGGTGTATTTACAATCCCTGAGCTACACATAAAGGTTCTCCACATCTCCACCAGACTCAGGAGCCCAGCTGGCTTCACCCAGTGGATCCCCCACTGGGGCTGCAGGTGGAGCTGCCTGCCAGTCCTGCATGCGCTCGCACTCCTCAGCCCTTAGGTGGTCGATGGGACTGGGCGCCGTGGAGCAGGGGGTGGCGCTCGTCCGGGAGGCTCGGGCCGCACAGGAGCCCATGGAGGGGGTGGGAGGCTCAGGCATGGCGGGCTGCAGGTCCCAAGCCCTGCCCCACGGGAAGGCAGCTAAGGCCCGGTGACAAATCGAGCGCAGCGCCGGTGGGCTGGCACTGCTGGGGGACCCAGTACACCCTCCGCAGCTGCTGGCCTGGGTGCTAAGTCTCTCACTGCCCGGGGCCGGCAGGGCCCGCAGGCTGCTCCAAGTGTGAGGCCCGCCAAGCCCATGCCTACCTGGAACTCCAGCCGGCCTGCAAGCGTCATACGCAGTCCCAGTTCCCGCTTGCGCCTCTCCCTCCACACCTCCCTGCAAGCTGAGGGAGCCGGCTCCGGTCTTGGCCAGCCCAGAAAGGGGCTCCCACAGTGCAGCGGTGGGCTGAAGGGCTCCTCAAGTGCTGCCAAAGTGGGAGCCCAGGCAGAGGAGGCGCGGAGAGCAAGCGAGGGCTGTGAGGACTGCCAGCACGCTGTCACCTCTCACTAAGATAACTGAAATTATATTTTGGTTTTAAAAAGTCAAAATATTTTAACAAGTATTTTAACATCAAAGTCAATTAGGGTACTGAAAACTTATATAAAAAATGAATCATGTGCAAAAATACTTCCTCAGTTTTCATACATTTTATGGTAAACCTTCAACACTTATTTATTCCAGATGCTAAGATTAAGACATCTGGTACAGGGTGAGGAAACACTATTTAAAAAGAAAAAATACATTGAATTTAGTTGTGCTAGTAACCAAATTAAGTATAAGAAATATTATAACAAAACTGAGGTTGTATTATATGTATGTACTTGCCATTTAAATTGAGGCTTGAATCATAATGGCACCAGGATTTTCTGTTCCCTTCATCTTTGATTCTGTCTGTCCATGTCTTGATCATTCAAAACCTTAAAGATAATTTTAAATTCAAATTCAAAACCTTGAGAGCTGATTGTCTGGTTCAGGCCTTCAATCTGCTAAGAAAAATGACATCCAAAAAGATATATTATTTGTTGAAGACCATATAGACAGTAAGGGATAGAACAGATAACTTCATCACTGGACTTTTTGCCCTCAAAAGATCTTGTATAAAAATCAGACCTGCTTTTAAAATAAAAGAGCATCCCATGTTTCCACTGCTTTTTATATTGTCTTACATCATCAGTAAGTCAAAAGACATAAAACAGGTTTTGATTGCAGAATAGTAACAACAAACCTTTTCCCATATTGGGCACAAGTCTTTCCTTGGCCTTTGTAATAGCCACTTAACGGGTGTGGCAGGAGTGGAGTACTGTTTTAAGGACTAAGGATTCTTACAGAGTGTGAACAATAACAAAGATACTCAGAGCTTTGTGGGTTTTATGTTTTGCTTTATTTAAGATTTCGTACTTCTGAGTGCTATTTTTTGGTCTCAAGAAGTGAGGCTAAAGTTGTGTTCAAAATTTGCTACAACTCCTCAAAGCCTTTTGTGAGTGCCTCCTTCAGACTTGTCAACTGAGACAGTTCACCAATTATAACACGAAGCACTGTCTTTATTCCCAGCCTTCTTCCTTTACCGGCTTCCTTCCTTCTTCACTCTTGTGCAGTATAGAATTGATGTTGTGACTGGGAGACTGAAATCTCCATTTTGCAAATTGGTAATATGATTTTATCTATATTGCTGAAAGCCATTGAGATATAGGGTAAATTTCTAATATTCAGTAAGCATCATTAAGATATTTTATCTAGATATCCCTTTGTTGAAGAAGGAATACTTATATATTATTAATCTGGAGAAGTTGTGGTAGTTGTTGTTTTTCAAATCTTAATTAAGCATTATTGCCTTTTTGTCCTTAAAAGCATATGGGGAGACAGTTATATGAGTTTTCAATGAAACGTGAGCTGATGGCTCTTTTTTAGTACAAGGAAAACCGATGAGCTGTTGGAAGAGTTAGAAGCTATTACCAGAGATAAGGCTCTAAATTAAAGCTGAACTATAAACTTCAAAATTGAGTAAGGAAAAAAAGGATGGGAGAACCATTACCTACCTAATTATGATGCAATTCATTGGCAAGTACGTAAAGTTGATTTCAAGTACTCTAACTATATCAGCAGAAGTTGTCGTTGCACATAATTGTTTCATTAGTTATGACTTGTAAACACATGGAAACATCATTCAACTGCCCCTTTTGCAGTCAAAGAAAAGTGTGGCTTCCCTGATGCTGCTTTCCTTTGCTCATTCCAGGAGGATCTAATTTAGAATGTCCTTCTTTGCTCATTGGGCGCTTGCTTCCAATGAACAATAATGGACGGAAAGAGATGTAACCACTAGCCTGGGAAATTTATCACTGAAAAAGGGCAACAGGAACGTGGATACTAATGCAGGAAGACAAACAAACCCATGCAGCCACCAAGAGACTAGCTTGAGGAATCAATTTATTCTTCCCATTCTCATTCACCTCATGGGGGTCAAAACAACTTGACTTTAATAATGCAATTTTCAAATCACTTACAAATCACGCAGATTGTGGTCTTTCTGATATGCTCTTAGGAGAGCGACTGTTTTTTGCACCGAGGGAATAGCAAATCCGACTGCACGTATGCTTTTGAAGCAGCTTTAAGTTTTAAAAGGGAAAGGCTTCCATCTACTGGATACTTTGAGTAATAAAGACTATGAGAATCCACATCAGATTTCCTTTTGTGCCGGCAATGCATAACCTGGCATGTACACTTAGAGGTTTTATAATTCTTTTAAAATACATTTTATTGGAAGAATGTAGTTGTTACTGAATACATTCAGCTTTTACAAAATACAAAGCCCACATTATATCACAAAAGAGAGACAAAAGGAATATAATTTGCCCTTCTTTTCATTTGGAAACAACTGCATGGAAGAGTTAAATACCCAACAAAGACATTCTATTTGTTAAGAAAATCCACAACAAACATAGCTTTAACTGGAATATGAAGATGGTTGAAACAGAATGGGGTGTTTCAGTCACCTCACTTATTTTCTTTTCTAAAAATCGTATTACTTTTAATGAGCAAATCTCATCTTCATTAGAGTCCGCCTATTTTGAGTTCAGCTAATTCTATTTAATGACATATATTTTTGCTAATGTATTGCATTATATAGTCAGATAAGAACACGGGTCTTTTCCTGGGCATGTTTTGTTGATGGGATATATTTGAGCTAAATCATGTATTTCTTTCCTATAATCTTTTTTCAAGTCAGCACATAAAGATAAAAAATCATTTTTCCAGCAGATAGATTTTTTTAAAAGAATGTAAGAATTTAATGCCTTTATTTAAAACAAATTTAGTTAATAAATTTTTTAAAAGTACACAGAGTACAACATTTTAGTCTCTGAGTCTTAGTGAAATCTCTTAAATTTATATAAAAGTCAAAATTAATATCAAAATTATACTGAATATCTTTTATACCAAAGAAAACAAGCAAATTACAGGTTAATAATGTCAACTTATAACTAACTATGAGAATATTATGGCAAAAAGGACAAAATTTAAAAATCATGAGAATTTTTTTTAATTCAAACTCATTAATATCTAGGACAGTATTATTCGTGGGTTTTCCATGTTTCCATAAAGTGAGGTTGAAGAAATAAAGCAGAAAAATCTTAAGACTTGCCCCCTAAACTATAGTAAACATCTAAGGATTTGCAGATTCGTTCTCTCAGCTTTATTCCTTCCTTTATAAATTAATAAATATATAATCCCTCATACCTAGAAAAGACTCTTGCTAAAGCAGATTCTTGTCAGGGTTACTGTAGAACTTATTTTGAATATTCTTAGTACCAGAACCTGGAATATAATACAATGTTAGGATCTACCTAGTTCAGATATATCTTTATAATTCTACCTGCAGGATTACCTAAAATAGTACTTTTGAAAACAGTGAAATGATGTGCTGAGAATAATAGGCAACGTAAATTGTTCATATTTAAATATATATTAGCTTGGTAAGTATATACAACAAATATTACAGAAGATAATATGATAATTCCTCTTTGATAAGGACCAAAATCTTTTCATTCAGTGATATCTTCTCTGGGTTGTCTGAGTTCTGTTCATTGTCTTTTTTGTGACCAAGCTTTTTTACACATTTATAGCCCATGCTGATTGACAATGGAAATGTTTATTTCATTTTTGCGACTGAAAATTTCTTGGCATTTACAGAAGAAAGAAAGATAAGAGAGAGGATGGAAAGAAGGCAGGTGGGAAGGGAGGGAGAATTAGCCTTTTCTTTGCACTTGCTCCTCTAACTAAATCAAGCCCAGAACTTCGAAATATATATAATATTAATATATTATATATAATAAAGGAAGAACCGCTCATAGGCTTTAGTCCATGCATTCACCTCAAATTATTCAAATGAAACTTCACTAAAGCCTAGGGGAGAACACAAAGGAAATAAAAATGAAAAGTTACATTGGCGTAGTTAATCTGACTTAAAAATAATAGTTAATTCATTCATCATTTATTATCTAATATGTCCCAGGCATTCCTCTAGGTCCTAGGGATCTAGAAGTACATGAAACAGACAAAATATTTTTTCTTCATTGTACTTACCTTCTAGTATGAAGACAGACAATAAATAAGATAAATTATGATAGTAGCTGAGGAAATTAATAGATCATGAACAGGAACTGGGTGAAGAAGCAAAGTCATTTTAGATAGGGTAGTCAGAGAAGGCTTCACAGAAAGAGTTTAGTGTTTTGATCATATGATGCTGTGACCTAGAGGAAATCAAAGCTCAGTCTCTAAAGACATGCCACCCTTTTGGAGTACATTCCTTTTTGGCTGGATTATCTTGGCCTTCTTCCTTGTGACTACATTTATATGACCTCTGTCCTTATGGAGTGCCCTCAGCCTCATATACGCTACTCAGATTTCAGACCCACAGACTATTTTATCTTAAGTTCCTGTCTGGAGAATGAACACAGAGAATGCCAATTCTCTATAAAGGAAACACGCCACATTTAAGTACAACCCACATTGAAGAGGTTCACTGGGATGGCAGAAGGAGGTTGTTCTGCTATCCTTGCACAATATTCAGATTAAGAAGTGATCATTTATCACAAACGTTACTGAGACTCCTCGGTTGACTATCTTAGGAATGATTTGAGATGTGCAGCCTTGTGCCTTCACTTGAGACAATAAGGAAATACATAACTAATATTTTAAGTTAGGGAGAAGGACTTACTTTCACACCTCCTGCTATTAGGAAACGCTTGAGCTCTAGGAAATACATTTCAAAACCATTATGCATCTTCTCTGTTATAGGCAAGTAATTTAATGTAGTTTACACATGTACAGAATTGCATTTTATTCTGCCTATGTTTAACAATGCAGACCGCAGATTGGTTGCAACAATTTGCTGTCTTACAAAAGTATGTATCAAATGTGAATTTTTAAGTCACAGATAATTTTTCTTCGTACCCATTGACCAACCTCTCACATTCCTCCCCGCCCGATTCTCTGGTATCGACTCTTCGGCTCTGCTTCTATTATATTAAATCTTTTTTTTAATTTCACATATGAGTGAGATTAACCCTTATTTGATCATTATACAACATATATAGTATTAAAACATCAAATCGTACCCAAGTATTTACAATTACAATATGTCAGTGGAAATAATATATTTTTAAAGATACCTTTCCTTGAATGAACAATTGATCTGCACCATTTTGTCATGATGCCTCTACTTTGGCTTGGATTGTCAAGACTCTTCTCTGTTCATTTAAAATTTGATAAACTGTGACTTTAAAATGTTTCAGGCCCAGTCTCAAGGAAATTAAATGAAACCATAATAACGGCAGTAATTTCAGAGAACATAGAATATGTGGCTAGAAATACATAATGTGTGCTTAATAAATGATGCCTAGCCCTTTTAAAGTAGAAAACAAAACTACATTAACTACGATATTAAAAAAAAAAACTAAATGTTATGTCATTCGCTCATCTTAGTAAAGCAGTTAAAAATTTTGTATTTTCATATGATAATAAAGACATGTCATACTGACTAAGGACTACCAATATGTCTTAATAAAATAAACTCACCTTGCAAAATGCTATGTAGCTGTCTCTACTTTTTTTTTAGAGGCTTAAACTAGATTTTCATAAATCAGGTTTTATCAAATGTTCTTAACATTTTCTTAATCTCACTACAGACTATCTTTAATAGTAGATATCTTGGTTATGAAGCTATGAGTGAAAATTAAGATATTGCTTAAGTGCAAATAATTTTAAAGTAATTCATTTTTGGTCTATTAACATTGTCTAATAGTCTCTTACATACTCAGTTCCTTAGAAGGCTGTTTGATTCTCATGTATTTAAAACAAATAAACTTTAAAAGTAAATTATCTAGAAACTACTTAAAATGTAAAAACATACTGATGTTTTAATAATTAACGAGTAGTCCTATAATGTCTGTGTTCTTAAATATTGAAACTCAGCATTGGTTTACTGTCAAACAGATCTATAATTACACTATGTAGTAACTGTACAATTTTAATGCTGTTAAAATTTACGATGAATTCTGCAACACTGCCTTGCAGAGTAACTCTTAACTCAGTAAATACTGAATCCTGGGCAGGAAAACAATTGCAAAATTAAATATTGCATTTTAAAAGATTAAAGGAATTAAGATTACTGAACCCCATGAAAATATTAATAAAACGCTTATCTTAATGACTGTTATGTGAAGTAGCAAATATCTTAATCTATGACTAAAATCACTGAAAATTGCTTTCAAACTTTTTTAATCTAGCAGAAGAAATAAAATTAAACTTAAATATTTCCATTTATGTCTAAAAATTCAAAAGTGGAATAAATGAGACAGTAACCTGTTATTAGATTATGAAATACTTTACTGTAAAGTTTATGTAACTGAACAAAATGTATTTATCAGTTTTTTGACACGAGTTAACATTCTTTAACTCTCACTGTGCCAAATACTTTGTATATATCATTCTATTTATTTCCTCATAATAATCCCATGATTATTAAAACTTATGTTTTACCCTCCAAGAGTAAAGCAACTTATAAAGGGTCATATAGCTAGCATATGATGCACCTGAAATTCATACTCAGAGGGATCATTCACATGAATGAAATTAATAATCTAAGTCTCCATTGCTTCATGGTTCTCTGCCTAATGCTTTTTAGACTCTAGGATGACATTTTGGTAAAAGGTCATAGTGTAGCTTTTTTAATGTAGCCTTAAATAGTTATGTGTTAATATTTCCAAAAGTTCAACTCTTAAAATATTTTTAATGTATAAAGAAATTAAATGATGACCCAAACAACCTTATAGTCATCCTTCCAGAATTTTTTTCTTCATTTTCTGGGAGGTTTTCATAAGATGAAAAAGGACTTAATGCTATCAGCATCGAAAGACATTCCAAGTGAAATCTGCAGACACAAAGGGGCAACATATTGTCTATCAATATGTACAAATATGTGTGCTAAATTGCCACGAACTTGGTGGCTGAAATCCAGACATATTTATTATTTCTCAAGAGTCTAGGGATGGCCTAGCTGGGGCCTCTGCTTCAGGGTCTCTCACATGCCTGCAATTAATGTGTTGATGGGGGCTGCAATCTCATCTCATGGCTCAACTGGGGAAGAATCTGCTTCCAATTTTACATGTCAGAATTTAGTTCCTTGAAGATTGTCAGGCTGAAACCTTTAGTTTCTTGTCTGTTTGCAGCATTTTCTTATGTGGCCCTCTCCATACAGCAGCCTACAACATGGCAGTTTGCTTCACCAATGCCAGAAATGCAGAGTAAATAGAGTTCCTTCTAACAAGATATAATGTAATCATCAAAGTGACACCTCATCATTTTTGTCCTATTTTCTGGATTAGAAGCAAGTCATAGGTTCTACCCGTGCTCAAGGGCAAGGGGTCACACCTAGACATAAATATCAGGAAGTAGGGGTAATAGCCTTTTTAGAGTCTGTTTGCTACAGAAAATAATGTGGAACCAAATAAGTAAACAATCCTTGGAAATAACCAAATAAAAACCACTTTTTATCAATAAATTCCCAAACAAGTAAACCACGAGGCACTTTCTATAATGATCACCCACTCTTCTCTATCTCATTTCCCATACCTTTATATCTCAGCTCAAAGATCACTTTCCTCAGAGAAGCCTTCCCTGACCACCCCTTCCTGACCACCAGTAAATCAGTTGCCTATTCTTTGCATTTATTCTCTATACATCCCTCAAATACACTTGTAATCTCACAGTTGTTAATTTTTGTGTTGGCTATCTTATTAAATCCTGATTAAGCTGATGAGGAAAGAAACCGTATAGAGGTTTTGTGGAACATTGTATCCCCATCACCTAGGACAGTGTGTAACATAAGATGTACAACAAAACGTGAGTGAAGGAACAGATATTAAGGACACTAACCTGGAAGTCAGGAAACCAAGTTTCCAATGTGGGCTCTTTCACTTATTAGCTGTTCTGTTTCACCCAAGTCCAATCATATTTCCAAGCCTCAGGTTATTCATGTGTGAAAGGTCATTTTCTAACGCAGATGGTTAGAATTTTGATGTAATTTTTTGATTTTATACTGTAGTTAATAGTTACATTTTTACTGTATTGAAATTTGTTCCCCAGAATCTTTTGGCAGCTGCTGCCTTCATCTTTTGACCAGTGATTTTGAGATATGCCCAAACAGTTTGCAACAGGCAAATTTAGAGGATAAGAGAAGTAATGTGAGAAGCTTAAATCAACATTTGTAAATTACATATATTTTAAGCAACACTCCTGATGCTCTTCAGAGTTTGTGCATTTGAATGCCACAGCTATGATATAATTCAAAATGTTTTCCTTTCCCCTAGACAAATGAAAACCTCACCAGAAAACAAACTACATTACACACATGTTGTTTCCTTTCAAGATGTTGGCATCTTGCCTTCCCCTTCAGCTGCCCAATCCCCTCTATGGACACAGAGGGTTTGTTAAATTAAATGGTAGCATAGTCCTAGACCAATGATATCTTGAAACAAATATAAAGCTCTAAAAAAGAAGAGAGGCATGTTAGAATTCTCTATGTAATAGAGAACTAGACTATTATGTAGAAGAATATTTTAGCATCACAATAGTACAGCTGACATGCTTGGCCTGCTTTCATCATGACTGAATGTTACCCTTATTTAGTGATTACTGAGAAGTTCTCATACCAAGCAGTGTTAAGTTCAGTTTTTGAAGTATATCTTATGTATGCAATAAATAACTTTGCATTGTTTTCAGTGTCAATTCTTTAACATGACCAGTTCTAGAAGAAGATAAATACTGCATGGGAAACCCAGGAGTAGTATGTTACTCTACCATTCTCCAAAGTCATATGTCAAACTGATGGTTATTGAAATTTTCCTCATAGGTTGTTCCACAGTTAACAGTGCACAGTGTCCCGGGGGTAACTAATGGCTCTCCTGTAGCCTTTTCCAGCTTACTCATTTATAGTAGTTCAGGACAGAAGGGGAAAATTGGTTGATAATTGAGGCCATGAATAACTTTTACAATTGTTCTTTCAATCCACAAATGAACGTGTTCTCTTAAAACAGTTTTTTTTAAAAAAAAAAAAAATATATCAGTTTCTACTGTTCTTAGTAGTGTGTCTTAACTGAGAGGCTGCGGTTATGGAATTTGTATTTTTCTTTGTTAACTGTGTGGCGTATGTGTCAAAATCACCCTGGTGCAGAAATGTAGATAGGAGAAATGGCAAGTGCAGAGAGGTGGGGAGCATCAGTTTCACGTTTATTAGTACTTTGGGGTTAGAAAAATCCATGGGCCAAGACCTTAAATATACCTGTAGGAGTGCAATTCTGAGACATGTTGGAGGTGATGTATAGTATGCTGCTTACTGAAAAGGCATCTGAGCCAGAGTAAGTGGTTGATTTCCCACTTCATTCATCTGGTATACAACAGAAGTACACAATCCTAGAAAATAACCTAGCCTACTCTTCTGTTAGGAGATGATGCACCTCTTGAGGTGCATATACACAAGAAAACAACAGACATAATGGGTAACATTTAGTGAGTATTTACTATGCATGATGCACTGTTTGAGTGTTTTGTATGTTAACTCATTTCATAATCATAGTAGCACTCAGTAAAGGGTGCTATTATTAGCACTGCTGTATAAATAGAAATCTTTAGATGTTATAAAGAACATTCCTGCTGAAAAAAATATTATGTGCCCTATGTTTACAGTCTGCCTAGTCAACAATTGACTATTTGTAGTTATTTATTTCCTTGGTTTGAGTTAACGTGTTCCATAATATAATCTCAGATGCTCCTTGAGTTACTAAATTGTAACAACAATTCACAGTAGTCTTCCTGGGTCATACTGTGTTTTTTCTTTACTAACTCATAATTTTAAAACATGATTAGATTTTCTTACTGCTTTGCAAAACAGAATGCTGACTAAATACAGACTAGACCAATGCACTTTAATAAATATTAAAAAATTACTGTTATGATATTCTTTCATTAATGAGACCAACTAATACTTTGAAGCCAATTTTTCATAAACTTATTGCTATCTATATAGCTATATCTATATATTACAAGAGTAATATAAAATGTGTATCTGAATAAGTCCAAATCACTTTTTAGTAAGTATAAGTAGTAATTCTAAGACACAAAAGCAAATATATAGAGATATATTTCTAAAACATACATATATGTGTGTATGTGAGAGAGAGAGAGAATAAGACAGAAGAGATGGCACATGACAGAGCTCTGCAAATAGTAGTTCAGCTAATATTTAGAGAATGTCTATTTACACCAGATACTGTTTTAGGAACTGAATGTAAATACACATATCAACAAATATGTGTTTGCTACCATTGTCTTGGTTTAATTAAAACTTTGTGATTAAAACTTGTTAATGGAAGAATTTGAAAAGTACATGGAATGAATTATGTTTTGTTCAAAAAGATTTTTCTCTAATGGGATCAATTTATGTTTTGCTAGTGACTAATATTTTTGGTTAAATATAGAAAATACAACAAAGCTGTGTTTCTCAAAATATTTTCAATGGAGCACTGTTGGCTCATTCTGGAAAGGGGAAAACAAATCTGGAAACTGCAAACTACTTTGGTTATTCATAATGTACTTTACCATAGTAAAAGTTCTAAGTCCTGTTTAAAGACACCTATTTAACTTTGTTTTACCCATTTTTCCCATTAAAATATAAGCAGATTGTAAATGATTAAAGAACAAATATATTTCATCTAATTTAGGCTGCCATCAATTGAAAGATCACCATTATATAATATATCTCTAAGAAAAAATTGTTTAAACTATAATGCAAAACTTCCTTTTTACCTAGAATTATTTTGTCCCTATTAAAGGAACTCTTTTAGACATAACTAATTCAAAACCAGCTTTTAAATCATATGTCATTCATGTATATACATAAAAATAAAAATAGAAGCAAAGGAATTGATCAAGCAGCTTTATATTTGCAGGATGACTCTTTTGAATCACTTTTCAATGTAAATTAACTGATGCCCACGTGTTTCCTACCCACTGTCATTCTCAGTGCCATCAAGAAGATTGACAATCCAGGCTATCTTAAAATCGTGATTCATTATTATGCCTGGGATATTATTTCAAGTCCCTGAAACCATTCAGGAAATTTTTATCTTGGTACTTTTTTATTTTACCAGAAGGGATCAAAGGAAGCTTTTTCAAACCACAATTAGGATGCATTAAAATGTCCCCTAATTTAAATGGCCATAATTATCTACTGAAACTGCAGTTGGCTACTGATTTTAGAGATGGGAAAACATATTTGCACATGCTAAAGCAGTGACAACTACAATAAAGTTGCTTTCTCACCAACAGCAACGGTAAGATATCATTGATTATAAAACATAGCACTATTTCAGAAAGGTTCAAATAAGATAGTATGTGGCATATAACTGAAGAAACAGTTATATCTAACTAGCTTCCCGCAGCACTAGTGATGGATGGGGCACAATTTGTAAAGCACTTTAGGAAATACTTTGGTTTGTCAGTCAATTGCACACTGAAATCTTCTGGCTTGTATTTAATTGTCAGATCAATAAAGTAACTCATTATATATCATTATTGATTTTTTATTTCCATGAATTCAAGTTTGGGATCTTGGATTAATCACACTGATGTTAGGTCAGGGAGAATTTGCAGCGTGAGTCCTATCATTCAAGGGATGACAATTACCATGTTCTGTACCCAGGAAAATATTTCCCTTTATAGGTTTTTCAAACTTTGTCCAGTTTCATGACCCCATTCTAGTAGAGTGAACAAGAGCATGGATTTTGATATTAGATAAAAGTGAACAACATTTGATTCTACTTCTGCTATTTTCTAAGTATACTTAATAAAGTTATTTAACCATTCAAAGTCTTAATTCTTTCATCCTTAAAACAAGAAACAATAATAATAGATAGAAATGCTATATAGACTTAATGAGAATATGTATCCAAAAGTGCTTACTGTGTAGTCTGGAACATGAAGTCCCTTAAGTAATAGTTTATCTGTTGTTCCAGTACTTCTGGTGCCTAACTAAACCATACTACTCCATGGAGGGATAGATGAGTGTCTTCTTTCAATAATGGTCTGACATGGCTTTCTACATTCTAAATTCTTATGATACATGGGAAGAATATAGAGGGATACCTCATCAATTATAAATAAAGTTAGCAATATTTGTCAGATATAGCAAGTCAGTTGCTAAGGAAAAACACAGCTTTTCCTGCTTCTGAGTCCACAAAGAAATTACTCTTGAGATTTCTAATAAAAACAAAATGCAAAACAATAGCAACAACATGTATGATAAGATAGTCACAGGCCTCAGCATAACACAAAATGCTGGTACAATAACAAGTTCGGTGTCACTATTTTTTTTGTACTGACTCTCAATATCTTACCAAGACACCAGAAATTCAGTCTTAGGTCCTGCTGGTTGCTGCACAGAAATTCAATCACCGAGACAATGAGTATTGCCAGGGAAGAAGACTTGAAATCAGTGATGCAGCTGAGGAGATGGGAGATAGTCTCAAATTCATCTCCTCAACTGACTAAAATTAGGGGTTTATATAGCAGGGGAAAAAATGTAACCATGTGTGGGAAAACAGAATGAAAACAGAATTAGGGAGGGGTAAAGAAGTGGAGTTGATCCAAAGAAAGCAGGTGGTAACTAAGGCAATCATGACTCAGTGGTCTGTCATCACATTGTCCCTATGTGGTGATCTGGTAAGTTTCAGTTCCTGGATACTATCTGGGTGGCCCAATGGTTGGTTTCCTGAGAAAGTACTCAGATAAGACAAATATAACTTTCTCAAGTTTCAAGACTGGGAGGGTCAATTTTTATGCTTATTCAAAAGAAATGATAAGCATCAGTTTTGTGGGACAATTGGGCCAGTTTCAAATGAAAACCAATATCATAATCCCAAATCCTCATTTAGACTTGATAGGGGTCAAAATAATACTGAAATATACAGCTATATATTAGACTAAGTTAATTCTAGATAAAATTTTGATAGCCTACAGACTGTTCAGTCTGTGTTTGTCTCGATGGATATCAAATTGTTTTTTATTTTAAAAGACTACTACAAATACTCACTTTTCTTATTTCC
Organism: Nomascus leucogenys; assembly: GCF_006542625.1. Classification (NCBI taxonomy): domain Eukaryota; kingdom Metazoa; phylum Chordata; class Mammalia; order Primates; family Hylobatidae; genus Nomascus; species Nomascus leucogenys. The sequence goes on along the minus strand of NC_044397.1, from coordinate 23,489,909 downwards.
CATATTCTCAATGATCTTGGACCAAGCATTTGAATATGAGATCTTTATTGTCAAACTGAACTGAAGTTTGAGGTAACTGCCTAGAAAACTGAGCCTCAAGACCTGCTCTAACTTTTGATTGTGGATATTAGAGTTAAATAAATTGGAAGTTGTCTGATAATCCTCTTCCTGTGTGACAGCCCTGTGCAGAAGCTATGATTTTGTAAAATTCATTATCTCATTTTTATTCCATTAAAATTGTGGTAATAATAGTAAATGATAAATTCAACAGATAATCACTATGTATTATTAGCTGGAATGGGCAATCAGCCAGTTAATGTAGTTCTGTCCACTGAAATGCTAATGAGAAGTTACGAGCCTGGGTAATTTGTATGCACATAGGGAACAGATAAGAAGGTAGATTAAGGGAATAGTTTTAAATTTAAAAACAACAATGATAATTCTAAGAAATCACCTAAACCTCTGAAACAATACAGTATGTGTTTATGTACTTATAGACTTATTATTTTTAATTAACAAGTTTTAACAGTAATTATAAGGCACAATGTGATGTTTTGAGATTACACATACCGACACAAACAGTATAGAATAAATAAATCAAGCTAATTAACATATCCATAACCTTGCTTACCTATTTTTAGTGACAAGACATTAGAAATTTAATGTCCTAGTTATTTTAAAATACACAATGCATCGTTGTTGACTATAAGTCACCTGATGAGCAATAGGTCCCAAAACGTATTTCTCCTGTCTATCTGAAATTTTATAGTCTTTGATTAACAACTCCTCATTCCTCCTTCCTCATGCCTGTAGCCTCTGGTAACCATCATTCTATTCTCTACTTCTGTGAGTACAACTGTATTAGATTCTACATGTAAGTGAGGTCATGTGGTATTTGTTTTTCTGTGCCTGGTTTATTTCACTTAGCATAATGTCCTCCAGCTTCATTCATGTTGTCAAAATGATGGGATTTTCTTCCTTTTTAAGGCTAAATAGTGCGTCATTGCGTAGAATACAACACTCTATCTGTTCATCTGTTGATATACATTTAGGTTGATTCCATTTCTTGGCTATTGTGAATAATGCTGCAATGAACAAGCGAGTGCAGATATCCCTTTGACATATTGATTTCATTTCCTTTATATAAATCCAGAAGAGGAATTAGTGTCATGTGGTAGTTCTATTTTTAGTTTTACAAGGAAGCTGCATACCACTATTATAATGGCTGTACTAGTTTATATTTCCGTCAACAATATCTAAGAATTCCCATTTCTCCACATCCTCTTCAACATGTATCTTTTATATTTTTGATAAGTCACTCTAACAGGTGTGAGACAATACCTTACTATGGCTTTAATTTGCACTTTCCTAATGATTAGTGATATAAGCATTTTTTTCACGTGTTTATGGGCCATTTGAATGTCTTCTTTTGAGAAATGTTTGTTCACGACCTTTGCCCATTTTTAATCAGGTGTTCTCTTGTTTTTGAGTTGAGTTCCTCATATATTTCAGATTTTAATCCCTTATCAGATCCATGGCTTACATTTGTAGGCTTTCTCTTCACTTTAATTGTTTCCTTTGCTATGCAGAAGCTTTTTAGTTTGAAACCATCAAACTTGTCCATTTTTGCTTTTGTTGCCTGTGCATTTAGGGTCAAATCCAAACAATTTTTTTCCAGACAAATATGGACTATTTCTCCTGTGTTTTCTTTTAGTACTTTTACAGTTTCAGATCTCAAATTTAAAATTTTAATCCATTTTGATTTGATCTTTATATTTGGTATAAGATAAGAATAAGGTCTAATTTCTTCTTTTGCATGTGGATCTCCAGCTTTCCCAATACCATTTACAATTTGGTATTTAGATGCAATGGAATACAATAATTGCTAGCTGGATTAACAATTACTTATTATTATTTTAAAAAGGAGAAAAATGCAGATTCTTATTCATGAAGTTCATAATTACAATTACTGAGAGTAAATAACAAAGTTCACTTTCTATTTGGAATTTAGAAAATATCACAAAAACTAAATTATTAGGTTAAACTGTATATACTGGTCTACTCCTGTAATGTGAATATATATCATTAATATGACATACATAACAAACTTTATAATCAACTGCATAGTTTTGACTGTTAAAGGTAAAAAGGAGCTTTATCTCAATTTTGTATTTGATATATTTTAATTATAATAGCTGTATAATAAACATTCATTTGGCTTATTAACATTTTTCCATATTCTTATACAGACATAATTATTTTAATACGAGAGCTGTATTTTGTCAACCAGATGTAACTTTGATTTACTTAAGCATTCTTTTTGTTTTGTTTTGTTTTGTTTTTGTTTTTGGGGGGGTGGTTTTTTGAGATGTGGTCTTGCTCTGTCACCTAGGCTGGAGTACAGTGGTGCCATCACAGCTCACTGCAGCCTCCACCTCCTGGGTTCAAGTGATTCTCCTGCCTCAGCCTCCCAAGTAGCTGGGATTACAGGCACCCACCACAATGGCCAGCTAATTTTTTGGTGTTTTTAGTAGAGACACGGTATCACCATCTTGGCCACGCTGGTCTCGAACTCCTGGCCTCAAGTCATGTGCCCACCTCGGCCTCCCAAAGTGCTGGGATTATAGGCATGAGCCACTGTGCCCACTTAAGCATTGTTTATTGAATAAAAATAATTTCCCCTTTAAGTTATGCTGCAATATGTATTCTTGTGCATGAAACTGTAAGCTTTAGCATGCATTACAGTATTCTTTCTTCAGGTACTTTGATTTTAGAGAGACAACTATTAGACTTACTAGACATCTACTAGGGGAATAATTTAACTGAAATAATTATTGTCATTGAAATGCCAGGGGTTTGGTCTAAGGCCCATTGCTTGCCTCACAGAAGTCCAATCCCTGAGACAATGAGTATTTCCAGGAAAGATGGCTTTAATTGGGTGCTGCAACCAAGGAGATGGGAGAGCAGTCTCAAATCCATATCCTCAATTGACTAAAATTAGAGGTTTATATAGCAGCAAAAAAAAGTAATTATGTGTAGGGAAAACAGGAATTAGTGAGGGGTATTAAAGAGGAGCTGGTCAACAGGAAGCAGTTGGTTGGTTCAGGCAGTCATGATGGGTGAGGGGGTCTGGTGTCTCACTGTCCAGATGCAGTGATCTGGTAAGTTTCAGTTCCTTGAGAATGTCTGGGTGGCCTGATAGTTGATTTCCTAAGAAAAGAACTCAGATAAGACAAATACAATTTTCTCAAGTTTTAAGACTGAGAGGGTGAATTTCTATGTTTATATAAAAAAATCATAAATATTAGTTCTATGGGACAGTTGGGCCAGTGTCATTATGATCTTCCATCTAATATCTATTTAAAATTTAAAACATGCTTTCTCTAAAGAGTGAATTTAATACTATAATGCAATAGACTTATAATGAATAAAAGACAGATTTTTTTATTCTTAAATTCAGGGTGCATGTACAGATTTGTTACATGAGTAAACTTGTGTCAAGGAGGTTTGTTGTACAGATTATTTTATCACCCGGGTATTAACCCTAGTACCCATTAGTTATTTTTCCTGATACTCTGTCTCCTCCCACCCTCCATCCTCCAATAGACTACAGTGTGTATTGTTCCTCTTTATGTGTCCACATGTTCTCATGAGTTAACTCCCACTTATAAGTGAGAGCATGTGGTATGTGGTTTTCTGTTCCTGTATTAGTTTGCTAAGGATAATGGCTTCCAGCTCCATCCATGTCCCTGCAAAGGACATTATCTCATTCTTTTTTATGGCTGCATAGTATTCCATGTTGTATGTATACCACATTTTCTTTATCTAATCTATCATTGATGGACATTTAGCTGGATTCCATGAAAAGACAGCTTATTTAAAAAAAATAGCAACCCATAAATTTTATCATTTACCTATTAATGAAACCTGCAAATCTGGAATTAATTAAAATACCCTTTTGTTGGTACTCTGGTACTCATTATGAATCTTTATTTCATTGTCAAAGCCTTTACATGGCTTTTGCAAGTTCCATTGAAAGACTTGCCTTAAAAACTTATAAATTTTTGCCACAGCATGTATCACCTTCTAATGTATTTACTGTTTATTTAGGTCTTTCTCCAGTAGGATATAAACTCCATGGAAGAAGATAATTTTGTTTTGCTCACAGATATATCCCAAGTGCCTAGAAAAGTCCCTTGTACAGAGCTTGACCACAATAAATATCTTTTACCTTAATCTTGGCTTGGCCTCTGCTGTCTATCTTTAGATAGTCTTCTCTTTTACTCTCACACTCTATATCTTTCCATATGTGGATTTATCTTACTTCTATATTGGTGTCACTTTCATAGGCCTTTGTTGTATGGTAGCCCCAAAAACTCCAGGCTTAATTCATCTATACAGCTACCCAGTTCCAGAGGAAATAGAGTTTCAACTTTCTAACAGCCCTAGTATATTCTCAAGGGTATGCTTTTGTAAGGCTGACTGGTTTATTTGCCCATTCCTGAGTCAGTCATTGTTATCTGGGTTATATGTAAGGATGAGAAATAGAATGCTCTAGTTATTGTGGCTGATAATCAAAATCTGGACTGAGCAAAAGCAGGATCCCTTGGAGCTTGTTAGAAATATGGACCCTAAGGCCCTCACTCAAGACCAACTGAATCAATTTGCATTTTAACTAGATTTTCTGGTGATATGCCTTTAGTCTGTGCCCACAGATGGAACTGGAAGAGTGGGGAAGGCAATGAAACCAGCCCCACCCAAGATGAAAGTGAAGTAGGAGTGGTTTCCCAGAGAAAACTCAAGTGCTTTTACCAGAGGGCAGAATGGATGTCAGGCATGCAAAACAACAGCTATCCAATGCAATATATAATATGTATTAAGCAATTATTATATTCCAGTCATTGTACTAAACATTTTCCAGGCATTATTTATTTAGTAGTCACAATATCTTGTAAGATATTATCAGGTAGGATACTTTATCCTTCAAAAAAGATAACTCATCATCCAAAGTTTTTGTTGAGAAGGCAGTGAGCAAAGTGATCTGTAATATGAAATCAGATAGTAATAAGTGCCATGGAAAAAAATTAAGCATGATAGAGGGATACAGACCTAGGAAGATGAGAGAAAGGGATCAATTTTGATAGGAAGGTCAGAATAAACCTGAAGAAGTAAATTTTGAGCAAAGACTTGGACCAAGTAAAGGACAACTCATGAAAGTTGCAGGGTAACACCATTACAGACAGAAAAAAAGTATAAAGTCTTGAATTGTTGAATTATGAATGAACATGGTATGTTTGAAGAAATGTAAAGAATAAAAAAAAAAGTGGGGCTAGAATGAAGATGTTACTGAAACACAGGGGTTCTGTCTGCATCCTGCTGCTTGCTGCACTAGAAGCCAATCACCAAGACAACCAGTACTTACAGGGAAGAAGGCTTTAATAGATTGCTGCAGCCAAGGAGATGGAAAATCAGTCTCAAATTCATCTCTTCAACTGACTAAAATTAGGGGATGATATAGCAGGGAAGAAATGTAACTATGTATGGGAAACTGGGAATTAGGGATAAGGAAGAGGAATTGATCAACAAGAAACAGGCGGTTAGGCAATTATGACAGGTGAGGGGGTCTGGTGTCTCACTGTCCAGATGTGGTGATCTGGTAAGTTTCAGTTCCTTTATATTATCTGGTTGGTTTCCTGAGAAAGGAACTTAGATGAGACAAATGTAATTTTCTCAAGTTTCAAGACCAGGAGGGCCATTCTTTCATGTTTATTCAAAAGAAACCATAAACATCACTTCTGTGGGACAATTGGGCTGGTTTCAAAGTGAGTATAAATGAATTCAGAAAGCTAGCCAAGAGCTATTTTCTAAAGGATCCTCAGGCAATGGTTAAGAGAGATTCAATTATTCTTAGTATTATGGAAAATCACGGCACACTTTTGGGCAAGGGAGTAACATGATTTGATTTGTATTTTAAATATATTGACTAAGGAACAGGCAATAGTGAATAAAATATAGGTAGAGGAATGTGAAATGTTTCAGGGCTAGTTAGGAGACTATTGCAATGCTAGTGTAAGCAAGAGATAGAAGAAGTTAGGACCAGGATGGTAACAGCAGAGTGGCTGAGGATATATTGTGAAGTACAGCCAACAGGAATTCCTAATGAGTTAAAAATGTATATGTGTGAGAGAAAGAAAATTATTTGTTTTTCCTTGAGAAAATCAGTGGATATTTGTGCTAGATACTGAAATGAAGAACCTTGGAAATGGAGCAAGTTGGAGAATCAAATTTTTGACTTGTCAAATTTGAGATGCTTAGTATATATCCCAGTAAAATTATTAGGTAAACAGTTGGATAACCTACTTTGAAGAGGTTTGAGTTTCAGATAAGAGTTTGGGGAACAAGTGAGATTACATATCAAACCATGGATCTGAATAATCTAATTCAGGCTCTGCAGTCACTAAATCATACAGTACAAGAAAAGTCTCTCCATTTTGTAGCTGCACACACTGGGATACAAGTCCTCCTCAGTCCCTGTGGTAAAGGAAAAGAAAGTTCTCATACTTGCTTTCCTATCTTTAAAATCAGAAGTGACATAACCCCTGTCTCTCACAGTTTATTGAGAGAGAGTTAGATATCCTTACCTAACTGCAGGGACCTGAGAAATGTGGAGGAGTACATGGAGGGTTTGTGAGGACTATTGTCTCTTAATATGTCTCACTTCTAAGAAGAAAAATATGGATTCAGAGAGAAAAAGCCACTCTCACCAAAATGTTAAGATAGCCTACCGTATTTTTTTGTGCATTTCTAAAGGTAATTTAGCATAATTATCTAGGATTAGAACAAAAGCAAGTTGCAGTGGAAATGCCAAGGGGCAGCTTAGAGGTGGCACGATAAGAAGGCTTTTGCTTTATTCAGTGATCTCTATAATTCTCCATTAGCCACTTTTTGCCAAATCTGAAGTGGACAATTAACGTTGTCTCTGACCTCATGTAAAATGGTATGCAAATGAAACTTTAAATTTTCATTTCAATCAGATAATTGCTCAAAAAAACCTTCTAGGACTTTATCTTTTAGAGCAGGGGTCGGCCACTGTGATCCATGTGCCAAAACCAGCTCACTGTCCATTTTTTAATGACCCAAGATCTGATTTTAAGTAGCTGAGGAAAAGTCAAAAGAATAATATTTCATGACATGAAAATTATGTGAAATTCATATTTCATTGTCCATAAATAAAGTTTTATTGGAAAACACATGCACAAAGAAACCCTTCTAGAAAGATATTATGGAGCCAGAACTACCAAATCTTAACATGATGAAAAAGGGAGGATGTTGATATTAAATAAGCTACCTCAATTAAATCCACCCACCTGAAAAATGAAAACAGAACAGTAGGGGGTGGAGCCAAGATGGCCGAATAGGCACAGCTCCAGTCTACAGCTCCCAGCGTGAGCAACGCAGAAGATGGGTGATTTCTGCATTTCCATCTGAGGTACCCGGTTTATCTCACTAGGGAGTGCCAAACAGTGGGTGCAGGACAGTCAGTGCAGCGCACCGTGCGCCAGCCGAGGCACAGTGAGGAATCGCCTCACTCGGGAAGCGCAAGGGGTCAGGGAGTTCCCTTTCCTAGTCAAAGAAAGGGGTGACAGATGGCACCAGGAAAATCGGGTCACTCCCACCCTAATACTGTGCTTTTCCAACCGGCTTGGAAAATGGCACACCAGGAGATTGTGTCCCACACCTGGCTCAGAGGGTCCTACGCCCACGGAGTCTCGCTGATTGCTAGCACAGCAGTCTGAGATCGATCAAACTGCAAGGCAGCAGCGAGGCTGGGGGAGGGGCGCCCACCATTGCCCGGCTTGCTTAGGTAAACAAAGCAGCCAGGAAGCTCGAACTGGGTGGAGCCCACCACCTGCCTCTGTAGGCTCCACCTCTGGGGGCAGGGCACAGACAAACAAAAAGTCAGCAATAACCTCTTCAGACTTAAATGTCCCTGTCTGACAGCTTTGAAGAGAGTAGTGGTTCTCTCAGCAGACAGCTGGAGATCTGAGAACGGGCAGACTGCCTCCTAAAGTGGGACCCTGACCCCCGAGCAGCCTAACTGGGAGGCACACCCCAGTAGGGACAGACACCTCACTCGGCCGGGTACTCCTCTGAGACAAAACTTCCAGAGGAACTATCAGACAGCTGAATTTGTGGTTCACGAAAATCCGCTGTTCTGCAGCCACCACTGCTGACACCCAGGCAAACAGGGTCTGGAGTAGACCTCTAGCAAACTCCAACAGACCTGCAGCTGAGGGTCCTGTCTGTTAGAAGGAAAACTCGCAAACAGAAAGGACACCCACACCAAAAACCCATCTGTACATCACCATCATCAAAGACCAAAAGTAGAAAAAACTACAAAGATGGGGAGAAAACAGAGCAGAAAAACTGGAAACTCTAAAAATCAGAGCACCTCTCCTCCTCCAAATGAATGCAGCTCCTCACCAGCAACAGAACAAAGCTGGACAGAGAATGACTTTGTTGAGTTGAGAGAAGAAGGCTTCAGATGATCAAGCTACTCCGAGCTACAGGAGGAAATCCAAACCAATGGCAAAGAAGTTAAAAACTTTGAAAAAAAATTAGACGAATGTTTAACTAAAACAACCAATGCACAGAAGTGCTTAAAGGAGCTGATGGAGCTGAAAGCCAAGTTTCGAGAACTACTTGAAGACTGCAGAAGCCTCAGTAGCCGATGCAATCAACTGGAAGAAAGGATATCAGTGATGGAAGATGAAATGAATGAAATGAAGCGAGAAGCGAAGTTTAGAGAAAAAAGAATAAAAAGAAATGAACAAAGCCTCCAAGAAATATGTGACTATGCGAAAAGACCAAACCTACGTATGATTGGTGTACCAGAAAGTGATGGGGAGAATGGAACCAAGTTGGAAAACACTCTGCAAGATATTATCCAGGAGAATTTCCCCAATCTAGCAAGGCAGGCCAACATTCAGATTCAGGAAATACAGAGAACGCCACAAAGATACTCCTCGAGAAGAGCAACTCCAAGACACATAATTATCAGATTCACCAAAGTTGAAATGAAGGAAAAAACGTTAAGGGCAGCCAGAGAGAAAGGTCGGGTTGCCCACAAAGGGAAGCCTATCAGACTAACAGCGGATCTCTCAGCAGAAACTCTACAAGCCAGAAGAGAGTGGGGGCCAATATTCAACATTCTTAAAGAAAAGAATTTTCAACCTAGAATTGCATATCCAGCCAAACTAAGCTTCATAAGTGAAGGAGAAATAAAATACTTTACAGACAAGCAAATGCTGAGAGATTTTGTCACCACCAGGCCTGCCCTAAAAGAGCTCCTGAAGGAAGCACTAAACATGGAAAGGAAAAACAGGTACCAGCCACTGCAAAAACATACCAAATTGTAAAGGCCCTTGAGGCTAGGAAGAAACTGCATCAACTAACGAGCAAAATAGCCAGCTAACATCATAATGAGAGGATCAAATTCACACATAACAATATTAACTTTAAATGTGAATGGGCTAAATGCTCCAATTAAAAGACACAGACTGGCAAATTGGATAAGGAGTCAAGACCCATCAGTGTGCTGTATTCAGGAAACCCATCTCACGTGCAGAGACACACATAGACTCAAAATAAAGGGATAGAGGAAGATCTACCAAGCAAATGGAAAACAAAAAAAGGCAGGGGTTGCAATCCTAGTCTCTGATAAAATAGACTTTAAACCAACAAAGATCAAAAGCAAGAAAGAAGGCCATTACATAATGGTAAAGGATCAATTCAACAAGAAGAGCTAACTATCCCAAATATATATGCACCCAATACAGGAGCACCCAGATTCATAAAGCAAGTCCTGAGTGACCTACAAAGAGACTTAGACTCCCACATAATAATAATGGGAGACTTTAACACCCCACTGTCAACATTAGACAGATCAATGAGACAGAAAGTTAACAAGGATACCCAGGAATAGAACTCAGCTCTGCATAAAGTGGACCTAATAGACATCTACAGGACTCTCCACCCCAAATCAACAGAATATACATTTTTTTCAGCACCACACCACACCTATTCCAAAATTGACCACATAGTTGGAAGTAAAGCTCTCTTCAGCAAATGTAAAAGAATAGAAATTATAACAAACTGTCTCTCAGACCACAGTGCAATCAAACTAGAACTCAGCATTAAGAAACTCACTCAAAACCACTCAACTACATGGAAACTGAACAACCTGCTCCTGAATGACTACTGGGTACATAATGAAATGAAGGCAGAAATAAAGATGTTCTTTGAAACCAACGAGAACAAAGACACAACATACCAGAATCTCTGGGACATATTCAAAGCAGTGTGTAGAGGGAAATTTATAGCACTAAATGCCCACAAGAGAAAGCAGAAGAGATCCAAAACTGACACCCTAGCATCACAATTAAAAGAACTAGAAAAGCAAGAGCAAACACATTCAAAAGCTAGCAGAAGGCTAGAAATAACTAAAATCAGAGCAGAACTGAAGGAAATAGAGACACAAAAAACCCTTCAAAAAATGAATGAATCCAGGAGCTGGTTTTTTGAAAAGATCAACAAAATTGATAGACTGCTAGCAAGACTAATAAAGAAGAAAAGAGAGAAGAATCAAATAGACGCAATAAAAAATGAAAAAGGGGATATCACCACTGATCCCACAGAAATACAATCTACCATCAAAGAATACTACAAACACCTCTACGCAAATATAAACTAGAAAATCTAGAAGAAATGGATAAATTCCTCAACAAATACACTCTCCCAAGACTAAACCAAGAAGAAGTTGAATCTCTGAATAGACCAATATCAGGCTCTGAAATTGTGGCAATAATCAATAGCTTACCAACCAAAAAGAGTCCAGGACCTGATGGATTCACAGCCGAATTCTACCAGAGGTACAAGTAGGAACTGGTACCATTCCTTCTGAAACTATTCCAATCAATAGAAAAGGAGGGAATCCTCCCTAACACATTTTATGAGGCCAGCATCATCCTGATACCAAAGCCCGGCAGAGACACAACCAAAAAAGAGAATTTCAGACCAGTATCCTTGATGAACATTGATGCAAAAATCCTCAATAAAATACTGGCAAACCGAATCCATCAGCACATCAAAAAGCTTATACACCATGATCAAGTGGGCTTTATCCCTAGGATACAAGGCTGGTTCAACATACAAAAATCAATAAATGTAATCCAGCATATAAACAGAACCGAAGACAAAAACCGCATGATTATTTCAATAGATGCAGAAAAGGCCATTGACAAAATTCAGCAACCCTTCATGCTAAAAACTCTCAATAAATTAGGTATTGATGGGACATATCTCAAAATAATAAGAGCTATCTATGACAAACCCACAGCCAATGTCATACTGAATGGGCAAAAACTGGAAGCATTCCCTTTGAAAACTGGCACAAGACAGGGATGCCCTCTCTCACCACTCCTATTCAACATAGTGTTGGAAGTTCTGGTCAGGGCAGTCAGGCAGGAGAAGGAAATGAAGGGTATTCAATTAGGAAAAGAGGAAGTCAAATTGTCCCTGTTTGCAGATGACATGATTGTATATCTAGAAAACCCCATTGTCTCAGCCCAAAATCTCCTCAAGCTGATAAGCAACTTCAGCAAAGTCTCAGGATACAAAATCAATGTACAAAAATCACAAGCATTCTTGTACACCAATAACAGACAGAGAGCCAAATCATGAGTGAACTCCCATTCACAATTGCTTCAAAGAGAATAAAATACCTAGGAATACAACTTACAAGTGATGTGAAGGACCTCTTCATGAAGAGCTACAAAGCACTGCTCAATGAAATAAAAGAGGATACAAACAAATGGAAGAACATTCCATGCTCATGGGTAGGAAGAATCAATATCGTGAAAATGGCCATACTGCCCAAGGTAATTTATAGATTCAATGCCATCCCCATCAAGCTACCAATGACTTTCTTCACAGAATTGGAAAAAAACTACTTTAAAGTTCATATGGAACCAAAAAAGAGACCGCATCGCTAAGTCAATCCTAAGCCAAAAGAACAAAGCTGGAGGCATCACGCTACCTGACTTCAAACTATACTACAAGGCTACAGTAACCAAAACAGCATGGTACTGGTACCACAACAGAGATATAGATCAATGGAACAGAACAGAGCCCTCAGAAATAATGTCACATATCTACAACTGTCTGATCTTTGACAAACCTGACAAAAACAAGCAATGGGGAAAGGATTCCCTATTTAATAAATGGTGCTGGGAAAACTGGCTAGCCATATGTAGAAAGCTGAAACTGGATCCCTTCCTTACACTTTATACAAAAATTAATTCAAGATGGACTAAAGACTTAAATGTTAGAATTAAAACCATTAAAATCCTACAAGAAAACCTAGGCAATACCATTCAGGACATAGGCATGGGCAAGGACTTCATGTCTAAAACACCAAAAGCAATGGCAACAAAAGCCAAAATTGACAAATGGGATCTAATTAAACTAAAGAGCTTCTGCACAGCAAAAGAAACCACCATCAGAGTGAACAGGCAACCTACAGAATGGGAGAAAATTTTTGCAACCTACTCATCTGACAAAGGGCTAATATCCAGAATCTACAATGAACTCAAACAAATTTACAAGAAAAAAAACAACCCCATCAAAAAGTGGACGAAGGACATGAACAGACACTTCTTGAAAGAAGACATATATGCAGCCAAAAAACACATGAAGAAATGCTCATCATCACTGGCCATCAGAGAAATGCAAATCAAAACCACAATGAGATAGCATCTCACACCAGTTAGAATGGCCATCATTAAAAAGTCAGGAACCAACAGGTGCTGGAAAGGATGTGGAGAAATAGGAACACTTTTACACTGTTGGTGGGACTGTAAACTAGTTCAACCATTGTGGAAGTCAGTGTGGCGATTCCTCAGGGATCTAGAACTAGAAATACCATTTGACCCAGCCATCCCATTACTGGGTATATACCCAAAGGACTGTAAATCATGCTGCTATAAAGACACGTGCACAAATATGTTTATTGCAGCACTATTCACAATAGCAAAGACTTGGAACCAACCCAAATGTCCAACAACGATAGACTAGATTAAGAAAATGTGGTACATATACACTATGGAATACTATGCAGCCATAAAAAATGATGAGTTCATGTCCTTTGTAGGGACATGGATGAAACTGGAAACCATCATTCTCAGTAAACTATCGCAAGGACAAAAACACCAAACACCACATGTTCTCACTCATAGGTGGGAATTGAACAATGAGAACATGGACACAGGAAGGGGAACATCACACTCCGGGGACTGTTGTGGGATGGGGGGAGGGGGGAGGGACAGCATTAGGAGATATACCTAATGCTAAATGACGAGTTAATGGGTGCAGGAAATTAACATGGCACATGGATACATATGTAACAAACCTGCACATTGTGCACATGTACCCTAAAACTTAAAGTATAATAATAATAATAATAATAAAAAGAAAAAAAAAACAGAACAGTAAAATTGACTGTTGAATTAAGTCCTCTGAAGATACAGTGTTTTGCCTCCCCACCAGGCACAATGACATCTCTTTGTATGATTTTGAGGACAATGTATTCAATTATTTCAATTGTAATAATACTTAATGAGAAATTCTTCTAGTGATTTTTTTTGTAAATACTAAATTGTTTTGAGCCTCTTATTTTGAAGGTTGCATTCCGGTTTGGAAGTTCTGAATAGAATTATTTCAAAAGCAAATATTTAGCTGTTTAAAAAGCCCAAAGACCTTGTTGTTTTCTGTCCAAACACCAGCTAGGAAAATCGGTATTTTCTCTTGCAAGGAAATGGTTTGGCTACTTCAGCATCAGAATGCTTTCTAATAACACTATGACGTTTAATTTTGAAAAAACAAAAATTCTGAAGAGACAAGGTGGTTGGAGCTAGTGAATGATGAGTTTTGAGAGTGTTGCTGCTTTGGAAAATAGTGGTCTGGTAATGGCATTAGTTAAAAAGACATTTAGATTGTCTAAACACTTGCTCTATTTTAGAGAACAATTTATTGGCTTTGTTACTTGGTTGGGATAGAATGTCCTAAATACTAGGCCATTTTGTGCCAGCATGTTGCATAGTGGCCTTAAAGAAGAGAGTTAAACATTGAAGTATTTTCAGAATAATCTAAGAAATAATTGCTGTCTTGTCACAGTTATTAGTTATTTCAATCAAATGCCAATTTTAATATTAAGGAGCAAACCAAGCTGTAATAAAATTTTATATAAAAATTAGCATTGTTATTTCTCAACTAGAAAACATTCTTTTATGATTTTCAGTGGAAATATTCATTTAAATGTCAAATATTCTATTATGTGAAACAAAATTAACCATTTTTCCTATATACACGTGAATATATTCCTGTTCATTTGTTTGTTTCTTTACACTTACATATTTACTAACTTTTTCAAGGACAATGGTAGCTTAGAATAACACAATAAATCAATAAAAAATTAAGTTTATGGTAACTAGATAGAAGTTGAAGAAAAAGAACACATGTACGGTCTATTATGTGAATTATTTCATATAAATTTCTTATAAAATCTACAGGTGGTGAGTAAGTGACTCTATAGGGAAAGTATGAATATTAACAAAAACAATGGCGCTACTAGAATTTTTTATTGAGGAGAAGCAGACATATTACACAGCTCAGTAAAGCTTTGATTATGAGATACTAAATGCCAATTTACATTTAGTTAATGAATTATTCAACCTAAGTAGTACAAGTACTTGGTGATAAATATTTGCATTTGAAAAGTCATAACCAATGGGAGAAGTGCTATTTATATCTATTTAACGTACTAATTCGATGGTAGTAAAAATCCAGTATAGTAGCAGCTGCATAAGCAATTGAATTTGCTGGAATTATAAAGAAAAACCTGATAACAAAGTAAATGGAGTAAAACAGTACTAAAACAAAAATAGCACAAACTGATTTGTGTTTCTCTGAAAAATTCCAGGTGTTGTCAAAGTGGATTATGGAGATGTGTCAGTCAGAAAAACACTAAGAGAAAATCTGAAGTGTAAGCCCTTTTCTTGGTACCTAGAAAACATCTATCCGGACTCCCAGATCCCGAGACGTTATTACTCACTTGGTGAGGTATGAATTATTTATTTTGGTTAAGTTATAAATGCATTTTGCAAATGGAGCAATTTCTAAGGAGCTCAGTATTTGTTATGAAAATGCTGTAAGGGATTTTTAATTGGATCTATTTTAAATAACTTCTCATATTTCAAGGACCATAAAGTCTTCATCATAAGGAATCATAAAAATGAGCAGAAATTTTAAGATTGAACAAAAAAATTTTTTTTCGACAGTTCTAAAGCTTTTGGTCATTTACACTCTTAAAATTTACTGTGTACCCCAAACACCTTTTGTTCATGTGGGTTACAGCTATTATTAATATTTACTGTATTTAAATTAAAACTGAGAACTTTAAAACCCATCTTTTACTAATTAAACATTATATAATAAACAATTACATGTTAATGTAAATAACATATTTTTGAAAAGTCAATATATTTTTTCCAAGCAAAATCAAGTAATGATAAGAGAGTACCATTGATTATATTTTTGTAAATTGCATTAATGTCTGGCTAAATAGAAGATAGTTGGATTGTCCTATGTGCTTCAGTATTCCATCTATTGCTGCAATGCAAGGCAGTCTATTACAATAGCCTCTAGAAAACTCTTGTACACTCAGGAGAATGTGAAAGTGAAAACTGCAAGTAATACCTTGGTACTATAACAAAAGTGGTATTGACTTTGTAGACACTCTGAGAACCATTGATCTGCACCATTCTTTTCTACATATTTATTTTATCTTGAAATACAAAAATGACTTCATTATAACTGTACAAACGTATATAATGTATGTATAATATATATATAACATGTTCGTACTATAGATAATTATATATAATATATTCCTGTATGCATCTCATAGATTGATGATTATATATAATATATTCCTATATATCATATATATCTCAATTGGTCAAAACAAGAATTATATTTCCTTTATGAATTATATCCTCCATATTGATAATTTTCCACTGAATAGGAATCAAAGCTACCTTAATATTGGTTGTGATTAAAGCATTTCAAGAGCAGTAAATAGGCCAGGAACGGTGGCTCACGCCTGTAATCCCAGCACTTTGGGAGGCCGAGGCAGGCAGATCACGAGGTCAGGAGATTGAGACCATCCTGGCTAACACAGTGAAACCCCGTCTCTACGAAAAATACAAAAAAAAATTAGCCAGGCGTGGTGGCGGGTGCCTGTAGTCCCAGCTATTTGGGAGGCTGAGGCAGGAGAATGGTGTGAACCCAGGAAGCGGAGCTTGCAGTGAGCCGAGATCGCGCCACTGCACTCCAGCCTGGGCGACAGAGTGAGACACCATCAAAAAATAAATAAATAAATAAATAAATATGCACTTAGGAAATAATGATCAAGTAAACATGTTCTTAGATTTAAAATGCCATTGTTGTAGATCATAATGGTAGCATATCTGGAAATGTATATGGTTCAATCTAATACTTTTTTGGGTCATCTGCCTTAACGCTCTGTAACTTTATAGACATACCTTACTTACAATTAACTAGAAAAAATGAAAGGAAAAAATACTTGAGGTGACTGGAGCCCTAGCTGAATCGTTTTCAATGACTGATTTAAGTGCTATATTCATGCCTTATTGTCCAAGTCTCCACTTCCTCATTAGCCATGTAAATATCTCTCTATAGAGCTTGATTTACATATATTTAACTTTCATCTGAATAATGTAGTGAAAAATTTCATGGTAATAACGTTGATTTTACCACTTTCTAAGTGTATGACTTTAGACTAGTCATTTAGTCCTGTGCCTCAAAGTATTTTTTTGTTTGTTTTTATTGGAGAAGGGGGTATTGTTGCTATCATTTTCAAATATGTAACATCCTCATGTTGGCACTGATCTCACAGGGATTTATATTTAATGCAGAAAATATACTACAGTGCTTTTTAAAATAGAACAGTCCTTGCATGTTAGTTATTATAAATCACTGAAAATCTCTGATAAAGTATCTAATACCCTTATCACTTTATTGAAAATTTGTTTGAACTTTCATGAACCTGACTATATCCTCAGAAGAAAGGAGTTTTTCTATTCTTATTATAAAATGTTTCTGTCACTGTTGTCAGTGGACCCAAATCATTAATAAACATCGATTCCTTTTTCTAAAAGGAGGAATGACCAAGGGCTGTAACAGGACAGAAATGAGCAAAGAGGACTTTTGGAAATTCTCTGGGGCCACCAAGGTGACTCCTGAGAAAGACTCAGGGCTCTGTAACAGAACTAGGTGTTTACTTCCAAGTTAAAAATCCAATTTTGTGCTGTCCTGTACTACATCAAGGAAACCTAATTCACATTCTAAAATGTAAAAATAAAATATAGTGTGGGCAAATTCCTTTGTACAAACTACTGATTTCAAATTAGCTATCTTCTACAATGGGTCAGGTGACCATATTTTAATCTGTAGAAATACTTTAGGAAAAGATTTTAAAGAGAGGAATTGAGCCTTTCATAGCATCTAAAAGAGGCGGTATGGTGTACTGAAAATATTCCAGCCCCTGAAGTCAAGCATAGGAGGGTTCAAATCCTAGCCTTACAGCTTTCATTTCAAGTGGCATGAAGTATCCTCTCTACTACCTCTGTCAACAGAATAAAGATAATAATACTGGGTTATAGTGATGACTGAAGACATAAAACATCCAGCCCAACGCCTGGCAAGAATAGTAGCACACCAGTAGTTACAGTTATAATTGTTACAGCTACCATTCATTGATTTCCTATGCCAACAGTTATTCTAGGTGCTTTAGATGAATTATGTAGAAATTAGAACAACTTTCATGACTTGGGTTTTATTATCACAGGGTTAATAAGGAAACTGACACACAGGAAGTTTATGTGCATGGCCTATAGGTCACACAGCTAGTTAACTATTGAAATTAGGATAAATTACGTGCTAGTCCAACACTAAGGCTCACTTTTTCTTATAACTAGAAGGAGAAATAGATGATTTTATTATATTTTAATCATTCAAAATGTTTTTATTAAATAAGAACATGAAGCTGAGTGTGTTGGCATGTGCCTGTGGTCACAGCTATTCAAGTGGCTGAGGCAGTAGTATGGCTTGAGCCCAGGAGTTCAAGACCAGCTGAGTAACATAGTGAGAACCCTTCTCTATTTAATAAAAATAAAAAAAGAACTTGAACTATGTCTTAGTCCGTTAGGGCTGCTTTACCAAAATACGTTAGATTGGGTAATTTATAAATAATATAAATTTATTTCTCACAGTTCTAGAGATTAGGAAGTCCAAGATCAAGCCGATTTAGTGTCTGGTAAAGGCTTCCAGGATGGCACATTGTCGCTAAGTCCTCATATGGAAAAAGAGGCAAATGATATATCCTCACATGAACAAAGCGGCAAGACAGCTCCCTTCAACCTCTTTTATAAGGGCACTAATCCCATTCATAAGGATGAAGCCCTCGTGACTTATACATTTCCCAAAAGGCTCTACCTCTTGAATCTTCTGATTCATAGTTAGACATGTTACCTCTTGCGCCACTGGTGGTCTTGGCTGCACCTCTTAATACCACTACAGTGGGGATTAGATTTCACCATGAGTTTTGGATAAAGGCGTTCAGACCACATCAAACTAAACCTTTTGTTATATGTTGAAAATACAAAGTCAAATAAGGAAAGACCTTTACTCTTAAGCCTTTCTACCAAAATAGGGATGTGGAGGTGGGTAGGGCAAGAGAGAATCAAACAGGTAAAGAAATTCAGTAGAAGTAAAAGATGCCCTGCATGGGTTATGTGGTATAACGGCTGTTTAAAAAACCTGATACATTTAAGAGATAAATTAAGTTCTGTGGTTTCTGGAGTATTAATGTACTGTAGTTTTCCACTTTAAAACTAGCCTTAAAGAAATGCAATCCAGCATCTGTTTCCATGGAAACAGAAGGACAAATTCACCAAGCACTACCTCCCAATTCAATTTTGCATGGCCCTGTATACATAATTTAAGATGGACATTTTGATAATGAGTTAGAGTTGAACTGTTAATGAACAACAGTCATTTACTAAAGCTTTTTCCTTCTTACTGCCTGTTATTAACCTTTATTGGAAAAATGTAAAAAAATATCTTTCCTTATGTATAAGGCACTTTCTCTTAAATAATTAGAGTCCCAAAGCAATATCAGGTGTTCAAGCTACTTGCCATCAAAACAAGAACAATATTTCTTTGCAGTATATTCATTTGTACTTCTCACTGAATTTGAAATGAAATTGTATGGCTTTAACAATTTATATATTTTTAACTTCAATGTTTTTCAAAGTCTAATATTGCTGTGTATTGGTGAATATAAATGTTTCCTTGTCAATTTCTTTTTATAACTTTCCTTGCTGTATTGGAATATATAAAGGCAAATATGGTATTCAGTTTCTCTATTATATACCGTCACCAAAGTCAATAGTTATTGATATCAGATATCTGCATCTTAATTTATTTTATGTTTGCATCTTACTCAAGTAATTGAAATATTACTTTATCCAGCCCATGAATTACATGCAGTTTCCAATGGGAAGTTAAAAGCTGTGCAATTGCTTTGAACTAAAACCTTTAAGTAAGTTAATGAAGCATGTGTCTTTTAGACTCAGTAAGCAGATCATAATGGAATAAGGAAGTTGAGCTCTTTGCAGCATTAAATTCTCTCTTAACTAGCCCTGAAGCTTATGTAGATTTAACATGCTGGGTTCTGATCTTGTAAATTTAAGTGTAAGATTGAAAGAAATGGCATTCTAAAATAGAATGTCTCAGCCCAAATTTTTGGGTTATGACAGGCTTTCTGAAAAAAAAACAAAAGTACATTGTGAACTAAAATTGAACACAATCTGAGGGCAAATGAAGGAGATGAGGATTTCAGGAGCCAAGTGACAACTCCTGGTGCTTAAAATTTGCATTTGCGTGTTGCTTTGAAGATGTTTTGACATTAGCTTATGCATTTTGTATTGTGTACTTAACCTCAGGATTTCTTTTTCCTCTTGTATCCTTTAGCCATAGTAAGTAGTTAAAGTTCTTGCATATATTGGTATTGTATTCCTTAAATATTGCCGAAGAGCAAATTTACGTAACGGAAGACAGACATCCATGAAGCTGCTAGGCTGCAGAGATTAAGGGTAAAATCAGTTACTGCCAAATGCAGAAGCTAAAACGCTTAAAAGTTTACCCTTTCTGTTGGTAATCAGATCTATTTATAGATTCACAGTCTTCTTGGCCCTTTAATAGGATGACCAGCAAGAAAGCCTTATTTTAGGTGACTTACGTAAGTGCGGACATTTTTCTGTTCATTTTATTTCCAAAATTCTTGGGTACTCAGTTGCTAATTTTTATCCCGGGGTTTCTGAATATGTGTATGTATAAGGAAAATATGTCACCCTTTATTGGATGGCTACCTTAAAGTATGTTGGGCTAGGTAACTCACCTCGAACAAAGCGAGCTATTTTTATTACCTGAAAATATTGTATTTTTTTAACTTCATATTTCTAATAAACTAAAATTCATTCTAATTTTATTACTTAAATGTGTATTGGCACAAACAGCTGCAACAAACTATATGCCAGTTTGGCATTTATTCAGTTCTCTCAGGATTTTGGTTGTCACTGTTTTTGTTATCCACCAAATAAATTAAATTGTTTATTTTTCTATGTTCTTTACTTTTGGGGGCGAAGGGATTTCAGATATCAGATAATAATAATTTTTGAATCTCACAGTCATTAATCAAGGACCTTCTAAATCCAGTTCTGCATAAGTGAAGTCAACTTGAATTGTTTCAGTATACAGATTTTGTTCTCTGATTTATTCACAATTAGATTAAATAGAAAATATACTTTAAATGCATATCCACAAGAGCAATCATATTATGGAAATATTAAGCTCTGGAATTCACTGCAAATGTGCTTATTTCCATCTTTACAAAGAAAAGAGAAAACAAATGAGGTTGACATTTGTAAAATAATGATAAAAAGTAACATGCAATTGAAGGATAAACATATATGTTGGGGTAATTAAAGTAAAATAATGCTAGTTTAAGTTTAGACTGTCTTTAGAATGGATTTTCTATGAGTTTTTAAAATGCAAAGATTGGTGGTGGGGGCGTGGGCAGTATATATCTCTCTTTTAGAAATGGAATTCTCATTGCTACTTGCTTTTACATTCCAGCAGAGGGAGCAAAAGCTAATGAACAAATTGTATAAGTGATAAGAACATTACCAATGATGCTGCAATGCACAGAAACATTTAGAAAAAGTCTTGCTGACTTCAAACATCAGAACACAAGTGGGAAAAATGCCCTCAAGTTTATGTCATTAAGAATTGTTTTCAAGCAATAAAAGATTATGTGTAAACATAGAAATCTCAAAGCAGCCAGCCAATTAAAGTTAAAACTATCTTGGCCTTGTGCCATACATGCAGAGCTCTACCATAACGTAAAGAATGAATCAAAAGAGTTTACCAGATCTTAGAGCTACCAGTGTGTGCTACTATTTTGATTCAAGTTCTAGAACAGACTTTGTAAAGAATTTTTAATTGATAAAGTTCTTTAGTTGTTGGTTGCTTTGATTTTTCTCAGGATTAATGACATGACCAAGCCATTGTTACTGTCAGGTAATTACGGTACCAGTGACAAATTGCATCTTTTCTGAAATTTCACTTCTTCCCTTGAGCAACATTCTTTGTGAGTATGTATATGAGGTCTCAAGGTGTTCTTAGAAAAGTTCTGATTTTAAAATTATACATGATCATCTTAAAGTTGATTATCCTTTACATCTCAAAAGATGAGATCCACAGTTTCAACTCTCCCATATGCTAGTATTGAGATACATGTTAAGATTTGTTTGTTGAGAATTGTTAGAAAACACCAGTGACTGTTTTTGTATTTTGAAGACAATATAGCAGATGCCTACAGGGTTGGGCTCACTCACTCGGGAACAATTTATGTGCTTCTATCTGCCCCCTAGGTGTGCATGGCTTTAAAAAAAATCTGAATATTATAGGCTCAGTGATAAAAAAACTTTCCAGATTTTAGGCCAGGCATGGTGGCTTACGCCTGTAACCCAGCACTTTGGGAGGCCAAGGCGGGCGCATCACTTGAGATTGGGAGTTTGAGACCAGTCTGGCCAACATAGTAAAACCCCATTTCTACTACAAATACAAAAATTAGCCAGTTGTGATGGAATTCTATGCCTGTAGTCCCAGCTACTTGAGAGACTGAGACATGAAAATCACTTGAACCTGGGAGTTGGAGGTTGCAGTGAGCCGAGATCACACTGCTGCACCCCAGCCTGGGTGACAGAGCTGGACTCCGTCTCAAAAAAACAAAAACGAAAAAAAACCTTTCAGATATTGTGTCTATCCCAGGTGATATGTCCCTCTTATTTTTTTAAGATGACAATTGATATCCTGATTTCCTGACACTCTGTCCTCCACACTGCTAATCTCTCAGGTCACCCTGGATATAGACAGAAATTATTTGCCTGATCTCAGCTCATCAGGATGGCACTTAAGCATAAAGAATACTTTGTTTTTTAGGCTTTTTGACTTGGTCCCCCAGGCCTAATACCAGGTTGCCTTTGTGTATCTTGTTTCATGTGTCTTCACCTGTTGTCTAGATAACCTCTGTTCAAGCAGAACTGAGTCCTCCCTTGCTCCTTCCAGGCCTCCTTTCTAACAAACACTGCCTGCCTGTCTGGAAGTCAGGACTGGCAATTCCCAGACTCAATAGAATACCTTTACGTTTTGTTTTGGCAAATTAGTTAACCTCTCTGTATCTTAATGTTTTTGTTTGTAAAACGGGAGTAATAGGTTGGCACATACAATTCAAATAGTTTCTAATTTATATTATTATTATCATCATATTGGAGGTGGTGTAGTGATTGTCTCTCTTTTCTCCCTGTGGTAGGTTTCCTAAACCATTGACTCCTGTCTATTGCTATTCTCCCAGATCTACATCCAGCCAGACTTGACTTCAGTTCCTATTTTGTATCCACTTAGCACCTGCTGCATTCTGAAGGACAAGTAATATTACACATCCACAAACTACAAAACCACATTGAATGTGAAATAGTTAGAATGTGCCAGAAATAGGATAGGCTTCTTTTCATGCAGTCCCCAAGATAAGTCTATTCTGGAATTCTGGAAAAATTGGTGGCAGCAATGACATAATGTGTGAATCTCTGAATTTTCCCATTAAAACAGAAAACGACTAGGACAGCAAAACTTAAAAAAATGATAAACAATTTTGACAACAAATTTAGGTGGCAAAGTGTTCTCACAAATCCTCAAATATGAGCTGACATTGTCATGACCCACATGATACTACAATTTTTGCAGGAGACAACAGAGGAAAGCAATGAGGTATTTGATGGAAATGAGGTCAGGATAACACCTAATTTTCTAATAGATACTCATGAGAAATTGTTTCAGGCCAATTGGATAATACTAGCTGAAAATGGGAGAAGTACTTTGCAGGTGAGCAAAAAAACTTCTCTCTGATATCTGAAGGGTCTGAACAGTCTGCAGTCTGTGAATTCTTGAAACTCACTAGCTGAAGCTCCTTCTCAGAAGACACTTCGGGGAATAAAGCCCAACTAGAGTGGAAGGAAAAGGAAATGAATGGTCCAGATTAAAATGGGTGAGGTAAATGGGGTCAGGAGGTCTCAAGAAATAGAAGGGTAATTATTTTTAACACTTCAGAAACTACAGGAAAAAGGTGTTCTATATTTGTGAAATTAGAAATGGTCTTTTGATCAACCGTTTCCCCTTAACTGGGTACAGTCCTTGATTTCTCTTTATTTCCTTAAAAGACTAGGAAAATTGATCTTATGCAAAAAAGGAAAGACGGAAGAACAAAAGGAAGAGAGAAAAACTAGAAAAGCATGACTGATGTAAGAAAAAGATAGTAAGAAGTAGAATGGTATCTCTGCAAACAGTGCAAGCACACCAGTACATTATACTCACAAGACAGAGGAAAAGTGTAATCTAATATTTCAAAAGATGCTAAAATAAATGCCCTAAATGATAGAATATAGAAGAGAATAACATAAATCAAATTTAGAAAAACTGAAATGTACGACTATAATGCAGGAAGGAATTAGAAATCAAAGACTTAAATCATTTCCGAAATGAAGGCCAAACTTGTAAGAACACATGAGTGAATAATACCAAGAGAGTATGCCATAAGAATTTTAGAAAAGAAAAAGGAGCAACTAAAAAAAAAATTGGAAACTAAATTGTTCAATTGAAAGTGACACATATAGAAAATAAGCAACAAGACCCAAAATATTAGGATTTCCTAAAGAGAAAAACCAATGAAATAAAATGAACATTAATAACTATAGGCAGGGTGCAGTGGCTCACACCTGTAATCCCAGCACCTTGGGAGGATGAGGCTGGTGGATTACCTGAGGTCAAGAGTTTGAGACCAGCCTGACCAATATGATGTAACCCCATCTCTTCTAAAAAAAAAAAAAAAAAAAAAAAAAAAAAAAAAAAGACATTGACCAGGTGTGATGGTGGGTGCCTGTAATCCCAGCTACTTGGGAAGCTGAGGCAGAAGAATTGCCACCACTGCACTCCAGCCTGGGCGACAGCATGAGACTCTGTCTCGAAAAATAATATAATAACTATAATTCCAGGAAACTTTTCTGAAAATAAAATTGAAACGATAATGTGAAAAGGGACACTACATCCCTGCGAGAGTGATCCATAATGAGTAATGTCAAGATGCATTGTAGTAAATCTCCAAAACTTAAGAGAAAAAAAATCAGTTTGGCTTCCAGGGAAATAGATACTTGTAAGAATTAAGGGGGGAAAATCCCAGATTGTCATCAGAGTTTTCAAAGGAATCCTTTACTCTGGAAGTAAATGGAATAACATTTAAAAGGTATTCAAGTTTAGTCAGCCATGGATTTTAGATCTATCAAAGTGATTTTCAAGTATAGCAGCCACAGATACGATTATCAACATGCAAGAACTCAAGACTATTGTTCCTGGTAAATAGAAATAGCATTTGCCCACTTGTTCAGGCCCAAAGCTTGGCATGTTTCTTGATGTCTTTGTCTCATAACTCACATTCAATTCAGTGGAAAGTTCCAGTGGCTCTACCTTCAAAATGTATCTGAAATTGGACCTTCCACCGCCATTGTTATTCTGTTAATCACCATCATCTCTTGCTGGCATGACTACAGTGGCCTTCTTCTTATTTCTCTGCTTCCGGTCTTTCCTCCCTCCAATCTGCTCTTTGCACAGCAGCCACAATAAGCTACTATGATACCATGCCTATGCTAAAAATCTCATGATTCCTTACATTACTTAGTCTGGGATACCTCTCTAACCTGCCCCTTGCTCACTGCAATGCTTATACAAGGCTAGTCCATTATTTCACTCAGTATTGTCCAACTACAGGGAGCATCCATTTGCTGTTCCCCTGCCCAAAATGTCCTTCCATAGCTGAAAATATGGTTGTTCTCCTCTTCATTAAACTTCAAGTGTCTTTATTCCAACTGACCTTTCCTTTCTGAAATAGTACCACCTCCTTCACTTTATCTACCCTTACTATGCTTTGTATTTCTTCATAGGACTTCTTGATTTTCTGACATATTACAAATCTATTTATTTGTTGCTCTCTTCCTTTCTAAAACATAAGCTTTATGAAGGAAGAAACTGTGTTTATTTTTGTTGCTTTCTGTCTCCTCAGCACCTCAGGTAGTCCCTGGTATGAGATATACATTTTCCTGATACTACTACTCTATTGAATAAATGAATTCACGAGAGGTGTTACACACTAAAACATTAAAGTGTTATCTTTTGTAGAAAATAGATCAATAATAGGTTGTTACTGAAGGCAAATTATTTTGGAGCCATTCTTAAAGGTTTTTCTTAATTTGTCAAAGAGTAAGATGGCATGCATCTCCGATAAGTCCCTTTCCAATACCACTGTCAGAGTATGTACTAGGCTGAATATGGCTTTGAATTTTCTGCTTTCCAGCAAAGAGAGAAAGCCTTACAAACAATTCAAGCTGTAACCCCTATAATTATTAATTAGTACCTATTCAAGTACCATGCGCCTAGCAGAGATTCTTCTAATCAGATTGCATATCTTACATCTAAAAATGAATTAGCCACTTTGTGAGATGTGTATTTCTCTAAGTATTATGGCATTATACTGTTCTACACTCTTTTAGGAAGCTAAATAGCAATAATGTATAATCTTATTATTTTCAAGAAATCTTTTATGAAAAGTCAATAAAATCTGATGTAAGGGATTTAAAAATAATTCAACTTATATAATTTGATCAGACTCTGCAACCTACACCATCCTATTTACTACATCATACTACAATTTATCAGTTGTTACCTTCTTTAATCCTCTCCAGCTGCAGGTCCTGAAAGGTCTTTTGCCTATAGTTTCAATGCCTTCTAGTGCCTGGACCACCTGAAATCAGATTGAGAATATATTTCAACCCTATATGAACTGGTACGGGTTTTGCTTCTAGAAGCCCGTGCCCTTTCCTTGTAATATTCAGTGTGTGTTTTGTCTTTTTTAATGGGTTGCTGCTCATATTTTTTTATGAAAACACATATAACTCTGCTCTAAATCTCAGCCCCTTGAAACAGGGCTTGATGACTCTGTCCAGTTTTTTCTAACTTTTACCAAATGGGAATTCTGATCCATACTATTCTCAGTTATTGATGGGGGCCTTAATGCAAGTCATACCACTTTCCCCAACTCCAGGTACTAGTACTTGGCCATGAGGTTCTGCACCACAGAAAAAGTGAATTGTATAAACCAAATTCATCCTCTATGTGTTTATGTAATAAGTTTCTCATCTTATTCATTAGCCAATGTGAGGAAACTTGTACTCAGAGCATAGATAAGTAAATAGATGTGTCCAATAACTCTACCAAGCGAACAGTAAAATATGCATGTCTATGGTTCAGAGATACAAACTTTTCAAAAGCAGAGTGGACAAGCATAAATACATACTTGGGGTTGAGACTAAGTAAAAATCTGAAATATCCCATTCATTAGAAGGTTTTTTTTCTTTTTTGCATTCAATTGTTCTTGATTCAGTCAGATTAGTATCTTTAAAGTCAATTATTGGTTTTGTAATTACATTTGGCACAAATATGTATTAACTTTATGTTAATTATGGGACTAATGCCACATTTGAATGTAAACCAAGAACTTTATGTCTGTAGTCAGCAATTCAATCTTGCTTTTGAGGAATTTGTAATGTGAAATCACTGTTTAGCCTTGTAATAGCTTTCCTTAGGGTCAAGCACTTCCCAATAAGTTTGGCATTAGGCATGAAAGAAGATGCATGAATATGTTTTACTCACAGATATAAACTGTAATCTTTATTAATACACAGAATGGAACATACAGTAATGAAGCAATCTAAAAAGAACATAAATTTCAATATTTAGCCAATTTGTTTTTATTTCCTTCCATGCAGTAGTATAGGAGTTCAAGAATAAGTCAGTGGTTATTTGAGTGGAATATGAAAAGTGTGTCCTAATTTTTAGAGGATTTGGGGAAGAATTCCTAATTCATAATATGCAGCTGCTTCCTTCTTCTATGATACTATGCTATAAACAGGGAATGTCTCTTGATTAGATGCCAATGCCAATTCTGCTCAAAAACTTCAGGAGTTTAGAAATGTATACAGGTTAAGAATGGACACAGAAAAAGACAAATATTTAAAGCAATATGTTTTTCTTGGAGAAATTTTCTTATGAAGTTGTATTATTCAGTTAACAATAGACAGTAACATAAGAAGGATTTGATGACTTAAATAACTGTCTGATTTATGTTTTATCCCCCCCTTTTGTGTGTTTCCTTTAGATAAGAAATGTTGAAACCAATCAGTGTTTAGACAACATGGGCCGCAAGGAAAATGAAAAAGTGGGTATATTCAACTGTCATGGTATGGGAGGAAATCAGGTAAACTCTCCCTTTTCATCAGCTTCATATTTTAGAGGAAAAATATTGTTAAAACTATCAGTGGAGACCATGGCTCACATGTTAATAACTATAAACTGAGCTTAGTAAATAAATGTGCACACAAATCTAGAACTAATTTGGCTATTTTATTGTCCCAAGGATCTTAAAGGAGAGCTGAAAAATTAAAATAAAAAGAGCAACACTTTCAGTGTGCCTACAGTTAATGAAGATATCCAAATATTTTAGACACATCTCATTTTATCATGTATGAGCAAATGAGGAGTACATTTTATTCTATGAACTGAATATATAAAATAATTCCTCAACATTTGTGATGTTTTCCCAATGGTTATTATTCTCCATTTCTTTTCAGATTTTTATGTATGTTATGATTTTTAAGAGCTTTTGAAGTTTAATAAAATGTTTATAGTTCAGTGTTGAAAGGTGACTAAAAGTCTTAGACAGCTTTTCTTGTGTGTGACAAGAGTTCTTGTGCTCTCCTTAAGCAATGGAAAATTGCTTTGCATGGTGGGCCACATGGAGGCTATTTGGCTGTGAGTCTTCAGGACAGAGCTATTTTACTGCCATGGCCACTTTGAGAGGTAGAATTTGGAGTTCCTGGGAACTATACCAACAAAGCAGAGTCTAAGGTAGCTGATCCTCTGTAAACAAGTTATCTACAGAAGTTTAGGAGAACCACAAGTTTTTTATCCAGAGGTAGAATTTCTGAGTTAGTGTGAACCGAGGTTGCAGAAGTTATCCTGTCCAGCACAATTATGGTTATATTTGTGTCAAGATTTATTACAAAAATACTTGTTGATTCTTGCACTATAAAAAAGAAAATGAACTCTGTTGAGTTTTGGCACACCATACTTCAAACAGGGCCTGTGTTATTCAATGGAGAACATTAAAAGGAAGTTTCTCCCTTAAAAATTATTAATTTAAAAAATCCTAATTAGTGTTCCAAACTGTCAGTTTGAGCTAGAAAATATTTAAACCAAATTTCTAAATTACAGCATGGGAAATTGACCTTATGGGGGAAGAGGATAGAAACAACATAGGCAGACTAATGACAAAGCATTCAGAAATGATTCCATTTATTGTTTCACTGCTTCATAATGAATGTGACTGGCCTCTACTGCCAAAAACCAATGGAGTCCTGATGAATTCATCTGGAAACAACAAAATGCTTAACTATAAGAGGACTAAATGTGTGGGGGTTTAATTTTCTCACATAGTAAGAATTCTGACATTTGTTTAGGACCTCAGTGATTTCATAAAGAAACCAAAAACTTTATATCTTTCCATTCTTTAGTGTTTAGAGTTAACTTTTATCATCAGCTGGTCAGAAGAGGACTACTGAAATTCCAGACATCATGTCCACATTCAAGGCAGAATATAAAGTCAGGGAAGAACTGCAATAGCCATATCTGTTTTTCTTTTAGGAAAAGCAAAAGCCTTCCTAGAGGCTCTACACATCTCAGTGTATCTCTCTTTAGGTAAAAATGTGTTACTTGGACATCCCTAGTACAACAAAACACTGAATATTTAACCCCACACTCACAAGTAGCTGCTTCTCACAGTTCATTTACCAAGATACTGGGGGGACATTTAGAAGTGCCAGCCATAATCTGTTTAAACAACTTATGGCAAAAAAATCAGCTAATTATCTGCTCCATAATGTCATACAGAATTAAAGAAACACTGCTTATGAAATCTCTCTTATTCTATTCCTTATGAAAATGAGAAAGGTACCCCAGATGAATTCTCTGCATAGAATCATTACAGTGCCATATTAAAAATTACTTTATTCATCTACATGTTTTCAAATACCCAGAAATAAGCTATCTCACTCTACTGCAAACTTCTTGTTGGCAGTCCTATATCTTACTCCTGTTTTCATACCCAGCACCTGCTACAGTCTTGGGACATGGTAAGCACCTAACGAATACTAGGCAAGTAAATCGATGAAAGATTGTATGGTCAGAACAGTAGATTTGTACCTTAGAACTTTGTAGACATTGCCAAGAAATAATGAGCTGTTATTTTCATAGTAACTAAAAGTATATAAAAACAGCTCAGGGATTCATAAAGTGATCAAATAATAATAAGCATAAAATCTATCCCTACTTTTATTCTAATGTGCTCTACAAGATCAATTTAATAACAAGATAAAAATTAAAACCATTGTTTTTCCATCTACCTACTTAATGGCACACACACACACACACACACAAAGTTTCTGGAGCCCTTTTTGTTATAACACAAACAATGGAAACAATTCAGTATTTACCAAGAGGGGAATGGTTAAATAAAGCATGGTATACATATAGTATACAAAGCTGTATACCATGAAAATGACTGAGGGAGGTCTGCATGTGTGTCACTAGAACTTCAAAAGAGAAAAACAATCCAGACAACTTATTTCCAATAATCTCATTTATGAAAAAATATGTGAACATTTTTCTATATATAGTATCTGTATATTTATATGGATGCTATGTAATCTATTACAAATCTATAAAAATCTATCTGGAATATAGATTGTATCTGGCGAATGGGTATCTGGAAATAAGACTGACTTGGAAAAGAAATTTTCCTTTTTACCCCACATATTTCTGTGTACAGTAGTACATGTATTTCCTTCATAATTAAATAAGAATGGGGAAATTTAAACTATTGAGACTAGAAGAACATTGTTGTGTTGCATTACCCCGATCTGATTAATTGGGTAACTTATGGCAAGTTACATAATATTTTTGAGCTTTAATATTGATTGTCCATAAAATGAACAAAAGATTTCACTCAAATTTTTTCTAACACTAGGAAAATTCATAAAAAAATTAACACTAAACATGGCACATACTAGACATGCAATATGTATTGATCCATTGCCATTAATTAGCCCCTTTACTTGTTATTTCTATTGATGTTAATTCTCTTATTTCTGAAGTTAAAAAATGTTCGTTCAGTGGCTACTGTTACAAGCAAGATAAAAGCACAACACTTCATTTGGTATTGTTGATCTCAAAACAATGAACAACCTCTCCTGTAACTCTAACAAATACATATTATGGAAAAATTTAACCATCATATAAAACTCAATTATTATGAATTCTGCTCTGATGGAATTCAATATTTCTAAGATAATTAATACTAGGAACCTGTTTCAGTTTTTGTCTTTCTCACTTTAATAAAAAACAGATTTTAGAATTTTATTCTCAGAATTACCCTCCCTGGTTTTATTGCTATTCTTCTATGTTACCATGGAAGCAGCATTTATTTTTATGGTTATTTAGTTTTGAATGTTTTATAAGTAGCCCCCAACCCATAAAAATCACTTAAGCTTCTCTCTCTTGCTTTTACACAAAAATCATAACAAATGTTAAAATCCTTTTTTAACTTAGTTACATTTCTAAAAAAAGGTATTTTTTTTTGTTTGTCGACAATTATACCTTAACCATTTCTCCTTGCATAGGAGTTTTGATAGTTTAGGGGTTTTTTAAGGCCTTGGAAACATCAGGAAGAAACTTACTTTTCAGTAGTTGTTAGAAATAATTTTCTTAAACACTCAGATTTCCAGCAAAATCTAAATGGAGTCAATGAAAGTTTTTGTAGCAGGAATACTGCAAAAGCTAACAACTGGAGAATTATTATTCAATTCAACATGACTATTTTGAAGTGCTCTTTTTTTAAAGCCTCATAAATAAAAACCGTCTTACTCAAAGAATAACAAAATTCAGCACTCCATTTATATCTATTCTTGCAATGATTTCTTTTGATCTTCAAGCAACTTCATGATAATCATTAACACTTTGAAAAGAATAAGAATAATTTGATTAACTTGGATATAAACTTTTACAAGTGAAAGACAGAAGTTACAATTTGCTGAAATAAAGTATAGCAGTTATGAGATTGTCTTCTCTGTACTTCTGAAAGATGGCATGGATTCCTGGAAGCACTTCCATGTCCCGTACAATGTTAATGACTCAGATTTACATGTACAGCCCCAACCTCTCTCCTGAGCTCTAGAATCTATAGCCAGTTAATTATCGTTAATGTCTGCAGACATCTCAAACCCACCTGTTTCCAAACTGAACTCATTTCCTTTGACACAGTCATCCAAAATGGAAACCTAACATAGAAACTTACTTCTGGAGTCCAATTAGTCACCCAATCCCAACACTTCTATGGAAAAATGTCCCTACATCTTAGTGCTTTTATAACCAGGATCTCTGCTTTTGTTCTAGCCTATATCTACTTTTACCCATATGGATTTAAAACCTCATTATTTTCATGACTCATAATTCATGCTACATTAGTTTAACATCTCATTACATTTTCAGCAGCTTTCCACTGCCCAAAGAATAAAAGCCAAATTCTTTCCTATGATATACAAAACTCCTCATAATTGTATTCCCATTTGGTTTTCCAGCTGATCTACCTTGATCTGATGTCCCATCAGTCTCCTGTGCTCTAGATATATGTCTCATAATTTCTCATTCCTTGCATGCCTTCAGTGTTTTCCTATCCTGGCAGTTCACTTACACTTTTCTCTGAAATTGAGCTGTTGGCTACACTCTGCTCCGCTAAAAAACTTAAGACACACTCACTGTTGAAAACCCAACAATTTAGCTTCTCTTTTGCTAGCTATTCATTAGCAACTCCTTAACCTAAACAGGATACATTTTTAATGGATAAACTATAACTTATTCATTGTTTTATTGTTTAACATACAATATTTACAAAAGTTCGTTGTTATAAACCAGGCCCATCAATTTCCTTGTAGCTAAAATCTGGCAATCACCAATATTTACTTCTTGAGAAATATCTCTAGAAGTACATTTGCTGCAGGACACATTTTTAATGGATAAGCTATAATTTATTCTTTTATTGTTTAACATACAATATTTGTAAATGTTCAGTATTATAAACCAAGCCTATCAATTTCCTTGTAGCTAAAATCTGGTGATCACTAATATTTACTTCTTTATAAATATGTCTAGAAGTACATTTGCTCAATCAAAGGTTATGCAAAATTAGAAGGCTTTTAAGGTATAGTAACAAATTGTTCTTTTTTCTTAAGATTTCAGCAAATAAGACTAATAGCTAAAATAAAAAGGACTCTGATAAACATTTAATACAAATTACCCTCTTTGAGTCTTACAATGATCTTTGAAGTAGATAGTGTTATTATCTTATTTTACTTATGAATGTAATGGAAATCTTGAGTGATTAGTATCATGATTGAAATGGTAAAGCCAGTGTGAACCTAAGTCTGATTCCACACCAGGTTTATAGTCACTGTATTTGCATTGATTTCCAACCACACTTTCCAGGATTATAATTGCAGTGGCCAAACCTGTGTATATTTTTTTGTTTTTTATCTTTGCCATTTTAGTATGGGAGAAACATTTTACCTTGTTTCAACCATATTTCTAGCATTATCAATGCATTTAATGATTTTAAAAACTGGCATTTAAACATTTCAAAAATTGTTATTGCAAATTTTCTAGTGATATTGTTGCTTATGTTTCCATTGGGGGTTGAAGGGGTTCTTTTTTCTCTTGTCATTTATAAGAATACTTTGTTAAATATTATTGCCCTTGTCATGCATTTTGCAAACATTTTTCTGACTTTTTGTTTACAGATTTTTTTATGTACAGACTTTTCAACAGTTTATATATTCAAACCAATGTTTGCCTTAATACTTTCTCTTTTTTTGTGTAGAAATGCCATTCATTTTTAAAGTGCTTTGAAACAACATTTATATCATCATAAAGGCATAATATCAAAATTGGTACTCGGATCATAGTCTTATTAGGAATATGTTATATCTACTCAAACTGATACTAATTTTTATTTAAAATTTACATAATATAGCTGGGCATGGTGGCATGCATCTGTAGTACCATCTATTCAGAAGGCTAAGGCAAGAAGATCTCTTGCACATAGGAGTTTGAGTCCAGCCTGGGAAATGTAGCAAAACCCCATCTCTAGAAAAAAAAAAAAAACTCTAATACATAAAATATATTTATAATTAAGTAAAAATTAAATTAACGTAACATTTATAAAATAAACATTTTACTTTGAAATTAATCACTATAAAAACTTTAAAAATTCAATGCTG
The DNA here is from genome assembly GCF_006542625.1 of Nomascus leucogenys. NCBI lineage: Eukaryota > Metazoa > Chordata > Mammalia > Primates > Hylobatidae > Nomascus > Nomascus leucogenys. Next base: position 23,455,659 of record NC_044397.1, on the reverse strand, counting down.
TTTCCCTTTGAATAGCAGCACATTTTAATTAAAAATGAATAAAAATAGCTCCATACACATTGTACCTTTTCCTTTTAAAGGCAAAAAAATGTAAAGTAATGGAAAAATATTCACAACCTTAGTGAATGCATTTATAATGTTTCTTTTTCTCCCTGGAGCCACTCATTTGAAGAGAGCTAGAAAGCACATGGAAACATTCCATGTAATTTATTGCAGTAAATGATTCAGAGCTATTTTTCAAGGTAGCAAGCCTTTAAGGAAGCTTATGCTAGCCATTTATTAAAATGCTGTTTTCTGCCAAGATTAAAGAAGAGATCATTAGGTATGATCTACACTTTTATACAAATATCTCCTCCTCGTCTAACATCTGATTACTTAAATTGAATCTAATCTTATGACAGGTGTATTAAAAATTTAGAGAGTAAACAAATACTTTGTTTCATTACAGATCCTCTCCTAGAGAAAGCTTAATTATTTTAGTAATGTGTTCTAATGTACTCACAGATTGTAATGAATACATTCATTCAACAGATATGTATTCATTTTAAAGTTTGCATTTTTATAAGTACTGTAATTACTTAGAAGCCATTTCAATACTAATTTGGTCCCTTTTTAGTAGCTTGCACAGTGGAATTAAAACTTACCAGGGATTTCACAGAGTAAATTTGCAAGTTAAATAGAATGGCCTATGAGGAAAGAAGGAAAATCTACCATTCATTAAATGTTTAAATGAATTGGATACATGCAAGCTAGAAGAAAGCAGAGTTACCACAACTTCTATAGAAACAGGAATTATTACAAGAGCTTTTCATCATCATTAATGCTAGACTGGGAGAACTTCTCTGGTCTTTGCTGGCTTTGTCCTCCTGTCAGGAGATTGTACTATACTTGGGATGGAATGCTGTCTTAGTCTGTCTAGGTTGCTATAATAAACATACAATAAACTGGGTGGTTTAAAAACAACAGAAATTTATTGTACACAGTTCTGGAGGCTGAGAAGTCCAAGATCAAGACACTAGCAGATTTGGTGTCTGATGAGGGAAAAGTTCATTGAGGCTTTTCTTGCATGCTCCCATGGTGAAAGAGAAGAGCTAGATCTCTGGGTTTCTTTCATGAGGACACTAATCTCATTCCTCAGGGCAGAGACTTCATGACTTGATCACCTTCTGAGGGCCCAGACTTCTAATACTATCATCCTAGGGACTGGATTTCAATGCATGAATTTGGGAGGGGGGACCCAAACATTTAGACTACAACAAATGATAATTTCAATCAATCATTCATCCAACAAAACCTGATTATCCTAGTCAATAATAAACACTCTAGGTAGTATATGACTAAGGGGAAAATATCCAAAGAAAAGAAACATTTCACTTTGGCTAGCTTTTTAGGGGATCATGAGTTACCTCTTTACCCTCAAGTTCTTCAAACAATGAAGTTTGAAGTTTCCTTTCAGGTAAATCCAATAGGCCCTGTGATCATTTGATCAGTCAGGTGTCAACAAAGTCTTAGGATACTTTTACATGTCAGTGAATCTCTTATTGCCATGCTACTCTGTTCAGTCTTGATTCTTCACATTTTATTTTTCTACAAAATTAATCCCCTCAAGTTTATCTTTAAGGAGGCGTCAAAGTTGTACCATTTCCTGGGCTTGCAGCCATTGTTTCAAACTCAGTGTGTCTATAATTACCTTATCTTTTATCCCAAGCCTTTTGTCCTCTAATCTCTTTCTTTCATCTTTTACATTTTTCTCTCTCATTTTTCATCACCCCATGTTCACTACAAACTGGACCTAAGCCCTGGGGATTCATTCTACTAGTCTTTTTAAAATCTATTTCTTCTTTTCTTCCATTAATAACTCAGCTTTCTAAATTTGAGCCTTGATTGCCTCAGACTTGAATTACTACAATAATTTTCAGTGTAGTTTCCCCAAACTCCAGCCTGTCCCTATGTTCATTCCACCTTCCTTAAATAATTAAGTGATGACTCTGTCGAAATTATCCCTCCCAGCCGGAAAAACATACAAGCACCAAAAAAAAAAAAACCTGAAAGAGTTCCTAGTTATTACAGGATAAAATTGACATTGTTTACACAACTTTGACCCCTTTCTGTTCTACTCCATAAACTTTATTGACCCTGACCAGCCTTGTAAAAAATTGTTGTTATTAGTTGTTGTTTTTCTTATAGCTTTGCCTTTTCTTAAACCCATTTGCCATGACCTTTCCATGCTTTTATTATTTTTTTTTTTTTGAGGCGGAGTCTTGCTCTGTTGCCCAGGCTGGAGTGCAGTGACACAATTTTGGCTCACTGCAACCTCCACCTCCCGGGTTCAAGTGATTCTCCTTCCTCAGCCCCCTGAGTAGCTGGGATTACAGGAACCTGCAACCATGCCTGGCTAATTTTTGTATTTTTAGTAGAGACAAGGTTTCACCATGTTGGCCAGGACGGTCTCGAACCCCTGAACTCAGGTGATCCACCCGCCTCTGCATCCCAAAGTGCTGGGATTACAGGTGTGAGCCACCGTAACCAGCCACTTTTAGAACTATGTAAATTCTATCAATCTAGTAGCATTTCAAAACCCACCATCTCTATATAGTGCTGTATTTTTTCTGCTTTTCAATATACATTTATATTTCCTTTGAACTTAGACTGCAGAATTTTTTCTCGTGTTTTTAACTTATATATTATTTCTCAATATTTTATTCTTTAATCATTATGTTGTCATTCAATTATGTATGTTTCATTATCCTATCTGCAAAAATAAGTTGTAGTCTTTTTTGGAAGCAAGAATTTGTTGTTTTTCTTTTTAAAAAATCCCCTTACAGGAATAAACGCTTATTAAAAGAATGAACAAGTAAACAATTGTTATAAAAATGTTTAGAGTTACACAAGAGCCTGTTATCATAAAAATAGCTTCAAAATTCTGACTACATAAACTAAAATCATCTTCCTGGAGGATGAAATTGTTCCTCTAGAAATGTGTGGATTTGGGGCTGTGGTAACTGAAAAATGAGTATCAAAAGATATCCATGTTCTAACCCCTGGAGCCTGTGTTTTACCTTATATGGCAAAAAAGATTTTGTCGACATGATTTTGTTAAAGATCTTGAGATATGGAAATAATCTTGTGTTATCTAGATAGCCATGCTACCACATGTATCCTTATAAAAGGGAAGCAGAGGGAGAAGAAAAGGTGATGTGACCATAATGGCAGAGCTTGGAGTAATGTGGCCAGTAAGCCAAGGAATGGTTGTAGTCACAAGAATCTGGAAGAAGCAAGGGCTGGATTTTCCCCCAGACCCTCTGGAGGGAAAGAGGCCCTGCTGATACCTGATTCCCACCCAGTAAAACTGATTTTGGACTTCTGGCCTCCTGAAATGTGAGAGAATAAATTTCTGTTTAAGCTTCCAAGTTTGTGATAATTTATCAACGACAGGAAATTAAGGGCTCACAAAGAAAATTCTAGAAACAGTATAGCTCAGAGTTCATAAATAGCCAACTTCTTTGGACAAAAAATTCTAAGATACTAAACCTTCCTCAAAGTTGGAAACATACATGATTTCATCCTGATACTTCTAAACATGTTGTGATAGCTAGAAAGAATGGACCTCAGTTACATAGTATTGTGATTCTTCAGAAAGTTTTAATTGTAGAATTTTTGTTTTTAGAGATTCCATTTTAACTCAGATTTTTGTATTCTCTACCATCATAGTAATTGTAAATAACATTGTCAATGAATTATAAATCCTATATTAATAAAAATATAAAATAACTAAAATGAAATCCTTAAAATATTAAATGATAATGGCTCCTTCTGTTATTAATAAATCCTGCACGGGAGTGTTAAAATTATTTTATCCAATAATTGAGCAAAAAATCAAAAAATAACATTTTCCTAATTCAAGAAAATTACATTTATATTAGAGGAACATCTATGAAAACTTGGAGGTGATAAAAACTTATAGGAACTTGTGATCCGATCCTGCCGAGTGTTGCCTGGCCACAGTGTTTTCTAGCATAGAAATGTTAAATATGTCATGTTTGGCCCTTTTCTTTCCCTGACAAGAGTTACTCAAATATTGTAAGTTTTTGTTTTCTTTCTTAAGGTCCCCTAAAAATTGAAAACTAGTATCGGCTGTTTTTTAGATTTATCTTTTAAGTGTTGTAGAGTCTAATTTTATGTTTCTACATTTTGATTGTTAACATCTACCATGTAAGACATTTTTTCAAAAGTCTTAGAAAGATTGTCAATTCAAGTCAATCTAGAAAACACCTTTTCCATTTTCATAAAGTATTTAAAATTCATTTCATGGAATCCTACATTCATTTAAATAAGTCACAACTTTGGCTCTTTGCTTTCTAGCTATGAGCACAAAGTTGGTTATATGATTACTCGTGTCAATAATATTAAAAAACAGCTTCATACAAGTTCAGATGCTCCTGGTGTTAAAATCATAAGGATGTCTACTATGATTATCGATAAGAAAAGCAGTACATGGAAAAGGGACTATGACACCAACAAGGGAAGGACACCAGACCAAACTGGAGAAGACAGTGTCTAAGAAGGCATCTTAAAAAATAACAAAGTATATCAGTGCAAAGAGTAGGACAAAATATTATTCTGTTGATTAATTGGTTAAAGTATATCACCGTCATCCTATGCATAACTGAGATTAATATTACATTTCTATAAGGCTTAAACATTAAAATGATATTCTGTTTTTTAATGTACATAAATATGGATCAGTTTTATTAATGGGATTCCCAGAATATTTGGAAAAACTCCCCTTAAAGTGAAATATCACAGTAAGTGTATAAAGCAGAAAGTTTAATACTACCCTGGTTTAATAAAACCCCACTACATACACACACACATACACATAGACACAAAGGCGTACCTCAACCATCAAGACAACTTTTCTTACTGAAAATGGGAAGCTGTTACCTGAAAAATTGACTAAAAGGAAAATGTTTTGCTACTAACAGCATCCGCTTTATACCCATTGCCCGCCAGTTTGTCTCCTCTAAAGCTCCTGTTATATACAGATGGACTGCAAGCTCTCTGCTAACTTGACCAAGATGAACTTGTCTCCATTAAACCAGATGTTTATTTCCAGCAGAACTTATTACTCCTGTGTACTCTTTTAATCTTCTGACCCTCATTCTTTTCTCCACCTTGTCTTCAAATATTTTTCTCCTGTTTTATGCCTAATTCCTTTTGACTTGAGGCTATAACCTTACTCATTACTGTGAAATGTATCCTTGTTCAAGTAACCTTCCGGCCAACATTTTATCATATTTAATACTTCTTTAATTAAATGATTTGAATGCATGAGTCTACTATATGTGAAGAATATTAAGGTCTTTCGAAATACTCTCCTATTCCCCATCACCCTTAGACTAGCTGTATGCCTATTTGTCATCGAGGACATAATTATTTTCACCATAACCATTTTAAGCACTTTATAATAGATAATATAACTTTATCTTGGCTTAATCCATGTAGTAAAAGTCAGTTTATTGTTTTCTAGTTAAGGTAAATAATGTCTATGATTTCTAAATTAACAGTGTTGCCTAGCCCACTTTTATATTGTTGAGAAGCCAAGCAGAATCCATCCTTATGATTAGTTGCTTTGCTGTACCTGTGATTGTTTTCATCTTACTGCATTTGCAATTCCATCCTAGTTATTAAATTATTACAATTTTGGAAGAAATTAGGCAAGGGTATTCCTAGGTTTTTTTTGCTTTTTAAATATGAAAACTTATTTTTTCAGAAATGAAAAGATAGCACAATAAAGCCAAGATGACATAAAACTAGATAAGAAATTCATGTTCAAATATTTGACTAGGCAATGCTAATACTTTATCCCGGGAAGAGAAACATTAAGTTTAGAAAAAGAAGACATCTGAAAAAATATGCAAGTGAAATGGAAATATTTGATATATTTTATAGCACAAAATACATTTTATATTCTGTATAAGATTTTTAAAGGATTCCTTGCTTAAAACTTACCAATTTTTAAAAGGAGTCATCAAATATAAAATACTATTGAAAGTAGCCCAGTGTAAGGAGACTAATCAAATGGAAGCTACACATCCCGATATGGCTAAAACACAATGTTTTAGATATGTCATTTAAAGTTAACTATATATCCCATATATATTTTGCCTTGCTACAAGTATAGACATAGTAGTCATACTATGTCAGCAAAGTATCTTCTATTATATATTTTACTTGCCCTAATTATATACTCCTGATGTCAAAAAGGAATTGGATCTGAGATATCATGAGATTGTCATTTTTCTGTATAAATGAAGAAAAATTCTTTCTAATTTTTTTTCCAAATTATTCTTAACATTAGAAGCTATCTTTATACTGAAATATGTCTAATACTTTTTTCTTTGCACAAGAAATATGTTTTCTAGGATTTTATTGCATTCTACACTAATTTGAAGCATGTGTTAGCAGCATGAAATGTGTTTTTTCTTTTTAATTACTTACATTATATATAATTACACATACAAAATATGTATATATATTTGTTATAGATAGATATCGCTGTTTAAATCCACTTTGAAACAGGATGTAATATAAATAGGCACACAAAACGTATACTCAATCTCATAGGGAATACAAAAGAATCATTAACAATGCAGCAAGCATTCATAACGCTCTACAGGAGGCATTCAGAAAAAGGTCTGATAAGGACAGGAATGGGTCTAAAAGACTCCACAAAGCACTCAGCGTGCACAAAGAGCACAGGGTGGGTAAGGACAGCAAGGACACTGCCACGAATGGAAGTGAAAGTCTGGAGTGGGACAGTGGAAAATTAAGTTTTTTAAGTAGAAGAGTTAAGATTACAATAGAAGGTAAATGTCAAGCAAGAGAATTTTGACTTGAGGGGACAAAAGAAGCAACGAGCTTTCAGACTACAAAGGTTGTCAAAGGATAGTGTGTAATAAGCATCATGAAAATACTTGGACATGCACTTTTGTTATTAAAAATGACACTGTGAATTCAGCCAAATATGAAAAGGGCTTTTTATTCATGTTATTTAGTATTGAAGTATAATTTCACAGCAAGCAGGGGCAGACTGTAGAAACTTTTTCAATCCATTTCTTTTATTCTGCTATCAAAGGATTTGATCCAATACAAAGCATGAAGCTACATGTGGTGTATACAGAAATGATACCTTTCCATTAAAGGAAAAAGGCTTCAGTAGGTAACCATGGAAACAGCCTAGTGTCCATTCCAATTTCTAATAGAAAATCTTAGTCTTCTAATGAAAACCTACCAGATAAACATACTTCTACTCCAGCTCTCTAGTTCTAGCTCTCTAAAAAGGTTTGGAATATTCGTTTTATTTAAAAAAGTAAAATATGGGTTTATGACTGTAATATGCAAAATTTGATTTCTTCTTTTAACCAAAAAATTCAAAGGTGCATTTTAAGATCATAACACCAAGGAATGATCAAAGCAGTCTTGATAGCTCACCATAGCCACTGTCCAATTCATGGTTTACACATTACTGAGAGCAAGTGTCACTTCTGGGTGACAGAAATTGTCATGTTCCAATGCACCTAACAAAGAGATCTGATTTTTTTTCTTCACTCAGTGAGTTAACCAAGTGACCCATGAGCTGGACTTATGTTTTCTTATTATACTTCAAGTTCTAGGGTGCATGTGTATAACATGCAGGTTTATTATATAGGTACGCATGTGCTATGTTGGTTTGCTGCGTCCATTAACTCATCATTTACATTAGGTATTTCTCCTAATGCTATCCCTCCCCCTACCCCACGACAGGCCCTGGTGTGTGATGTTCCCCGCCCTGTGTCCAACTGTTCTCATTGTTCATTTCCCACCTATGAGTGAGAACATGCGGTGTTTGGTTTTCTGTCTTGTGATAGTTTGCTGAGAATGATGCTTTCCAGCTTCATCCATGTCCCTGCAAAGAACATGAACTCATCCTTTTTTATGGCTGCATACTATTCCGTGGTATATACATGCCACGTTTTCTTTTTTTTTTTTTTTTACTTTATTTTTTATTTTTTATTTTTTATTATTATACTTTAGGTTTTAGGGTACATGTGCACAATGTGCAGGTTTGTTACATATGTATCCATGTGCCATGTTGTTTTGCTGCACCCATTACCTCATCATTTAGCATTGGGTATATCTCCTAATGCTGTCCCTCCCCACTCCCCCCACCCCACAACAGTCCCTGGAGTGTGATGTTCCCCTTCCTGTGTCCATGAGTTCTCATTGTTCAATTCCCACCTGTGAGTGAGAACATGCGGTGTTTGGTTTTTTGTCCTTGTGATAGTTTACTGAGAATTCTGGTTTCCAGCTTCATCCATGTCCCTACAAAGGACATGAACTCATCATTTTTTATGGCTGCATAGTATTCCATGGTGTATATGTGCCACATTTTCTTAATCCAGTCTATCATTGTTGGACATTTGGGTTGGTTCCAACTCTTTGCTATTGTGAATAGTGCCGCAATAAACATACGTGTGCATGTGTCTTTATAGCAGCATGATTTATAGTCCTTTGGGTATATACCCAGTAATGGGATGGCTGGGTCAAATGGTATTTCTAGTTCTAGATCCCTGAGGAATCGCCACACTGACTTCCACAATGGTTGAACTAGTTTACAGTCCCACCAACAGTGTAAAAGTGTTCCTATTTCTCCACATCCTCTCCAGCACTTGTTCTTTCCTGACTTTTTAATGATGGCCATTCTAACTGGTGTGAGATGGTATCTCACTGTGGTTTTGATTTGCATTTCTCTGATGGCCAGTGATGATGAGCATTTTTTCATGTGTTTTTTGGCTGCATAAATGTCTTCTTTTGAGAAGTGTCTGCTCATGTCCTTCGCCCACTTTTTGATGGGGTTGTTTTTTTCTTGTAAATTTGTTTGAGTTCATTGTAGATTCTGGATATTAGCCCTTTGTCAGATGAGTAGGTTGCAAAAATTTTCTCCCATTCTGTAGGTTGCCTGTTCACTCTGATGGTGGTTTCTTTTGCTGTGCAGAAGCTCTTTAGTTTAATTAGATCCCATTTGTCAATTTTGGCTTTTGTTGCCATTGCTTTTGGTGTTTTAGACGTGAAGTCCTTGCCCATGCCTATGTCCTGAATGGTATTGCCTAGGTTTTCTTGTAGGATTTTAATGGTTTTAGGTCTAACATGTAAGTCTTTAATCCATCTGGAATTAATTTTTGTATAAGGTGTAAGGAAGGGATCCAGTTTCAGCTTTCTATATATGGCTAGCCAGTTTTCCCAGCACCATTTATTAAATAGGGAATCCTTTCCCCATTTCTTGTTTTTGTCAGGTTTGTCAAAGATCAGATAGTTGTAGATATGTGACATTATTTCTGAGGGATCTGTTCTGTTCCATTGATCTATGTCTCTGTTGTGGTACCAGTACCATGCTGTTTTGGTTACTGTAGCCTTGTAGTATAGTTTGAAGTCAGGTAGCATGATGCCTCCAGCTTTGTTCTTTTGGCTTAGGATTGACTTGGCAATGTGGGCTCTTTTTTGGTTCCATGTGAACTTTAAAGTAGTTTTTTTCAATTCTGTGAAGAAAGTCATTGGTAGCTTGATGGGGATGGCATTGAATCTATAAATTACCTTGGGCAGTATGGCCATTTTCACGATATTGATTCTTCCAACCCATGAGCATGGAATGTTCTTCCATTTGTTTGTATCCTCTTTTATTTCATTGAGCAGTGCTTTGTAGTTCTCCTTGAAGAGGTCCTTCACATCCCTTGTAAGTTGGATTCCTAGGTATTTTATTCTCTTTGAAGCAATTGTGAATGGGAGTTCACTCATGATTTGGCTCTCTGTTTGTCTGTGATTGGTGTACAAGAATGCTTGTGATTTTTGTACATTGATTTTTGTATCCTGAGACTTTGCTGAAGTTGCTAATCAGCTTAAGGAGATTTTGGGCTGAGATGATGGGGTTTTCTAGATATACAATCATGTCATCTGCAAACAGGGACAATTTGACTTCCTCTTTTCCTAATTGAATACCCTTTATTTCCTTCTCCTGCCTGATTGCCCTGGCCAGAACTTCCAGCACTATGTTGAATAGGAGTGGTGAGAGAGGGCATCCCTGTCTTGTGCCAGTTTTCAAAGGGAATGCAGTCTTAATCCAGTCTATCATTGATGGACATTTGGGTTGGTTCCAAATCTTTGCTATTGTGAATAGTGCCACAATAAACATATATGTGCATGTGTCTTTATAGTAGCATGATTTGTAATCCTTTGGGTATATACCCAGTAATGGGATCGCTGGGTCAAATGGTATTTCTAGTTCTAGATCCTTGAGGAATCACCACGCTGTCTTCTACAATGACTGAACTACTTTACACTCCCACCAACAGTGTAAAAGCATTCCTGTTTCTCCACATCCTCTCCAAGCTGCACTTATTTTTTAAATGTATGAATCTTAATGTGGTGTTACTTATAAATCTGAAATAAAGACATGGCCCCCAATTTCTGACTGAAGCTTTTAGAGACAAGTTAAAATTGATCTCTGGGATCCCTTGTACAGAAGAATTTCATATAAATTTTGTAGCTCACTCCAGAAGGTATAACATAACCTTCCCCCTCCCCTGGCATGTGTGCTGTGTTGACTTTCTTCCAAAGATTACAGTGTGGAAGAGGATAGTGGCAACTTTACAATGGAGAAATATTGGCAAATACTACCTTGAGTATGTAATTAAGGTTCTGTAATGTGAGTCATAGTGATACTGTGCACCCTTGATATGATGTGATGTGAATGACACTGTACCTTTGTGGTCTTCCACCCCCAACCCTAGACCCCTAATCCAACCATAAGATAAACATTAGAAAAATTCAAACTGAGAGATATTCTATAAAGTGCCTGATAAGTATTTCTCAAAACTATCATCAAAAAGATAAAAGTCTGAGCATCTGTCAGAGTAGGCTGATGGGATATGATGACTAAAAGTGTGTTGTGGGATGGGATCTTGGAAAAAAGGAGCATGGATTGGATTCATAGGGGAACATGATGGAAAACCTAATGAAAGCTGAATAAACTCTAGAGTTTAAAAAGTATCACCAAGAAGTGAAATGCTAATTGTGTGGAAAGAACATGGGACTTGGAGCCTGACAGACCATAGTTCAAAGACTGGCTCTCCCACTTGCAAACGGAGTGACTTTGTAGAACTTCTTTAACCTTTACAAACCTCATAATCCTAATTTGCAAAAAAGGAATAATACTGTATGTGCTATATCATATTTAATATACAGTATATTTTAAATGACCACTGTCTTTCCTAACACACAACAGTTGCTCCCAAAATGTTGTTTCTCCCCTTGCTTCCAGCCCAACATCAAAAGGCTAGCACCTCTGACCCTCTGGGGGTTTTCACCCCAAAGGCTGCTTTGCCCATCCAGTCACATTAAATACTGCTCCCTGGAAGCTCACCTCAAGCAAAAGCTGAGGGCAGATGATGTAGAAGTATCTCAGCCCTGTCACTCTTTGAGGGACTGACTCCGACATGCTTATTCTACACTGGTTGCCAGGGATCCCTAACAGAATTAAGCTCTAGTTATCCACAGTATAACTAATTAGATAATTTACCATGTATTAGCCTTTTTCTTTTCCCTACCACCATACTTGTCTTTTCTGAGATCATATTCCTAATGAACTACTTGCGCTTGAATTACTGTCTCAGTGTCTGCCTTTGAGGGAACCCAAACTAAATAGACCCTGCTCTTAGTTTGTAGCAATACTGACAGATGCTATAAGTAAATAAGATTTCTTTAAACTTGAAGCCATCTGGAAAACTTTGGTATTATTTGCACCCAGTGCAAGCATTGTGGTAATAATTGCAAAGTAAATTTTGAATATTGTGTCTGGGAAGAGTCCTTTCCTTTTACAGATAGAGAGTTGTAAACAATACATAAGTATATCATTGTGCCATTTAGGATATTATAATTTGGCTTTTCAGACTTTTTATATATGTAAAAATTTTATCTAATTACATGCCTGAATATATCTGGTATAGTATATACCAGAGTTTTAGGAAGTGTCTAAAGATATAAGTGAAAACTTTTAAAATTATATGAAATGTTACAAAAACACCTGTAAAAGACATTCAGATGGGATAGCAAAAAGTCTTTTATCATTATTTTTCAGCTATTGAAACAAACACTAAAATATAATAGTTTATCTAGGTGTCATGTGAATGATATATTTATTGTTGTTATGTCTGTTTTACATTCACATGCTTAGATCTGTAAGAACCTCAAAGACCAGATATCTTGCTGCACAATGGTACCAGCTAATGAGACTGGCATAAAGGGAAACTATGTATGTATGTATGTTGCCCATTGCTAAAGAAGAATATCTCATTTAGGAGTCAGTGTTCTTCCCTTGAAATATATATTCAAAAGCCAGTTCTTCATAGAATAGATATTTAAGGAATGATCCAGTTGAAAAAACATAGGCGAATATACCATCAAGAGAAAGATAAGTTGCTAGAAGACCATTACAAAAAGAAGAGAGTTCAAATGAGGTTGGAACAGGAGAGAAATTCTTACAGAAATGGTAACACTTGGTTAGATATATGTGTATTGAATTCAGCAGTTCATGAAGGTGATGTGTAATTTGGATAAACCAGACACATTAAACACACAGAAAAGTATGTTGAATAAATAGATGATTGAATAGCTGAGAAATAGAATGATAGAGATGGGTCATGGGAGATGATATTTCACACGGCAAGAACAATTCTAGTTTTTGCATGTTTCCTTTTTCCTGTGTTAGTTTTCTATTGTTTCATAACAAATTACTACAAATTTAGTGGCTTAAAACAACACAAAATTATTATTTCACAGTTTGTAAGAGGAATTCAGGCACAGTGTGGCTGGGTTCTCTGCTCAGGGTCTCACACAGCTGAAATTCAGGTGTTGGCCAGAGCTGTGATCTCAACTGAGCCTCAGGGGATTCCTCTTCCAAACTCCCTGGTTCCTGGCAAAATTCAGTTCCTTGCAGCTGTAAGACTGACTTCCTATCTTTGTTTGTTGTCTGGCTCTCTGCCAGGGTTGCGCTCTGCCAGCACCTAGAGGCTGATCTCCGTTATGTGCCATGTAGCTCTCTCCAAATCATGGCAGTTTTCATCATCAGGCCAGCGGGAGATTCCCTCTCTTCAGTGCTAACCCAAGGTTGTATCTAATATCTTTGTAATATAACGTAATGTGATCTTGAAATGACTGTCCTGTCATGGTCACAGTCTGTCCTGCACTTAAGGGAAGGGGGTTATACAGGGCATGTATACCAGGGGACAGAAACCTTGGGTCATCTGCAAATTGTACCTCAGTCACATAAAAAGCAACATCTGTACATTCAAGCATAACTCGTGGGATACATTTTGGAAGGGATTCCCAACTGAGCTTAAATTTGCAATTTATATTCTTCAATACTGCAATAGTAACATGTAAGTATCTGGAGTATAATGTTTATAAATTAGATTTCCCAAATTGTAGACTTCCTTTAAAACCCTTCAGGGCAGAGTCAGGTATTAAAATTACATAAAATTTAACATCGGTAATATTTAAAATGGGAAGATTTAACAATGAAGTAGAAAATAGAAATGTCAGTCACATTTTGTTATTATATTACTGCATATGGCTTATTGTATTATCTTGCACTCTTGCTCTGTTTCCCATAAAGACTAGGGAATTTCAAAGACAAATTATTTTCATTTCAATTCAATTCGTAATTATTGGACACTACTCTCCTACTAGAACAGTTTCCATAGGGATTCAAAATATATCCTTAGCATTGTTATTGAGTCCACAAGATTTTTTTAAAAGAATATAAAAACCAATAGGAAAAGATGAGATAGAATATAATCAAATGTAGATTTTATGCATGAATATTGCACAGATAATCACTAATATTTAGATATTACTCTAGGCAAATGCTTTGTTTAGAGCTTACACGAATTTGGCTTATTCAGTCTGTAAAATAGCCTATGAAAAAGGAGGCATATATTTATCCCTTTTCTCAGATGAGGAATCCAACATTTTGACAAAGACTCCCAGTAACCTTGGTCCTGAGTCATACCTCTCAAGCTTCGGTTTGTGTAATCTTCTAGAGCTCATTGTTCCAGTATTGTCCAATTCCAAATATATACAGATATGATACCTACCTGTAGTACAATGGCAGATAAGCTATCTGGGTAAAAATGGTAAGAGAGTGCTAAATGAAAAAACTGAAGAATGTATGACGACTTTAAGGAGATTAGCCTTTTGCTTGGCAAAGCGGAGTGGGAAGGATAGTCCTAGTATGTGATCAGCACATACCAGGTCAGGGATGGAAGAATGAGATGGCTTGCTGAGTGCAAATTAAGCATCACATTGTTATATATTGTTATATTGAGGTGAAAGCAGAAAGAGTGAACGCTTTACAGATGATGTTGAGGACAGGATGAGAATACTGAACATAAGATGCATACCCACATCCTGTTTTTAGTTGTAGAATTTTAGAGCATTAAAGCTGTAAAAAATAAGTGATATCATCTAGATGTGTAAGAGTAAGTTAAGAGTGTACAGCTAGATGCTACTTACTCCTCCTGACCCTCCTCTGCACAAACCACTGAGCTAACAGCTTATAGATGAAACCTGAAATCAATTTAGGCATAGGAAAAGGTACTGTCTGGGAATAAACTTGGCAGTTCCACTGGTGAATTCAATTCCATCTATGAATTCTCCATGCTGACTTCAGGATGGTGTGAATATGGAGGAAGATAATATTTTAAAAAACAATTCACATTGCTAAAGGTATAATTTTTGTTGCTAAACAGTTTTCTCTGATTTCAATACAAATTTTCTTGGGTAATTTTTACAGATGAGGGAGAAAATCATTATGACAAGTTTATTTTCTTACAAGTTTTATTTTTGGATTTTTGTTGACACACTTTTCAAATTGACTGCGTTCCAAATACCTACAGAGATATCCCAGAGGATGCAAAGGTCCAAAATGACTAAATAATGGGTGTGTAAAGAGAAGTTTAAGCACGTGGACATATAGTGGCCAATAGCAGAGCTTAAGGTTCAGAGAAACCTCTATCACTAAGCAGCTTGGACATATTGGGTGAATCCTGTAACTTCTTTGGCTTCAGTTTCACTTAGCGAAGTAGTTGGCATAATTTGATATATATCGAACTGTGAACTTTTATAGTAAATATTGTCCTGATGAACTCGCACAAGAAAAGTATTTTATAATTTAATACTAAATGTAGGGAAATCAAAACCTATATGATAGAGCTGCACCAAATATACATGTAGACATTTTGAATTCAAATATATATTCGTTTGTAAACTATACCTTAATAAAAATAAAACAAAAATGAATACATGTATATGTATCTAGGCATACATTGTTTTATTACTCTTTGCTTTATTGTGCTTTATGGATATTGCACTTTTTAACAAATTGAATGTTTGTGACAACCCTACATGGAGCATGTATTGGCTTCATTTTTCCAACAGCATATGCCCACTTTATGTCTTTGTGTCAAACTTTGGTAATTCTCCCAATATGTTAAACTTTTTCATCATTATTTTATCTGTTATGATGATCTATGATCAGTGATTTTTTTTTTTTTTTGAGATGGAGTCTCGCTCTGTTGCCCAGGCTGGAGTGCAGTGGCACCATCTCGGCTCACTGCAAGCTCCGCCTCCCGGGTTTATGCCATTCTCCTGCCTCAGCCTCCCAAGGGCGCCCGCCACCACTGACTATTGTAATTGTTTTGTGGTGCTACAAACTGTACCCATATAACAACAGTGAACTTAACTGATGAATGTTGTGTGTATTCTGACTGCTCCCCAGACTGGCCATTCCCTATCTCTCGCTCCACAGGCCTTCCTGTTCCTAAAACACAACAATATTGAAATTAGGCCAGTTAATAACCCTACAATGGCATCTGTGTGTTCAAGTGAAAGGAAAGTCACAAGTTTCTGACTTTAAATCAAAAGCTATAAGAGATTAAGCTTAGTGAGGAAGGTATGTCAAGAGCCGACATAGGCCAAAAAGTAGGCATCTTGCACCAAACAGCTGACAAAATAGTGAAGGCAAAGGAAAAATTCTTGAAGGAAATTGAAAGTGTTACTCTAGTAAACACATAAATGAAAAGAGAGCAAACAGCTTTATTCCTTATATAGAGACAGTTTTAGTGGTTTGGATAGAAGATCAAACAAGCTATGAAATGCCTTTAAACCAAAGCTTCATCCACAGCAGGGCCCTAACTCTAATTCTATGATGGGTGAGAAAGCTGCAGAAGAAAAGTTTGAAGGTAGCAGAAGTTGATTTATGAGTTTTAAAGAAAGAAGTTCTCTCCACAACATAAAAGGGCAAGGTGAAGTAGCAAGTGCTGAGGGAGAAGCTGCAGCAAGTTATCCAGAAGATCCAGCTAAGCTCATTGATAAATGTGAATACAGTAAACAACAGATTTTCAATGTAGATAAAACAGCACCCAATTGGAAGAAGATGCCATCTGGGACTTCCATAGCTAGAAAAGCGAAGTCAATGCCTGGCTGCAAAGCTTCAAAAGACAGGCTGATTCTCTTGTTAGGAAAAATATAGCAAGTGACTTTAAGTCAAAACCAATGTTCATTTATTTACCATTCCCCAAATTCTAGGGCCCTTAACAATTATGCCGAATCTACTCTGCCTGTGCTCTGTAAATGGAACAACAAGGCCTGGATTACAGCACATCTGTTTGCAACATGCTGTAGTAAATATTGTAAGTCCACTGTTGAGACCCATTTCTCAGGAAAAAATGATTTCTTTTAAAATATTACTCCTCGTTGATAATTTACGTGGTCACCCAAGAGCTCTGATGGAGATGTACAAGGAGATTAATGTTTTCATGTCTGCTAACACAATATTCATTCTGCAGACCATAGACCAAGGAGTAAGTTCAACTTTCAAGTCTTACTATTTAAGAAATACATTTTCTAAGGTTCTCACTGCCATAGTGATTCCTGTAATAGATCTGGGCAAAGTAAATTGAAAACTTTATGGAAAGTATTCACAATTCTAGATACCATAAATAACATTTGTGATTCATGGGAGGAGGTCAAAATATCAACAATAACAGGAGTTTGGAAAAAGTTAATCCCAACCCTCTTAGATGACTTTGAGGGGTTCAAGACATCAGTGGAGGAAATAATTGCAGATAAGGTGGAAATAGCAGGAGAACTAGAATTAGGAGTGGAGCCTGAAGATGTGATTGAATTGTTGCACTCTCAAGCTAAAACTTTAATGAATGAGCATTGCTTCTTATTAATGATCAAGGAAAGTGGTTTCTTGAGATGGAAACTACTCCTATTGAAGATGCTGTGAACACTGTTGAAATGACAACAAAGTATTTAGAATATTACATAAACTCAAGTTGATAAAGCAGTGGCAGGTTTTGAGAGGATTAATTCAAATTTTGAAAGAAGTTCTACTGTGGGTAAAATGCTATCAAACAGCATCACATGCTACAGAAAAATCTTTAGTGAAAGGAAAAGTTGATCGATGTGATAAACTTCATTGTTATCTTATTTTTTAAAATTACTACATCCACCTAACTTTCATCAGGTCAGTCTGCAGCCATCAGCATTGAGGCAAGACCCTCCATCAGCAGAAAGATTACCACTCACCGAAGGCTAGGATAATTGTTAGCATTTTTTAGCAATAAAGTATTTTTAATTAAGGAATATACATTGTTTTTTGAGACACAATGCTACTGCACACTTAATATGGCTACAGTATAGTATAAACATAACTCACACGTACAGGGAACAAAAAAATTCATGTGGCTTGCTTTAAATGCGATACGTGTTTTACTGTAGTGATCTGAAACTGAACGCACAGTATCTCTGAAGTATGCCTGTGTATACGCATGTACATACATACCCATTCACTCCCCTCTTCATCTATGGATTTAAAAAAGGAAAGAAAGAAACCGTGTGGCAAGATAGAGCAAGTAAAGGGCATTTAATTCCTGAGCCCTTTGCAGAAAGAGACAAGATTCAGGTCCCAATAATACAGCAATGCCTTTGCTTTCTTGCTTTGTAACTTGTACTGCTGGAACAAGGTTTCATTAGCACAGGCTCACGCTAGAGATTTGAGCAAACGTTTGTAGTTTTTCTAAAGGGTCATGAAAAAAGAGTATTTTAAAAGAAGTAACTATACATAAATTAGGATTTTAAACATAATACAATTGGTAAAAAAAAAAAAATTGTGGACACCTAGTCTTTCATTATGTAAAATTAATTTAACAGAATATTTTAGATCCTTCTCACAGAAGTCCTTGAAATTATTTAGATGTTGTTTTAGGTATTTGAAGAATTGTAAAATGTCTTTGGACATTCTCCCTAAAAAGAAAAATCCAGAACAAACCATACATGTATGTGAAAAAGAAAGAATGCTTACCATCTGATATGATCTGGCTGTGTCTCCACCAAAATCTCATCTTGCATTGTAGCTCCCATAATCCCCACGTGTCATGGGAGGGACCTGGTGGCAGATAATTGAATCATGGGGGCAGGTTTTTCCCGTGTTGTTCTCATGATAGTGAATAAGTCTCACGAGATCTGATGGTTTTATAAAGGGCAGTTTCCCTGCACACACACTCTTGCCTGCCACCACGTGAGATGTGCCTTTGCTCCTCCTTCACCTTCTACCACAATTGTGAGCCTCCCCAACCATGTGGAACTGTGAGTCCATTAAACCTCTTTCCTTTATAAATTACCCAGTCTTGGGTATGTCCTTATAGCAGTGTGAGAACAGACTAAAACATCATCTATGAAAAGAAAAATACTGAGATTTAAAGGAATTGAGATTTGAATTGGCTTTATATATAGTATCATCCATTATAGATAGTACTCATTTGATTACAACATAAATTCAGAGGCAGAAATCATTATGACCTCAATAAAGTATACATAAAATCAGGAAAATCACCTGGTCACATTATAAAATACCTTTATGAAGATATAGCTATAATAGAAAAGTATTTTGAAAATGGTTGATTTTATGCTATTGGAAAGTATAACTGGGTGTTAAAAAATTTCAGCCCAGATACCGAGATACAATAAACGTGAAATGTAAAATCAGATTTCCCTACGCAAAATTTGCAATGACAATCTAAAATCAGATTTTCCTGTGCAAAATCTGCAAAGACACTTTGGAAATCTGATTTCGTGACTTTAGACGCTTCAACCAGCATGAGGAGGAAAAGGAGGTATGTTAGTTTGCTGGAGCTGTTGTATCAAATTACTGCAAACTAGGTTGCTTAAAAGCATAGAAATTTATTGTCTTACAGTTCTGGAGGCTAGAAGTCTGAAATCAAGGTGTCAGAAGTGCCATATTCCCTCTGAAACCTAAGGGAGAATCATCTTTTTCCTCTTCTAGCTTCCAGTCCTTGCCAACAATCCTTGGTGTCCCATGGCTTGTAGATGCATCATTCCAGCCTCTACTTCCATCATCACATGGCTGTCTTTTCTCTGTCTCTATTCTCTTATAAGGACACCAGTCCTTGTAGATTAAGGGCCCATCTTACTCCAGTATGACTTCATCATAAGGACTATCTCCATAAGTGTACACATTTTGTGGTACTGGTGGTTAGGACTTCAATATATCATCTGGGGAGCCACAGTTCAACCCATAATGGAAGGTATCAGAATATGGAGAAGATTATAAGATTTTGCCTGGAGAGATTAGTTGCCCTCCCTCTAGAGAGGGGCTGGGATTCTAGCTTCCAGTAAGAGGAGGATTCAAGGCCGGGAAATTCTTGAGTTTGCAACCCATGCAATCACACAGAGCCCTACAATCTTGGAATTCTTGATAATTTTATAAAAAGTTCTGCATTTTCATTTTGCACTGGGACCTGCAAATTATGTAGGATGCCAGTTGGAGAGCTTGGTCTATGCTTCTGGTACTTGAGAATATGGCAGGCTGTGGCCTGTCTCACACATGGTAAGGCTGGCTCGTGACACCTTAATACAAGGAACTGACTGCACTGCCTAACGTTAGCCTGCCTCCCAGAGTTTTCACAAAAAGTGGCTCACTTATAAAGTATGCATTGTCCTCTCTCTTTGCACTTCAGTTAAGAGGTGCTCAGAGATGGGAATCTTTAAGAAAATCCAAATGGTCTCAGGACAGGGAGCTTTAAATCTCTGGCAGGCTGGAGAACAGGAAGGAGTTACACAAAACAGTTCAAGTAAGACCTCTCTTACAGCTTTGCCACTCTGGAAGAATAAAAAAATAAAAAATAAACTGATGAGCAGACTGGGTGAATTTGGGAGTGGGTAGGAACAGAGAGGAAAAAAAAAAAAAAGCTTAAGTCGTAAAACAGAAAAAACCTTTGCCTCTGCAGGCTGCCAACATAAATTAGGCCCAGTGTGAAGAAGGAATTATTTGATATTACATTACATTTAGAGTTTTGATTAGTACTACTAAACAGTATATTCTAACTTCTGAATTGAATCCCAAGGTGAGCTAAACAGGTTAGCCAAAAAAAAAAAAAAAAAAAAAAATGCACACTATGTTTTTCACTTAGGAATAAGGAAAGATATGTTATCTACTCCAACACATTGTAAAGGGTTAGTGGTGTTGTGGCCTGAATTGTGCTCTTCTAGAAATTCATATGCTAAAGTCTTAACCCCAAGTTCCTTAGAATGTAACCATATTAGAGATGAGTCTTTAAAGAGGTAAAGTTAAAATGGCATCATTAGGGTGCCCTAATCTAATGTAACTGGTATTTTTATAAAAAGAGGAGATTAGGACACATGCAAACAGAGAAGGAAGACCCTGTGAAGACACATGGAGAAGATCCCTCTTACAAGCCAAAGAGAGTGGCCTCAGCAGAAACCAACTCTAATAAGATCTTGATCATGGACTTCCAGCCTCCAAACCTGTCAGGAAATAAATTTCTGTTGCTTAGGCCACCCAGTCCATAGTACTTTGTTATGGCAGCCCTAGTGAACTAATACAACAGTAAATAATAAAAACTGAGTTATTACAGTGATTAATTAGTTTGTTGGTTTGTTTGGTTTTTTTTTGGAGTCTCCCTCTGTCGCCCAGGCTGGAGTGCAGTGGCGTGATCTCCGCTCACTGCAAGCTCTGCCTCCCGGGTTCACGCCATTCTCCTGCCTCAGCCTCCCGAGTAGCTGGGACTACAGGCGCCCGCCACCACGCCTGGCTAATTTTTTGTATTTTTAGTGGAGATGGGGTTTCACCATGTTAGCCAGGATGGTCTCGATCTCCTGACCTCGTGATCCGCCCACCTCGGCCTCCCAAAGTGCTGGGATTAAGGCATAATAATCAACAAGGTCCACAAAATGGAGCATAGACATTATCACCTGTATCATTATCACCATCTTATAAGATAGCTGAGATTAAAAGAGTTGACTCAAAAATGACCATTTTAGTGGTTGGTTGTAGACCTAGCTTGACTGAAGGACTACATAAGAATATATGTGATACTGGATAGCTCATAATTTTACAGTTTAGACAACATGAACATTAAGTGTGAAACAGAATTTTAGAAACACTATAAATTACTAAATCCATAGGATTCATACAAAGAGCTCTACCTGTTACATTTTGCAGTACTGTAAGTTGGTATACATTCAGAGAAATATAAATGTAATTGCACAATAAAAGAATAGAGCAAATTTATTTAATGTAATATATATGAAGCATAGAACACATTTTTTAAAAAAGGTAGTGTTCAATTAATGTTAACTTTCTCCCTGTTTCCTCTTTTATAATGGAAGGAAAGCCACAGAGATTGATTGTTTTTCCCTGCTTCTAGTCACCTTAGCTTAATTAAAGTGATTAGACTTTGAACCAATTAATTGTCATTAAAATCAGGCTGGCACTGGAACAAATGGAAACATATGCTAAATCTATGGTTCATGTAACACAGTTCTGCTTTACTAAGTATTGGTAACCGATGATAAAGCAATCTGAGAGATAATTAGACAAGGAAGAAGGATTGTTTCCATTATTTTAAGAGAATGTACAATGAGATTTTATTAATGAATGAATCAATCTTGTATAGTGTAGTTATTAGCATATGTGATAGTTTAAGGTAAAGTGCTTCATTGGTATTCAGATTAGAAATATTTTAACTCACATAGTCAGGCATAAAGGTTTCAACCACAGCAAGGACAGGCTGGGCCTTACGCATGATAACTGAGAGTGTCTGTGGAGTAGTGAGACGGAAAAACAAGCAACAGCTATAGGGAATAGCTGCTTCCTAGGAAATACAGCATGAGATTAGGAGATTGTCCCCAAAGTCATAAAGGAACTCATAAGTAGTTAATCTAGAGGGTCATAATACAATGCTGAAATTATCAGAAACATCTGTCATCAGGTATTATAAACTCTTCCTCGGGACTTGTGCAGTGGCCAAGGGGTCAGCACAGACAGGCAAGAGCAAACATGGCTGGACCCTTATACTGAAATTTCTTGGCAGTATTGGGAAGAAATCCTCAATTTGGGATTAACTCCAAGACTGGGAATAATAACGCTAAATATCAGCTACTGAATTTTGTCTGTGTGCCAGAATCTCTGCAAAGTATTTCACATATGATGTTTTCAGTATACCCAAAGTGAATTCCATGAACCTTTTACAGTAGTAAATATGAAAAAATTTTAATAATGACAATTATGGGTTAAAAAGCTAATGGATATAAATGATAAATAATTGAGATCAAACCTAATAATTTCCAGACAAAATCAGGAAGGATATGTATATACTGACATGCACTGACTTTTTATTATTATCAAGAGTAAAAGACATCCTAGAAACAAGCATACAATGAGATTATTTCCCAGGTACAAAAAGCAAATTGATCCTGATTTTACATTAATCCAAGAAAAATAAGGAAGCATTATCTACAGATTGTTTTTAACAAAAATTGCTTGTGAGCCAAATATTTTAACATCTGTTAATTTTTTTTCAAGTACAAAGGCCAAAAAAAATTTAGCAGACATATGATTTATATACACATATAAGTACAGAAACTATTCTACAGATATATCTTTCTCAAATGTAAATTACTTATAAGTCTAACAACCACAAATGAATCTAAATTAGAAATTGAGGATCAAGGGATATGGTAGACTGCTCTCTGAAAGGTTCAACAGGTACTGTTTCCAAACTGTCTTAAGAGACTGGAAAAGAATACATTGTATAAAAATGGCCTGAGCCATTAGAAAATTAAGGCTGAAATGGGTGTTATGATGTTTCCTTTTATACTGGCATTTGTACACTTTAAAAGGAAGCAATTTTAATGTCGAAGACTATCCTTCAGTATTGAAATAATCCTATAATGAACAAAAGAAATTTCTCTAGAAATTTCCTTCTCTCAGCTTAAGATTCTCACTTGTGTAATTAAATAAGTTTGTAATTGTGTTTAAAATAATACTGTTTGGGGAGGATATGAATATTTCTGTTTGATGGGTTTTTATTTTATTCTTCTTAGGTGACCAGATGTTCTTCATAAAAACGTATGAACATGAAAAAAAGTAAAGAACCTAGAAAATTTATTTGTGAATTGAATATATGAAGTCTGTGATATATTTTACATAATTCATTTAAATGTACTTCACATTTCTCAAATTTGTATATTATTGAGAAAATGTATAACCTTTGTGAAGAATTTTCTGGTTTTTGTTGTTGTTGTTGTTTTGAGACTGGGTCTTGCTCTGTCACCCAGACTGAGTGCAGTGGTGTGATCATGGCTCAAGCAATCTGCCAACCTCAGCCCCTCCCACCTCAGCCTCCCAAGTAGTGGGGACAACAGGCATGTGCCACCATGCTTGGATAATTTTCTTTTTATTATCGTTTGTAGAGCTGACATCTCTGTATGTTTCCCTGGCTGGTCTTAAACTCCTGAGCTCAAGCAATCCTCTCACGTTAGCCTCCCAAAGTGCTGGGGTTACAGGCATGAGCCACCGACCCAGCCCCCGATAATTTCCTTTTAAGCGGTTGGCAGAAGAGGGTATTTGTGTTCCGTCATTGATTTTGCTGCTTCCTCTCACCACTTCTTGTGATTTTCATAGAAGTTCTGAGTAGCAGTGCTGCAGAGGCAACTCTTCCAAGACTAACTCTTTCACAGCTTACGGAGCTCCAGAGTTTATGTTATTTGTAAAGCTGACTTCCTCAGATATCTTTCAGAAACAAAAAGATCCTGACATGACCTTTCTCATTATGTATTCTGTTGACATTGCAAGGAGAAAGAAAAACCCACAGAATACTGAACAATGCTTATCACAGTTAAAAGAAGAAAACACATTCTATAATTATGTGCTTAATAACCCTTATGAGGCCGGGTGCAGTGGCTCACACCTGTAATCCCAGGACTTTGGGAGGCCGAGGCAGGCGGATCATGAGGTTAGGAGATTGAGACCATCCTGGCCAACGCAGTGAAACCCCGTCTCTGCTAAAATACAAAACATTAGCCCGGCATGGTGGCGCATGCCCATAGTCCCAGCTACTCGGGAGGCTGAGGCAGGAGAATCGCTTGAACCCGGGAGGCGGAGGTTGCAGTGAGCCCAGATCGGGCCAGTGCACTCCAGCCTGACGACAGAGCAAGACTCTGTCTAAAAAAAGAAAAAAATCCTCATGAAACCTTAATAATCAATGTTGTAAATAAATTATTCACACCAGAAACAAAATAATAAAGATTATTATAGTTCAATTGAATTATCCAGCAAAGAGTCCATAATCCACCGTGACGTTTCTTGGATATTTTCAGACGAATTGATGTAGTTAAGCTTAGGCAAACCATATTAGAGAGATAAGTGTAGAGCCTACCTTTAATAAGATCTCTAGAGAAGATACTTCTACAACCTTCAGAAGCTCACTGACAATATTTAATAAAACTTACACGATGTACTTATGTTATCAGAAGAAAGATTTAAACTTCTATATGAAAAATGACATTGTAGAATTGGAGAACTGGTCATACGATAGTAGGAACAGGGACTGCCTTCACTGAGCCCCATGAAGTTTGCAAATTTTATTTTATTTAACCTATTGTGTGCTTCATAGTGCAAGTATCATGCAAGAAATACAGTGCCAGCAAATAATGGGTATTTAAAAGTTTGTTTTGTTAAACTGAGGCCTCACCAAAACATCATAAAACAGATGACTTTGTCCCTATTTTGCAGTTGAGGAAAAAGACTCAAAGAGATGAAATAGCTTTCTCAAGATAACATACCAGCAATCGTTTGAAAACACAAGTTTATCTGATACAAAAGCTTCCACGGATAGATCTGCTCTATTGTGACATTTTAAAACATACATACTATTTTATTAGCTGCATTTTACATTTTCAGGTATTTTCTTACACTGCTGACAAAGAAATCCGAACCGATGACTTGTGCTTGGATGTTTCTAGACTCAATGGACCTGTAATCATGTTAAAATGCCACCATATGAGAGGAAATCAGTTATGGGAATATGATGCTGAGGTATAGTATTTTCCTTAATTTACTTATTATTTGATGCTTAAGCTCAGTTATATATTTCAACATTCAACATTTAAATCTTAAGCTGGCTTTTATCTACATGGGTAGAATTAGATTTTCAAGCATGCAGGCTCATATCCGATTACATTAGGATGGCATATTATATAAACAGGTTTCACCAAATTGGTCTATTAATATAAAATATGAATGAAGACAATAAAATCAGTTTTGTGTATGACAATTTGTTATCTCCATGTACATGCCAAACGTAACTTAGGCAAGGGGTAAGCTAAGCCTATCTGAGACGTTTGTGTGAAGATGTGCATACAGGATAATATTGACAATATGTCCATATTTTCAAATTTTAAATTTTACAATACTAATCACTGACATTTATGTTCCTCAACTGGAAGGAACAATATCTGACAAGATTAACAAGATTTCTTTACTGTTTACAATTGTAAATATTTTGCAGAATTCAATAAACTAATTAGTCACATAAAAAGCTGAGTAGCCTCTTCTCAAGGCTATATTGATAGCACACCTTTCTGACAGAGGAGAGGGAGAGAAAACAACAAAATTACTGTTGGAAATTTATCTCCAGGCAGTGTGTAAAAACCAGATCAGCCATCAGATGGAGCTAATAAAAAAGAAATATTTTCCTTTGCATAAGGAAGCTTACTCTTGAAAACAGCTTCATTTCTTTCAGTTTTCTTTTATGGTTAACAAAATGAATTGGTCGTCTGTGTTACATTTCCCACATTATTAAGTGGTAGGTGATTTATTTAAAAGGAAAACTAAACTTCATTCTGCTTAAAACATAAATACTACTATAGAGGTAAGTGAGTCTCACAGATGCAGTATTCCATGCAAGCCTAAAATTTTCTACAAGAATAACATTTTAAAAACCAATCTACAGTGTTTTTGTTATTGTTGATATTTTAACAAGACCTTTTAAAAACCTTTTTGAATGTCGTTTTAATATTTGCATGAGTCTGTAGTTTCTTAAGTTGAATGTTAGAAAAACTTACTGAATTCTTACAGGATTTGAAACTGGTTATGTAGGGTTAATTTTGGGCCCAATACTTACACAGTGTTACCAGGATCTTAGGGCACAAAATCATCTTCTGGGCCACAATTGAGGACAAACACTGAGAATTCTTTGTATGTCGTACCAATGTGTTCTATTAAGATGCTATTGCCTTCGCTATATCCTACTCACCTTGTCTGACCACCAATTTTTTTCTCTTCAACTATTACTTATTGGTACCATCCTTGATATTAAGCCTACAGAAAACAGTGCCTTTGCAAAATACATGTAGGTAAATCCTTCATCAGTACTCTCTTCTATGAGGAAAAGTGCAGTAAAATGTACAGATATAGTAGAAACCCTATAAGTGATATTTATTTTTAAATAAAACTTGTTCTTGTTGTTACTGTTTAGTTTCTACCAGGAACCTGGGACTCTACTGAGCTTATGCTAAAAATAAGAAAATCTAGAATATATTTATTAAGAAAGGGGAATGATCGTATACATTTTTATAAAAGGAAGCAGTGTGGAATTTTAGAATACCACTTTTAATCTTTAAACTTTTCCATAACTCTTGAGTGAACAGTGTCATAACTCAAATTCTTTCATTTCTCAAATAACTACTGTTAGCAATTTGGTATATATTTTTGTTTACATTTTCTGTTAGCTAGTAGCAATGCTATTGGATACTAAGGAATTTTAAGTAAAAAGTGAAAAAAAAATAGGTAGCTTCACATAGGTAGATAAATAAATGATTTCTATAAATTTACTCTTTTGGATGACTAGTAGTAATCTGTTGCAGTATTTCAGAGCACTGTACCATTTTGTGTCATGTTTACTTTGACTTTGGACCACACACACAAAAAGCTTATAAAATGCCATAAATATTGAGAAATTTTTATTTTAAATAATTTGATCATCTGAATTATATAGCTTAATTAAATTCTCTTATATGTTTATGTTTTCAAAATTAACTAGTGATGTTTACATTGTCTAATGACACCACTTTGCCAAATTAAAAAACGTATAGGTCATAATCTAATAAATGACATGAGAATAAAGCAATTGTAGGAATAATACATTGCCTTTCTGGAAATTTCAGCTTGAAATGTGATTATATTTTTGAGAAGGTCATTAAAAAGGATTTTTTTAAACAAAATTGAAATACAACATTTATTACTATGCTTTTAAGTTTTACATTTAGGGTTTCTCTAGTTCACAGAAAGGTTCCACCCCTTGCTACCCACAGGGTGATTCCAGGAGTAGTAGCGCCACCTGGGAACTTGTTCGAAATGCAGGATCCGAACCCATGCTAAACACACTGAATCCAAGTTTGTAGTTTAACAAAATCTCCGATCATTCATATACACATTTACATTTGAAAAGGACAGGGTCAAATATCTATGTGTCTTCTATAGTCTTTTTATGCACTGATTAAAGAATGTTACAAATTTAGGAAAAGGCATGAATACAATTTGGAAAATGGCAAGGCCTCCAGAGGGGAGCAGAGAGAGGGAGAGGGAGCAAAAGGATAAGAGGTGTTGAGATGAGAAAGAGGAATAATTGCTCAGTGGTTCTATTCTTCTCATATTCCAACCTGTGGAAAGTAAATGCGCGCTGCTTACTACTTTAACTCAATTCTTTATCTTTTGCTAGCAAGGACAAAATTATTCTTTGAAAAATCTCTGAGGTGGCGCAGGTTCAAGGCAGAATAAAAATTGTTGGAGTTCACAGAATTACAGAACTGAAATGTACCTTAAAGTTCTCTCCTTTAAGCCTTTATCAGGAGGAACTAAAGCACAAAAATTACACCGCCAGCAGCAGAGCTAGGTTTCAGGTCCTAGTACAGTATTCCAAGCAAGCTAGCTATCAGTACAATTGTGAATCTCACCATGTGAACAGCAGAAATATTCCATCACCTTATCTCCCATAGTCCTTTCAATCTTAGAAAAGAAAGTCATAAATAGAAGCAAGATTGTTGGAATATCCAGAGAAAAATGGAAACAGAGTTATGAAGCCACAAAACGTGGAATCCATCCAGCTACTTTGGTTTTCTTCTTAGGTGAGTGGGGTAAAAGAGAAGGAATACAGTTCAACACGTATCTGTTTTCTCATGCAATTCTTAACAATAGTCTTATAAGACAGATATTCTGTTTTTCACATTAGTAAAATGAAGCATAGGGTAAATGCCTCGTTTAAGTTTGCACAGCCAGATTCTGGCAGTAAATCCAGCAATTTTTCTACTACACTACATTGCCTCTTGATGTTATCGAAAAACTGGAAATAATTAGATTCTTTCAATGGTTAAGATATAATAAGCTAAATATACGGTATTTCAAACGGAATAACTAAATGCTATCAGTTATTTGTTATACCAAATTCTATTGACATAAAATTTCTCATTTTTTTAATAGTGGGAAAGATGTTCTACAATAAATATGGTCTATTTAGCTAAATAAGCAGTCATAAAGCTACTTTGTCATTTTGCTCTAATTGCTTACAAGCTTCAGCTATACATATTCATAATATAATATCTAATTGCTTATCCTTGTAATTGAATGAAACTAAGCACATGTTAGCAATAAATGCACTTCTTTGGTCAACTTTGATATGAAATGTAGTTTCTCACACCCCTAACTAAATAGTTCTTAAATAACCACGAATTCAATTCACTGTCATCTTATATGTGGCCTAATCTGTTTGAATTGAGGGCATCCTGGGCATCATTAGCAAAATTGTGGGGTACCTACGTGGTTTAGAAGCTTAAATAAATTGCACAAACCCTTCTGTGCCATGAAATGCCTATTGCCAGGATTAAATGAAAAGAAAAAAAAATTCATCTCACTGAGACATTTTAAAAATTATTTTTATAAAGTTCTGTCATCCATTCATTCTACTGTGTTCAGGTGTTCTTATATTCTGTTTGAACATTACAATTATGTTCCAATCAATTTAGAATATTTCCCTATGATATGTGCACATAATTACATTTCTTTTTGAATAACTAGGCAGCTACATACAGTGTGAGAATCTAATTTTAGATCAGAACACTTATGTTCAACAAACACTATGCAACAAAGAAAAAAAGGGAGAAAAATATGATGCTAAAAATAACTTATTTTTCATGTGACTGAGCAAGTTGACTTAGAAAATACTTGTTGTGAATTCTATATACATCTGTATCAAATAGTTTCCAGAGTCACAATATAAGGAATTTTTTTCCATAGGTAAAATGTGTTAGATTAATATTTAGACTTTACTTACACTACCATCTTTTATTTACCTTTATTAGAGAGCAGGTAAATGGGATTATAATTTCAAGGTAAGTGATCTTTAAGTGCATCCCAACTATTCCCCTGTGTAGCATTCCTAAGAAAAACAATGGCTCAATTTACCTTTTGAAGGTTGTGTGCATTACACAGGTATTACCTTTCCATATTCCTATTGACCCATAGCTGTGATTTCTTATTAGAAGTAGTGAGTAGGAATTTCAATAGATTAGTGTCATATTTGTAGTTCCTATATGTTAAATGATTACACTTCATATTTTATAATATTTCTGTTCGACTGAATGCATAGATTACCTTGTCTGGAGATCATAATTAATGTTTTGAGTAACAACTTTGTTATATTAATTTTTAATTGTTATTCTATGCTTGATTAACAGAACTCCTATTATCTTTGCTATTAAATATAATAGTACAAATTTATACTTATTTTGTATATGATTATATGTAATAACATAATTGATTGGGTTTTATTTTAATCTTTTACTATACCAACTTTTAAACTGAGACCTGTGCAATTGGCTCTTAAATCAACTATGCAGTCAGTTCATTAAAATATCTATTTTTTTAATTAGTATGTTTTAATACCAAGGTATGGCCTAATTTTACAATATTAATGGCTCTTATTTTGTCACCAAAATTGTTTAGCCTGATTCCAGCTGGCTTTAAGTAGGAATTATATATTTGGAAGGGTAAATTTAGAGATACTCAATGCTACATTTTATGTTAGTCAAACTTGCAAATATATTTAAAGGCAGGAATCACTAATATTTTTCTTACGTATTTTTACGTTATGATTAAAATATTGTACATCGCAGGAAATACCAAGGCTTTACATTCTAGAGGAGAACAATAAAGTAATACCATATTATAAACAAAACTCAATACTAGCTTAGGGTTTAGATGATACTATTTTTAGTCAATATTTTAAACAAAGCTATAGGAAAATATATTTGGCAGTAAGTTGCATGTCAGCCTGGATGTCACATTGTCTTCAAAGTTGAGTTAATATAGCCGGATGTAGTGGCATGAGCCTGTAGTACCAGCTACTTGGCAAGCTGAGATGGGAGGATTGCTAGAGCCCAGGAGTTCGAGGCCACCCTGGGCAATATAGTGAGACCCTTTCTCTAAAACAAAACAAAGTAGACTAATTAGGCATTTGCAACAAAAACAGATATAACTAAGGGTTGATATACCTAATAAAGAGCATATCAACCCTTAATTACTATACTTTTTGAAAGGGAAATAATATACCACATATAGAAATGTACAAGGACTTGAATAAACAGCATAGTAGAAATGTAGCCAAAGAAAATGAAAAGTTTTTAAAAAACATAAAATCATTTTATGTGTGTTACTGTATTCATTTCTTGCTTATCCTATCAATACGGCAAGAAATGTTTTTAGCAGCAACATGTAATATTGGTGGAGATGCAGTGAGACTGACACCCATAAAGTATCCTGACAGATAGCAAGCACAAGAAGTGTTAGCTGCTGCTGCTATTATTACAAAATTACTGTTATAGATATATTTTAAAGGACTTTGCTGATATGTGTTAAAGTGTTCATGTATTTGACCTTGCAATTTCACTTCTAAGAATCATTTCCAAAGAAATAATGACAGATGTAGACACTGATGTTCAGAGATATTTGCCATGTATTATTAATAATGGCAAATATCTCTGAATATCAATATATTGATCAAATATCTCTGAAATACAATATATTTTTGTTATTTGCAATAGCTCCAAATTGGAAAGATATTCCCTGCAAATAAAAAAGTTAAATGGGTTTTGGCAAATTCATTTTAGAGAAATAGTTTATTTTTTAATAATATGTTTTTAGATTGTTTTAATGATAGAAAAAATGCCCACAAGATGTATAAAAGAATATTTTATTATATGACCTCAATTATATAAATACATAAAATTATTAGAACATACATACAATATTAATAATTGTTATCTTTTCAAACAGTGTACTCAGAAAAAAATGAACTATGCTTTGTTTTCAAGCAAATGAAGACACTAAATAATTTTGTGTGTTTTTAAATGAAAAATAATTTTTGTCTCAATAAGGACAAGATTTGTAATTTTTCTTCTGGGCTATGGCTTTTTAGAAGTACCTGGAATGAAAGTTCTTTGACTATTTTTTCATGGCCATTCATTTGATAAACACCTTGGGGACATATATGTTACAGTCATGTTTTTTAATGAAAATTCTATATTGTATTTATGCCCTGGGGTCATGTTTCCAGAGGATAAGCAAAATCATTTTGTTTTTGTTTTATGTCATAAAAATAATTTTTCTTTTATATTACAAATGAAATTAACATCATTTACACTAATATCTTTGATGTTAAAGTGGCATTTTCCAAGAAAAGTTCACTACAAGAAGAAATATCACTGAGAGTAGAGGATGATCTAGCCTAGCAGTTTTGAACAGTATGGATGGAAAATTCATGTTTGGTTTAAAAACAAAAATATAAACTAGTCTTCTTAAAAAAATCAAGCTATATAGTTAACAATATTATTTATAGTTTTAATATTAACTACATATTTAACAATATTAATACAGTGTTATTTTTTCTTTCTTTACAAACTATATATTATTTTACTGTAGAAGATAAATCCTTGAAAACATAAATCCAATAATTTGTGTTCATTAAGCTGCCTGAGAGAAGTAGCTTAATTTTAACAGGATTTATTGTCTGCACTGGCCTTTCACTAAGTGTTTGAATCAACAGACTTACTTAGTGTCTCCCATGGGCAGGCACTGAGCTTCAAGATGTAGGTGGCCATAGTCTGTGGCTTTCCTGGAGCTTATGTTCCTGTGGAGGAAATGGAGAGCAAGAAACAGACAGAGAAATTAATTAATTAAAATTGTTTGGAGAATTAGATTAAGAGTTGATCTTTTCCCTCCCTTCATTACCTACCTTTCTAATTGACATCTAACAAAGGTGGCAATGTACCTGTGGAACACAACCAGGTTAGCCTTGTAAAAACATAAGTGGGAGCAATTTGAGTACCATACTGTTCAAAGTAAAGCCTTAAAGCTAAATTATCCTCCGAATTTGTCCCTGATGTTTATTTAATTTTAGGGTGAAAGAATGAGGAGGCCAAGGGTCATAGTTGGACTAATCAACTATTTTGAATATCCACTCCCAAATAACTCATCCGGTACTAAAAAGCATTGTATTACTAGGATGAAGGCTAAGAATATAATCTTTTATATCTAAAATAACCTTTTGCCAAAAATATTTCATCATTTAATCTTAAGCCCTTCTCCATATTCTCAGTCTTATCTTCATTTATTCCTTCCTTATAGGGTTGATATTAAAGCCATCTAAAAATATGTGGCCCACAGCTCCATGGATGCAATTATTGTGACATGTGCCTTCCATCTTTATCCAATAGAAATTGCATGTTGCCTAGGATGATTGATTTATCACTGTCTTTGTACTTGATTTCATCATTATTCATTATTTTCTTTGTCAAACAGACCCACACTCTTCTTCATATAATCACCCAGTCTTGTCTCTCAGTGAACAAAGTAGCTGATGGCTCCCAGCATCCTACTGTGGAAACCTGTAATGATAGCACTTTGCAAAAATGGCTACTAAGAAACTATACAAGAATGGAAATTTTTAGAAATATTTTTGGGAATTCTACCGATTACATTCTCTAATGATTTTTGGAGGTTTGTGTTGCAGATTTTATTAAATTTATTTTAGTATTTTTGTTATGTTCACTTATTGAAATCTGGAAACTCCTTTAAAATGTGGTTAAGAAAAATTTGTATGACCTTTTCTCCATGGCGTTAACTCTCTGTCTTTTACTTCCTAGCTACTCATTAATTTGGGGACTGCACATATTAAGTTGTGTTTAGTCTATCCTTAATGAGTAGGGTTTTTTTTTTGTTTTTTGTTTCTTTATTTTAAACATATATATGCATAAATATACTTGATGAACAACATTATGAAATATTAGCTCTCTTTGAGGCGAACTGTAGCCATGTCTATATGACAACAGGTTCTGCGTCATCAGATCTGAAAAAAAATCAATAAAAAACTAACAGGGCCAAAAAAAAAGGATTGTTTCTAAGACACAGAAATCATTTATTTTGTTTCTTTTTATTCAGATACTTTGGTTAAATGCAAATATGGCATATCCTTTCTAAAGTATCTTATTATTTTAATTAAAACACTAAGCAAACATTATTACAGACTAAGATGTGATTTTCAATACCTTTATAAAGAAAATTATTTCTAAGCATTTCTTTGTGGTTGCCTAAGTGAAACAATATTTTTTTAAGTTGTATCTTTTATCCCTC
Source organism: Nomascus leucogenys (assembly GCF_006542625.1). NCBI lineage: Eukaryota > Metazoa > Chordata > Mammalia > Primates > Hylobatidae > Nomascus > Nomascus leucogenys. The sequence continues at coordinate 23,421,494 of NC_044397.1, read as the reverse complement.
ACTTGTATGATTTCTGACTATCTTTTCAGTAAGCAATAAAATGAATCATTATTCAGGTCAAGTCAATAAACTGATATGTAATTCTTGTAAAGAGTGCAAATAAGAACATGTCTTAGCTTTCAGTCTTAAGGGGTTTATTATCCAATAAATAAAGGACTTTACTTTGTCCCATACCTTACAATGAGAACACAAGGAAGATTGGGGCATTTTTCTGGTTCAGATGAACCACTTAAAGATTGTTAGTGGAGGAAACAATTGAGCTCAGAAGTCTTGTAACAAGGCTGGGAATGAAATTATGGAGAGGGGACAACATATGGGGTACTATTTTAATTAGAACTATATTCAAGCCAAAGACATTCCAAATGTAAGAGTTGGAAAAGCTGGAAAAGTCTAGGTCTTTTGCACAAAAAGAACTTGCATACAAAGCGATTTATGTGTATTATGTTAGTTTGCTTTCAAAGCAACCAAACCTGATATGTGCAGTGCCAAAAAAGGAGGTTTAGGTTTAACTAAATATTTATTCTCACAAGTCTACTATACAGTGCTAGAGCAGAGACCACAGAGTGCTTCTCTCCATAGGAGAAATGTCAGCAGTTCCCTTAGCAGTTCTTACAGCCTTCTTTACAGGTGACAGTCTGTTGCAAGGAGATGAGATCCACATCAGGCAGATGTCAAAACCATCCTGGCTTATTGGCCTTATCCTCATAGAAGATGATCTTTCCTTGTAACAACTCCATAGGCCTAGCTTCCAGGAACCAAATAAAACATACAGAATTACAAGTCTGCACTTAGAAAAGCCTGAATTTTGCTTTTCTGTTAGTATATATATATGCAGTTTATCAGTTGCAGATGCAGTTTATCAATCAGAGTTCATTTTTACCATAAACAATGTAGCCTAGAAACATAGTTAACATTTTTACCCTTTCAAGGTTGCCAGGGGATTACAGTTAGATAGTTGACTGAAGGTCAAATTTTTTAAACAAAAGGGAAAAAGAATATTTGTAAGCATGTTTAAGTCTAAGTATTTTCTGACAAAGAACATGATTCCTCAGAATAATTTGAAGCATGCCTGAGTGTTCACAGCCAGTAAGTAAAGGACAGGAATTTACCTGAGCCCAAAAGGTCTGGTTTTCTACTGCACTACATTGTAAAGGAGAAGTATTTAGTTGTTTGTCTCTGCAGCAGTGGGTTTTGACTATTAGTTAATTCCTTCAAATAAATCCTATATTGTTTAGAAAAAAACAGTAATAACTAGTGTTTTTAAAATTATTTGTGCAGTTGACAACATCTATTCAACATGATCCTTAAAAATCTCAAGTCTGTGCTATATTTTGAACTAAGGTAATTGTTCAAATTGATCAAAGCATTCAACTACTATGATATGTGGTCAATTGTAATAAGACACTGGGAGTGCTTTCTGGGGTAGCTTAATGGGCAATGACATATTTGATATATGAAAAATCATACTTTTTTTAAAAAGGGATCTAATAGAAGTATGCAATGGTAAGTGATACTTTTGAAAGAGAATATATATACAAAGGACCACAGGTACGTAACAAAAATGAAACAATTTTGTTGATTTTTAACTAGAACTGTCTAGAAAAAATACATATTGTTTTTGTTATGTATCTTTATTTTTTCAAGCTGGCTACTGGTTGAATTTCTGGCATCATAAGCATAAATCAGCCATCTTCTTGCCTATCTTTGGCCATTTATTCCTTTCTTTGTTTTTTAGTGTAAATAGCTTGATTCCATGTTTTGAAAGAGCAACAACAAAGGTCTCAATCTTGAAATTTCCTTTTTATCTAATTGCCTTGCTCTTTTAATTTCCTGCTTGCTGTCTCTTAGGCCTCTTCTACCACAAACCTATTCTCTATTCCATCCTTTCTTACAACAGTGCAGTCCACAATGTTTACAGTCCTAATCTAAGCAAATTACAATCGTCTGGCTGCTGTTTCTCTACCATTTTTATTGCCCACCCCTTACATTTACTTTCATCCCATTTTCAATGTAGTATCAAGAGCCAAAAAAAAAAAAAAACCATTTTGTTTACCTTTAATTTTGGTAATTTGCAAAAAAAGTATCTGGAGTGCTATTTTCAAGATATATTTGCAAATCATCTCTCATACATTCAAATACTTCGCTTCTGGTTGGAGAGGTTTTCATATAATATGATCCTAGGTATTGCCCATGAAATAGCAGAAATATATATAATTAGTATGTATAAATCATGTTGATTTAAAATGTGTATCTGAAAAGTCCAAAAATGTGGTTTCCAATGTACGTAAAAATGCCAAAGAGAAGATATATAATGACTGGTTAACATACAATTATTGGAATTTATGAAGAAACTAAAATATAAATATAATGTTTAAAAATATATGATCATCATGCCCCTGTTTTTATTTGTTATATTTTTAAGATTCTTAAAAATACAGACCAAACTATTGTAAGGATTTTATCAAGTAAGACAGATTATTTTTTGCTCTGATAATCACTTTCTACAATGAATGTCTTACAGTCACAGATACTATAGCTTGTTTAGTATTTTGAAATGGGAACATCTCTAGCAGTTTTGTTCATTTGGGTCACAGCTGTGCCATCTATTTGCATGTTTACCAAATGGTTACTGAATAACACATGCCTAAGAAAACTAAGCTTTTGCAAAAGCTTGTTAATATTTGCAGTCCTCAACTGAACTCAGAGCTCACAAATGGGCTTTTTGCAAAGGAGCCTGAATTCTTGGCAATGCTTGATAAATGTCAGTCAGTTTCTTTAGCCATCTGCAAATAAAGGTATATTAGACAATGATGACTTCATAACAGTCAAAGTTGTATAATAATCCAGGGACACCTGCACACAGTTCCTTTTACAAACCTATCACAGTGTTATTATATACTATAAAAATCATAAAGGATTTTTTAAAGAACAGATTTTATCTGATGTGCTAGTGAAGCTAAAGATGAAATAAGCTGCACTGATTATTGGTTATCTTTTACAGAGACTCACGTTGCGACATGTTAACAGTAACCAATGTCTCGATGAACCTTCTGAAGAAGATAAAATGGTGCCTACAATGCAGGACTGTAGTGGAAGCAGATCCCAACAGTGGCTGCTTAGGAACATGACCCTGGCCACATGAAGATCATGTCCTCCAAGCCATGAAAGTGTCTACACTTTTGTTTTTCCTTTATTTCAATTGGGGGAAAATATTAACTTTGCTGAATTGAAAGTTTTAAAAATCCTTTTAGTATTCTAAAACCAATTGTCTCTAATTCGTTTCTAGAAATGTTTGCTTATTTCCCTACTAAAATTTGTATCTGATCAAAGCACATAAAAATATAAATAATAGCAAACTATTATTAAACAACAGAACAACTTGTAAAACAAATTGTGTTCGCTTTAAGAAAAATCTTTATTGCACTCATGTCATAGGGTTAATTGGAGGTTATTTTATTTTTGGTTGTCATGGTGATTGAAAGAGAGAATGTAAATGCCTTATAAAATCTTCATTATGAAATATTATCAGTTGCTTTATAAACTCACTCTTTTTACTGATCCTTCATGGAAACATGTTTGATTTCTGTGTCTACAACAGGGCCACATATTAAATTATTTCTGAATGGTGAATTCATCTTACAAAATGTTCCAAGTTTTGGACAAGGAAAAACATTACATTGGATATTGAATTCATAGAGCCTTTACAGAAGCATCACATTTAAACCAATGTGAATTCAAAAAAGAGAAGGAGACTTTTTAAATTCAATTTAAAGTACATAAAAAAAGAAATCCGTGAAGCATTGAGGGGAACAAGATGAGTCTAATCCGCAGCACTTCAATCATTGTGAGAGAACTCAAAGTGGGTTGCAATCATTCCTAACACAGGCTGAAGCTAAACAATCTTGCTCCCAGAGTTTGTGTTGGAAACTCAATTCTTAACCAAAATCTTGGTCTCCATAAACTCTACCATCCCTTTTCTCTTCACTCTATAGACAGTGGCATGCCATTGATGCTGTACAGAATTGCAGGTGAAAGGGAGAATTTTAGACTTAATTTTTAACTCTATTGCACTTAAAGATTTTAATTAGGCCACCACTGTCATTTTCATTTTCTATATTAAAGAATACCTTTCAGTGCTATGCTCCAATATCTAAAAATTTTATCGCCAGGGGAATAAACTCAATACACGTTCATTAAACTTTTATTGTAATTAAACTGCTATATATTGTTTGCCATATATTATGGCCCAAGGAACATAGTTATAATTAAGCTAGATTCACATTTTCTTTTCTCATCTTAAAACTCTTTATGTTCAAAATACATTAGCATAGGCCAGAAAAAGGAAAAAATCAGATTTTTGCTGATAAGTTTTTATCTTTGACATCATTTAAAATGCTCATAGAGTTGCCCTATATATGCATGTTATTCATTATAAATGCACTCAGCAGCTAAGAAATTTGAGAGGAAAAATGGAAGAAGTGTTTTCTGGAGCAAAAGATTCCACTTCTTTGGTCCTCATCTTTTCTTAAAAAGCTCTTATAGAAAGAATTAATCGTTTTGATTGCATCCAAACTCTCTGTGTCTCTGATGTGCACATACACTGCTTTATAATGAAAATGAGGACACTTTCTGATGGTCAGTAAAATCTTAAATGATTTTTGCAACTGGTATTCCTTCCTCTTTTGACTTTTTATTGGTGCAACTGTAGGGAAGAATCTACAACCTAGAGCATTTCAGGTTTGCTCTTTAAATATAGACACCCCTCACCATGAGCTCTCTGGGAATCCGTGAATTTCCTAAAATTGTAAGCAAAATGTTGAATATCAGGGCATTTTTTTTCTGAGGTGGGAGTATGTTGCTCACAGCAAACTTGGAAAGAAGGCTATGACTCCCAAGAGGCAGTGAACCATTGCCTTAAATTAATAGCCTCAAGTCCATTGAGGCCTCATGTAAAATTCCCATTTTTCATTTTTACACTCCTTTTCTCTCCTCATTTCCTCTTCTCCTTACTAAGGTAAAAAGACCCTGTGCAGCATTATTGCTTAAGTTGAAAAAGCTTCAACTCTCAAGGACTCATGTATACCATGTGTTCCACTTATTGCTTTGTCAGTCAAAATGCATGTTATGTAGAAAATGGTCAATGGCAAATTTTTATAAATACAGCTACCCCATCAAAGCTGAACTTGAAACATTTTTAGCAGAATTTTAAATATGTGAAAGTTCATTATGGTCATGGTGAGAAAACTAAAACTACATGAGTTTCATGTTAGAAAAGAATTTTTAAAGAATCTTCAGATGGCTTGAACACGTGCCATTATAGTATCTAACAAAAGGTGGCATAAAATATTATAAAACATCCAACACCAGAAAGCAATGACTGACATTTTGTTTTCAAAAATATTGTCTTCGGTACAAAAAGTTAAAACCATGATTGGATTCATAATGCACTTGTCTTATCCCTTATTTATGGAGCTAGACTGACATATTTCAAACCAATTTCTTCTGTGATCTTCTCCATCTCAGTTAATGCAACTTCAACCTTCCAGATGCTCAGGTCAAAAATTGAAAGTTGCTTTTGACTCCTCTATTTCTGTTTCAACTTTCATCTAATCCAACAGCAAATCCCCTTGATGCTACCTTTGAAATGTAACTAGAAGAGAATGACTTGCCACCACATCCACTAGGTGTCACTACCTCTAACCTTTTTAATCGCAATATGCTTATTATTTAGTTCCCTAATTTCCCAGTCCTTGTCTTGAGCAATCTTTTCTCAATACAACAGCCATAGTGATTCTGTTAACCATGAATTTGATTGTGTCACTTCCCTGCTCACAATCTTCCAATGACTTCTCCCTCCGGAGGCCTTCAAGGTCCTTCATGAGTGTTACCCCTCTACACATCCACACCACTCACCACACATACATACACATGCACACACACACAGATGCAATTCTACCTTTTTATAACACCATCTCTTATCTCTCATTATTCTGCCTCTTACTTACCCCACTATGGCTCCCAAGGAAGTTCCTGCTTTAGTGTTTTGTTCCCTCTGCCCCAGAGAGCTCCCCTTAGTGGTCTCAGTTCAAATACTATCTTATCAGTAAGACAAACCCTTCTCCCATCTGCCTTCCCTATCCCCTGTGCCTGACAATCTATAAGTTTGCTTCTTTTTTTCTGTCTATTCTTCCCCCTCCCCAGCCCCAAACATGCCCTAGAAGGTAAGTCCCATGAAGGCAGGGGCTTTGTCAGTTTTGTTCATTTGGTATTTCTGGCATATATATTCTTTAAATATTTCTTGAATTAATGAACTGAAATGTGTGTTAAAGTTGCTAAGTGTTACTGTATCATACTTTTTTTGTATTTTCAATTTTAAAATAAAGGCTAATATATTTAGACAGGATTTCCAATAACTTTGTCTTCAAATTTTAATTTTCTTCCTAATATTCTTCACATTAAACTATGGACTATATATTTTCTGGATAAAATATCCTGCCTTATGGAAATGAAATATGAAATTTTATTAAAATGCTGCTATATTATATAAGTTGCTTCATTAAGCTAAAAATAGTTTTAATTTTTATTTTTTGGTTGTGTCCAATGGCCACTTGAAGGTATAAGATTTTGACTTTTAAAGGAGAGATATCATTAAAAATTATGTATTTTCATGATTTCATAAGAACTATTACTAAATTTATCTTCTAAGTGCAGTCAATGGAATAAACACAATTACAGAGATTTTTAAAGGACTTTACAGATGACCTTGTCTTAGTTTCTCTGTTTATGGATAATAAGACTGAAACCTAGATATGTAATATAACTTTTCTAAGGATCATATATCTATAAGTGGTGTTGCCTGGACCCCTTATTGTTAATATAAACTAATACTGTCACTCAAAAAATTATAGAAATGGAACGGTAATGAGAAAAATATCTTCATTAAACATGTTATGGGGCCAGGCATGGTGGTTCACGCCTGTAATCCCAGCACTTTGGGAGGCTGAGGTGGGCAGATCACTTGAGTTCAGAAGTTCGAGACCAGCCTGGCCAACATGACGAAACCCTGTCTCTACTAAAAATACAAAAATTAGCTGGATGTGGTGGCACATGCCTGTAATCCCAACTACTTGGGAGGCTGATGTAGGAGAATTGCTTGAACCTGGGAGGCAGAGGCTGCAGTGAGCCAGGATCATACCACTGCACTTCAGCCTCAAGACTCTGTCTCCAAAAAAAAAAAAAAAAAAAATTATGATTAGTATATTGATTCTTTAGAAATATTTAAATTCTTACTACTAATTTAAATAAAAATTAGTTCTTTAAAATAATACAAGCACTAAGACCTACAGCAGAAATAAACTACCAAGCAACAGCATGATTACAGGAACATCCAAGCATTATTTGGCAAACTGGGTTTTAGGGAAGCAAAGCCTCTTCAGTAGTAACTAATGGAACATACTCACTTTCATTTTCCTTCTAATTATCTTCAAGTTAAAAGTAAGGTTTGGCCTAGAGCTTGCACAGAGAATTAGACCATCTATTACTGTGAAGATTGGGTTCTATGTTATGGAGCTTCAAAGACTGCAGGGAAATCAGCAGAGATTTCTAGGCTTCCCAGTGGAGCTCTGTAAACTCTAGTAAACACAATCCATAAATTTGATTTTGCCATGGTGCTTAGAAACAGTCTAATAAAAAGGAAAAAAGTGTACAGAGAGAGAAAAAATAACTACACTACAACAGAACTGTTTTTATCTTTTTAAAAAATTTGGTGGGAGGTTAGGATCATATTCTGAATTAGTTCGGTAAACCTCAAAATACTGTCTCCCACCACACATGGTTTCACCACTTAAGAAATGATGATCGTATCTGCTCACAACCATTTTACTTGCATCTCATTTACAGATGCTAAATCTAGTCTCAGAGGAGGCAAAACATGTATGCATTCTTAAGTTATAAAGTGTACTGATTTCACAAATATGAAAAATTTTAGAAATTCAAATTTTTAATGGATGCGTCACCATCTACAGCTGTCATCCTGCATAGCTGATGTCTGCTGCAAATCTTGAATAAATTTCCAATTCAGTTGGGCAGCAAAAATTCAATTAGATCTAAAGGCAGCTTGTGTTTTAGGATTCCGCCACTGCCCATTTTCCCCAATATGTCGAATTATGGAATAGGTGAAATCAGCCCCTCTTATGTACACAGTACATGGACACATCTGTTGTGACTACACCATGTTCGAACTGCTACTAAATATCAGCTGTTGTGTGAATTTATGGTGTTGAATGAGCACCAGCAATGTGTTTTAAATAATTTGTGTATATATGTAGCCCAGTTTGTTTTATATTGGTCAATAAATTCTAAAGACAATTTTCATTGTGTTTGTTTTAAGAGAAAAATCCCTCTGAAATACTAGTGAATTCAGGCAGCTCTTTTGTTAAGAATCCTTTAAGATAAAGACCACTTCTGCAATACTTGTGTTACATTATATAAAGTTATTTTGTTTTTGTTTTTAGCTAGGGAGAACAAATCACTCAATATTCTGTCTGTTTTTAATGAGTTAGAATGGAAAATTAGATGATTAAGGCTATATCTATAATGTTTTTTAAAAATGAGATTTTCATCATGCATTCAATTGGTGTGAAAATGAAAGTAAGCTGCTGCTTGGTTCCAGTTGTACTGAAATTTCAGCTAAAAATAGCACAAGGGGGAAAAAAGGACTTAATGATTACATGTGTTTTTTTGTTTTTCTATTTCAGCTTATTTTTTTTTTTGGTCAGTGTAGCTACAGCTAGAAAGGAGTAATTTCAAAAATGTTTTAGATATATGCTTGGCACATGGTTCTTTAACATTTATAAAAGTAGATTGTGCATAATGACACATTTTAAATACTGTAAGCATTATTAGATGATATAATTGTTCTTTTGCTGTAAGTTTAAATATTTATACATTTTTTAGAGTTAAAATATGCCAATTGAGTTTTCCTTTAGTATATATTGCCTTTTTGGAAAATAAATGGTTAACATTTCAAATAGATAAACAACGTCAGTATTTTATGCTTAACTTCCATGCTTGTAGATTATTTAAATAAATGGTTAAGTGCCTATGAATATCTCCTAGCACCAAGAAAATGTTGTGTTCCCAGTATAATTTTGTTATCAAAATATGTAAAATAGAAACACTAAAATATGCATGATTTTAAAGCATTTATTTTTATTTATTTTTGATTCTGAAATGATTTGAGGTGGATTTTTTCTTTCTGTTTTATAAAAATGACTAATAATAGAAAAATTTAAAAGTCTCATATCAATGATAAAAATTGTTTTTCAGAATATAGGCCATACCCAATACCTGGCTTCTGAGACTGGAATCCTAAAAGACCGTCTGTCGGGGTGAGAGGAAGATGGAGAGAAGCTGCCCACTCCACAGCACGGCGATTCCCCAGGATCAACTCTTCAGTCTTAACCACTAAGATAATCAAAAAGAGAATTTAATTTTCTAAGGTAGAGAAAGGAAGGAAGGGAAGGAAGAGGGAAGCAAGAATAAAGAAGAAAAGAAGGAAAGGAAAGGAGAGGGGAGGGGAGGGAAGGGAAGAGAGAAAGAAGATTCTAATAATCTGTTTTCATAATTTTATTCTGAACAGACTCATCTGAAATTTCCTGTTCGTAAGTCCATTGATTTGCAAACATGAGCACCTCATTAGTTTTCCACAACTTATAACTGTCAGCAAGTGTAAAGGACATTTCTAGATTTTGTGTCTTACACACAAAATGTCCCTTCTTGGCTTTCTGTAAACCAAGTGTGACTCCAGATACCCAACTCTCTTTTCGGTTACTCTTGTCCACACACAGCATACATTTCCAGCAGTAACCAGGTACTCAGGTATAACCTAATAAAGCAACCCCACCCACTTCAGGTTTTGATAGATGCATAACTTACCCTGTCTTGCTTTTCTTCAGCACCTGGTAGAAACAGAATGTGAGGTCTCATGCTCAGAACTGTGCTTTCCTCTTCCTCCTCAGCCAAGGAGACTATTAGGCTTTCTGCTGACTCACTCATTTTCTGACATAATGAATTTTCTTCCCCCCGCAGGACAGAGGATATTAATCACCAATCTCTGCTTCCACTGTGGGAAAGAAGTTGTAAGTAGCCCACTGAAATTCTTTTGACAGAAGTCTCTTCACCAATTTTTTGAAGTGAAAACCTAGGTAAACATGCAAACATCTAAAACAGATTTCACCGTTTTCTCTGCAACACAAAACACATGAACTTGCTGCAGCAAGTGCTCTATCTACTACATGATAATATATATAAGGTGGAGGCTGTGAGATCAACATTGTCTAAACAATTGAGGTCAGAATTTAAAATACCCTTCCTTAAGACTAAGGGGACCTGTGCTCTCAGCCCTGAGCCTGCAGCTTGCTTTCCCTACGTACCTGTGAAACATTTTGGCTTTTAAACAATGACATGAAGTTAAGTTGCGTATATAAAAGCACTTCAAATTTCTTCCTTTATTTATATGGACCAAAGTGGGTGGAGAATCTATTTTTTCCCAGATACTTAGCTTTTTAAGACTCTAGTTTCCATTAGCGGATTTAGAATCATTTGACTCAGCAGCTCACCAACTCCTCCTTTGGATATATTTTCTTCATTTTTTTGGTTTTCCTTCCACCTCACTGGCCAATGATTTCCAGTTTCCTTTGCTAAGCTTTCCCTTCTTTCTCCCATGTCTTAATATTGGAGTGCCTCAAGGTGCAGTCCTTGGCCTTCTCAATTCTCATTGACTCTTTGGTGATCTCATCCAGAAGCACATATTTCAATGCCTCCGATGCTGATGACTCCCAAGTATCTCTATCCAGTTCAGAAACTGCCTACCTGACATCTACAGTTGGATAACTAAGAGACATCTGAAACTTGGTTTGTCCAAAACTTAACTTTTTGCCTTCTCCTACAAATCTGTTCAACCCAGAGATTTTCCGTCTCAGTTGATGGCAACTCCATTTTGCCAGTTGCTCAGGCCTAAAATCTTGGTATCTTTGAAACCTCTCTCTCCATTAGAAAATCTCCTTGATTCCACCTTCACAGTGTTTGCTGAATCTGACCACTTCTTAACACCTCAACTACTCCCATCCTGGTCTGTACCACCAACTAAACGATAGCCGGAGTCTCCTGACTGGTTTCCAAGTTGCTTCCACCCTTGCCTCCTCCATAGTCTGTTCTCAAAGAGAGCCTTAAATTTATATTAAAAAATTGTCTAAGAATACCAGAATAATGATATAAAATGTAACTCAGGTATGTCCCTCTTCTGCTCAAAATCATCCAGTGGCTTCCTGTTTTGCATAGAGTAAAAGGCTATGTCCTTATAAGAGCCAACAACACTGCATGCTGATCTGGCCCCTGTTAACTCTCTGACCTCCTCCCATACAATGTTTCCCCTTATTCACTTCATCCCAAGCACTGTGTCCTTGCTGTGGATCTGAACAAGCCAGGCATGTCTTTGGTTTAGGGCCTCTACCTGGAATACTTGTTCCTAGATACCTACATGGGAACTCATTAGCCTTGATCACAACTAAATTCTCTACGAGATCCCCCATCTACTCTTTGTAATACTGTAGCCTAATTTACTTATTTATCATTTTTAATGCTTAGTTGTTTATTGCCTCTCTCTCTCTACCCCTCACCCCTACCAAGCACCCTCACCCGTTGAATAAAAGGTACCGCAAAACAGGAATCTTGATTTCATTGTGATATACTGCAAGTATCTAGAATAATACCTGGCACATTCTAGGCACCCAATACATATCTGTTGAGTATCAAGTGAACTTCCATCCTTCCTTTCTATTGGCGCATTGTATTCCATGCAAGGGACTTGGGAGTTGGTGGGAAAAGGGTTGGAGGCAGAGAGAGAATTTTAACATTTTTCTTGTTCTTCTTTATATTGATACGGTTTAACCTCCACTACACTTTTTAATGTCCTCCTACTAATAGGCTTATGTCATTTATCTTCATTGCAAAACTATTAATTTTTAAGGGAATGGATGCATTTGGAACTTGAGACAATTCCATAATCATACAACTATTAGGCTAATTATATTTGATATGACCCAGATGAGCATTTTTTTCTGTAATGGAAGGATGGTTTGGGGGCATAGAATAATGGAATGTTAGCATGACAAGGCAGCTGGACATGTGATCATAAAAACAAAAACAGTTGCAGTAGACTATTTGTACAAATTTATTGTAATGTCTTTCTAAGGCTTATTTCTGAAAACTACATACTTAGACATTCCTAAGGATACATCTATTTAAAGGAAATGCATAGTATAAATTTATAGATTCCAAGTTAAAATAAAATACTGAAAATTACATCCTCCCTCCTGTGCCTTTTATTAGGGTAACCATTTATGTGCACAAGTCTCTGGAGATAGGTATGGAGATGGGCTTCTCTCTTTGATGTTTGTCAAAATCTTAGGTGGTGTTAGCTCTACACTAAATATGACATTCTCTTATCTTCCATCTACTATGGAAAGATCCAGGAAGTGCTAACTATCCTATCACAATTGGCAAGAGGTGGGAGTACAGGTTCTTTTTAACTGCACTGCAGGGCCAGGCTCTGAAGACAGCTGCTTAGATCTAACAGAGATTTCTTTCAGTAACAATCAAGCAGGAGAAGAGCCACGTTTGCTTAGGTAACTGCTCAGTTCAGTTTTCTTTACCTTGAAATAGAATCTGACCTTTTTATCCTATAGTTAGAGTATAGTAGGAAGAGTATGGATTTTGAAGCCAGGTAACTAAAGTTGTCATCTCACATGGGCCACATACCATCTAAGCTGACAGTTGTACTTGTCCATATCAACACCAGTGCCCACCTCAGGCCCACCTTGAAGGGCTTTTGTGAGGGTTAGCAATGATTCAGGTAAAGTGCCTCTTGCAGCAAATGTAAGCTACATAAGTTTACTTCAGTCTTCTATGTTCACTGTAATTCTTCCATGTAGAAGACTAACTGGCACAAAAGCTGCTTTTAATGAATAAGAAATGTCTGGGCATTTTGTTTTTCTTTTCCCTCATTTTCCCATCATGTATAGAAATTGGCTTCTGTTTTGCATCATAAGCAGACTAAACACCCTGTGTTTTGTCCCTCTAGGCCTGCAAGTCAGTGGAGGAGGACTTAAACTGCAGCACCCTGCAGCAGATACATTTTGGAACTTCAGCTATTTATGTAAGAAGCTCTTGAAATCAGCTTTTCTGAAAAGTGGCACCCTAGATTTACAGAAGTAAGCCCAGAATGCAAACAGTTTTAACCATTCTTCAGTAGCTACCATACTGACATCCAAAACTCTGTTTATGATAAGCTATGTTGATCCTTAAAGCTGTGCTTTATAGATAAATATTTTGAAAGGATTTCCAATGCTGTTTGACTTATTGCTGCTTTGTTTCTCAAAAGATGCAAGTGGCAGCAGAACTCAAATTAATGTACATGTGCCAGTACATGAGTCATTACATAACTTACTTTTGACTTTAAGAGCTGAAGTTGCCCATGGCATTGAACTAATTGATATTTTTATCCTTAATTATTCTCAAGGACTCAAAATTAGAACCATTTATTTTTCCCATAATAGTTTATTAGCATATTTTCTTTTTTTAAAAAATGTTTAACCTATTTAGAGAGAAAATCGGTAAGTCAGAAACAGTTGCCAACAGATGACTAGTACATCTTAGGTAAAGTTCATGCTTTCAAAACTCTTATTGGGTTCAAGTAAAACTCTGGATTCTATTTTTTATTTTTATTTATTTATTTATTTTAACTTATATGTAAAGTTCAGGGGTACTTGTGCAGTTTTGTTACATAGGTAAACTTGTGTCATGGGGCTTTGTTGTACAGATTATTTCATCACTCAGGTACATTCTTTTATAAGGAAAGAAATTCTTCATTTTTAATAATCTGAATATCGCCAGAAGGCTCAGTATAGAAACACTTTCCATGCAAGCTAGTGATGACAATGCAGGATATGAGGATTTGTTGTGGTTGTTGTGGTATGCGTTATGATTAAGTGTCAAATATTGGTTATAATGTGATTAGTTATCTAACGTCAACATGTAAGAATTAAAGAAAGATGAAGACAACAATCTATTTGCATTTTAACAGTTAAATTTAAATTAACTAATCACATTGTAATCTTCAAATAGAATAAGGGAGCCAGTCAGGCAAAAGAGCTCTCTTCATTCCCTACTCAGGCAGAATATTCCAACCCCATTTTCCCTCCTCAGTGCCAACATCTGTCTCCACCTATATGCCAACCAGATGCATGTTTAGGAAGGTGATATACTTGTGGCATTCTCTGGGAATTTGCCAAGATCTTAGGCAAAAGGAATTAGGGTTAATGGGATATAAATAGAAAAGTGAGATCTTTTTTTTTAAATGAAATTCTCATAAATCTCAGTGAAGAAATGTTATCCTGATTAAAATAACATGCATAGCTTATAAAAGATATCATCAGCTAATCTGAGTGTATTGGAACCCAGCAGGATATATTAACATGTATCCTTATGCTTACATGCTATGTTTTGTGATTAGAGAATACGGTTTGAAAAAATCCTTTTCAAATTAAAGCTCTTGGGCCAAGAGCAATTAGATAAATCTAGTTTCTGACTAATGCTCTATATTCAGATTGCTGCTTGGATATTAAGGTGGAGATCTGGTGGGTAGACAGATAGAAAGGCTCATACATTTGTTATGATGTTGATTCATTTTGTGACTTCTTGCCTATTACATCCACTATTTATTGCTCCAAAGTAAGAAGTCTCTCTTCTAGGTCAAGTTTGACAGTCAAAAGAGAATGTCTGTAATATTCCTTCAGTTTAATTCAATTGTAACCTAAAACCACCACATTTATAGCAGATATGTTTTACAATAATAAGGTGTATTAGAAAGGGCAGGCTTGAAATGGATGAATCAGAATCCAATTGACAATTCTAGCAATGAGAAAGTTCTTGAAAGCTATGGTTTTCATGTGCTAACCATTGCACTAGTCCCCACCTCCTTCCCTCTGGGAACACATGATCAGGAATGAGCCAATCATGGACCCCTTTACCCCTCTGACTCTAGTGATTGCTCCAGAGATAGACCTATGATAGAAGCGAGGCTAATTAGATTTCTGTTTTTTTCTGTTTTATAAGTGTCTTATTTGGAACTGGAGGATAATCTTCCCATTTCCTCTTATGGTGAATTAAAGAAAAAAGACTGTGTCCCAAACTCAAGCATGTGAGGTTTCCTACTCACAAAAAGTGAGTAAGAAATTAAAAGAAAAAAAAAAAAGAGAATTAAAGTTTAGGTCCCTAGAACTAAGTGCAGTGCAGTTCTGCCCTCATCGTTTCTTTTGTTTAGTTTTTCAAAAAACTCCTCTCTTGCTTAAACTGGTTCAAGGTTGGGTTTAAGCACATACAGATGAAAGTGTACTGGGTAATCCACTATTTAAGCTAGCTGAACATGTTTCATCATTTGAAATGTAAATGATAAAATGGTCATCACAGATTTCTTGTAAAAGTGTAATCTATGCAGAGTCTAATTGTGCATGAGTCAAGGGGGTGCTCAACGGAAATTAGTTTCCTGATGTCACTGTTATTTCCAACATGCCACAGAAAAAGAACATGTCTAGCAGACCTTATTATATGCTTAGGTGAAACATTTACACACCACTAATATATCTAGAGTTTAAGGTAACTGGCTGTGGCTTTTTTGGAAGTGAGGGGCCTTAATTTTTGGTACTTTATCATAGTAAAAAAAAAAAAAAAGTAGACCTAGTGACACAATCCATCTCAATTGAGGTTATTTTTTAAGTTTTAATACAGGAAAAAATATTACAGATTATATTAGTTACTTTTCAAGTGTAATGCCTTGAAGTGTGAAAGTGTGCTTATTAAATAGCATCTATGGTACAGTGATTATGCACTATTATTCCCCCTACAGACCTTACCTCTCTGTTAAAGGATTGCCTTGGCCAAGGAAGCCTTATATTTATAACTCTCATAAAATAAGTTTTCAAATGACGGCATGTGAAAAAAAAGTTTTTGTAGAGGCAGGACACAGCTAGAAATGCATTTTAGCAACGACTGACAAAGAATATGATTGAATCAGAGGGCTGATGGGACCTATATTTGAAAAGAAAAAGTAAATTACTTTGTATTTGATTAAAATTCATTGAATATATTCATCATAATCAAAATTATTTGTAAGCACCTATATTCTAGAGACTAAAGCTAAATTTTTTATGCATGATTTGAATAGACTGAGAGCCTACTTTTTTGGGAGCTTATGAGTTAAGATGGTAAAATAATGACATTAGAAACAGACATCAACACCATCAACACCTGTGCCTGTCTTGATGTGCCATCTGTAAATATATTAACTTAACTGTAATTTTATTTAGTATAATGGACTATATGTAATATTGGAATAGTGTAATATCATTTGGTATAATGCCTTCAGGAAGGAGTGGCATTGGGTCAGTGTTTAAAAGATGAAACAGAAGTAATTTTGTGATAGCAAGAATGGAAAATCTCAAAGGTAATCCCTCAGATACAAAAAACAATAAGCTAGTGTTTTTGTGACTGATGTTTCTAGTAAAGATTTAAAATCAAGATTCCTAAAAGTAATAAAATGTAGGCCTAAAATCAATTAAAGAAGTCATAAATTATAAAATATTCTTAACTCTTTTTGAAGAAAAACCTTTCAAAATCACTCATCCATTATTGTGTTTGCGTGTGGTTGTGTGTGTATGTGTGTGTGTGTCTGTAGGTGTGTATGTAGAGTATTCTTATTTAAAACATGATAAATAGGCATCTTACAGGCTTGGAAGCAGGCTAAAAATATCCTACTAAACTCCCCTAGGTTTCGTGGCAGAGGCATAGAGCTCAGAGTTAGATAACTGAATTCTGTTTTCAGCTAAACCCCTGACTTCTGAGAGTAAGGCTTCAAGGAGCTGTTGTTTTTTGCTAAAGGCACAGCAGAAGGCGTGAAGAACAGTGGTGCTTGCCGTGAAGATTTTCTAATGGAGGTGGTCCAACCCTGCTGTTTTCCAAGGCTACTGTTCACTCTCAAGCTGCCTTCATGATGCTTTCTCTGTGTATTAATTTCCTAGGGCTGTTGTAACAGAGTAATAAGAACAAGGAGGCTTACAACAACAGAAGTTAACTCTCTCACAGTTCTAGAGGCTAGATGTCTGAAATCAAAGTGTCAACAGGGCCATGCCCTCCCTGATGGTTCTAGGGGAGAATCCTATGCCTCTTCCAGCTTTGAGCATTTGCCGGCAGTCCTTGGCATTCCTTGACTTGTATGAATGTGACATTCTAGTCATGTGGCCGTCTCCTCCCTGTGATGTCGTCACATCATCTTCCCTCTATGTCTGTCCGTGTGTTCATCCAAATTACCCCTTTTATGAGGATATCAATCATTGTGGATTAGAGTCCACACTAATGACTTCATTTTAACTTGATTACTCCTGTAAAGACCTTCTTTCCTTCTTTCCAAATAACATTACCTCCTGAGGTACTGGAGGTTAGAAACTCAATATACATTTTTGGGGACACAATTCAACCCATAACATTTGGCGCTTACGCCTTCCTTTAAGATTGACTCACAAAAATAGGAGTCTAAAGGGATTCTTGGAGCAACTTTCAGCACCTTCACTTTCTGCACCATTCTTATTCATGTTTCTACACTTTATACATTTCCAGCCTTCTCACATCACACTCCCTTTTCTTCGAAAATCATAAATATTGCATTATACTCAGTTTATTTTTCTTTGTAATACTCTCCTCTACCCCTCACCCCCTTGATAGAAATACTAATGATCTGCAATCAGAACTTCCTATAAAGAGCCATAAGAGGGAGATGATATTATTTTTAAGTGTCTTTCTTTCCACTCCACCTCTCACCTATGCAGTTTCAACTTCCACATGGACAAGATTGGTGAGTAGAATAGGATGGAACACATACCCAGTTGTATATTGGTTTCTTGCCAAAAATACTTTTCTTTTTCCACTTTGTCATCATGCACCCTAAATCCCTTACTAGAACCTCTCAAACTAAATATTCTGTTAGTTATGTTGAGATGTTGATATCCTTCAATCTTTGGAAGGCAAGTGACACCACCTCCTGACAAATGGTGTCCAAGCAGCATCCTACTTTGCCCAGCATGCCTTATAAACCATATTCTAATTATCCACGTGTGCTGTCACATGAAGCATTGCTCTATACTGATAAAGAGCAGTGCCCAGGGACTACCAGAAACATACCCATAGTCAACCAAAATTAGGTTTATTAACCTGCTTCAGCAAAGAACACATATTGTAGTGAACACTAAGATGTGTCGGAAGTTAGTAAGCAAGGAGCGAGAACTTTCTGAGCAGAAGAAGCAAGAGATGCAAGGCATAAAGTTATGAATCACGATGATGTGATTAAGGAGCTAGACGAAGTTTGCTGTGGCATAAACTGGCTCACATGGAGGTAAACAGAAATGAGAAATAAGAAATAAGCTGTCTGGGACAGCTTTGCCTGCTGGATAAGGGCCTGGGACTTTTTTCCATAGGTAATGGAGCGTCATTGAAGAATTAAAAGCATGCTGGTGATATAATTATATTTGGATGTTGGTAATTGCTCTTTAAAATGAGAAGGAAGCACAGGTTTGAGGGCTTGAGACTTTCATAATAGTTTAGACTAGAAAGGATGAGACCTTGAAATAGAGCTGTGGCTTTAGGAATGATTTTTGAGTTATGTCAGACAGAGATGAAATTGTATGGCTTAATAGGTGATGAGGATGAAGTAGAAGGAAGAATCTAGGGTAGGAATGCTAAATAGATTTCAACACAGAATGATTACTGATGAATTCAAAGTGCCTGCTTGGAGTGCTCAGTTCAGACTCATTTACGGCTATGGGAGTACATATTAGGAAAGTGATGAATTAATCACAGTTTCCATGGCGTGAGGAGGGAGAAGGAACACACTCGTCATGTGAAAATGGCATTGTGGCTGCGTAACTAGATACCATTTCATAATTCTCTCTTCCTTCCAGATCTCCAGTTTCTTTTCAGACAGCCACTTTTATATTTTATGTTCTTAAGAAAAGAAGGGATCATATAGGGCAACTTCAATGGATATTCATAAATTGTCACTCATCTCCTTTGCAGAGGGATTGGCCAAGAGCCTAGGCCTAAGCCCATCAGCCCCTGTCACTTCCACAAACAAAGAGGTTGGTTTAGAAGTGGGCATGTGATGCCATTCCGGTCAATGAGATGCCAAGAGAGCTTTTCCAGAGGCTTCTGGGAAATAAAGTTTCTTGCTCTTAAGAGTAAGCTGGGGGAAAAAAAGAGTAAGCTAGGATTAAGCCAACTGTAGTAGACCAATAAATATCCATATTGTTTAAAGCAGTTTGAGCTGAGATTTCCATTACTTGTAATCAAAACACATTACTTACTGATGCTTTTGTTGTCCTTCCTGTAGCACAACTCCCAAGTTCTTATTTTCAGTGACTAGGTAGATGTTGGTTGCATTCATCAAGCTGGACAACAGAGGAGGTAAAGATTTTAATCCTAGGTTGGTTGGATTTGTGACACATATAAGACATCCAGAGAGAAATAACTAATAAATAATGTACATGCTCATCTATACCCAAGAATGAGATACAGCATGGAGTTTTAGATTTGAAAATTACTTATGTACGATAGGGGCTTTAAACCATTGTGCAAAATGAGACAGAATATTAACTTACAAAGTAAAGCGCAGTATTCGTGTTTTTTTCAATGACATAGAACATGATACTTAGAGTTGAACAGAAGATAAAATATTAATGTACATTGAATGTAACGGGAAAATATTGTTTTTTAAAATTTCATTTAGTTATATAGCCGTGTGCTCTGGATCATAATATAAGATATATTTCTTACTATAAGTGGAAGTCAAAATAGCTTTCAAAACACTGATATAGAGGGAGAAACTTAGAAAGCTAAGAACAAAACCTGGGGACCATGAAGGGGAGAGCACGAGAAAATAATTCTAAACAGGGGAGACTGAGAAGGTAAAATCCACATAGAATGCTCTCACCATTTTAAATTCATCTGTATTTACCTTTTAGCAGAAATTTCTGATGCAACAAGAGTGATGGAGAGTCAAATCTGGGTAGGAACAACATTAGGTTTAGTACCTACTCTGTCTTACCTATCTTGCACCTAGAAGAATATGCCTTTCCTTCGTGCACACTGATCCTTTACAGTTTGGACTCCTCCAGTCTCCTATCCCCCAAAACTCCATCTTTTCTCAACAATCATTTCTTTTTCCCTAGTAATGTTTGAATTTTCAATAGCTCCAAAACTTTATATTCAGCTTCTTTTCATATCAGCTTAAGAAGTCTCTACTTGTAAAGTATTGTAAACTTTTTATATGACAACACCTTGGAGTGACTAGGAGTGTAAAACAAAAGCAAGGAAAAATCCTAAGTTTTAGTTAGCTGAATTATCTTATATAAATATGATATTTTTAACAGAATTGGCCCATGTGAACCTAGATTAGACAGACTAAATCGGTTTTTTACTTGAATCATAGGAAAAACCTCATTTTCACCTAGGAAGTGAGAGTGTGAGTTATAGGAGATCCCTGGAGACTCAGTTGGATCAAAATTCAATTCTGTTTTTAAATAGATTTGAAAAGTGTGGATCACTGTTTTCAGCAGCATCCCACGTAATCATAAAAATTTCATGCTGGCATCTCACAGATCAATGGTGTTTTTCAAGACTTTCTTTTTTTTGTACATTTGTTTGAGCGGCTAGAAGGATTAATTTGCTCTCATCAGGGAACAGACCACACAATACTGCAGAATGAACATTCTAATACAGTTGTCTATTTAATGATTGCTTCTTTCTTGTGTAATGTGTGTTATAATTTTGAAATATATCTGAGATGTTTGATTTTTATTATATGTTAATTTACATTTCACATGCATTCATCTAAGAATCTGTGAAGAAAAGGGGCTCATCTCAAGGAAACAACATAATATTTCATTATTTAAACTGTATCTGAATCACAAAAGCAAAAATAGAATATTTAAAATGCATATTTTTACCCTGAAGATACAAAAAATAAAAATAAAAATAAAAATAAGCAATTTAGGCTGGGCGCGGTGGCTCACGCTTGTAATCCCAGCACTTTGGGAGGCGGAGGCGGGCGGATCACGATGTCAGGAGATCGAGACCGTGGTGAAACCCCGTCTCTATTAAAAATACAAAAAATTAGCCGGGCGTGATGGCGGGCGCCTGTAGTCCCAGCTACTCGGAGAGGCTGAGGCAGGAGAATGGCGTGAACCCGGGAGGCGGAGCTTGCAGTGAGCCGAGATTGCGCCACTGCACTCCAGCCTGGGTGACAGAGCGAGACTCCGTCTCAAAAAAAAAAAAAAAAAAAAAAAAAAATAAGCAATTTATAAACAAGTCTAGTTGGTACAGCATTATTTGTATAACAAATAATTTTGTGATGCAAAATTGCTTTGTATAATAATTCAAATGACCTTCATTAAGGAGCAGGTTGATTAAGCTATGATATAATCCCACAATAGAATATTATTCAGCTATAAAAATAATGAGAAAGATATGTGATTATATGACTCTATAGTAATCTCCAAGACATATTACTAGGTAAAAACATCAAGTCACAGAATGGCAGATTACATTTTCCAGGAGTTGTGTAACTTTTTTTTCATCCAACATTCCACGGGTTCTTCAGAACCCAGTTACTTCCCCTTCAATAAGTGGAGTATATGTCCCCTCCCTCTGAAACTTGGGAGACTTTTTGACTGTCTCAACTAATACACTAGTGATAAATGCTACTTCCAAGGCTAGGTTATAAATAGTGATTGAGTTTCTGGCAGCCACCGTGTCAATTATTTTAGATCACATTCATCATGTGAAGAGTGCACTTTATTTTCACTGGAATAGACACTAATTCTGTACATGGAATTGCTTTTTCACAATTCTTCTTCCAATATCACCAACCTTGCATTTACCACATGCTTTATTCTCCTTCACAATGTCTCACACGGCATCACTTCTGACAAAGAAACTCACTTTGTAGAAAATGTTGCAGTGGGTTCAGGTTTATGGCATTCATTGGTCTTACAATGTTCCTTATTACCCTGATGTATCTGGCCTGTGAGAAGGGTGGATTAGTCTTTTGAAGACTCAGTTATGGAGCCAGTTGGTTGGCCACACCTTGTGGGTGGGGTGTATATTCTTCAGGATGCAGTATATACTCTGAATGAGTGACTATGGGTACTGTTTCTCCCATATTTAGGACTTATGAGTCTGAGAACCAAGGAGTGGAAATGAGAGTGGCCAATCTCCCTATAACCCCACAGATGTGTAGTTGCTTCCTCTGTCTGTAACACTAGCTTCTGCTGGTGTAGAGGTCTTAGATTAGAAAGGGAGAAATGCGTCTTCTGGGACATACGGTAAAAAATCACCAAATAGAAAGTGACAGGCAAAAATGAGATTTATTGTATTTGCTAGATTGATTGATCCTGAATATCAATGAAAAATTGGATGAATATCAATGAAAAATTGGGTTACTACTACACATTGGGGACAAAGAAGAGTATTCCTGAATTCAGGATATTCCATAGGGTATTGCTTAGGACTCCCATGTCCAGTCATTAAAGTCAGTAGAAACTAGAATGACTCAATAGAGGCAGCAATTCTAATGACTACACCTTCAAAAATAAAGATTTAGGTCACCCTACCAAGCAAGGAAGCATCACCCATCAAGGTGCTTACCCAGGTCTTAAGGGATACAAAAGGTATATTGGAAGATGGTCATTGTAAGTATCAGCTATGACAATTTTTCAAGTTGCAGAAAGGAAGTGATAATCATTAATATTTCTTCCTTATTTTGATATGAATATAAATACATATATGTGTGTATACACATGTTACTCATTTTCTTTCTCTCTTATACATATGGAAGTCTTTTTTTTTCATTCTCTTTCCCATACCTCTACCATCTAACATGTGTTCATAGTAGCAAGCATTATCTCTAAGCATTTGAGAAAGCATGGTTCAGTAAGAAGAGGAATAAATATCAGCCAAAGATGGCTAAAAAGACTCTCAATCCTCTTTTGGGAAAGGGGAGTGAGTTTTGGTTATACATAGTATGGTTGAATCCTATTAGGTAGACTCATGATTTTGCCATTGCATTTATTTGGGAGTTTAGTATAATTAAAAGAGGGATAAATATTGGACGATGACTTCACAAAAGATAGACTGTGGTGGCTTTGTAAAGTGTCAGGTTAGTTGGAACTAAGTTTCTCAGTATTCTCTTCCACGTTCAGTTCTAAGTTAAGATTTGCCACAAGTGAAATTTGCATGGAATTTAAAGTCTAACTGGAATCCAGCTGCCAGAATTACACTCAGACCTGTGTGGGGTCACGCACTGTTGCAGCTCACACAGTTTATGACATTGTGGTGGATCTGCATAGTGCCGCAGCTTGGTTGGCAGCTTCTCAAACTGCCCCTGGATCTCCTCCTCCAGCTTTTCTGAAAGCTGCTCATGTCAGGGGCTAATGTTTTGGCAATTTGTTCCAGCTCTTTTGCAGGTTACCCACATCATCAAAGTTGGAGGCTTGGAGGTGCTGAGACACCACTGCCAGTTCAGATGAGAGACAGATATGGATGCCAAGTTTATCTTCACAGGTTCCACTTTGGTCCTGCCCTCCTCATTCCTTCCCAGTCTTACAGACTTCAAGCCCAGCTCCAGTTCTAGGGGTAGCAGGCTCACATAGCTTAATGGGCTCTCTCAATTGTGTAAGGGGTATTCCAACAATAAATTCTTAACATTGCTTGTAGTGGTTCTGCTTCTCTGATCAAATTCTAATAGATTCAAGAAGAATTTTTGCTGTATGCTGTTTTAAAAAGAAAAAGTAAAAGATAACCTAAAAATTAGTGAAAATAATTACTCTGTAGAAAGAGAATGATAAGAAAGAAAGAATGCAGACTTTGAAACTCTGAAAGTATTTTAGTTCATAGTTTTGACTTTCGAATCACGTAAATATGCTTCATGAGTTAATAACCCAAATAAAAGCAAACAAAAATGAAAACCAAAGTATTCTGTTATAATGGAACAGTATATAAAAAGTGTGTGTATGTATGTATGTATGTATATATATATATCTATACATGTGTATAGATATATATATCTACTATATACGTGTGTATATATACGGGTATATATATATATATACCCGTATATATGTATATATATATCTGTATATATACACAAGTATATAGTATATTCAAAGAATATAGTAGAAATTCATATATAAGCAGTTTCTATAGTGTATAAAATATGTAAAATTTGCCAGGTGTGGTGGCTTATGCATGTAATCCCAGCACTTTGGGAAGCCAAGGTGGGTGGATCACCTGAGGTCGGGAGTTCAAGACCAGCCTGACCAACATGGAGAAACCCCATCTCTACTAAAAATACAAAATTAGCCAGGTGTGGTTGCACATGCCTGTAATCCCAGCTACTCAGGAGGCTAAGGCAGGAGTATCTCTTGAACCCGGCGGGTGGAGGTTGTGGTGACCCATGATTGCGCCATTGTACTCCAGCCTGGGCAACAAGAGCAAAACTCTGTCTCAATAAATAAATAAATAAATAAGATATGTAAAACTGATGAAATAAACAAACATAGAACTGTTCTTTCAAATGACCTTAAAAAACACAATGCTTTGACTCAAAAGGTGGAAGTACATATTCCTCAGTTTGGGATAAGAAAAAAAAAAATGTGGAAGTACATATTCTAAACTCTAAAAAGGAAAAATCAGATCTGTTTTTATTTTAATTAAAATGTAAATAATTTTATTTTGAAACTATATAATATACATATATAAACTTATGCAAAGGTGAAATGTGGCTTTCTCTCTTGATCAAGATTTTCATGTAATATTAAAGGATAATGAAAGATTTTTGTTTGCCTTTTGAATAAACTCATGAAATAGAAGGAAAAGACAAGAGATAGATTGGAAAGCTAAGTCTTCCGTCTATCAATGAGTAAATGTTTTTGCCTGTGTAAAACTTTTGAGTTATCATTTTGGCTAAATGAATGACTTACTGTGACCTGGAATTCTATTTTATAATGTCAAGTGTTTTAAACCTTTAACGTATTTGATAGGCTTCCCAAAATCAAATTTCAACTTTAAAATGGTCTTTTCTGACCTCTAACTTTGGTACAATACAGAGGGCCCCTGAAACATCCAAAAGAGAGATAAACAGGATTATTTGACATGTTAAGTTACATGGGAAGCATTGTCAAAATAAAAAATAATGTTTAATATTCTTCAGGTTATATTTTAGTGAATGATATTAATATATGTTCCAAAATTTTGTGGAATTTCTAATAATAAAACCTTATAGACAAATCAATTTAATATTAATCAGTTTAGCCATAAGGTGAGAGTCTCATAAACCCTTTATAAACCTTTACAAATCTCTGTTTAAGAGCAGATCAGTGCTCTAAGCAAACCCTGTTATGCTGTTATTCCAATGTTCACTTCCTGGAAAAACTTAATAATACTCTTTAAATTTAGCCAATATGTTTGCACACAGAATTTTTTTACAAGATTATTTTTTCAAAAATCTTCCTCAACTTGCTTAAACCTTCAGCTTTATCCTAATTTAAAACAATCCTTTAACCCTCAAAACTAGGCAAAAATGTACATTCCCATGCCTTACAGTCTTTTACTAAAAGCACATTTTGCTTTCCTCACACACCTTGCATGTAAAACTTTTTTTCAGTGGTCTCAATTGTATGTCACAATGTTAACTCTTAGCAATTTTTATTTTTGGTGAAAAGCCTAGTAAGTGATTTTAATTATCTATTAGGTGTGGAGCCTAAGACACCAGACAGAAGTGCAGATAAAGTCTGACTCTTTCCAGCATAACCAAGGGGCTTGGCTAACTCTACATGCCTCCAGGCCTTACCTAGAATCTAATAGCTCCAAAGCAGTTAAGTTGAAAATTTTTTAAAAGTCAAAGAAGCAGTTTATTACCTTAAAGCATTTAGTAAACCTAATACCTGACCTGCCTAATTTAGACCAAGTGCCTTTATTTTATCAATAATCTTTAAAACTCTTTATTTCTCAAAGCTTACTAAAGTCATGTGAACTAAAAGGCATTACAGTTTTTATTTTTCTGACAATATATTTAAGTGCTTATTATTTTCAAGCCAATTACTAAGAGCTCTTTCGTATCTAAACTTTATACACATAACAGATGTGAATACACACAAAGACAAAAGGAGATCCAATAGTTGTAAGATTTTTTATTGTTCAGTTTTTAAATTTCTTAATCCAGTTACTGGCTTCAGGGTAGAGTCTTCGGAGGAACAGGGCTAGGAAAACATGCAGTTTCTAGGGCCTAATAAGCAGGCACAGCTGTAAGGCAAAACAGTACCCTTGAAACTCAGGGTGGCATTTTTATACTGGATCCTGGCCCCAAAAGAGAAATGCTATGGAACAAGACAGTGCAATGATTTCACCCTGCATTTCATTGCAAAGCAACTCAAAGCTGATCAGCCCATTCTGTGATTAACCCATCCCCACGGAAGTCTTATTGCAGTGAGGAGTGGAGACATTTCCATATTTTCTAGGTGACCAAGAGCATGCTTCTGTGATCCAAATGTGCAAAGAACTGAGTATTTCCCCATATCTGCCATTTGTCATCCCTAAATGTGTATTTGCCTTAGATTTCGAGAGGGAAATCTATCTGCTTTCAATTCCTTGGGTTTCATAAGGAAAACAGAGGTTTTTCCCAAAACAGGCTCTGTGGTGTTTCCTCTGTTTTTCCCAAGGAATCCAGGCTGTTAAAACTTGAAAGTTCACTTTTAATTAAGCTGGCTTTTAACCATAACACTCTTTAAAAAATATTTTAAATCTCTAATTATCCAACTTTAGCCAGGCCAAATGGCCAATATTTCTGGCTTTTGAACTTTACTAAAGGTAACCTCCCAGATGCTCAGAGAAAGGAAAATTCAGGAAGGGAAGCCAGAAGTTGTATATGGAGGGGAAGAATATCAAGAAATGGAAAAAGTCACACAGATATCACCCAGAAAGCACTTATACCCTAAGCCAAGATTGAACCTGGGCTGCCATTGCAAAATGGCAAAGCCTTAGCTGCTGAGCTGCAGCATGGGGTGGTTTCCATTGCTCCTTCCCAGAAGGAGCATAGAGCAGTCAATTTTGAGCTTGCAATGGCTTTTAACTGATCTAGATAATTTTTAGAGCTATCTATGGCATGAGCCCCCAAATTCCTGTTTCCTGGATGTTAGAGACCAAGAGAAAGTACCATCACGTGGTTAAAAGGTCAAGCTCCCAAAGACATAAAGCAAAACAAGATGGAAACCTCATCCAGTTTTTTGTTTGTTTGTTTTGTTACTGACCAGCTTGCTGAGCTGTCTTGAACAGCCAGATTATGGAGCCTAGGCCTGCATTCCACCCTATGGTACACCTTTTTATGACAGAAGGATGTAGAAAGACCAGGTCATAGCATAAAGTACACCAGATTTGCTACAGCTTCGGACTAGCCTCACAAATCCTTTTTCTCATTAATTAAAACTTTGTAAGAGATAGTAATTTTTACTAGTCCTACAATCACTTTGCATAGAGGAAAGGGAAGGGAGAAAAGCATTGCCCGCAGCAGGCTGGGGAAGAGGAAGAGCTCAGGGAGGCCAGAGAAAGACCCACCCTTTGCAACAACAGGGAATCAAAAGTTCAGGCGGCCACTTGTCAGTTGCAAAGGGATCTTTTCCAGGAGTCCCATTAGCTCTCAAGTTTCTCCCTTGGAGGAGAAAAAACTCCTCATGTCCTGTGATCCTATACATACCTAATCCTGTCACCCTCAACCATCAGCAAAGAGTGCAAGGGAGATGAATCCAAAGAGAATAGCAGTTAACATCCCATTGTGCCAAATCAATTTTTAACCAAGAGGGACTTTTCTGGGGGGAGGGTATCTAACCCAATCCCATCGTTTACCCAGGTATAATGTACCCCATTAGTTATTCAAAGTCAGCCGATCGGTGCTGCCGTCTATATCCTTGAATCAGGATAGTAACTAAGCTAAAAGGTTAGCAGATTTAATGTTTTTAATCAATTAGTCATTTATGCTTTTTATTTGCCTTTTGTAAAGTCTTTAAATAAAAATATTGAAATTTTCTTAGATGTTTCTGCATATCAATAGACATCCCTAGATGAGACTAATTTGGGAGCCCTCATTTTTAAATGCATGTCTGTGCAGTGTTGTTCATTTGGAACATTCCACTGTAAGTTATCTTTAGTAAGATTTCACCATTTCCGTAAGAGTTTGCTGCTTAGTTCTTCGGAAATTAAGGACCTCATTTTTAGCTCAAATATTGGCTTTGCTCTCAGGTTTCCTGGATAACTTTAGCCAGTGATTTTTTCCTATCTAGGCACATAAGACAAGTGAAACAAAGGAATAGGACACAAAAATCCTGGTGAATTCCCAAAAGCCAAAATTTATACCCCCTGCAATATTGGCATTTACTATCAGTTTTTTTCTAACCCAGTCAGATGTAAGAGGCCTCTCATTGGATCCAAGCCAGTTAATTACTGGATCCAATCCAATCCTGGACCCACTCCAGTTTCTGTCATGACTCCTAAACCCAGTTTGAATCAGAAATTTGCTCAAAGAAACTCAGAGGGCTCAAAACACAAATCCGTGGAGCTTCAGAATCTGAGAGAGAACTTACCACAATCCCCAGCTGCTCCAAGAGAGCAAAATGGGCACAATGGGCCGAGTGGGAAACACGCTCAGCGCTCCTGGGGGTTGTTAGAAGCTCTACTTTGGATTCCACCTCTGACACCATCTGACAAAAGAAAAACCTCAGCTGAATTAAAATTAAAGGAGTTTATTTGAGCATGGACAATTCACAAATTGGGCAGCCTCCTGAGCCAAAACAGGCTCTGAGACCCCAGCACAGCCACGTGATGAAAAAAGACTTACGGACAGAAAAGGAAAGTAACACACAGAAAATAGAAGTGAGGTAGAGAAACAGCTGGATTAGTTATAGCTATGTGTTTGCCTTATTTGAACACGGTTCAAACAGTTGGCTGCCTTTGATTAACCAAAACTTGGTTATTTGCACAAGTGTAGGTTATGGTCTGTTTACACCTCCACCTGTTATAGTTCACAATGTACAGAGAAACTTTTAGGCAGAACTTAAAATATGTAAGGAGGCAGATTTAGGCTAAACTTTATTTAACAAGTTCTAGAAGCAAGGAGCAGCCCTTGTGCCCAGACTGTCATCTCTAAATGTAACTTCAGTGTAAAGAACCAGGACTCCTTGGACAAATGGCTAATCCAGAGTCTGGAGTAGCAAATGTACAAGATGAAATATCCTGTTGTATTTGAAAGCAAGAAATCCGTCTAAAAAAGGGGGGCACTACAAGCCACTGATCAAATACCGGAGAGCTTGAGAATCACCAGTAATAATGACTGCCATGGACTGAAACCATAAACTATGTTAACATCTACGGGTGCCTAAAACACAAGGAAAATAAAACAGACAAACAAAACAGAGCACAAATTATGGGTCTCCTTAGGGGTTTACTAAGGGACAAACTAATTATTTTAAAAATCAAAAAAAAAAAATGAGAAAGAACCAAGCATTTATTTAGCCTTTCTTCAATCAACTTTCAGAGTCACAAAACTGTTGATGAAGAAAGATCTTCATGTAAGAATCAAATCAAAGCAAGTAAATGCAAGAGAATGATAAAACTAGAAGGCCACTTTTTTGCAATATCTAATTGATATAGTTTGGATTTGTGTCCCAACCCAAATTTCATGTTTAATTGTAACCCCCATATGTCTGGGGAGGGGACTAGCGGGAGGTGATTGGATCATGGGGGCGGATTTCCCCTTGCTGTTTTAGTGATAGTGAGTTCTAATGAGATCTAATGGTTTAAAACTGTGGCACTTTCCCCTTTGCTGTTTCTCTCTCTCACCTGCTGTACCATGGTGAAATGTGCCTCGCTTCACCTTCATCTTCTGCCATGATTATATAAGTTTCCTGAGGCCTCCCCAGTCATGTGGATCTGTGAGTCAATTAAACTTCTGTTCTTTATAAATTATCCAGTCTCAGATAGTTCTTAGTAGCAGTGTGAGAACAAACTAATACAGAAAATTGGTACTGGGAGTGGGGCACTGCTATAAAGATACCTGAAAATGTGAAAGCAACTTTGCAACTGGATAACGGGCAGTGATTGGAAGAGTTTGGAGGGCTCAGAAGAAGACAGAAAGATGAGTGAAAGTTTGGAACTTCCTAGAGACTTGTTGAATGACCAAATTGCTGATAGTGATATGGATAGTGAAGTCCAGGCTGAGGTGGTCTCAGATGGAGATGAGGAACTTACTGGGAACTAGAGTAAAGGTCACTCCCTCTATGCTTTAGCAAAGAGACTGGCAGCATTTTTCCCCTGCCCTAGAGATCAGTGGAACTTTGTACTTGAGATAAATGATTTAGGGTATCTGGCGAAAGACATTTCTAAACAGCAAAGCACTCAAGAAGTGACCTGGCGGTTTCTAAAATTGTATGCTTACATGTATGAACAAAGAGATTATGTGAAACTGGAACTTATATTTAAAAGGGAAGCAGAGCATAAAACTTTGGAAAATTTGCAGCCCAGCTATGTTGTAGAAAAGAAAAACCAATTTTCTAGGTAGAAATTCAATCCAGCTGCAGAAACCTGCCTAAGTAATGAGCAGCTGAATGTCAATAGCCAAAACAATGGGGAAGATATCTCCAGGGTATTTTAGAGATTTTTCACCCATTACAGGCCTAGAGGCCTAGGAGAATAAAAGTGGTTTTGTGTACTGGGTCTCAGGGCCCTCTGCTCTGTGCAGCCTCAGGACATGAGACCTGCATCCCAGCCACTTCAGCTCTAGCCATGGCTAAAAGGGGCGAAGATGCAGCTCAGACCATGGCTTTAGAGGGTGCAAGCCCCAAGCCTTGGCAACTTCCATGTGGTGTTGGGGCTTCAGGTTTGCAGAAAGCAAGAATTGAGTTTTGGGAACCTCTGGCTAGATTTCAGAGGATGTATGGAAATGCCTGTATGTCCAGGCATTTCCTCTGCTGCATGGGCGGAGCCCTCATGGAGAACCTCTAATAGGAAAATGCAGAAGGGAAATGTGGGATTGGAGCCCACACACAGAGTCCACAGAGTCCTCACTGGGACACTGCCTGGTGGAGCTGCGAGAAGAGGGCCACCGTCCTCCAAACCCCAGAAGGGTAGATCTATTGACAGCTTGCATCTGCCTAAGAACTTGAGAGTCTACCCCTTATATCAGCATGGCCTGGATGTGAGGTGTGGAGTCAAAGGAGATTGTGCAGCTTTAAGATTTAATGGCTGCCCTGCCTGGTTTTGTACTTCCATGGAGCCTGTAGCCCCTTTGTTTTGGCCAATTTCTCCCTTTTGGAATGGGAGCATTTATTTAATGCCTGTTCCCCCTGATTTTACAGCCTCATAGGCAGAGGGACTTGCCTTGTCTCAGATGAGCCTTTGGACTTGGACTTTTGAGTTAATGCTAGAAAGACTTTGGGGGACTGTTGGGAAGGCATGATTGGTTTTGAAATGTGAGGAGGACATGAGATTTTCGAGGGGCCAGGGCTAGAAAGATATGGTTTGGATTTGAGTCCCCACCCAAATCTCATGTCAAATTGTGATCCCCACATGTCAGGGGAGGGGACTGGTAGGAAGTGATTGAACCATGGGGGCAGGTTTCTCCCTTGTTGTTCTCACGACAGTGAATTAGTTCTCACGAGATCTGATCATTTAATAGTTTGGCACTTCCTCCTTCTCTCGCTCTCTCTCTCTCTCTCTCTCTCCTGCTTTGCCATTGTGAAGATGTGCATGCTCCCATTTCACCATCCGCTGTGATTATAAGTTTCCTGAGGCCTCCAGTCATGCTCCCTATTAAGCCTGTGGAACTGTAAGTCAATTAATTCTCTTTATTTTTTTTTTTAAGTAAATCGCTCAGTCTACAGTAGTTCTTTATAACAGTGTTAGAATGGACTAATACACGAATCAAATAATGTCTCTAGACAATTACATCAACAAATGCTAAATCCTTTAGGTGAATATTTGAAATGCTAAATCCCTTAGGTGAATATTTGAAACTCTGTAAGAGTCGAATGACATTAAAGTTTTCTGTTACTGTTACTATTGATGAATCTTTACAATTCTAAAGTCAAACCATCAAATACAATGTAGCTCTTTGTAGAATGCAGTGAGATGCTTAATTGAATGTTCATTAGCTACCTATTTAGAGAAAATTCAGAAATACAATAAGAGAGAGAAACATGTTAAACAATACCAAAGGGACATAACCTATCCAATCCAGAATGTGTTGAAATTTTTACAGGACAAATGGCCCACTTTTGTAAACATATAAATGGGAGAGAGTGTATGAGTGAGAGAGAATGAGAATGAACAATTATACCATTAAAAGTGATGTAAGAGACATATCAGCCAAATGCAATATGGGGGTAGACCTTGTTTGGACCACAGTCTTGATAAACCAACTGTAAAAAGATGTATCAGATATTGCTATAAAATTTTTCTTAATTATATTGTCATAATATATATAAAATGTCCTTATCTGTTATATATATTACTTGAAGTATTTATAGGGAAAGCTGTGTGATATCTAGAATTTGCTTTAAAATACTCCAGAAAAATGTAATGTATTATGAGGATTGATAAAACATTTAGGACAGAAAGTTGATCATTATTGAAACTTGGTTAAGAGCACGTGGGAGTTTATTTGATTAGTCTTTTTACTTCTAAGTATATTTGCAAATTTCCATAATAAAAAGCTGTACATTTGTTAAAAAAGAAAAAAAAGAAACACACACACACACAATGGTATATATTTCAGTTTCTAAAAAAATCGAAACAAAATTATTGCTGAAGAAATAATTCTTTTAGGAGCTATCTAATTAAAGGCTTTTGGAAAACCTGAAAATTGCATGGTTCCTTATTTCTCTTTCTTTATTATCATATCATAAAAATGGTATGTATGTGACTCTATAGTGAAAGTTTGGAATAAGGAGGATGTTGCACTTGAAATGAGAATAGAACTCAGCAATAATATTTCTGTGTCCAATGTACAGTTACTTTAAAGGAGGGCAAAACATTCTTCTAGTTCAAGATATTGTTTCTAAAATTCATATTGTATAACAAACTATAAAATGAAAGACTTTTGCTTTATCTTACTTTTCAAAAATCTTTTAAAAACTTACTCGTAAACACTCCTTATTTTTCAGGTATAACACTACAGTTAATTTTGTTTTTTGTTTTAGCAAAAAAGTCAGATTTTGACTATTTCCCCTTTTTTTG
Organism: Nomascus leucogenys; assembly: GCF_006542625.1. NCBI lineage: Eukaryota > Metazoa > Chordata > Mammalia > Primates > Hylobatidae > Nomascus > Nomascus leucogenys. The sequence continues at coordinate 23,388,053 of NC_044397.1, read as the reverse complement.
GTAATTCTTTCAGCAATTAATTTCTGAGGATCTGTGTCCTCTTAATGAGTACATTTTATCTCATGAGCTTGAAACTGCCTTTGCAAAAGCTGTATCAGTGAGAAAATTGTAACAGTAAACTAAGCTAACCCAACCCCCATCTTGCCTTTTCCTTAATTATTCCTGGGCTATTGGGCCAAGCCAACTTTGGCAGACATTTAGGCTACAATTTAAATGATAATAGGCTTTGCCCACAACTCAGCCACTTTTGTAAAACCAATAGGAGGCCATCCGGCCGAAGGGAGGAGAGGAGCCTTAGTCCTGATAAGGTCAGCTATTATTTCACAGGTTATAAAATATGCAACTTCCTCAATTACTCCTGCAAATAGCACCACTATTGTAGATTGGCCTTTTGAGATATCTTTTCAGGTTTTTTTATATGTCTGACTCCCAGGGCTCCACCTGGACCCACAACACCCCCCCAAACCCCCACGCCTATGGCCCCACCCAGAAGCAATTCCACCTGCAGGAGAACAGCTTCAACCCCCTGTGATTTCATCTCTGCCCCAACATATCAGCAGCAAGCAACTGTTACCTGGCTACTCGCACCCTTCCCCACAAACTGCCCTTGAAAAACCTCTAACCCAGGAGCTTTGAAGGTGATGATTTGAGTACAAACTCCTTCTCTTATTTGTGGCATGGCCATCCTTGTCTATTAAACTCTTTCTCTACTACAGTGCCATGGTCTTTCTTTATGCAGAAGCAGGAATAACCTCTCAGGTGGTTACAAGCTTAGAATACTAGGAATATTCTATAACGATTTCAAGATTGATTGAATTTGGGAAACTCTTTCTAAAATTCCAAGTTTCCACTTTATATGTGACAGGTAATGGGAGACCAGATCAAACTTCCTAACAGAGCCAACTGCAAACTCATTTTTCTAAAAAAAGACTGTATCCTAATGATTTATTTTTAAGTACAGGATCGTGCCTTGCTAATTGCTCTTTTTGTTCTCCAACCAACCTGAAAACATTGTACATAATGGGTGGGCAATTAAGGAATGAATAAACTAGTATGTGAAAAATTAGCAATCAGAATGTATAGTGCAGTTCTAAAAGGTTAAGCAACTAACAGTTAAAAGAAAGAAATGCTGAAAAAGTGAAGCACTAATCACTAGAGCCACATCAGGGAATGTTTTCCAAGGCAGTTGCACAAATACAGGATACCCATAGGGATGGGGCAGTTTTCACCCTGCAAATGTTTGGAAAATACATCCTGTAGGCTTCTGCTTCCTGCAGCAGATCCATAGGGTATATTAATGGCTGGCAAACAGTAGCATGCTGTGTCTGATTGCTCAAGGCATTATTTTTTTTCTCTAAAGTTGCATCAAGGAATATTTTTCAAAATGTTTCTAAAGGTCATTTGGAATCTTCTTGAAACTAAGAAAATAATGATATGCCTGGAAATGCTGAGACATTTCCTTTCTAATTCATAGCTGAAAACACAATAAGCCTTTATGTATATGTCATTTTCAAGACAGCCTTCATTTTCTGCACAGATGCTCACATACCTGAAACTAAGAGTTCAGTACAATCAGGACTGAAATTTTTAGAATATATGGTTCTAAACTCCTATCCTAAAGCATTTTGCATATTTCCAATAATATAACTTCTTTCCTGCCACAGGAGATTTCTAATAATTAGAAAACAGTTACTAAAATGCAGAAGATGGCTGGGCATGGTGGCTTCTGCCTGTGCTCCCAACATTTTGGAAGGCTGAGGTGGGAAGACCGCTTGAGGTCACAAAGTCCTCACAAAGGTGCAGCTAACGATTCACCCTATGTTGACTTTAAACATCTCATTCCGCCCACCCCCCGCCAGTAAACAGCAATATCGTTTAATGTAAAATTCCCTGCAAGCAATGCTTTTCAATTCTAATGAAATCAGTAAAGATGATGCAGATGATTAAAAGAATGATTTTGCTTCCATTTGTGAAGTATATTTACTTATGAGCAATTAAGTATGTGCTATTTACTGCTTATAAATTAACACAAAATATTTACTGTGCTAGCTTGCAATTATTCAAAAAAACCCCAAAAGTTTGACTTAGTAAATTTGACCCTGTTAAAAATTGTGTCAAAGTATTCTATTCTGAGGAAAGTGTGAGAGGGAAGACATAAAAGCAACTTTAGAGCTGAGATGAACCACTGAGCTAATTTCATCTACCCTCTTCCTTTTCTACAAGAGGAAACAGGAGGTCCGGAGAGGGGAATTTATTTGTTCAAAGCAATTAGTTTCAAGACAGGGACTGGAACCCCTTAAATAAGGAAAACTGAAAAACAGTAAGGTTGAGAGAAGGTGGGTGTATTAACATCTCTTAGGGCATATAAATCTGGCTTTCCAACTTGGGTAGAGCAGTAGCCATTCCTCTCCTCTTCAATTTGCATTTCTTCCTTCTCTATATATTTACTCTTTATGTCATTTCTAAATGCATGGGAAATGCAAGAGGTGAAAAAGGATAGAGGCAGGGGTACTTAGATCCAAGGTGATACGGGGTTATTTGAGCCGATTAATTTAGGTTGGGCCTGCTCTGTCAGTATTCACAGTAAACACTAATTCCTCTGTGCAAATAAGAACATAAGATGGGCAAGACATAATGTAGATAACAGCTTCCTATGGATCAGATGCTGTTCCAAAGCCCTTTACATGGATAATCTCATTTAAACTGCTAAACTCTATGAAGCACTTAGCATACGTGATAAAAGAAAAGCACGTAAAATTTTAATTGAATTACACAAATCACCTACGTAATTAATGACTGAGTCAAAACTTCAACCCAAACCAGGTGATTTTAAAGACAGTACTCTTGGCAATTATTCCATGCCAGATCTAAAAATTATGCCAATTCTATGATTAAATATTGTACTCATAGTACATTTTCTATTGTTTTATTTGGGTTAATAATTTCAACCACACGCAGCATGTATTTTAACATAATTCATAAGAAGTAAATGTCACTGATAGGATTTTTAGTTCCTTTGTCTTGGAGGTGGGAGGTGATTCCTGTGGAAATGAAATTCATCAGTCTATTCAACAAGTAGTGCCTGTTTTACCTATGACACATCAGGCATGCAGATATGACAGGAAGGAAGAGAGACGGAAGACAGAGGGTATAATGAAGAATCAATGACAATTAAAAATCCAAGATAATTTTACCGATTTGTAAAAATTTTACCGATTTGTTATATTGAGATAATTTTCATAAAGTAGAAGTAGAAGAGATGGTAATGTGAATTAAAAAAGAAAACAAGGTAATCTCTAGAAGCTGAATTATGAAGAATAATTTCCAAGTAATACTGAGTGCTGCAAACAGTGAATGTTGAAATCTCCATTCTTCAATACTGATTAGAGTAGAAGGAAGACAAAAACTCTTTTTGAAGGTATAATCTTTAGAGAGATTTCATTGGGACAGTTAGTAAATAGAAAAAGAATGCCTCTTTCTTTAGCTCTCAAAAGGACATTTTACCCATTTTTATTTCTTGCTCTTCCCTGAACTAACAATGAAAAGGTCAAGAAAATTTTTTTAAACCTCCACTATACACCTATAAGAAGTTTCTACCGCATTTATTAAGGAATGACAACATGATTAACAGACAGTATGACCTTCTACAACATACAGCATGAAATGTGATTTTAAAACTTTTTTTCTCCCAAGATGAATCACAATACTAGAGGGGGTAATGAAACTTCCTATTAACCCTAAAATGGGCAACAGCAGGGAACTTGGCACTGATTTTCATTTATCTTATTCCTCTAACCCAGTGTACTTTTCCTTCATCAAATTGGAAGTAAACATGTTCATGTTCATGTAGTCTCCATAAAAGTTGATTGAGAACTTCTGGGCTGTTTTCTAAAAATATATGTGTACATGTCCATACTAGCACATTAGACTTAGATAGAAAAAAACTGCTACATTAATTCTCTTTGTTCTATTCTAGGACAACACATGTAATTATCCTTTAACTAAAGCTTGCTGAGGAGGGTGACTCATATTCAAATATGTCTCTGCTTCCAGAGTGCAGCAGTGAAAAGAGTGATTATCACCTCCAGTCTCTGCCTACTGCTTTAAATCTCAGCTCCCAAAAAGTGGGGGAACTTAAAATCTTCTTTTTCTTTTGGTCCTTTGGGATTGATCCATTATTAATTTAATCTTTATAAAAGAAACCACACTTAAGGATATAGAATTGGATTCATTTGCTGTGATTTGATTGGTACTGAATGGCAATTGGGCTTTAATACAAAAAAAAAAAAAAAAAGAAAGAAATTCTAACAGTCTGTGTCATGCACAAGGTTTTCACATTTAACACAGCTGCTGTACATGGCAGGCGCTTCACAAATATTTGTTTAATGAATGGATGAATCCCTTTCGGTGCAATAGTTCAGAAGTATCCTATCAAAGTGCAACTAGAGCAAGTTAAAATCAATGCCCTTAGTGAAGTGATCAGGTTAGGCCTCTATAGGGGCAACGGAAGGTGAGCTGAGCCCTTCAAGGTTATCCACAGGCCAGTGAATTCAGAAGAGAAGATGTCAACGATGAAACACCCTCAAATTAACTGCTTTGCACAGCACCTTGGATAGAAGGCCATAAAATCATAAAATTATGTCTGTGAACCTAATAAATTATAATTATTGGTTGATGATGCTGGTTTTAATATTATATAAACAGGAACTGTGCCAATGATGAAATTATTGCTCTGAGAACAACACTGACAGTGAGTTATTAGAAATGACAGTTGAGGGCTGGGCGCAGTGGCTCACACCTGTAATCCCATTGCTTTGGGAGGCTGAGGCAGGTGGATCATGAGGTCAGGAGTTCGAGACCAGCCTGGCCAATATGGTGAAACCCCGTCTGTACTAAAAATACAAAAATTAGCTGGGCATGGTGGGCCACTCCTATAGTCCCAGCAGCTTGGGAGGTGGAAGTTGCAGTGAGCCGGGATCGCGCCACTGCACTCCAGCCTGGGCAACAAAACGAGACTCTGTCTCAAAAAAATAAATAAATAAATAAATAAATAAATAAATAAATAAATGACAGTTGATGATCTGATTATCTCAGGGACAAAATAGAAAGTCATTGTGTTTAAGGCACTGCAGAGAATACAAAGAAATACAAGGAGGCGAGAGGGCTTCTCCCCTGTGTAATGTACATTAGCTTATTTAATGCTTGATAACAACACTCAAAGTGGGTGCTATTTGCCCTTATATTACAGATGGGCAGATGAGGCTCAGACAGGTTAATTACCTTGTTTGAAGTAACATAAATAGCAAGAAAATGAACTGACAAGCCACATGCACATTCTTTATTATTCTACTCTGAAAACCCATACTAAGCACCAATATGCTTGTAGATACCTGAGTACAGAGAAAATCCAAGGACTGTGCCATATATTAGCAGCATCTAGGCACATAATAGGCTTACCTAAGAAGTTAGTGAATGAGGATGAGAAGCATATTTTACAAATTGGTTTTTGAAACACTTTTCACTGGTTTGTGTTACTAAGTACTATTGGAATACTCCTTCTCCAGTTTTGCCTAAATTAGCTGAATGGTTACTTTCATCTCTAGTTTCATACCACCTGAAACGATTTGGTGTTCAGTCTTATTTTGTCATTATGGAATCTGCATACTTTAGCTACAAAGGAATGAACTGTTTAAGGTCAAATTAAAAAATTATCTTCTTATGCTCTGATATGGTTTGCTATGTTCCCACCCAAATCTCATCTTGAATTGTAATTTGCATAATTCCCACGTGTTGTGGGAGAGACCCAGCGGGAGGTAATTGAAATCATGGGGGCGGGTCTTTCCCATGCTGTTCTCGTGATAGCGAGTAAGTCTCACAAGATCTGATGGTTTTATAAAAGGGAGTTCCCCTGCATAAGTGCTCTTGCCTTCTGCCATGTAAGATAGGAGTTTGCTCCTCATTCGCCTTCTGCCATGATTGTGAGGCCTCCCCAGACATGTGGAACTGTGAGTCAATTAAACCTCCTTTCCTTTTTTTTTTTTTTTTTTTTGAGACGGAGTCTCGCTCTGTCACCCAGGCTGGAGTGCAGTGGCGCAATCTCGGCTCACTGCGAGCTCCGCCTCCCGGGTTCACGCCATTCTCCTGCCTCAGCGTCTCCGAGTAGCTGGGACTACAGGCGCCCGCCACCACGCCCGGCTAATTTTTTTGTATTTTTAGTAAAGACGGGGTTTCACCGTGGTCTCGATCTCCTGACCTCGTGATCCGCCCGCCTCGGCCTCCCAAAGTGCTGGGATTACAAGCGTGAGCTACTGCGCCCGGCCAAACCTCCTTTCCTTTATAAATTACCCAGTCTCGAGTATGTTTTTCCTAGCAGCCCGATAACAGACTAACACATGCTCTATCCTTTAAACAATTTTGGGTTTGAATTTTCAGACACGGAAACCAAGTTTTGTTATTTCCAAAGTTACACAAGAGCATGAAATGCAGTCTTTGAAAGACAAAACTGAAAAGAAAATGCATTCTCACTCTCAGAACATTCTCGAGTTTATTAATACTTCCCATAGCAAGCTGAAACTATGATTTCAAATGCCCTTGAGGAGGTTTGTTTAAAAAGCTGGAAAGGGGGTGTGGACTTTGGGCTATTTTTATGCTTCCCTAGAAATTCTCTATGGTTTTTTCACAAAGTGCTGATAACGATGGCACTACGAATTTCTTTCTAGTTTATGAATTTGTTCGTCGTTCGTCCCTGCAGGATGCTATATTGAATTTTTGGAGAGAAAGTGAAACATGTCTGGGTCTAAGCAAGAAGTGAATATCTGCTTGGAGATTCTGTACAAGATGGTGGGGCTGGAGGAACAACCTAGAAAGCAGGTGGGTTGACTTGTTACCTGAAGTACTTCATGATTCCTAGTGAGGGGAGGGCATTAAAGAATGACACCTGGGAAGTTTGCTGCTGCAAATATTTGAGTTTATAAATAGAGAAAAAGAGTATACTAAGAATTTACCTTCCAACTCAGCATGCTTAATCACCTTTTTAAAAATGCAGCTATTCATAAAGGGTTACATGCTTTGTGCATAGGTAGGAGGAAATTCAGAGCACACACTGAAGATAAAAATCCCATTCTGACTCTTACTAACTGTACCACCTTGAGAAGTTACTTAGTCTCTTCGGGACTCAGTGTTTTCCTCTGTAAAATGGAGATCGTAATAATACCTACTTCATGTAATTGTTTTGAAGGTTAAATTAGATAATTCGTGTTTACTAATAACAAAGTCTGGAATACGAGTGCCCAAAAAATGATGATGATTATCATGTTCTTGTAGAACTCAAATTGTTTATACCTATGATCTTATTTTTCCTCAAATTGGTACAAAATAAATAGTAACTTCACTTTCTGATATGGTTGCGGAGTAAGATTTCATGAAACCAAGAAGGAAGTACTATATTATTTTTTCAAAAACTGTGAAATTAGAACAGAGCAAATAAGGTTTTCTTGCATTGGTGCATTTAAGGTTGTGTTGTTCTACCCTTAAAAGCTAGAGGAAGGCCACGTGCAGTGGCTCACACCTGTAATCTCAACACTTTGGGAGGCTGAGGATGACGGATCACTTGAGCCCAGGATATTGAGACCTGCCTGGGCAACACTGCGGAACTCCGTCTCTACAAAAAATACAAAAATTAGCCAGGGGTGGTGGCGTGTGCCTGTAGTCCCAGCTACTCAGGAGGCTGAGGTGGGAGGATTGCTTGAGCCCAGGAAATAGATGCTACAGTGAGCCGAAAACTTTTTTTCAAGATAAATCACAATACTAGAGGGGAAAGTAAGACTGCCTATTAACCCTAAAATAGGAAACAGCAGGGAACTTGGCCCTGATTTTTATTTATATCACTATCACCTGGACGGGTAGTGAAACCTTGTCAAAAAAAAAAAAAAAAAAAATGGAAGAAGGGCTAAATAACCCCCTCTTGTTATATTTGAGAGTAATGTTTAGTAAACTGTAAATAAGTGACTTCTCAGGGTCACAGAAACTTAATAACAGGCGAAGACAAAAGCCTCATGTATGTTAAATCCCCAAGGTCAAGTCTATCTTTGTTTTTACGTTGCTCTTTCTACTTCTTGACGGTTGGCTTTTTAAATACACTAACGAAATTTTGAGGCTAAGAATACTTCAAATTGTACTATATGCTTATTGGGAATTATCTGTCACTACACATAATGGCAACACAGATGATAAATAATGGGGCTCGCAATCTTTGGGGCACTGCAGGTGTATGAGCCAGGACTAGTGCTGTATGCATTGAGTATCAGGCTGAGACTCTAAACCCAACAGACTTCACAACAGGGGGAAAACGTGCTTTTAATATAAAAGATTGGACTGTAAGCAAAATTTGTAAGATTGTGTCTGCCACTTTAAAAACGTTTTACTTCTCCCTATCCTTGTGACTATGGTCTTGCACATTTTATGTGATTGTAAAGATGAAACTGGCTGAAAGCTGAGCTGCCTCTCTTGCCGTGGATTTTTATTTTCAAATTACAGAGGTTCTAATGTGTTATTTAGTCATCTTGGCTTGGGTTAATGTTGAGTTAATCTTACCTGGTTAACTCACTTAACCTTTCAGACTTCTCTCTCTTCCTGTCACCTCTTAGGGATTTTGTGCTTGGTCCTCAGTCAAGGTCGGGTATCTTGCTCTAAGTGCCCCTCTCCATCAATGAACAAACTCGGATCCTTTTCTTTCAGGGCACTTTTCTTCACTAGTAATTCACATGTGTTACTGTGGTTATTTCATTAATGTTCAACTACTTGTTAAACTATAATTTCTGTCAGAGCATTAACTGTGTTCCTTGGCTCACAAATATTTCCCCAGTGCATTATAGTGCTGGGCACCAAGTAGACACCCAGCAAATATTTGATGAATGAACACTTGCTTTGGATTTGATGGAGACATAACTCCTGGATTCATCATAAATAATTTACCCATGTTCATTTTGAGATAAAAGTTTATATGGAAATAGTATTGGTTCTATGTTTTAGTCTTCAGGAAACTTCTCATCAATGAAATTTCTCAGCCCTTTCATCTAAAAATAGATCTTTTATTTTGCGTACAGGATGTCATTGAGTTTGTGTTTATAGTGGTACTCAACAAATGGATTAAACCAATAAGTTGAAGTGACAGACTGGTGATTAGCCACCAGTCATTTGGTCATGGTTAAAAACGTATGCAATACTGGAAATTGCCTCAGGAGTTTTATGTGTAAGTGCAGTCCTATTACAGCCTAATGTACTCTGCCCACAGTTCCATGGAAAACATGTTGATGACTCAACCAGACATAGATATCTGAGAAATAGTAGTGCTAGCAGAGAATCAACGATCTATGCACTGCCTATGAAATGTGAGCTCTTAAATATCTTTGTTTTTGCTGGTTTATTTTGGTAATTTAATTACTGTTTTATCTCAGAAATCTGCTGACTTGACAGTCCCTCAGAAGTTCCAGGGCACAACTAGGAACTCCCCAGTTGTTTCTAGGCCATTACCAAAGTGATGCCTCTTGTGTACCTTCAACTATTTCTGTTGGCTTCTGTACCAGTGTAGCTTCTTCCCATTCTGCTCTGACTCCCTCTTGGATTATTTTTCCTGTTGGAGAAATTTCACTATTGTGGTGACCTAAATGAGAATGGCACTACCATGCCAAGGGCTGCCCTCCCCACCTTGCCCCACTCTCTCTGCACCAGTAGTCAAAACGCTGGAACAGTGTTGATTTCCGTGCAGGACTAGGTAGATGTTTGCTCCAACTTCTTGACATACCTTCCTGTCTGGGACATGAACTTCCAGTCTCCAGGGAATCATTCCTGCAGATTTGGCCCATATTCCTACCTATAGGGCACCGAATTCTATTGAACACATAAGCCAGACATACTGTCCTACACTGACTTAAAAAGGGAGGCTTATGCATGCTAGTATCTTGTCAGTTGTTTTCCTTTTACCCCTCCTCCTTTCTGCTACAAAGAAAGAGTGAATGGGATATAAATACAGAAAACTGGCACTTAAACAATTGACTTCTTTAAAACTAATTTTACTGTCTTACCTTAGGCAACAGTGCCTGTAGTAAGAATTTTTGGGGGTACCCTAAAAATAGACCAATTTTACCTGTCACTCTCTTTTCTCCTGCTGTTATTTCTCTTCCTTGTTAAAATTGGCACTATCTCAGTGCTCAGTGTTTAAACATTGTTCTCTGCATCTTTCTGGCTGTCCATGTAGCTGCATATTATTTTTTAGCCTTTAGAAGTGAAACATTCTCTTTCTCCAGTCCTTAGCAAGCTAGGTGTGAATCTGATGTTAATTATTCACAGTAAGCAATAAAGAAGGGTAGATAGTGTCAGGAGACATTTCCATTTGAAACATTTGCTAGCCCAAGTGTATTTCAGATAGAAGAAGAAGTGAAAATGGCATTATTGAGAAAAGTCATTTGCTCATTTCTTCTAGGAAGTGACACATACAGAATCAAAACTTGAATCATACAATCTCCTTGCAAACGAGGATCTCGTCATTTCACCTGATGGTGCAACACTGAGGTCATTCAGTAAAGGGAATAAGATGGGTGTTAGTTATGAGGGATGGGATCCAGTAAAATGTTGTATTTTTAAACTTAGCATCATATTTTTTTTTAATATAAAAGCACCAGTGTGAGCAAAGGAAAGTAAATTTGAGCAAAATTTAAACAAACATCTGGTTATCTTTATCAATTCTTAATTACTAATAACTTTTTATTTTAAGCCTAATTTTCTTTTTGAGGGGTTTAGTGTTTTTCATACACAGTAAAAAAAGGTATATTGTTAAATATTAAATTTCCTTTACACCGTCTCTTAAGATTTTCTGTCAGTGGAATTGCTTTTACTCAGATTCCCCTGAGGAGTACATCATTTGTATCCTCTAATTGCCGGAGGTCCATGATGGAGACCTCGATTTCCATCAGACGGCAAACCTCCTCTCTCATTTTTGGGCTTGGCCATGAAAAAGATGGTTTGGACAGGACTGTGGTAAGTCCATCACTACATTCATCCCCCTGTTTTTTTTTTTTTTTTTTTTTTTTTTTTTTTTTTTTTTTAATCAGCCAGGAAAGCTTTTCTATGGCAAATGAATTTATCCAGTGCTTATATGCATCTATCACAGGTTATAACATGTCCAAATTTGGAGTCAAGAATTATAACAAAGAGGTAAGAAGAAAAAATCCCCAGGGAGGCTTTGTTTTGTGGGAGGCAGGCGGCCACAGTGCTAAATATTGGAAACCTTTCAGCCAAGCAGGTGGACTAGAATTGGCAGAGTCCAGCAATAGCGCTTAGTCTAATTAAGAGTTTTCTTGGCCGGGCGCGGTGGCTCACGCCTGTGATCCCAGCACTTTGGGAGGCCGAGGCGGGCGGATCACGAGGTCAGGAGATCGAGACCATCCTGGCTAACACAGTGAAACCCCGTCTCTACTAAAAATACAAAAAAATTAGCAGGGCGTGGTGGCAGGCGCCTGTAGTCCCAGCTACTCGGGAGGCTGAGGCAGGAGAATGGCGTAAACCCAGGAGGCAGAGCTTGCAGAGAGCCGAGATTGTGCCACTGCACTCCAGCCTGGGCAACAGAACAAGACTCCGTCTCAAAAAAAAGGAGTTTTCTTCAGTGATATTTAAAAAGTGTAAATTCAGTTAATAGTTAATAGGCAACAAACAGTAATAAGAACATTCAGGAATTCAGTCAGGCAGTTAGTTTAAAGAAGAGAAGTGAATAAGCCATAGGAGCTAAGGTATTTACTATTTTATTTCATGATTGACAAAATTGTGTATATTTATCATGTACATGTTTTTATTTGAAACGTATATATTTTGACGTGGCTAAATAGAGCTTATTTACATATACATTATCTCACACACTTAACATTTTCTGTGGTGAGAACACTTCAAATTTACTCTCCCCAATTTCCATGAATATATTGTTCTTAACTGTAGTCACAGTGTCACATGATAGACTCCTTGAACTTATTTCTTCAATCTAACTGTAGATCCTTTGATCAACATTTCCCTTTCACCACCCCAGCATCTTTTACCATTATTCTACTCTCTACTTCAAGTTCAACATTTTTAGATTCCTCATGTGAGATCATGCAACATTTGTCTTTTTGTGCCCGTCTTATTTCTCTCAACAATGTCCTCCAGGTTCATCTATGTTGTCATAAATGACAGGATTTTCTTCTTTTTAAAGGCTGAATAGTATTCCATTGTGTATAGATCACATTTTCTTTATCTACTCATCCAGTGACTGACACTTACGTTGTTTCCATATCTTGGCTTTCAGGAAGCAATGAGCACAGGAGTGCAAATATCTCTTTAACATAATAATTTCTTTCTTTCTTTCTTTGGGGTATATACCCAATAGTGGAATTGCTGTATCATGTGGTTGTCCTATTTTTAATATTTTGAGGAGTTTCCATACTGTTATCCATAATGGTTGTACTAATTTACATTCCCACCAACAGTGCACAAGGGTTTTCTTTTCTCTATTTGCCAACACTTGTTATTTTTTGTCTTTTTGACGACAGCCATTCTAAGAAGTTTGAAGTGATATATCATAGTGGCTTTAATTTGCATTTATCTGATGATTAGTTGATGAACATTTCATCTACCTGTTGGCCATTTGTGTGTCTTTTCTTGAGTAACATCTATGTAGATTCTTTGCCCATTTGTAAATTGAGTTTTTTTGTTTTCTTACTACTGAGTTCAATGAAAGAACTCAGATAGATATACTTTAATATTTTAATGAAAATTGAACATATAAAAGTACATATACTTTTATATTTTATATTATATTATACACTACATATCCTAAAATGTGTCACACGGTCGCACAGAAAATATACTGAACTTAGATTTAAATGAGGGGAATTTTGTCTTGTTTCCTCCAATTACCATCTACCTGGATAATGGAAAGCCTTTCTTTTTCCAGTGTACTTATCTATGAAAGGGGTTTATGTGGCCTGTCTTCCTCATAGGGTTAGTATGAAGCTCAAATGAGAGGATGCAAAAAACATACATTTAAAATTAAGTACTAAGAAGAGGAGTAAATAAAAAAGTCCAGAACCAGTAATAAGGTGGGCGGCAGGTATAGTGGAGTAGAGGAAGAAGTCCACAGAAGGAATTCAATTCTATATTCAGATGTAGAGAGAGGTAAGTTAGAGCAGGGCATCACCCCATGGTACCAGTCTGGACCGTGGCCTGTTAGGGGCCAGGCCGCACAGCAGGAGGTGAGCAGCAGGTGAGCTAGCAATACTGCCTGAACTCCACCTTCTGTCAGATCAGCAGTGGCATTAGATTCTCACTGGAGTGCGAATCCTATTGTGAACTGCGAATGTTGAGGGATCTAGGTTGTGGCTCCTTATGAGAATCTAACTAACGTCTGATGTTCTGAGGTGGAACAGTTTAATCCTGAAACCATCTCCCCCTACCCATGAACGTGGAAAAATTGTCTTCCGTGAAACCATTCCTTGGTGCCAAAAAGGTAGGGGACTGCTGGGTTAGAGAGATGTGATGAAAAGGATGATAAGCCTACAGGAACATTCTTTTGTTGCCTTGAGAGATTAAACCCAGATTATAATCACCTCTTCTCATTGTCCTGAAAATGTAAATCAATTAATCCTGGATTTCAGTACTTCATCTACTCTGTATTCTTAAAACATAATTAATGACTCTAGATTAGTTAGAGCAGTCCACATGAAGTGAAATTATTTTCTGGATGGTTGTATTAACACATAGACCACTGTAACACTGTAGACCTATAATAAATAAAATGAAGTTTCTTGAAGTCAGGTTGTTTAATCTTTATCTGTGCACATATTTTCCCTCAGAGGATGAAAGAAACAAGCAACTACTGGGTGCTCACCCACCTTAGGTCAGGAAGTGTGCCTATCTCAGTGAGTCCTCATGCCCAATTCATAAGGAAGGTCTGTTAACACAGGGGAAGATGAAGGTCTGTTGAGGTTAAGTAGACTGACAGTAGGTCCTCTAGAGACATTTGGAAATTCTTTTTTTTTTTTTTTTTTTTTGAGACGGAGTCTCGCTCTGTCGCCCCGGCTGGAGTGCAGTGGCACAATCTCAGCTCACTGCAAGCTCCGCCTCCTGGGTTGATGCCATTCTCCTGCCTCAGCCTCCTGAGTAGCTGGGACTACAGGCACCCGCCACCATGCCTGGCTAATTTTTTTTTTTTTGTATTTTTAGTAGAGATGGATTTTCACCGTGTTAGCCAGGATGGTCTCGATCTCCTGACCTCATGATCCGCCCACCTTGGCCTCCCAAAGTGCTGGGATTACAGGTGTGAGCCACAGCACCCGGCCAACATTTGGAAATTCTTAATTGTGATTATGTTTAAAAAAAATTGCACTAGACAGGATGAGCAAACATTGACTTTATTCTGATACTATTGCCCGAAATAGGGCAGAGAGTATAGATCAAGTCTCCATACCCAACTCTGCTGAGGCAAAGGGCAGGAGGGTTTTTAAGTGCTGAGTGCTGAACTCTGAGCTAGGGAAAAAGTACTGGAGGACCTCAGGGAAGATGTTGATCAATGGGATATATTGAATGCATTGAGTTAACTGAGTTTGCAAATGTTTTCTCTGTGATTAGGCCCTCTGTGTTTGCTAATTGGTGACTATTCCATGAAGATACGCTGCTACTCTCCCAAAATGACTGAGAAATAGGGATGCTATCGCCTCCGATGTTCAGATTTCAAAGAGATAGTTCCCAGATTCTTGAGGATGACATTTTCTGAATTATAAAACTAGCAAAATATTTACATACATTTCAAAGGGACAGAGAAAAATTTACATTTATAAGTATTCTAAAGTAAATGCGCTAAGAAAAGAGAGTTTGGCAGCCTATTGTCAGGAAGAAACCTGTTTAATGTAGTCAAGCTTAGGCTTTTTGGGTCAATTACACTCAAAATTTGCCTAGGAAATGTAAAATGATCAAACCTACCAAAAAACAAAACAAAGAAACACATAAATTCCAGGTCCTACCGTGGACTGATTAAATCTGAAAATTGGAATCTCTAATGACCTGGGCATCAATATTTTGAAAAGCTGCTCAGGCAACTGGAATATGGACTGAGCATCATATGTCTATATGCCTGTCCCGTAACATTATACTCCAACACCTGTCCCCTAACTGAGCCATAATGCTCTTTAGCCCCGTCATTGGCTTATGGGCTAGGATTATTTTAGATGTATTTTTAGATGTAGTGATGGTTTGTAGGGGCAAAGGGGAAGTTGTATCTCTGAAGGCCTCTGAAAATCACTGACGAAAGGCAGATTAATAGGAGAAATGGCATTCAAATTTATTAATGTGCATGGGGAGAAATCACAGAGTAATTGCCCCATCACAAAAAGGGGTACAGATGATTAATGCACCCTTCTTCTTAGGCTAAAGGGAGATGGGAAAGTATGAATGATTTTAGGGAAGGTAGTAAGTGATTTTTAGGGGAATCCAATGGGCTTGAAGAACATTCAGTGGCTTATGACAAAGTCTCTTGGGCCCACAGAGCAGGCAGTGGTTCGTGACAAGCCTGTGTGTTTATAACTTCAGTCTTTCTTTCAGGGATATGAGTTCAGTTAATGAAAACTCAGAGAAGGTACCTGGGTTAATTGTTTTCTTCTGTGGCAGGCCCAGACTTTAATCACATAAGGGAACTTCAGAGAACAACTTCATTCTGTGCTTTAGGAGATAAATGAGAGACAGGAGAAGAGAAGATCAGACAGACTTTGAGGCTTCTTCAGTTCAGGGAGTCAAAGCACCATATTTTGGAGTATTGGTTTCTGAGCTTAACAGTGTAGTCATTTCAGTTTGGGTGATTGCATAATCTTAGTACTTAGTTACATGAATGTGAATGTGTTCTCACAGACACTGTTGGTTGTCAACTGCCTCCCTTTTATAAACTCCTTTGATTTATAGATTCTCAGTTTTGTTTGAACAGTAACACTCTCAGGGAAAGCATGAATCTCCACAGCTTCAGATAAGGTATAATGATTGGCCAAAGACAGGTAAAGTGAATGTTTCCCCATTTGCTAAATGCTCATTTATAAGTAAACGTGGCCCAGTACTGACAAGTAAGATGTAAGAGAAGTATTCTGGGGACCTACTGGGCAGAATATTTTCCCCGGATATAAAGAAATCGTGAGAAATCTTGCTTCTTTCTTCTTACTTTGGATAGGTTGTATAGCACGTAATGCTTGAGGCAGGCATCTCGCAACGGAGAGGTAACAAGCTATAATAAATGATTAAAAGTCAAGTTCTCCAATAGAGTGGAGAGTTAGAGCCTGGATTCTTAATGATATCATGATGTTCTGTACAACAATTAGAACCATTTACTTCCAGATTATATTTTGTGTGTGTGAGGTTTCTTTCTCTCATTTAAGCCAGTATTAGTTAATTATTGTGCTTGCAACTGAAAGCATTCTACTTGATAATGTGTCATAACATGATGAGCAAAAGCTGAGATTTATAAAGAGGTTGCGGAAGTCATCAATAATGGAAAAGAGAGTGCTTGTTCTATGTTTCTGCACATAGCCAGAATTCATCTCTCCTTCTACATCTTAATAGAAATACTTACCAGAGTTTCCCTTGTTTTAAAATTGTTAATGTGTGTTTCTCTTCCCTATTGGACTTTGGCTCTCTGGAGAATGAAGACTATGTGCTATTTATCTTGGAGTCTCTTCCAGTTCCAATTTAATGCTTTGCGCATGGTATTTGCCCAGTAAGTGTTGAATCAAGTGAATTGAAGTTTGAGTTTGACAGCTTAGTGATTTATGAGGAGCTGAATGATATGTAAGTTGAATAAAGTTCTCATGGAGATAAAAATGTTGGTAAGATTGAACATGTCTTCTGTGAAATGAGTGACATGGAATCTCCTTAAATTGGTCTTTGCACGATCACCATTAAACATCAGCACTTGAATTATCAGGTGTGGGCTGAATAATCTAGAATTAGGTAGAATTAATCTAAAATAATCCCTTTAACTTTTCATTTTCTCAGTAGTAAACTTCTGGTATGCCTGAATAGTTCATTAAAATCACTGGTTTTTTGTTGTTGTTGTTACCATTCTTTTTGAAAAGCTGTCCACTATCCTTAAGGAACATGTGAAACTAAGACTGCACCTCAATCACTTTCACCTCAGTAATAGAATCATCATGTCATTTTGGCCCATTTTCCCTGCAAGGACAGTCATGTGCACTGATAGTGAAGTTAAAAATAACTCTTTCTGTTTGGAATTCAGGATGGGTAGAAACCTCATCAGCCTACAAGGCCACAGCCTTTCAGAACTGTCAACTGCCACTCAAGGGAGTTAACATAGCTGCAAGGCATTTTAATACCAATATTTTTCTCACAGTCTAAAATGATTCAAGATTATGTGTGAGGGAAAGAAATCCACTAAGGGTGTGAACTCAAATGGTCTTCTTTGTTAAAGTCATGTGAATTTTTATTTAACATTATTATCTAATTGCACATAGAGCTCTAAGTTATCCTAGGAAGCTCTACAGTCATGTAGCCTTTTGACTCTAGGGAGGTCAGTGCCTATACCATCCTCTACAAATTATTGGCTATTCAGTTTTTAAAGGTTGCCAGACAGGGAATTTTGCTAATATTAAACAGAACCTGACTCTATTTTAATTAGCATTAAAGAAGTTATTTCATCTAATCAGTTGAGCTCTGTGATACTGAAATAAATAATATATCAATATGACTGTTAAGGGCAAAGAAGTAGCCATTTTAGGTAAGTCTAAAAATAAAGTTTTAAATTTCATTACGAAAAACTTAGATTCTTAGACCCCATTCTCTCTGAGAATGTTAGTCTCACCCTAAGTCCTTCTCAAGACAGGTCACTCCAACCACGATACTACTACCACCCATCATTTCTACCTTTAGCAACCATATCAACATGAACCATAGGAGATTTCATTGCCTGATTTTATTCACAACTGTTTGTATGAGGGGTTAAGTGTGTTTCCTTCCTCTCCATGAAATGAAGTGTATAGTTCTTGTGTCTCAGAAAATTTGTTTGTGTGGTCTCTCAGCCAGAGACAGACAAATCTAACTAAATAATGTCCCAGCTCTGTACACGAAAATCTACAGAAATTTGCTGGGATAAATTTTATAAGACCCAAATAAATGGTCTTTGCATTGAGTGCAATGACTCAATATTCTTAAGGCATCAGTTCTCCTCAAGTGGATCTGCAGATTCAAAGCAATCTCAGTTAAAATTCAAGCAGATTTTTTTTTTTGGTAGAAATTGACAAGTGGATTCTAAAATTTTTATGAATTTTGGAACATTTTTTAAAAAGAATGACAAAGTTGGAGGATTGATCCTATCTGATTTCAAGACTTATTCTAAAATGACAGAAATCATGAGTATGGTGTCAAGGCTGACAAGTAGATTAATAAAACAGAATAGAGAATCTAGAAATAAATCCATATGTATTTGGACAATTGATATTTGACATTTCAAAGGCAGTTATTTGGAGAAAGAATATTCTTTTTAACAAGTGGTGCAGCAACAATTGTAGCTGTATTTGCAAAAAGAGGATAAAAAACAAGAAAGAATCTTGATTCACAGCTCATATCATTTACAAAAATTTAATTAAAAAAGTGAAGTCTAAAACTTAAATTTCTAGGAATAAGCAAAGGAGAAAGATTTGTGATCTGGGCTAGGCAAAGATTTCTTAGCTATGACACTGAAAGTATAATTTATGAAAGAAAAAATGATGAATTGTACTTCATCCAAACTAAAATCTTCTGCTCACAGAAAAACACTATTAAGAAAATCAAGAAACAAGAAACAGATTAGAAGAAAATATTTGCAAATTATAAAACATGAATTACATCCAGAATATAAGAAGAATGTTTAAACTCACAAATACAGAAATAAAAGCGCTAATAAAAATAAGCAAAAAACTTAAACATACTTTTAACTAAAGAAGATACTTGGATTGGAAAATCCAATTTCATTTGTTTTTAGACAAATACATGTTAAAAGTCACTCTGTATTATCCTGAAAAGCTTATTGAGATAATTGAAATAAAAAAGACTGGCCATATCAAATATTAGCAAGGATATGGAGAAAATGGAACTCTCATAAGCTGCTGATAGGAGTATAAGATGGTGAGTAGGTTGCAAAAATTTTCTCCCATTCTGTAGGTTGCCTGTTCACTCTGATGGTAGTTTCTTTTGCTGTGCAGAAGCTCTTTAGTTTAATTAGATCCCATTTGTCAATTTTGGCTTTTGTTGCCATTGCTTTTGGTGTTTTAGACATGAAGTCCTTGCCCACGCCTATGTCCTGAATGGTATTGCCTAGGTTTTCTTGTAGGATTTTAATGGTTTTAGGTCTAACATTTAAGTCTTTAATCCATCTTGAATTAATTTTTGTATAAGGTGTAAGGAAGGGATCCAGTTTCAGCTTTCTACATATGGCTAGCCAGTTTTCCCAGCACCATTTATTAAATAGGGAATCCTTTCCCCATTGCTTGTTTTTTTCAGGTTTGTCAAAGATCAGATAGTTGTAGATATGTGGCATCATTTCTGAGGGCTCTGTTCTGTTCCATTGATCTATGTCTCTGTTGTGGTACCAGTACCATGCTGTTTTGGTTACTGTAGCCTTGTATAGTTTGAAGTCAGGTAGTGTGATGCCTCCAGCTTTGTTCTCTTGGCTTAGGATTGACTTGGTGATGCGGGCTCTTTTTTGGTTCCATATGAACTTTAAAGTAGTTTTTTCCAATTCTGTGAAGAAAGTCATTGGTAGCTTGATGGGGATGGTATTGAATCTATAAATTACCTTGGGCAGTATGGCCATTTTCACGATATTGATTCTTCCAACTTTGCAACCTACTCATCTGACAAAGGGCTAATATCCAGAATCTACAATGAACTCAAACAAATTTACAAGAAAAAAAACAACCCCATCAAAAAGTGGGCGAAGGACATGAACAGACACTTCTCAAAAGAAGACATTTATGCAGCCAAAAAACACATGAAAAAATGCTCATCATCACTGGCCATCAGAGAAATGCAAATCAAAACCACAGTGAGATACCATCTCACACCAGTTAGAATGGCCATCATTAAAAAGTCAGGAAACAACAGGTGCTGGAGAGGATGTGGAGAAATAGGAACACTTTTACACTGTTGGTGGGACTGTAAACTAGTTCAACCATTGTGGAAGTCAGTATGGTGATTCCTCAGGGATCTAGAACTAGAAATACCATTTGACCCAGCCATCCCATTACTGGGTATGTACCCAAAGGACTATAAATCATGCTGCTATAAAGACACATGCACATGTATGTTTATTGCGGCACTATTCACAATAGCAAAGAGTTGGAACCAACCCAAATGTTCAACAATGATAGACTGGATTAAGAAAATGTGGCACATATACACCATGGAATACTATGCAGCCACAAAAAATGATGAGTTCATGTCCTTTGTAGGGACATGGATGAAACTGGAAACCATCATTCTCAGTAAACTATCCCAAGGACAAAAAACCAAACACCGCATGTTCTCACTCATAGGTGGGAATTGAACAATGAGAACTCATGGACACAGGAAGGGGAACATCACATTCCAGGGACTGTTGTGGGGTGGGGGGAGGGGGGAGGGACAGCATTAGGAGATATACCTAATGCTAAATGACAAGTTAATGGGTGCAGCACACCAACACGGCACATGTATACATATGTAACAAACTTGTACATTGTGCACATGTACCCTAAAACCTAAAGTATAATAATAAAAAAAAAGGAATATAAGATGGTACAACCAGTTTGGAAAACAGGTCGGCAGTTTCTTAAAAATAAAGAAATAAATATACAACTATGATATTATCTAGCCATTCTACTCCTAGATATTTATCTAAGAGGGTATTCACACACAGACTTTTCCAAAAATATTTATAGAAGCTTTATTTGTAATAGCCTCAAACAATCCAAATGACCTTCAACGGAAGAACAGATAAGCAAATTGTAGTATAGCCACATAAGGAACTAATAGTTTCTTATGTGGCTATGCTACAATAGTAGTAACCCACAAAAACAAACACACTATTGATACAGACAACGTTGTGAATGAATTGGCCCCAAATCATGCCATGTGTTAGAAGCCAAGAAAAGAAAGAGAATATACTATATGATTCTATTTTTACAAAATGTTAGAATATGTGAATTAATCAACAGTAACAAAAAGTAGATTAGTGCTCATCTGGGAAGAAGGTCAGATGGTATAGGAGGATGGGATTGGTCAGGAGAAAATGAATGGGTGTGATGGATATTAATTATCTTTATTGTGGTGACAGTTTCTTAGATAAATATTTCAAAACATATCAAATTGTACATTTAAGTTTGTGTGGTTTATTCTGTGTAAAGTAGACATTGGTAAAGCATTTAAAAAAAAAAAAAAGATTCAGTAGGAGATTTTCACTGGTTGTATGTGGGCAGTAAGATTATCTGCCTAAGTTTCTACTTAGGATTAGAATAGTTGAGTTAGCAGAGTTATATTTAGCCTAAAACTTAAATGACCACCACCACAACAAGGGTAGAGAAACAGGGTAGTTGGTAGTTATGAATGAATGAATGGGTGAATCTCTAATCTACTTATCCCTGGCAAGTTCCATTTGAGAGCAAAGAGCCAAGGAAAGAATGCTAACGAGAAGTCCTGCCTTGCTGGTGCTAGTTATCCAGCACTGGGTAAGAAAGTTCACATTTCTTTAGCCTTAGTTTCCTCACCTCAAAGAGGAGAGCCATGATGTCTGCTCTGGTATAGGCAAGTTTTTGGTGATGATCAAATTTGATAATTATAGAAAATTATTCCATAAACTATGAAATGCCATATAAACACGAGCAGTTAAAAATGTATAACCAATTTACCAAATGAAAAGGACACAGTCTGGACCCAACAGAAAATGAATTTGTTATTCTTTCCCCATTACTCTTCTTAAAAACTTGGTCAAATCCTTTTCCTATTTTCTGGATCTCTCAGATGCCTTAGGTTTTCTAGACTTTCTCAGGAATTAACAAATAATCTCATTTTTTCCAGGTGTTAAAACATTAACCACATCCGTATAAAAACTCCACTCTCTCATTTGATTGGAAATTTGGTCCTCCTCCAGTCCCTCCCCCAACACCTAGGCTTGTTGAGATCAGAACCCTGCATGGGAAAGGCCATAAAAGGTTGCTTCACTATTTCTCTCTGTCTTCTTTGCTACTAGGGAGTTCTCTGTCTCTTACCATCACAGTTGGAAGTGGAAGGTTAGCCAATTTTGATTTGACTGGTGTTCTTTAAATTTGTGTTTGGAGTTCTCTATTTGTGAGTGCTCAAATACTACCTTTCTCATGTGGTGATTCTGTAGCTTCTTAGAGGATGTACTCCCATTTCTACCCTTTACTTCCAATAGCAGCCTTTCCTGTCTTCAGTGACACATTCATCCAACTGGCTGTTCATAACTTCTTCCTCAGCTCCTGGCTTCCATGCAGGAAGGCTTTTTCTGTTGGGTTGACCTAACCACGCAGTCAGGTCTTGCATGTTAGCATGAGCTAGGTAATTCAGTTCTAGCTCACTTCTGCAGGTGGCACAGCTGGCTTTTGGAAAACAGTCACCTCTGCCCTCCCAGGTAGAAGGCTGACATGTTTCTATTGCAGATACATTGCTTCTCTTCATTACAGTGGCAACTCCCATCAGAATGTAACCTTTAAAAATTGTATACATATGAGTCAGGTATCAGTTGTTGTGACCACCCAACTTCAAGAAACACATACCAAGTTCTCTAAGGGGTTCTCTCTTGAACACCACCCAACTTAATTGAGGAAGACAATAATAATTGCCTTCTCTGAGCAGAAAGGCAGGAAGAAAGAAATAACCCTTTGACAATCTTCACAAAGCAATTTCCCCAGACATTTTCACTCCTGATGACTCTGAGCCTTCCTTTATGCAGCCAGAGGGTGGAAAGAGGGCTAGTTTTAACTTTTGCTTTAGAAAGTGAGGGTTCATATGTTTGTTGGCTATTTGGTTGTCTTCTTTTGAGAAGTGCTTGTTCACATCCATTGCCCACATTTTAATAGGGTCTTGTGTTTTTTTCTTGTTGACTTTTTTAAGTTCCTTATCGATTCTAGATAGGTAGTTCATTTTTGTCAACTTTGTTGAAGATCAGTTGGTTGTAGTGTGCAGTTTTATTTTTGGCTTCTCCATTCTGTTCCTTTTGTCTATGTGTCTGTTTTTGTACCAGAACCATGCTGTTTTGGTTACTGAAGCCTTGTACCATAGTTTGAATTCAGGTAATGCAATGCCTCCCACATTGTTCTTTTCACTTGGGGTTGCTTTGGCAATTCAGGCTCTTTTTTTGGTTCCAGAGAAATGCAAATCAAAACCACAATGAGATACCAACTCACACCAGTCATAACAGCTATAATTAAAAAGTCAAAAAGTAACAGATGTTGGCGAGGTTGTGGAGAAAAGGGAATACTTATATACTGTCAGTAGTGATGCAAATTTATTCAGCTTCTGTGGAAAGCAGTTTAGAGATTCTGTAGAAAGCAATTTGAAGAACTAAAAGTAGAGCTACCATTTGACCCATTACTGTATATCTACCAAAAAGACACCTACACTCATATGTTTATGGCAGCACTGTTCACGATAGCAAAGACATGGAATCAACCTAGGTGCCCACAAATGGTGGGATGGATAAAGAAAATGGGATACATATACACCATCCATGGAATACTATGCAATCAAAAAGAAGAGTAAAGTCATGTCCTTTGTAGCAACAGGAATGCAACTAGAGGTCATTGTCCTAAGTGAATTAATGCAGAAACAGCAAACCAAATACAGCATATTCTCACTTATAAGTGGGAGCTAAACCTTGAGTACACATGGACATCAAGCTGGGAACAATAGACACAGAGAACTCTAAAAGGGGGAAGAGAGGTAAGCAAGGATTGAAAAACTACCGGTTGAGTACTACACACACTATTTGAGTGATGGGTTCAATACAAGCCCAAATCTCACCATTATGCAATATACCCATGTAACAAACTTGCACATGTACCCCGAATCTAAAATTAAAAAAAAAATCACGAAGAATGTAAGGGTTTTTTGGCATATCTGTTCTAAATTTACCTTAGCCAGAAACCATAAATAGTACCTCCTTTTTAAAATACTAACATTTGATTAAATAATGAAGCAGAAAAATGCAATAAATGATCTGTTGTAAATTTGTATTTATTTAGTTTTTATGTGTTGGTAGCAAAGCCAAAAAATAATCTCTTTGCATTCTCTAATAATTTGTAAGACAGAGTATTATATAAAGACTATTGAGTATGCAATTTTTTGACTTGAAAATATAAAGTGAAAGGAAAGTAATGATTATGGAAAAAGATGGAGAATTAATCCATTGTTTTAGTTTTCAGACTAATTCTGGATAGTGGAGCCTTTTTCATAAAATTTAAAATTATAAAGATAGTTTTGCCTACCCTTGTCATTACTATTTCAAAAACATGAACTAACCAGGTACCTGTAATCCCAACACTTTGGGGGGCCGACGTGGGAAGATCCTGGGCTTGAGCCCAGGAATCAGAGATCAGCCTGGGTGACACAATGGGACTCCATCTCTACAAACTTTTTTTTTAAAAATTAGGCAATCATGCCTGTAGTCCTAGCTACTAAGGAGCCTGAGGTGGGAGGATCACTTGAGCCCAGGAGGTTGAGGCGGTAGTGAGCTGCAGTTGTACCGTTGCACTGCACCCTGGGTGACAGTGGGATTTGTCTCAAAAATAACAACAAAACTCAATAAATAAAAGCAGGAGCTAATGGGATTGATGTCAACATCAACAACAATAATTATTATTTAAAAATATTAATCTTATCGCTTTTATGTGCTATGATCAGACAGTTTCCATATAAATTTAATACATCAGAGGGATATACCTATGACTGAAAGAAATGATTTACATCTGATATGGTTTGGCTGTTTCCCCACCCAAATCTCAACTTGATTTGTATCTCCCAGAATTCCCCTGTGTTGTGGGAGGAACCCAGGGGGAAGTAATTGAATCATGGGGGCAGGTCTTTCCCGAACTATTCTCGTGATAGAGAATAAGTCTCACAAGATCTGATGGGTTTATCAGGGGTTTCCTTTTTTGCTTCTTCCTCATCTTCTCTTGCTGCTGCCATGTAAGAAGTGCCTTTTATCTCCCACCATGATTCTGAGGCCTCCCCAACCATGTGAAACTGTAAGTCCAATTAAACCTATTTTTCTTCCCAGTCTTGGGTATGTCTTTATCAGCAGAATAAAAAGGGACCAATACAGTAAATTTGTAGCAGTAGAGAAGGGCATTGCTGAAAAGATACCCCAAAATGTGGAAGTGACTTTGGAACTGGATAACAGGCAGAAGTTGGAACAGTTTGGAGGGCTCAGAAGAAGACAGGAAAATGTGGGAAAGTTTAGTACCTCCTAGAGATTTGTTGAATGGCTTTGACAAAAATGCCGATAGTGATAAGAACAATAAGGTCCAGGCTGAGGTGGTCTCAGATGGGAATGAGGAATTTGTTGGGAACTGGAGCAAAGGTGATCTTGTTATGTTTTAGCAGAGACTGGCGGCATTTTGCCCCTGTCCTAGACATTTGTGGAACTTTCACCTTGAGAGAGATGATTTTGATTATCTGGCAGAAGAAACTTCTAAGCAGCAAAGCATTCAAGAGGTGACTTGGGTGCTGTTTAAAGCATTCCATTTTAATAAAGCATAAAAGTTCAGAAAATTTGCAGCCTGATGTTGCAGTAAAAAAGAAAAACCCACTTTTTCGGGAGAAACTCAAGCTGGCTGTAGAAATTTGCATAAGTAACAAGGCAACAAATGTTAATCACCAAGACAATGAGGAAAATGTCTCCAGGGCATGTGATATGTCTTCATGGCAGCCTCTCCCATCACAGACCTAGAATTCTAGGAAGAAAAATGGTTTCATGGGCTGGGCCCAGGATTCCTATGCTGTATGCAGCCTAGGAACTTGGTGCTCTGAGTCCCAGCCACTCCAGCAGTTGCTAAAATGGGCCAAGGTACAGCTCGGCCCATGGTTTCAGAGGGTGCAAGCCCCAAACCTTGGCAGCTTCAATGTGGTATTGAGCCTGTGGGTGCATAGAAGTCAAGAATTGAGGTTTGGGAACTTCCACCTAGATTTCAGAAGAGGTATGTAAACGCCTAGATGCCCAGTCGAAAGTTTGCTTTAGGGGCAGGGTCCTCATGGAGAACCTCTGCTAGGGGCAGTGCAGCAGGGAAAGTGCGGTTGGAGCCCCACACAGAGTCCCTACTAGGGCACTGCCTAGTGGAGTTGTGAGAGGAAGACCACCATCTTCCAGACCCCAGAGTGGTAGAACCACTGACAGCTTGCAGTGTGTGCCTGGAAAAGCCACAGACACTCAATGCCAGCCTGTGAAAGCAGCCAGGAGGGAGGCTGTACCTTGCAAAGCCACACCAGTGGAGCTGCCCAAGACCATGGGAACCCCCTTTTGCATCAGCATCACCTGGATGTGAGACATAGAGTCAAAGGAGATCATTTTGGAGCTTTAAAATTTGACTGCCTCACTGGATTTCAGACTTGCATGGGGCCTGTAACCCCTTTGTTTCGGCAAATTTCTTCCATTTGGAATGGCTGTATTTACCTAATACCTGTACCCCCATTGTATTTAGGAAGTAACTAGCTTGCTTTTGATTTTACAGGCTCATAGGTGGAAGGGACTTGCCTAGTCTCAGATGAGACTTTGGACTGTAGACTTTTGGGTTAATGCTGAAATGAGTTAAGACTTTAGGGGACTGTTGGGAAGGCATAATTGATTTTGAAATGTGAGAACATGAGATTTGGAGGGTGCCAGGGGCGGAATGATATGGTTTGGCTGTGTTCCCACCCAAGTCTCATCTTGAATTATATCTCCCAGAAATCTCACATGCTGTGTGAGGGACCCAGGGGCAGGTAATTGAATCATGGGGGCGGGTCTTTCCTGTGCTATTCTGGTGATAGTGAATAAGTCTCACGAGATCTGATGGGTTTATCAGGGGTTTCCACTTTTGCTTCTTCTTCGTCTTCTCTTGTTGCCACCATGTAAGAAGTGCCTTTCACCTCCCACCATAATTCTGAGGCCTCCCCAGCCATGCAGAACTGTAAGTCCAAGTAAACCACTTTTTCTTCCCAGTCTTGGGTATGACTTTATCAGCAACCTGAAAACAGACTAATACAACATCCAATATCTCAAAATCATTGGTGTATATACATAACATTTAATAAACTCAATAAACAAAGCAGAGAATGGTTGTGTTTAACATTATTTGTAAATACTTTAAAACATAATGAGTTATCCTGCATAGAAACAGTATTTAAGATCACTTTATATATAATACATATATAAGTTTTGACTGCTGTTCTTCAAATCTGCTAATGTGAAAACTGTGACTTAATTGTTTACTTTCATCACTAGTCAAGGAAGAAATGTTTACAGTTTACTTACTAAGAAACTGTCATTCTGTATTCTTAGGAGGCCACCTCTTGTCAGACAACTAATGCTAGGAGGATAAAACACATGCTGGAAAAATGACACCTAAACAGCATACTTGTGTTATACTTTCCACAAATTAAATTATGTGGTACTAACATCTAATAGCTCTTACTTCACTACAGGCAGTGTTTTAATGTCTTCTTGTCTTAATGTTTTAATGTCTTCTATAAACAAAGACAAGGAAGGAATTATAAAACATGTTACATATGATGGTAATTATTTTATATCTGGATCTAGACTTGGATCAAATACGGGGCACTCTTGGTCCCCACATCCTACAAATGTGGGGTTGTATAGTATTTGGCTTGACTTGGTCCGTGAACAGTTAGGTAAAAACAGACTTAATTTCAAATGCTTTAAAAAAATAAAAAATTGCAGATTTATTTTTAATTGGTTAAATTATTCATATACCAATTTCATCTTTCACATTTCCCCATTATACAGAATTGGGATTGTCTGCATTAGCTAGACCAAAACACTCCATCCTATGGTTTTTGTTTGTTCTACCTGCATCTTTTGCTTCTCCTTTGAAGTCCACTTCCTCATCTCCTCCACATTTTAGATGTTAAAGTCCTTCTGTTCTCCTCATGGCTCCTCCTCCTTTCAAAACTGGGAAAACATTTATTTCATCTTTTTAAACTTGTTAATCAATAGTCTGGTCATTTTTTTTTTTTCATTTCAAGGAGTTTCAGCCAAAGCTGTAGCTCAACCAATCACTTATCTTTCAAACCTTTCATTTCTAATCAGAAATGTGAATATCTTCAAGCATATGGCAAGGTATTTTGAGGAGCCAGTAGGTCCCTGAAATTATACTATAGCAAATTTAAAAGAGTCTTCTTGAGGATTAGGATGACTACAATGTGTGGATTGGCAAGGAAGTAGGAAGGCAGAAAGACTTGTCTCCCAGATAATCTCCTCAGAAATTTTGGAATTGAGACCAACTGCATCCACAGAGCTTAATGTGGAATAAAGCTACCTCTGTCAGTTTGACTCCAGCATTTATTTGAGGAGAAAGAAATGTTGGATTTCTTTTTTATGCAGAAAAAATTCTTTAGTATTTCTCTTTATGCAGGAAAATGATGATATAAAATAATAAATGACTTTAGGAAATTCCTGAAAATCAGTTTTTCCAGACAAATAATTTCCTCATCTGAGTAAACAGGTTTAATAAAATTTTGTCCAGCAAAATTTAATAAACCTAACTTGAATCACTGTGACCAAACCTAAAACCCTATAAAAATCTTTATTTGCCCTCCCTTTCTGAGACACTATTGAGATTATAAAGATGTTGTTCATCCTTTCTGAAATAACTTTAATAAACTTTGCTTTGCTTGATCAACAGGGTAATCTGGTGGTCGTTTGGGAGTGGGGGAGCATTAAGGTAGCTGACAAGTCTTAAGTACATTTGTAACGGGGATTGTATCTGCTGTTATTTTTTTCTGAAATTGACTTGTTCTAGCACAGATGGCCCTGTAGGGGCCTCTAGGGCCTCTTCTCTGCACTAAAAACACTAGGGAAATATTCTGTTTCTAAAGCTATTGCAATTTTGTTTTTACAAACCTGCCCTAATTATAAACAGAAACTTCTACTTCTTGGAACACTTTCCCGTTTCTGATTTCTATTTCTAGAAACTACATTTCTGATAGAGTTGTCTAAATTTAGGTAATTTAAATAATCATTTCTAGCAAGGGATTTTAGGAATAGATAACAACTGAGGTTTCTTTGAATGCAAATATTTCAAGATTCTCTGAGCTTGTATTTGGATTTGTTCTCTTTATGAATAGGCAAGACACTTGGACAAAAATATCTGTCACTCAACTAATAATTGTGGTTGATTTAGCTGTTTTGTCTGACATAGATTTACTTTTCCTCTCACAAGAGCTACATGGAATCTTTCTGAATCTGAGAGTTTATTTGAAATAATATTTTAGTAGTGATTTGTCACATTGTAGAGTTCAAAGAGCAGAACAACAAAAGCGTGTACTCCAGATTAGAGATCTGTGAGCACAATGCAATTACTTCTTTACTTTATACTTTCTAAGGCCTGAAATTATAATGAGAAGGCACTCACTTCAAAATAACTTCCAACAAAAAAAATTAGAAAGTTATCATTATTAATATGACCTAAAAATTAGTGAGGAATGGACAGGCTTTCAATAAATAAAAACTTTTCCACCTACATTCAGAATGATCAGAAATTACATGAAGCCATTGGGCTGTAAGTTTTGTTTTATAAATATGTGATATTTTTCAGAAATGAAATGAATTGCAGCATATGGTACCTTGGGTTTTTTGTTTGTTTGGTTTTTGTTTTTTGTTTTTTTTTGAGATGGAGTCTTGCTCTGTCGCCCAGGCTGGAGTGCAGTGGTGCAATCTCGGCTCACCGCAAGCTTCGCCTCCCGGGTTCACGTCATTCTCCTGCCTCAGCCTCCCGAGTAGCTGGGACTATAGGTGCCCGCCACCACGCCTGGCTAATTTTTTTGTATTTTTAGTAGAGTGGGGTTTCACCGTGTTAGCTACGATGATCTCGATCATCTGACCTCGTGATCTGCCCGCCTCGGCCTCCCAAAGTACTGGGATTACAGGCATGAGCCACTGTGCCCGGCCAGTACCTTGGGTTTTTAGATAACAGAAAATATTTACAGATTGATATTTTCTGAAATTTAAAGTATTTTTATAAGAGATATACTGTTAACAAATGACTAGGAAAGAGAAAGTAACTTATTTCAGAGAAAAGAATACTCAATACACAATGAATCCTACAAATAATATGAACATTTAAATGGAAAACAGGGAAAAAATAGTTAATTATAGACATTGAAGTATAAATGGTTAATAATTATATGAAAACATTTAATTTTGCTAGTAGCTACATAAATAGAAATTAAAATATCAATCAGATAAAACTTTTCAGCAGTCATATTGGTAAAAATTTTAAAAGTGCAATTACAAAATTTTAGTGTACACATAAATACCTGGGAATGTCTATAAAGTGCAGATTATTGTTTGCTGGGTCTAGGAAGGGACCTGAGAGTCTGTATTTCTAACAAGCTTCCAAAAGATGCTGATGTTGGTCTGAGGTCCACACACTGAGAAGAAAAGGCTTAACAGACATTTAACCCACTGACTTAAAAAAAAAAAAAAATTCTCCCTTAAGCCTGAAAATAGTGTCTAAAATCTCATATGCAATAGACATTCCTTTAGGTTAATTCATTACTCCTCAGAGGGCAACATTAGGTTTTACCATAGCTAGATGACATTTTACAATGGAATCTCATGAACCTATTAGCATTGGAGTTCATCAGATTAGCTAGTTTTTAATGAAGCATGACATTGAAAGAATGGGATACAGAAAAGTTATGTTCCCATTGGAAACTGAAAAAAGAGGCAAAGATCTAGAACACAGAGATGGCTAGGTGGAGGGTTAGTGGGGCGTGTGTGGCAAAATGACAATGTCCTTCCTATCTGTACAGGGGATCTCTTAAAAGAACAAGGAGCAGTATTAGGAAAGGGAAGGGTGTTGGAGATGGATTTTCATCCTAGACATCAGCACAGAAGTAACCCTGAAAAATGTGAGTACAGTATAAACAGTGGGAATTTAAAAGGTAAACACTTTCTGGTTGTATCTGTTTTTAAAGGCAATGACAACTACTGTATAATGTTGGGGTTTAAAAAAGAAGTGTTTGGAATGTAAAATCATTCTTTGGTTTAAAAATACTGAATTTAATAGAACTGATTATTTTCACACTAGAAATAACCTACTTGCCTACCCTAGTGAAAGACTAAGAAATACAAGGAATTAAAAGCATGAATCAAGTTATTATTGCTTTATTCTCAAAAACCTTGTGATTACAAGCAGATTCTAAAAATTAAGTTTAAATTCACTGTGTATTGCTCAGTCCAGATTCTTAAAATTAAGTTTTAATCTACAATGTATTGCTGTGCTCAACAAAGCCAGTTTAGTAGATACTGTGATTTTCTGTAATGTTCAGCATCAGCCCTCCTCATGGGTAATTCTGCTCAGGGCCTGGCATCCCAGGGAAGATAAAGCAGCAGAGCAATGTCCACTTTCTGGTTTTGTCTATATCACACTCCTCAGAACGCCCTTAGAATTCTGACTTTCCTGTCAAGAGAGGACTATACTCGCAATAAGGGTCTATTGACTGTCCTAATGTCTGAATAAGACACACAACATAAAAAGATTCAACAGGGCTGTGGTGTTTGTATTTGTATGACATCTACATAATGCATTTTTAAGAGGGATTGTACAGTAAATACAAAGATGTTAAACAGTCTCATTATCTTTCAAAGGAGGCCTGTCAATACTCCTTTGAAACAGAGCTATGGATTAAAAGCTGGCTGAGGGATAAAGAAAAGTTAAAGTGTAATCATTTTGGATGAATGAAGGGGAGCTATCAAGTGCGGTGCTAAAGAAATCCGTGTGAGACCTCATATTTAACATTTCTCACATTAATCACCCAAAAGAGAAAGTAAACATACATTAATTAAATCAGCAGATGATACTAAAGCTCATCACTAACTCCAATAGAGGGCAATATTTTCATAAAAGAGACTCTTTGAGTTGGGAAATGAGATCATAAAATTCCTAAGTCAGATTTTGTCATTTTAAAACAATCTATGTTTATCAAGGTATAAGCATCTTGTAACAGAAAAAAACAAAAAACTACAATGTCTTTTCCTTCTCTTCCTCCACCTCCTCCTTTCTTAACCGTTTATTACACAATGTTTACTATGGACAAAATTGAAAATATATATAATTAAAAAGAACAAACATTAATAGCTACCATCAACATTTTGCTTTTTATTTTCCAGACAATTTCCTTTATGTATATAACAAATTCACTTATATTTTTTAAAGTTTCTCTAAATTTAAACTTTTTAATGGCAATGTCTTTCTCTGTTAAGAAAGTTTATTTAAGTATTTTGTATCCTGTCTTCAACATTTATCCATGTTAGCATGTGTCAGAATGTTCTTCTTTTAAAGTCTGAATAATATCTCATTGTATGTATATACCATATTTCTTTATCCATTCATCCATTGATGAACACTTGGGTTGCCACCTTTTGACTATTTTGAATAATGCTGCTGTGAAAGTGGATGCAGTCCCTGGTTTCAGCACTTTTGGAGATACAGCCGGAAGTGGAATTGTTGCATTACATAATAAATTCTGTTTATAATTTCTTGAGGAACTACTATACTGATTTCAAAAAAAGCTGCACCATTTTACATTCTCACCAGCAGTACACAAGGATTTCAACTACTTTTCTTTGAAAGATAGGCGATTCCATTTTTTTTCCACTAATATGTAATAGAAAGCTTTCTTCCTAATATCTGATACCCTCTATTAAAATACTACACTTGCTTTAGTAGAACACTGCCTTTTAATATAAATAGAAAGGAACTTATAGATGATAAAGAGGTGCAAATGTAACATCTGCCAACTCGCCATTGCTTTGATACTGACCTGGTATACTCTATTTTTCAGTCTGCCAAAAATATCCCAGATGTTTCTGTCAGCCATGAGGAATACAAACCTTTGTAATTAAATATTTTAAGTCTTTTAAGAAAAAGAATTCATAGAAAATTTTAGGTATAGAAAATGCACTTTGTTGTGTTTTTTACTCACTGCCAAAGAGGCAAAAAAAATAAGCGAGAGAAATAAATAATACTCCAGAAATTAAAACAATAGCTTAATGAAATCTATTTTGGTTCCATCTATTATTGTATAACATGTAAGCATAACTATCTCTCCATTGCTTAAACATTTCTTTCTTTCAAGGCCTCTTCATAATGATCATATACGCTTCTGTGGGTATCGAATGCATGCCATTGAACAAAAGAATACATAGAACACTAATCTGCTTGATACTTTTACCTAGTACACATGTGATTTCAAATTAATTCAATTCTTACAGCAGGTTAGTAGGGCATAACATTAATAGACGGTCAGGCACACAAAACCTCTCATCCATTTCAGTGGTTGTAAGCCATTTCAACAGATATCTGTAATTGCTGACTGCAGGGTATGAAGGAAAAAAAACAAGAATCAAATGGGAAGATTTAAACAGAACTGTGGTCAATGAACACATCAGTAAAGTGAAAGTATCAATTGTCCCATTACTGCCTACAATTAAGAAGGCTTCAAAAGATCTTGACTTTTGCTCCTTATCTAAAAATTGATATTTGACTTGGTTTACCTGATTTACTAGTTTTTTATTCTAAGCTCTCAAATCAGGGTAAAATTACAGACTCCTAGTTTTGTCTGCAATAGGACTAACATATGTGGAGCATGTGGGATTTGTGAATAGTGTGCTTTGCTGGGCCAACAGCCTCAATGCCAGCCTAATTGTTCCAAGTAGTAGTTTGCTCCTTAATGAAGATTCCACAATGTAATTGTTGTAGAAAAATAATGGTTACTTTAGGACAGATGGCAAAGTGGCAAGATGGGGAAATTGTCCGTATAATTCTGACTCTAAATCCTGAGCTTGATGAAGGATAAGTGTTTGAATACTCCAGGAAAGGTATTTATAACAGCTCTGAATCACCCACTTACTGCTCAGCTCTTCATTCTCTTTTCCTTAAATAATGTAAGCTTTGCCTGTAGGGCTGAAAAAATGAATGACAATATTAATCTTTAAACTAATTAAATACTTTGAGTAATTCAAAAACATTGTTATATTTGTGCCTGTGAGTATTCTAAATTCCAAAATGCAAACATAAAAAATAAAATTTAAAGTCCAGAAAAATGTATTTTAAAAATTAAAGCATAAATGGCTCGCTCAACCATCTGGATTATTTTAGATTAAATGTGAATACCCCCTGTTTTGGCTTTTACATTGTTTCTGCAGCTGTAGGCCTATGTTCAAACATCATCTAGTTCAGCACATACCTCTCCAGAACTATCAGCATACAGACACATATTTTATTTAATTTAATAAGGGAAATATTTGGTACATTGCATCAAAAACTAATTTTTAAATGACCCATTAGTATTCTTAAACCAATAATTTGCTTTTTGGCTATATCATCTACTCTAATAGAATATATGATACTGTCAAAATTTTTCTTGATGTAACTTTAAATCCCACTTAACCAAGCACAAAGGAAATTACAGATTGATTATAGCAGAAATTTTTAAGCTAAACTCAGTAAAATACTGAAATATTATATAAAAATTATAAATTTAAGTTTATATACGCGTTATTTTTCTAAAAGTGGGTTTAACATTCATTTAATTGCCATAAGAGTGGTCTGTAATTCAAATCAGATTAGGACTACCAAAATACGTACAGTGTTATGGTATACGTGCTTTTCAAAGGATTTTGCCTAATTCTTTCTGAGGTTCCTTTTTTTCCATATATCTGTCCTAGAGTGGACATACATAAATCGGAGTACACAATAATTATCTCGCTGGTTCAGTACATGTGTTCCAATTGCTGTATCAGCCATTTTTATTCACCGCCACTACTGCTTAACTATTGACAACGTGGGTACTTTACTTCACAACCTCCCTTTGTGTTGATAGATCTGTCTAGTCATGAATGATATATTACAACACATCTCTAGCATTCATTCATTCACTTTGGAACACTTTGAGCACCACTAAATACCATACGAAGTGCTCCATGAGCCAAATTAAGTGAAGATAAGGTCTAGTATTAGAAAGGTAATAAGAGGTCCTACCTTCAAAAATATGCATAACAGGCTAAGGACTTGGGCATTTATTTGTAGAAAATAAGAAGGTATTGGAGGGTTTTTAGCTGAGGGATGACACATTGAATTTGCATTTTCCATGGATCATTCTGGCAGTAGAATGAAAAATGAATTTGAGTTCAGAAGCAAAAGTGTGAGAGATAGAGACAGAAAACTCACTTCTGCCAAGTGGAGGCTGGAATGTAAGAGAGTGGACTGATTTCAGGAATATTTGGGAGGAAAAATTCACAGGACATAAATCAATTTAGCTATAATCGAGATAGAGAAGATAGAGGAAGAAATGATATTGGAAGAAAAACTAACATTTCAGTTTAGGATTTTTGTTTTGCTTTGTTTTTTTTAAATTTTATTTCCAGTTGGAACTGTACAGCAGAATCTGAAGATGCAAATTTTAAATCTGGAGAATAAGTTTAGGATTAAATGAAATTTGAAAATGATCATTTTTATAGTAGGTAAATCATACAGATACGTGAAATTATGACAATACTTAGAAGAGTAATAGGACAATATCTGAGTCTTGAATTGTATGACTGCATAAATTTTCAAGGGTGGGCGCGTGAAGAAGGGGTCCTTGAAAGAGAAAGAAAAGGAATGAACAGAAAAGCTGAGGATCAACAGAAGATAGAACTGCCATTAAGGCAAGAGAATAGAGAGTTTAGAGAGGAGGGAAACTTAAATAGTGTCAAGTGATGTAGGTATGAACAGAAAAACACTCACTTTTAAATTTGGTAGTTTATGAATTGTTACTGATCAATGAAACCATCTTCGCAAGTCTGCTTGCCTCTTTCAACAGACTTGACATACTAAAAAAAACTAATTTTATTGATATTATACTATTTCCATTTTATATGAGGAGGCAAATCAGTATACATGTTTACGTAATGTTATTATATAGTCTATATTTTTCCAATTATGTTTACTCAGTTCAATTGCTAAAATGAGTATTACGAGCTCATTCAATGAGAGATTTTATATAACAATATATCATAATTTTCCTGATGTTTTCACTTCACCATAGAAGAGGAGTTGGGGGCAGCAAGGGGGAATGATGGGATATTTACATAAGCAAAATCCAGTTATTGGATGAGGGTTGCCTTAGAGAGTGGTGTAATTTAGGACAGGCATAATTTCCGTTGACTGTTTTGGTCAAGGGAAATTCATGGGGAGGGACTAGGCTTCCCGTCAGTGAGCAACACTACCAGCACCTAGGGGAATGGTGCTCAGTCCTGAAACCAGGGTTCTGGGCAACACCACAGCATTTCCTTGTCATTCTTGTAAAATAAACACACAGAACCTGACATATAGTATATACTTAGTAAATGTTAACTGATCTTATTACATGTTTGAATAAAATACCTAAAGACTTTACATGGCTACAAGACTTTGCATTGCCTAGCCCCTACAAAACTCTTCATCCTTAATTCGTATACTTGTTCAAATCTCCCTCAACCCCCGTCTACATTTTATTATTTCCAAAACTTGTCATCCTCCTAGTCTGCAAATATAAAGTTCCCTTTAGCTAGAATCCACCCCTACCTCCCAAATTCTTAATTACTTTCTCTTAATTCACAACTCAAAACCAAGTGTCACTCTCTAGGGAATTTCTGTTACTCTCAAAACATGGAGTTTCTCCTGCTTGATAGGCTTATGGCGTTACGTGACTTTTGCTTCAAAGCGCATATGACCATTGAAACTAGACTGATAATTTGGTTGACTGATGATTAATGTAATAGCTATTACCTCCACTAGACAGGAAGCACCATGAGGGCAGGAAATGTTTGTTTCTTGCCTCAATACCTAGCAATAAATATTGTCCTTAGTACCTAGCAAGAAATAATTATTTGAAGAAATGAGTTAATGAATAAACCTGTGTTGATTAAATGCTCTGAAATGAATGAACATTTTCTATAATATATACAATAAAATTACAATAATATCATTAATAGAATAATCAAATCCCAAATTCCAGGATTTTGTTTCTTCTAACCGGTCTCTTTTACAACACTGTATTTTAAAAATAGCAGTAATGAGTATATATATGTAAACAGGGAACTGATCCTAATTAGTTGTGTTCTACTTAACTATAGGAAGGATTCATTTAGTGAAGTAAGAGGTTCCATTAAATAGCAGTAGCATTTTTTCTTTGTTTTCTATAGTGAACTAGGAAAAGTCTGCAGCTATGAGTAGGTAATTCTGGCATACCTAGCTGCAATCTGGACTATTATGACAATAAGAGTGTGTTATTCTCTTGCTAAATCTTTTTATCTTCACAGCTGAAAACACATTTCTGGTTCTAGGATGAAATATCTCCCTTTGATCCAATTTACTGAAAAATGCTCAAATTAAATTGAGTATATATTTTCAATTACAATTGAATTCTAGTGTAATAATTAGCACACTAAGCTAAAGGTTCTTCCTGACTAAAATTAATGAGCTAGAAATGCTATAGCAGCTTGGCCTGAGAAGGGGATTCTGGGAGGCTTTGGATGTGGGTACTAACATGAACACCAGCTTGACCCACTTCTAAAGTAGAAATATTTATAAACAGCATGAGTTAACTGCTCAGCATGAAAACTTCCTGAAAAGTTTTATCTTCTTGCTGTATAACAGTCTTTGACTGTGTGCCCTCAATGTTTACTATGCTTAAGAATCACCTGGAGATCTTGTTAAAAATGCATATTCTTAGTTAAAAATGCAGATTTTTAGCCCCGCATCCAGATAATTTAATTTGGTTGCCTTAACAAACACCTTAGGTAATTCTGATACAGGTTTCCAGAACAAGGAGATTATGTTCCAGCTCCTCAGATTAATGCCTGTGGAGCTCTCTAGCCTGGCACCCACCCTGCTTCCTTCCCAATCAACTTCACACTTACAGGAAGCACTGACCGCAACCTTTAGGTTACTTTATGACCGATGCCTTTCTTCATACTTTCCCCTCTGCTTTGACTGCTCATTACCACCCACATTTTTCATATTTAGGTCCAGTTTCAAGGGTCTTCAGAAATGTCAATGATCCTTCGAAAACCTCTGCCTCCTCATTGTGCACCTGTTCTGCACCACACAGCAGAGACAGCAAATAGACAACATATAGAGTGACCCTCTCCATCCCAGACCTATAGCAGTCATCACCAGTTGATCATGTTGTAGACTCCTTTTCAAATCCTTCTAAATCATGCTCTAGAAGTTACCATCAACCTATGAAGTTTGGCAGATGAAATAAAACCTATTGGCCATTCCAGTTGTTAATTATTTTATTATTATAACACCTATAGTATTCTATTACATTCATTTGTTTATATATGTGTCTTCTATTAGACAGAGATAGCTGGCACAAAGTCGACCCATAATCAAGATTTGATTAATTTATAGCTGAATAATACTTCTTTCTTGCATAAAAGAATATACATTTTCCATGTTCACCTACACTTTAGAAATAACTTCTGCTTTTATTCCTTAGATTATAGCTTCTCTCAGTTAATGTCTTCATAATCATTCAACTGAAGTCAATTGCTAGATGCAAATGAGTCTGTCTGATAGATATGTTTGTTATGTCATTTGTATGTCATGAAGATCTCCAAGCCAAAATATACAACAATGAACTCTTTCTTACCAGTGGTTTGAGTAAAGAATTTAGACTGCTCAACTCACATGTATCAGGAATTAAAAGAAGGTGAGAAATCTGAGGCTAAAAGCTCCTGTGTCTTAATTCCCACTTATATTTGGGTCATTTTGTAATCATTACAGTGATAACATTTATTGAATATCTTCTAAGCCTCTGACTTTTAGTATATGAAGATTTCACACTACTGACCTGCCCTTAAAGAGCTTTAATAATGCTTATTCTTTTTAATGAAGTGAGATAAGATTGCATTGGAATAGAATATGCATAATCAGAAAAAAGGAATCAGGAGGAGCAAATGTTCAGAGCATAACAGGTACAGTTAATAAGTATCTTCATAGAAGCATTAAAATTTCCAAAGACCTTGTTAATAAGAACAGTACCGTTTATAACATTACTGTGGATTTATATAACAAATATCCTTCATAAAGCTTGAAATAAAATGAATTTTCTAAAGTTGTTCAGTTGATGAGTTGTCTCTCCAAATAAGTAAAGTGGGTGAGGGAAAAAAACAAAACAAAACAAAACACACACAACCAGTGGCTTCCTGAGCTCTCAACTATGACTAGGCATCAGACAAATGTTTAGTGAGAGAATTAGCTGACAAAACAGGTGCTGGTATATACATTTGTGGGAATTTTTTTTTTTTTTTTTTTTTTTGCCTTTTTTTTTTGAGACAGAGTTCTGCTCTCAGTTCTGCACCCCAGCTGGAGTGCAATGGCATGATCTCGGCTCACTGTACCTTCCGGCTCCTGGGTTCAAGTGATTCTCCTGCCTCAGCCTCCTGAGTAACTGGGATTATAGGCGTGCGCCTCCACGCCTGGCTAATTTTTTTGTATTTTTAGTAGAAACGGAGTTTCACCATGTTAGCCAGGCTAGTCTCAAACTCCTGACCTCAAGTGATCTGCCCGCCTCGGCCTCCCAAAGTACTGGGATTACAGGCATAAGCCACCATGCCCGGCTGTGGGATGTTAGTTTCTAAAGAGTAATGCTGCAGTCGTTGTAAAACATAAAGAGCTTCATTACAAAATAAAGGCTCTTTAAGGCTGTTCTTGATTGCCACTTTGATTGTCCTCACATCCTGTTCACCCTTCTTTCTGACATCAGACCCTATTTGTTTTGTCAGTTTAAGAATCGCTCTAAGCTCAACATTTAGGTTTAGACTACTTTGCCTAATGGAAAATACCATAGTGAGAAATTGATGTGTTTCAAAATGCTCTTACTTTTGTCTTTAAAAAAATTATCTCAAAGTTACAATTGCCAAGAATGATTATTTGTGTCCATGAGAGAGATAGTATGGAGAATGAATAAATCAGCAGGGTATGAGACAAATGCAGGGTGGGGTAAGTACAAGGCTATTAGTCAGAGCATTGGTTATGATAGCAAATGATTGGGAATAATCTAAATTATGAATTTCTAAATTAATCTATTGATTTCCAACTAATAACCTAAATGTCCATCAATAGTAGACTGGCTCACAAATTGTGATAAATCCATATTATGGATAGGTAGCCATAAAAGAAAGTTTTTCCCTAAGCTTATATTGAAAATTAGTTACAAAAACAAGTTATAGAGGAATATATATTATATGATACTTTGTGTTTAGAAAGGAGAGATTATATATGCACATAGATATACATATTTGCTTATGTATGCATTTTTTTTTTTCTTTTAGGACACATAAGAATCTGCTAACATTATTAGGACAGGACCTAATGCATGCAGGGCTTAAAACCTAGATGACAGGTTGATAGGTGCAGTGAACCACCATGGCACATGTATACCTATGTAACAAACCTACATGTTCTGCACATGTATCCCGGAACTTAAAGTGAAAAAAATAAATAAATTACTCAGTATAAATTGCAAAAAATCTGCTAACATTGATTGCTAACATTTGCAATTTGAACCATGTGATTATAAAACTTTTTTCAAAAAAATAAGCAAATACATTTTTAAAACATTAAATTATCAATACAAGGATACAGATGCCAGAATTTGCCTGGGTTTGAAACTTGATCCCCTAATTCCAGCTGTGTACATCTGGGTAATTTCATTTAACCCTTGTGAATCATAGTCCTCATCTGCAAAATGAGGTTAATATAGTGCCTACTCCACATCTTTCGGGAAAGATTAAATGAGATGGTGTATGGAAAGCATTTTCTGACAAATGATAGCACTCAAATGATATTGTCATTATTTTTATAGCATTTCAATGGGCTTATTTGCCTGGTTTAAATAATCCTTTCTTTTTCAAAAGTGGCCCAGAATTCTAACTAGGGAGTTTAAAGAATTGTCCATTTCCCACCAGCCAGAAATTATAAGGAAACTGGAAAATGAAAAAGCTGCTTATGGTGAATTCCAAAATCCTTTTTTAAGAGATTTTACTGTGGTTAGTAGGTTACATACTCCTTGAAATGGAATTTCTCACTCTATGAATTTGAAATCTTGAAAGTTTCAAGTGACCTCCTAATTGTTAAATGTAATTTCTTTCTCTCTTTTCATTCTTTTTTTTTTTTTTTTTTTTTTTTTGAGACAGAGTTGCTCTGTTGCCCAGGCTGGAGTGCAGTGACGCGATCTCGGCTCACCGCAACCTCCGTCTCCCGGGTTTGAGCAGTTCTCCTGCCCAGCCTCCTGAGTAGCTGGGATTACAGGCGCCCGCCACCATGCCCAGTTAATTTTTGTATTTTTAGTAGAGATGGGGTTTCACCATGTTGGTCAGGCTGGTCTCGAACACTTGGCCTCGTGATCCACCCACGTTGGCCTCCGAAAGTGTTGGGATTACAGGTGTGAACCACCGCACCCAGCCTCTTTTCATTCTTTAATGATTTTTTTTCAGTTTTTAATTTTGGTGCGTACATAGTAGGTATACGTATTTATGGGGTACATGAGATATTTGGGTACCAGCATGCCATACATGATAATCACATCATGGAAAATGGGGTATCTATCACCTATGTATTTATCATTTGTGTTACAAACAATTCAATTATACTGTTTTAGTTATGTTAAAACATGCAATAAATTACTATTGACTATAGTCCCTGTTGTGCTATCAAATATTAGGTCTTGTTCATTCTTCCTAATTATTTTGTTTTTGTACCCATTAACCATCTCCACCTGTCCTTTCCCACCCCAACTAGCCCTCCCAGCCTCTGATAACCATTCTTCTACTCTCTCTCTCCATAAGTTCAATTGTTATGATTTTTTGATCCCACAAATAAGTGAGAACATAGGATATTTGTCTTTCTGTGCCTGACTTATTTCACTTAACATAATGATCTCCAGTTCCATTCCTGTTATGGTAAATGATACGACCTCATTCTTTTTTATTATTGAATAGTACTCCATTGTGTGTAAATACCACAGTTTTTAAGCCATTCATCTGTTGATGGACAATTGGCTGTTATGAACAGTGCTGCCACAAACGTGGGAGTGCAGATATTTCTTTGAAACACAGATTTATTTTCTTTTGGGTATGTACCCAGCAGTGGAATTGCTGGATCATATGGTATTTCACGTGCGTCCATGTGAAGAGATCACCAAACAGGCTTTGTGTGAGCAATAAAGCTTTTTAATCACCTGGGTGCAGGCAGGCTGAGTCCAAAAAGAGAGTCAGTGAAGGGAGATAGGGGTGTGGCCGTTTTATAGGATTTGGGTAGGTAGTGGAAAATTACAGTCAAAGGGGGTTCTTCTCTGGTTGGCAGGGGTGGGGGTCACCAGGTGCTCAGCTGGGGAGCTTTTGAGCCAGGATGAGCCAGGAGAAGGAATTTCACAAGGTAATGTCATCAGTTAAGGCAGGAACAGGCCATTTTCACTTCTTTTGTGATTGATTTCTTCAGTTACTTCAGGCCATTTGGATGTATATGAGCAGGTCACAGGGGATATGATGGCTTGGGCTTAGAGGCCTGACATGATAGTTCCATTTGTAGTTTTTGGTGAGGAACCTCCAAACTGTTCTTGATAGCGGTTGTACTAATTTATATTCCCACTAACACTGTACCATGGTTCCCTTTTCTCCACATCCTCACCAGCATTAGATATTGCCTGTCTTTTGGATATAAGTCATTTTAGCTAGAGTGATATGATATCTCATTGTAGATTTGATTTATCTGATGGTCAAAGATGTTGAGCTTCTTTTCATATGCCTGTTTGCAATTTGTATGTCTTCTTTTCAGAAATGTCTATTCAAATCTTCAGCCCATTTTTAAATCAGATTATTAGATGTTTTTTCCTACAGAGTTGTTTGAGCCCCTTATATATTCTGGTGATTAATCCTTATCACATGGGTAGTTTGCACATATTTTCTCCCATTTTGTGACTTTTCGCTTCACTTTGTTGGCTATTTCCTTTGCTGTGCAGAAGCTTTTTTAACTTGATGTGATTTCATTTGTCTATTTTTGCTTTGGATGCCTGTGCTTGTGATGTATTACTCAAGAAATTTTTGCCCAGACCAATGTCCTAGAAAGTTTCCTCAATGTTTTCTTTTAGTAGTTTCATAGTTTTGAGGTCTTAGATTTAAGTCTTTTATCCATTTTTATTTGATTTTTGTATATGGTGAGAGAGAGTTTTATTCTTTGCATATGGATATCCAGTTTTCCCAGCAACATTTATTGAAGAGACTATCTTTTCCCTTGTGTATGTTCTTGGCACCTTTGTCAAAAATGAGTTCATTGTAGGTGTGTGGATTTGTTTCTTGATTATCTATTCTGTTCCATTGGTCTATGTGTCTCTTTTTATGCCGGTGCCATGCTGCTTTAGTTAATATAGCCCCGGCGTATAATTTGAAGTCAGATAATGTGATTCCTCCAGTTTTGTTTTTTTGTTTAGGATAGCTTTGGCTATGCTGAGTTTTTTGTGGCTTCATGTAAATTTCAGGATTGTTTTTTCTATTTCTATGAACAATGTCATTGCTATTTTGACAGGGGTTGCACTGAATCTTTAAATTGCTTTGGGTAATATGGACATTTTAACAATATTGATTTTCCAATCTATGAACATGGAA
Source organism: Nomascus leucogenys (assembly GCF_006542625.1). Taxonomy (NCBI): domain Eukaryota; kingdom Metazoa; phylum Chordata; class Mammalia; order Primates; family Hylobatidae; genus Nomascus; species Nomascus leucogenys. The sequence continues at coordinate 23,344,087 of NC_044397.1, read as the reverse complement.
TATCTTTCCAATTTTTTGTGTCCTCTTCAATTTCTTTTGTCAGTGTTTTATAGTTTTTATTACAACCATCTTTCTCTTCTTTGGTCAAAATAATTCCTAGGTTATTAACTTTAATTGTGGCTGTTGTAAACAGGTTTACTTTTTATTTCTTTTTCAGATTGTTCAGTGTTGGCATATAGAAATGCTACTGGTTTTTGTACATTGATTTTGTATTTTGCAAATTTACTGATTTTGTTGATCATTTCTAATAGGCTTTTGGTGGAGTCTTTCGGTTTTTCCATATATAAGATCTTATCATCTGCCAACAAGGATAATTTGACTTCTTCCTTTCCAGTCAGTTTGGATGCTGTTTATTTCTCTTGTCTGGTTGCTCTAGCTAGGACTTCTAGTACTATGTTCATTAACGGTGGTGAAAGTGGACATCCTTGTCATGTTCCAGATCTTAGAGGAAAGGCTTTCAGTTTTTTTCCCCATTTAGTATGATACTAGCTGTGGGTCTTTCATATATGGCTTTTAATATGTTGAGGTATATTCCTTCTATACTCAGTTTTTTGAGGGTTTTAATCAGGAAGGGATGTTGAATTTGGTCAAATGCTTTTTCAGCATCGATTGAAATAATCATATGGTTTTTGTCCTTCATTCTGTTAATATGATGTATCATGTTAATTGAATTGTATATGCTGAACCTTTTTTGCATCCTTGGGATAAACCCCACTTGGTTGTTATGAATGATGTTTTTAATGTATTATTGAATTCAATTTGCTGTTTTGTTGAGGAGTTTTTCATCGATATTCATCAGAGATATTAGCCTATTGTTTTGTTTTTTTTTTTTTTTGTATTTTGGTGTGTCTTTAATTTTGGTACCAGAGTAATACTGGCCACATAGAATAAGTTTGGAATTACTCCCTCCTCCTCTATTTTTCAGAATAGTTTGAGTAGGGTTGGTATTAGGTCTTCTTTAAATGTTTGGTAGAATTCAGCAGTAAAGCCACAAGGCCTTGGGCTTGTCTTTACTGAGAGAGTTTTTATTACAGCTTTGATTTGATTACTTGTTATTAGTCTGTTCAGGTTTTGGATTTCTTCATAGTTCAATCTTGGTAGATTATGTATGTCTAGGAACTTCTCCATTTCTTCTAGATTTTTCAATTTATTGGCATGTAGTTGCTCACAGTAGCCACTAATAATCCTTTGAATTTCTGCTGTATGAGTTGTAATGTCTGTTTTTTCATCTCTGATTTTATTTGGATTGTCTTGCTTATTTTCTTAGCCAGGCTAAAGGTTTGCCAATTTTGTTTAACTTTTAAAAACCAGCCTTGTATTTCATTGATCTCTTGTGTTGTTTTCTTCATTTCAATTTCATTTATTTCTGCTCTGATCTTTATTATTTCTTTTCGTCTACTAATTTGGATTTAGTTTGCTCTTGCTTTTCTAATTCTTTAAAATGCATTGTTAGGTTGTTTATTTGCAGTTTTTCTTCTTTTTTTGACATAGGAACTTTTAATTGTAAACATCCCCCTTAGTACTGCCTTTGCTGTATCCCAGTAGGTTTTGACATGTTGTATTTCCATTGTCATGTCATTTGTTTCAAAAAAATTCTCAATTTCCTTCTTAATTACTTCATTGATCCACTGGTCATTCAGGAGCATATATTTAATTTTCATATATTTGTATACCTTCCACAATTCCTCTTATTAATTCCTAGTTTTATTCTATCGTGGTCAGAGAAGATGCTTGATATCATTTTAATTTTTTTGAATGTTTTAAGACTTGTTTTGTGACTTAACATATGGTCTATCCTTGAGAATGATCCGTGTGCTGAGGAAAAGAATGTGTATTCTGCAGCTGTTAGATAAACTGTTCTGTAAATATATATTAGGTCCATTTGGTCTACGGTACAGATTAAATCTGATGTTTCTTTGTTGATTTTCTGTCTGGAAGATCTGTCCAATGGTGAATATTGGCTATTGAAGTCTCCAACTATTCTTATATTGAGGTCTATGTCTTTAGCTCTAATAATAATTGCTTTATATATCTGGGTGCTCCAGTGGTGGGTGCATATTTATTTAAAATTATTATATCCTCTTACTGAATTGACCCCTTTATTATTATATAGTGACCTTTTTTCTCTTCTTATTGTTTTGGTCTTGAAATCTATTTTGTCCAATACAAGTATGGCTACTTCTTATCTTTTTTGATTTCCATTGGCATAGAATATTTTTTCCATCCCTTTATTTTCAGTCTGTGTGTGTCTTCATAGGTGAAGTGTGTTTCATTTGATAACAGATCATTGTGTCTTTTTTTAAAATTCATTCAGCCACTCTGTCTTTTTAATGGAGAGTTTAGTTCACTTACATTCATTGTTACTGTTGATAAGCAGGGGCTTACTCCTGCCATTTTAAAATTTGTTTTCTGGTTGTTTTGTTGTCTTCCTTCTTTCTTTTTTTCTGTCTTCCTTTAAGTGAAGGTGATTTTTCTCTGGTGATATGATTTAGTTTCCTGTTTTTTATTTTTTGTGTATGTATTGTTTGTGTTTTGGCTTGAGTGTACAATGATACTTGCAAATACTATCTTATCTGTACATTTAAGCTGATAACACTTTTTACATAAACAAGCAAATGAAAACTAATAAAAACTCCATGCCTTAACTTCATCTCCCTGCTTTTTAAATTTTTGTTGTGTCTATTTATCTTATGTTACTGTCTATGTCTTGAAAAGCTGTTGCAGTTGTGATCTTTGATTGGTTCATCATTTAGTCTTTGAATATAAGATAAGAGTAGTTCATACAACACAGTTACAGCATTGTAATTTTCTGTGTACTTACTATCACCAATAAGTTTTGTACTTAGGGATGATTTCTTATTGCTTATTAACATCCTTTTCTTGTAGGGCAGGTCTGGTGTTGAGGAAATGCCTCAGGTTTTGTTTATATGAGAAAGTCTCTATTTCTTTTTTATGTTTGAAGGATATTTTCACCAGGTATACTGTTCTAGGGTAAAATATTTTTTTCCTTCAGCACTTTATTTTATTTTATTTTTTGAGACAGGGTTTCACTCCTGTTGCCCAGGCTAGAGTGCAGTGATGCAATCATGGCTGTCTGCAACCGCTGCCTCAAGAGCTCAAGCAATTATCCTGCCTCTGCCTCCGGAGTAGCTGGGACTACAGGTGTTTGCCACCACACCCAGCTAATTTTTGTATTTTTTGTAGAGACAGGGTTTCACCATGTTACCCAGCGTGGTCTCTAATTGCTGAGTTCAGGTGATCCACCCACCTTGGCTTCCCAAAGTGCAGGGATTACAGACTCCTTCAGCACTTTAATTATGTCACACAACTCTCTCGGTCTGTAAGGTTTCCACTGAAAAGTCTGCTGCCAGATATATTGAAGTTCCGTAGTATATTATTTGTTTTTCTCTTGCTGCTTTTAGAGTTATTTATCCTTGACCTCTGGGAGTTTGAATATTAAATCCCTTGAGGTAGTCTTCTTTGGGTTAGATGTGCTTGGTGTTCCTTATCCTTCTTATATTTGAATGTTGATATCTTTCTCTGGGTTTGGAAAGTTCTGTATTATTTTCCCTTTGAATAAACTTTCTACCCCTGTTTCTTTTTCTACCACCTCTTTAAGGGCAATAACTCTTACATTTGCCTTTTGGGGGCTATTTTCTAGATCTTGTAGGTGTGCTTCATTTTTTTTTTTTCTTTTTTTTCTGCTCTATGTATTTTCAAATAGCCTTTCTTCAAGGTCACTAATTCTTTCTTCTGCTTGGTCAATTCTGCTATTAAAAGACTGATGCATTCTTCAGTATGCCAGCTGTATTTTTCAGCTCCAGAGTTTCTGCTTCTTTTAAATTATTTCAACCTCTTTGTTAAATTTATCTGATAGAATTCTGAATTCCTTCCCTGTGTTATCTTGAATTTCTTTGAGTTTCCTCAAAACAACTATTTTGAATTGTTTTCCTGCAAGGTGACATATCACTGTTTCTCTGGGATTGGTCCCTGATGCCTTACTTAGTTCATTTGGTGATGTCATGTTTTCCTGAATGGTCTGGATACTTGTAGATTTTCTTCTGTGTCTAAGCATTGAAGAGTTAGGTTGTTTATTGCAGTTTTCACAGTCTGGAACTGTTTTGTACCCATCCTTCTTGGGAAGGCTTTTCAGATATTCAAAAGGACTTGGGTGTTGTGATGTAAGTTGTATCTGCTTTAGTGGGGCATCCTAAACCCAGTAATGCTGTGATTTTTACAGACTCATAGAGGTTCCGCCTTGAAGGTCTTGGACAAGATCCCAAAGAATTCTCTGGATTACCAGGTAAAAACTCTTGTTTCCTTCCCTTGCTTTCTCCCAAACAGAGTCTCTCTCCCTCTGTTCTGTGCCATTTGGAGCTGGGGTTGGAGTGGCAGAAACACTCCTGTGGCCAACAGCACTAGGGCTGCATTGGGTCTCACCTAAGGCCTACTGTAACCACTCCCTAGCTTCTGCCTATGTTCACTCAGGGCTCTGAAGCTCTATAGTCTGCAGATGGCAAAAGCCTGTGTCCTTCCTTTCAGGGAGACAAGTTCTCCCAGGCCCCAGAGTGGGTCCAGAGGTGCTGTCTGGGAGCCAGAGACTAGAGTCAAAATCCTTAAAAGTCTATGTGGTATTGTATTTTACTGCAGCTGGGCTGGCACTCAAACCACAAGACCTAGTCCTTCCCACTCTTCCCTCCCCTTTCCAAAGGCAAAGGAGCTTTAACCTGTGGCCACCCCCACCATAGGCCCAAGGGGAGTACTGCCAGACTATGGCTGATGTTCCTTTTAAGGCCCGAGGACTCACCTCATCAGTCAGCTTGTGGTGAATGGTGCCTAGCCTAGGACTCATCCTTCAGGGCAGGGGGCTCTCCTCTAGCCCAAGGAAGGTCCAGAAATGCTGTTCAAGAGCCAAGTCTTGGAACTGGGGATCCCAAGAGCCTGCTTGGTGCTCTACCACTCTTGGCCTCAAGCTGATATCTTAGCTGCACCTTAGGGGCCAAGATAGTATCTAAGGTGCAATACAAAATCCCTTTACTTTTCCTTCTGCTTTTCTCAAGCTGAAGGAGTATTGTCCCATATCCACCACAGCTGGGAATGTGCTTAGTCTCACCTGAAGCCAGCAAATCTCAGTCTCACCCAACGCCTTTGATGTAGTACTTGGGTATCACATCAGGTTATTCAGGACCCAAGGGCTCTTCAGTTTGTAGGTGATTAATCCTGTGAGGACTGGGTCCTTCCCTTCTAGTCAGTGGTTTCCCTCCTGGCCCGAGGTATGTCTGGACTTGTTGTCCAGGAGGTAGGGCCTGGAAAGGGTGCCTCACAGCTCTGACCAGTGCCCTCTCCTGCTGTGGCTGAGCTGGTATCCAACTCAAGACAAAGTCCTCCCCACTCTTCTTTCTCCTCTCCTTGAACAGAAGGAAGGGGTCTCTTTTGGAGCCACAAGCTGTGCAGCTTGGGTTTAGGGGAAAGGTAAGGCCAGCCCTCCCTCATCTGCCACAGCTGGTGTCTCAGTATGTCCTCTAGTCCACTATCTCTGGGCTCAGGTCCGCCCTAGGACTCACCTAGAAGTTGCAGCCCTTGTGGCCTAGACTGCTTTTCAAGTTTATTTAGAGCCCAAGAGCACATTAGCCCATGGTGGTGAGGCTGTGGGAACTCCAGTTCGGATGCTGGGATCAGGGATTCCCCTCTGGCTAAGGCTAGCTTAAATGTTCCCTTTGTGGGTGGACATCAGCTGAATTTGGTCTGGTTTTGTTTTCTGCTATAACAGGGCAGCACTATGTTCAGTGTCTCACAGCTGCTGCGCTTTCCCTGTCCTCAGTGCACAGAAATGCTCTCTGCGCCGCCCTGCAGCTGCAAGGGGATGGGGGAAGGGGTCACTTCAGTGATTCGAGACTGGTTTTCCTATCTCTTTCAGTGATATGAAGTTAAAACCAGGTACTGTGAGTGTTCACCTGGTTTTTGGTTCTTATAAAGGTGATTTTTCAGTGTGTAGATAATTGTTAAATTGGTGTCCTTACGGGAGGGACAATCAGTGGAGCCTGCTATTCTACTATTTTGCTCTTCTCCCTCCTCCTAAAAAGATTGAACATTAATATTAAAAATACACTAATACAAAACTAAAAATTTTGGTCCCTTATGTTAGAAGAACAAGGTTTTCTTAAATTATTGATTGGCTTTTAATAAAAATACATTTTTAATTAAAAATAAAAACTACATCTTTAAATTTTGTAATCTGTTGCTTTTTGAAACGTCTCAGATATATATCTCAGAAGTTCAATTTTTGCTGTACCTTGCTGCATGTGATTTGTGGTCATACATCATTGCCTTCTGTTCTTTCTCCTCTTAAAAAGATACATTTTTTTGTTTGTTTGTTTGACTGGGATGATAAACTCTTTCCTTCAACGTTTTTGTCAATTCCTGTAGCTTTTTTCCTCTGGTTCTAACTTTGCTGTCATGGCCTGATGCTGAAATGTTTATTTTGAAGGTCTAGAAAAGCAATGTTTTCTTCACATGTAATGTGATCTGTGCACCTAGTTTTGCTTGGTATGTCTAAATTGGTCAATGTAACCAGGAAACTGCCCAAGCTGTTACTAAGAGCCATACATTTCCCATTTCAAGGTACTAGTTTTCTTGTTTACATTCCTCTAAAATATAATGTGTACTTGTAACCCTGAACACGGTCTTTCTATGTCTAATTAAATTCAAGTATCCTTTTCATCAGTTTTGACTTTCAGCTTATCCAAATGGGCTTCACTTAAGGAGCTGTAATCATGATACAGGAAGTTTTTCTTGACCTTTTTGATACTGGTGTTAAAAAACAAAGATTTTCCATTTTATCAAGATAATTCCTGTGTTGTCTTATTTAGATTTTTTGATTATTTAGGAAAACTGAGCTTTCGAAGGTTGAGGTTTGTGTGTCTTTTGATTATTGCTCTAGTTAAGTGAATAGTTATTATTTTACGATGACCTGTGATTCTGTTTTGATTAAGTGTTTTAAACCTTTTGACATTTTTGGCAGCTTTCTCCAGGATTAATATCCTAAATTAAGTCTTTGGGGTCTAAAGTTAACTTTTAGATTTTCCAGTTGGGCTTCTGAGAAAACTCACAAAATGTCTCTCATCTTGTAGCGATTAAATGCTTAGATTATTTGGTAAATTGTATGTAAAATATTATCAAATGATAGATTATAGTAAATATATAAGCTTTTGTTATCCATAGTTATTGTTCTAAATTTTTCTTAAAAACATTTGCAGTCAGCTTCAGTCTAAAATTGCTTTTCATGAAAAAGAATCTAATAAGTATGGGTAAAAAGAGGAGACAAACAATAATAATACAATTAATGAAAGAATATGCAAATGTATGTCCTGGTTTTATTGGATGATTATCATGTTTTTTATTTTCAATCCTTAATTCATTTTGATTTTATTAAGTATATTCTGCTATATATAATTTGTAATATCTTTGTAGTATTTCTGTTGAATATTATGTTAAGTGCAGGAAAAGACAATGTTATGTTCGCTGCAGAATAAAGGTGAATAGGCAAAACTTCAGTTCTGCTGAAAACCAAAGCACATTTCAAAGCCAATTCAGATTCAGCAGAAGAGGAGATAGTCTCCACTCATTGATGGAGAAGCAGTACAAAATTTGTGGCAGTCTCTAACCCACTACTCTTTCCTTTCAAGCTGACTACTCTCACTTAAATTTCTCTCATTTGACAAACTCAACCCCCTTCTGCTTATCAAATCCTCTCTTTTGTATGGTTTTGGATTATGTTAGCTAAATGGGAAATTGCATGAAGTTTGGAAGGTGGAAATTAAGTAGTAATCCTTACTCTCCAAAGATCTCTATTATTAGCTGTGGTGACAAGACAGACTCATGAATGGCAAGATTCCTGCTTGTCCTCACTCTCTTCTGCTCCATGTTCAGCTCCTACCAAACTGCGGATCCTGCTAACCAAGAGTGGCCCCAAGTCCCTCACTAGACACTGGCTGAAGACCCATAGAGTCAACAGTTTCTTAAGAACTTCTCCACCAGCTCACCCTTTGTAGTTCCACCTCAGTGCCTGCACTTGCTGACTTCTTACATTGACTGATGAGTGTCTCCTCTGATTCTTCTATTCTGTCTTTCAGTACCGTCCTCCCATTGCCTCCTCCAATTGTGTAAGGCCTAATTTCTATAACAAATCCCTTATCCCATAACTCTTCAGAGCTCAGCTTCTCTGATTAATCCCTGACAGATACACCCAGATAACTATCTTCTTTAAAAACTTTATAACTAATTTTTAAAATATCTGAAATACAACATTTAGAATGATATAAGGAAGAGTTGTAGAGCATTATCACTGATTTTATTTCTATTGCAATAAAATTCTGGGGCCAATTATGTTTAGGGAAAAATAAATACAAAACAATATAGACAAAAGTATTTATTGACTACAATGCTTGTATAGAGACTACACTGTATACTGAGGAGAAAACTATAAAATCAACTGAATAAATAATCCCTTACCAAAAGTCACTTGACTAACTTAGAAGACTCTATTATTTATAATCTCAGCACCTTAACACATAAAGGTTTGCTTTTGCTCTCACTATGTGTCCAGTGTAGGCCACTTTGAAGATTTGCTGTATAGCATCACTTGGGTGCACACGCCAATAGAGGCTCTACCATCTTGGAGCTGTGCCATCTGGCACAGGAAGCCTTATAGTGGTAGAGACAACTGGTGAGTTGAGCTCCCACTCTTCTATACTTTTGCTCAGAAGTGACACATTTCACTTATTTTCCAGCCAAAACTATTCACATGGGTCTATCTAACTGCAAAGAGGTGGGGATATGTGAGGCTGAAGATGGAATGTTTGATGAGGGCAACTCACTCTGCCATAGAGAGGGAACAAACATTAAAACCTGAAAGACATTTTCACAAAATATCTTAAAGTACAAATAAATAATAAAAGAAACTCTGGGAAGACTCTGATGAAAAGAGTGATTTAAATTAGTTGATGAATTATTATGGCTAGAAGCTTTCTTGAAAAATGAAGACCACTGAGGCAAGATGCAAAGAATATGTCGAGTATGGATTAGTGTTCACAGATAGTCAGACCCCCTAGTAAAAGCAGAAAGTTAGAGGTTGATGATTAAATGCTGCCAATTAAGTTCCTATGAGAAAAGATTCTCATACAGGTAAGATAATAATGAGAAAAGTAGCTTAAAATCAGTCACCTAACAGTTAAGGTAGGATGGTTGATGAGAAGGGCTTTAACTGTATGTATTAGTAATTTGGCTCTGCAGGTTAAACAATTCCTAGCGGATTCTGGAGTGTGTGTACATGGCCAAACTCAAAAAAAAAAAAAAAAAAAAAAGAGTCTAGTCTAGCAACCACATGAAGAGTAGAGAGAGAAGTCATATACATTAGTATGTTCTTACAGGATATTAAAATCTGGTATTGGGCTGGGTGCGATGGCTCATGCCTGTAATCTCAGTATTTTGGGAGGCCAAGGCGGGAGGATCACTTGAGGTCAGGGTTTCGAGACCAGCTTGGTCTATATGACAAAACCCCATCTGTACTAAAAATACAAAAATTAGCAGGGCATGGTGGCACACACCTGTATTCTCAGCTACTCAGGAGGCTGAGGCAGGAGAATTGCTTGAACTTGGAAAAAAAAAATTCATGTCGCTATGAAACAATTTGTTTCTTACTGAAACTAGCTGTAAAGTTGTCTACTGGGTTATATATAGTCTTATGTTCTTGGGCAAGTATTTCCTTGAAATAAACAGCTAAGTCTTGTTGACATAGGTGGCCTCAGTTCTCAGTCCTAATAGTTGAGTTGTTGATAAAAGTGGTTTCAAATCTCACAAGGAAAGTTTGTAGAGAGAATAATAAGACATAGCAGCAAATTGACTGGAAAAGGGTTGAAGGAGTCTAAATTGACTTCAGGAGTCAATTTAAGAACTTGAAGGATCAGAGGATGCTTTACTGGAAGAGTCTGTGATCTTTATTGCTAATATAAATGACCTAGAACAATTATATGGCCTCATGGTTATGAAAACAGGAAACTGAAAATTTAGTATTCAGTCTCCAATAATTGACAGTTGAAATCCTGTGAATGAGTGAATGTAGAAGGAAGAAGAATTGGAGTGAAAGTAGTGAAAAAATAAAGACTTGAAAATTACCTCAGGGATGATAGTAGCTAATAGCCAGTAATGAATAATAAATTAATGCCCAAAAGGGAAAGAAGATAAGAAGGAGAGTGCTATTATGGAAGCTACACATGATAGGTAGATTTATGGTATAAAATTAAAGAGTTAAATGTTTGGCTGTGGTCTAGTATGAGACTTTTATTTCACAAATTAGAAAATTGAGATTAAGAATGACTGATTTAGGCAAGACCATTCCACTGGTTACCAGCAGAGCTAGGATTTAAAGCAGGTCTTAGTTTTTGGCTGGCCTGTGTAACACACCGGCTGGCCACTTCCGTGCAAGTAAGATATCAACATGTATAAGCACTTAGAAGAGAGTGCTGGCTTTGTCCTGGAGGAAAGTAATAAATGACTCTCAACACTTGCCGAAAAGTTATGACAAAACAGACCTGAAAGTACTTGCCTTGAGGAGTGAAATTGGTGAGGAGAATAAGAGGTAGTGGATAGACACTACCTATTTGCATAGCTTAGGCAGGCTGGCCTGATAATTAAGAGGCATTTGTTTGTATTTAGGTCATCTTAGCTGAATTAAGCCTTAAGCTTTTTTAAGTGAACAATGTATATATTTCATATTTTTAGAACTCTCCGGTTTTATTTCTTCCAGATGTTCTTGTGGCATAGCCTGTCACAAAATTCAACCTTAAAAAGGTCAAACCTATTATAAAGCAAAAGTGTATGAAATTTTTCCTTGTTCTTTCTTTATACTTTGTCTTAATTTTGAATGGTTAATTGGAAACCAACTTCAACTTCAAATGCCCAATTCTAGTTGAAAACAAATGCCCCTTGTAACATGGCTAGCTGACTGTCAGATCTGCTCAGCCAAGCTATGTCCTAACTTATTTGGGGGACCTTGAGAGTGAATTTAACCAATAATACCTAGTTCATCAGTGTAAGGGAGGGCAGGTTTGCTTTCAGCTTTGCTGTCAGTAGATCAAGTACGAAGTAGTCCTTTAACAGTTTCCTCTGTTAGTGTTAAAAATTTCTTTGAGCTAAGGTGCCTGATTTTTACTGTAATTATGAAGGTCCCACTACTGTTAGCCCCCAAATAACCCTGAAATCTGTTTTGCCTGCAGGTATAAGGCCAGGCACTTATACACTCAACAGTCTTTTGGGGGCAAGTTTACGCCTCTCTCCGCCTAATACCAGGGCTGTGTTCTCAGTCAGGGAAATCCTGGATCCTTTATTTACCAGCCACTATCGTTAGTGTGAAACATATTTTACTGCGGGGCCATTGTTTTCAACTTAGCTCCTGCACTAGGCCCCAGCAGACCAGACAAAACTAAATAAGGCTTACTTTTGCAAAACGCTACATAATCGAACTGAAACTTTAAGAAAGCTGCTAAATCCCTAAACAGACTGGTTTTCCCTAAAAACAGGAGATTCAAAGCAACCAATTAGAAAAGGCAGTCAGCCTGAATTATCATAATAAGGAAATTCTCTCCACTGTAACCCTTACAAGAAAAATAATCTGAAGTAAACTGATGTTAACCAATCCAATTTGTTCTATTATTCTGTTTCTGTGTTCCCATCTTACAAAAACCAACTGTTCTGCCATTACCGCCCTCATTCTATTTTGTAGAATAAAATGCTGTCCAATTCTAGAATTGCAAATAAAAAACAATTAGATCTCTAAACTAAGTTTGTTGCAATTTTATCTTTTGACATTAGGTAAAACTCTCTAGTCTTTACTTTTTTCCATTTTAAAATTGAGCTAGTAATAGAACTTGTTGTGCAAGATTATGTCAAAGATTAAATGAGAACACGTTTGTGAAGCCTTCAATATATTGACTAACTTGATGAAAGCTTCAAAGCTAATAAATGGGGGAAATTGGATTCACACTCAGTTCTATATCTTTCCTTCACAGTAAATATAATATCTGGTTCATAAATGCAGCTGGTTACTATGGCTATAATTGTTGTGTGTAAAAAAATCTGCAATTCTTGTGGAATTGCAAAAGTTAATTAGACTCTACTCTTCTCTGTATCACCATAGTATATCACAATGCAGTTGGAGAGGGGGATATTCATAGAAGTGACAAAAACTACTCAGGAGGCGGTAATATGTGCGAACTGAACAGTGGACATTGGCTGTGTGAGGGAAACTGAAACTATTTCATCCCAAAACATACTTTTTTGACATGTTTCAAGATGGCTATTCAGAGGAGCTAGAAATACAAGACTAGCTAAAAAGCTGTCTTTTGAAGAGAGATTTGCATCTCTAGAGGAAATAGTAAAGTAAACGACAGATGCAAACAGACTTCTTCTGAAGGCCCCCTTGTCCATATCTAGAAACCTTTAAAGGTCTGACAAACATTTACCACTGGCTACCATCTATTCCTTCTGAGAGCTGCTACCTGTGAGATTTCATCTGTACCTTATTTAGGGAGGAGAATAGGGCCCATAGCCAGGGAACCTAAGGATTTCCTAGAACTAAGTCAAATGGAAGCACATCAGCTATGACAGGAAATATTCTCTTCATTTACATAGGGCGTACACTGAGTAAAGACTTTGTAACTTTACTTCATCCTCTTCATTTACATAGGGTATACAAGCAAATAACTTTGTAACTTCACTTCAGCCTCTTCATTTACATAAGGCGTACACCAAGTAACCAATGGAAACCTCTAGAGGGTATTTAAACCCCAGATAACTCTGTAACTGGGCTCTTGAGCCCACTCATCCCACTCTCACTCTGTGGAGTGTGCTTGCATTTTCAGTAAATCTCTGCTTTTGTTGCTTTATTCTTTCCTTGCATGTTTTGTCCAATTCTTTGATCAAGACTCCAAGAACCTGGACACCCTCCACTGGTAGCATTATCTGTATAAAAAGAATGCCTTTTCTGCAGGTCCTTCCTCTTCTTCCCATAACCTGTCTTTGCCATGATCCAATCCTCTATTCTTTCTGACACAAAAGTGTCAGCATCTTGCCTTCCTTTGGGTTTTTCTATTTTGTATGAATCTTTTGTATATAATAAAATTTTTATGCCCTTTTTCCTGGTAATCAGTCTATTATCAGCTTGTTTTACAGACTCAAATTATTGAAACTTCAAGGGAAAATTTTAAATTTCCCTACATGTGTTAAGATTCAGATTGAAGGAGAGATATGCGAACAGGCAAACTTAATGAAGAAGGGACTTGAGCTAGACTTAGAAGGAGTGGTCAATTGTGAATAAAAAGAATGAAAAAGGGAGAATATTCCAAGCTAGAACTAAGTACAAGCAGAGGAGCTTGTATGGACCAGGGAGATTTGGCTGCTGGAGTGATTGAGTAGAGAAACAAGGAGCAATACATAGAAAAGAGAGAGGCAGTGATGAATGGTAGAGCACTTTGCATGCCAGGCTAAAAGTTTGACTTTTCCATGAACAATGGTAAATTGATAAAATGGTTAGTGCTTTTGCATATGTATTTTATCTTCTGATCAAATTTTCTTAAAACTGCTCTCTGAATTTGTGCCATGTTTTCAGCTGGCATTGGCCCGAATCTTATTAATTAGCTAAAAATCACAATTTCTCTAAGTTTAGTAAGATTTATCTCTCCATCCATTTTATAGTGAAAGCAGAAATCAAAAATGCAGATTTGAAACCCCCTTAGAAAATATTTAAATAAGCTACAACAACAGAAAAATTATGAAGAAGAAAATTCCTGACCAAATTATTTTCAGTAGGAAAAAGAAAACCTTTATTTATAGAATAACTAAAAAATTGTTTATGTAGAATATTTTCTTTAATATTGTTAGGATAAAGCTACATTAAATCTAAAGTCTAGAAACATAATATTGTCATTGTCCTCTGCTAGTTTTCTTTTCTGTTTTTGTTTTTTGGTTTTTTTTGAGACAGAGTCTCGCTGTCGCCCAGGCTGGAGTGCAATGGTGTGGCACAATCTCGGCTCACTGTAACCTCTGCCTCCCGGGTTCACGCCATTCTCCTGCCTCAGCCTCCTGAGTAGCTGGGACTACAGGTGCCCACCACCATGCCCGGCTAATTTCTTTTTGTAATTTTAGTAGAGACAAGGTTTCACCGTGTTAGCCAGGGTGGTCTCAACCTCCTGACCTCATGATCCGCCTGCCTCGGCCTCCCAAAGTGCTGGGATTACAGGCGTGAGCCACCACGCCTGGCCCTTCTGCTAGTTTTCTATAGATTCTAACTTTGTTAACATTAAAGGTGATTCATAAAACTAATCATAGATATCACTTGATCAAACAAAACCAACACTACTCCTAAGCCTACACACTCACACCCTTTCTATCATATTCTGTAATTCTTTTCTTCTCTATTTTAACAAACCAATCATCTAGAATTTTTTTTTAAAGTCTGGTAAGTGTTTATAGGAATACATTCAGCTCTGTATTTAAAGTTCACCAACAATTTGTCCTTATAAGTCTCTATTTTTAGAGGTTTATCACTTAGCAAAATCAAAATACTGTTATAGTTTAAAATGTGGTGTACATGAACTCTGTCAAGAGAAGATGGTCACACGAGCTTTTGTTTCTCTTTAAAACAGGTTATTTTGACTACATGTTAGTTTCAGAAAAGCAGAGCTAAAATGGGAGATGGTCATTTTTACACTTACTCTCTCACAGCTACTAAAATAGCTCCACTTAATTGAGTAAAACCATTTTAGGTCACTACACTGTTAGGTGGCGGGAAATATATATAGCAGCAACAGGAAGTTGACATTTTAAATGTAGATAAATTCTGAAGAGTAATAGGTTGCTGATTGAGTACAAATGTACATATACTAAGAGGAGTTTAAATAAGGATTATTGCTTGAGAATATATTTTGTACCATCTCAGAGTCATAAACTCCTTTATTCAAAATTCACTATAGTCATCTATATGTGCAAATGCCTTTTAATATGTTTTCCTTTTTTAATTCACAGAGGCTTACATTTATTTAAAGAGTATTAAAAGGATATTGTTTGGTTATCAGATTTAATATAAACATTTTTGTTATTCAAAGGAGAAAGTTCAGTTTTAAAAATATTATGACAAAAAGGAGTTTATTAGTAAATTGCGGATATTTGGTCACTTAATTCTATTGATAATGTTATTTATTGTTTATAAAGCTTAATAGCTTTTAAATCACATTCTAAGAAGATTTTGTAAGTTTACCTTCACAATAATAAGGAAAACAGAGAAATGTTATTTCCATTTTACAGTAAACACAAATAGGAGCTTCAAAATTCATACTTCCTTTTATTCAGTCACTCTTACCTTTCCCAGTAATCTATTATGAAATCAGAGTCTATTTCTGGATATAAATACTTCATTGCTTTGTTTCTGGCATCAATAGTTCTCTCTCCTTACATCATCCATGGCCCTAATATTAGCTGGGAAATAAGGTTGAGACATTGCTTCTCTAAACAATGGGAGCCTCTTGCTATCCCCCAGCCAAGAGAGCTAGGTAACCATAAGCAGAAAGTGGGAGCTACCCTAGCTGTTTTGTCAATTTCCTCTGTCCTTATTTTCTTCAAACTTGCTTCCTGGATTAATATTCTATTTTGAAGTTCCTTTCATTTTCTTCCTTACCATATTACTGTCAATTTCTAAATTACCTGATTATGCTGTGAACACAAAAACATTCAACAGTTTAAGGCAGGTTTTGTTTTTGTGTATGTAGTTATGTAGTTAGTAATACTGCTGCAGTGGTTGTTATAGTAACCAGTTCTCTTCAGCAGGGAAAGGACTGTGGACATTTGACAATGCTTAAGATTTAATAGAATGAGATAAAGTTTCTAAATTTCATATTTTATTAGGAGATGAATCCAGGGCAAATGCTATCTTTTAAAGTCTCTATTTTTAAGTAAACAGTAAGGTAAAAGCAGGTGCTATCTATTCTTTTTCCTAAATTAACCTGGATAAATGCAGTCTCCATCAGGCACTTTAATTGGTTTATGTAGTTATTCCCCAAATGCATATTCAGATATTTCACAAAAAAGTGTCCAAGTGCTATGGTTTGAATGTTTGTCCCCTCCAAAACTCATGGGGACATTTAATCCTTAATGTAGCAGTATTGAGAAATTAAGCCTTTAAAAGGTAATTGGGTCATGAGGGCTCTACCTTCATAAATGTATTAAGCTACTTATGGATTAATAAACTAAATGGTTTATCATGGGAGTGGGACTGATGGCTTTAGAAGAAGTAGAAGAAGAAGAAAAGAGACCTGAGTTAGCATACTCAGCCCCTTTGCCATGTGATGACCTGCCCCACCTTGGCACTCGCAGAGTCCACAACAGCAAGAAGGCCCTCACCAGATGTGAATCCTCAACCTTGGTATTAACACTAAAGCAGCTCCTCTTTGCGTGCTAACCTGCCATCTTTGTTTCTGATTAACTCCTGTTTCAGGAAGACCTGTAAAATTTTCAGTTTGTCTATTGTTCCTTCTGTGAGAGCACATATTTACCATAAACCTTGCCCTTAGATCAAACAACATTTGATGTTATCATACTTCAGTTGTCCTACACATCCTTTCTGAGTCACCTTTTCCCTATGGTAGATAAGCCCTGGTTCTGGGGGGATAATGGCGTGGGGATCCACCATCTCTCTCCGCTGCCCGAGACACAAACATGACTTCTGTTCATAAATTCCTATTAAATGTGCCTTTCTAAGAAACTGGATCTGTCAGCTTCTTTCTTCAGCCTCTCAGCTTCCTCAGACTTCGGGGGTAGGCGTACATAGGCCTACATACTACAGAACACTTGGATTTCTCAGCTTCCGTAACTGTATTAAGTAAATTCCTTTTTGTTTCAAATTATGGTTTCAGATATTCTTTTATAAGCAACAGAAGACAACTAAAGTACCAAGTTACCCAGAAAAATGAGCACATTTCATAAAGTCAATTTTGTATGACATGGCCACTCAGAGCATACAATTCACCAAGAAGAGCAAGCTTTGCAGTGAGCACTGCCCTCTTTTGCTTCTTTTATTTTTTATTTCAATAATATTTTCTATTGGTTTGAAAAGTCCTTTACTCTCTTTTTATTCTCAATTGTCTCCCAGAAATAGCACCATTAACAGATCTATTTTTATGCAATTATAAGAATATGAATATTTAGGCCAAGCACAGTGGCTCACGCCTGTAATCCCAGCACTTTGGGAGGTGGAGGCGGGCGGATCACGAGACCATCCTGGCTAACACGGTGAAACCCCGTCTCCATTAAAAAAAAAAAAAAAAATTAGCTGGGCATGGTGGCTGGGGCCTGTAGTCCCAGCTACTAGGGAGGCTAAGGCAGGAGAATGACGTGAATCCGGGAGGCGGAGCTTGCACTGAGCCGAGATCATGCCACCCTACTCCAGCCTGGGCAACAGAGCGAGACTCTGTCAAAAAAAAAAAAAAAAAAAAGAATATTTATAGTTGTGTTGTGCTTAAATCAATGTTTATACAAAAAATAGGACTCAAAAATATTTATATTTGATCATAGGGACTTTTTATTCACCTAATATATCATGAAATAATTTCCATGTTTAAAGCTATACCTTATTAAAATAAAGAGTGTATGGTATGTTATGCCGTAATTTATGTAAGCAGTGCCTATTAATGAAGAGTTAGGTGCTTTCTAACTTATTGCCCTGATGAATCAGTGTTCTGAGTGCTCTCATCCCCAGAATATGTATTGATAGAGGAACTGCTGGATCATAAGATAGGAAATCTCATATTTTATAGAAATATTTATAAGTTGCAATGAGCCAAGATTGTGTCACTGCACTCCAGCTTGGGCTGCAGAGTGAGACTCAGTCTCAGAAAAAAAAAAAAGAAAAGAAGTATTTACAAGTTACGATTATAAACTACTTAACTGCTATCCAAAGTATGTCACAATTCACAGTGCTATTAATTATATATAAATGTGCTAATTTCTTCATACCTTTATCAATGACAGATAATATCTCTCTTTCAAAAATATATCGCCTATCTGGTAGGCAAAAAAAAAAACAAAAAAACAGTTACATTGATGCCTTTACTTACACTTCCACTTTTTTGGTTTGTTTTTAGTGGGGCGTGGTAGTTCACGCCTATAATTCCAGCTACCTGGGAGGCTGAGACAAGAAAGTTGCTTGAACCCGGGAGGCAGAGGTTGCAGTGAGCCAAGATCGTGCCACTGCACTCCATCCTGGGTGACAGAGGAAGACTCTGTTTCAAAAATACTAGTATTAATAATAATATTTTCTAAGGTGTTATATCTGTTCACATAACAGAAAATTTAACATTTTTGTTGGCTGATCCTCTATCCAAATAACTTACTAAATGACTATGTTAGCTATTGCTATATTTTACAAAGTACCCTTTAACGAAAATGTTTCTTATATTTTACCATTTAAATGCATGCTGCCATAAGTTTCTATGTGATATATTTTATCAAGTTAAGCAAGTTGTTTTTCTTATGCTAAAATACTAAAAAGCAATTATTTGGTGTTAAGAGTGGAATCGTTTGAACTTCTTTTCAAGTGAAAGCTGATTATATTAAAATTCTAGTCCCAGCAACATAGAGAAGCTTATGTTGGACTAATTCTTCCACACAAAAAGAGCATAAGCTCTGTATGAGTATATAAATTTTTGAGGACACTGAACAACATAAAAACAGAAACTAGAGGACTTGGATCCTTGAAAGATGGGCAAAGCACTTAGTGAGATCTTTTACATTTATATGGCTTTTCCCCTATAGCACTCTGTAGTCTCCAAGAAGGGAGATTTAGAAATGAGTTTAAAAAAAAAATCACTCTTTGCCTGACCCCTAAGTTTACATATGTAGGCACAACTCCAGGGAGCTCAGCAGAAAGCAGTAGCTTGAGGGGGGGGGAAAAAAAACCTAGGCATATATTTCACGTTTTGCATAATTAAAGGGACATAGAGTTCAGAATATGACTTCCGCCAAGTTAGAGACTGTGTGTAAATGCCTCGGTTTTGCAATGAAAACTTATGAAAAGTCACAATAGTAAACAATATGTAACAGAACAAGGGGATTTACCTTGGACTAAGGGCTAAACTGAAGTAGACAAGCATTAATAAAATATCAAATCAAGTCTCCAAAATTTCAACGTGGTATGTACATAATTTAATAGAGCAGAATTTATACATTTCAGAGGACAATAACATAATATAGCCTGTACAATGTGTCATCCACCGTAATTAGGATACAGCAAGCAGAAAATTACTAAACATGCGATCCATAATATTCAAGGGGAAAAACAATGGGTAGAAAAACAGCCAC
Organism: Nomascus leucogenys; assembly: GCF_006542625.1. NCBI lineage: Eukaryota > Metazoa > Chordata > Mammalia > Primates > Hylobatidae > Nomascus > Nomascus leucogenys. The sequence goes on along the minus strand of NC_044397.1, from coordinate 23,324,683 downwards.
TGTGACTCAGAATTGTGATCGGAAAATAAGAAATTACAGGCAAGGATTGTCTTCATAAGTGAACATGAGGATTGGGAAATGTCAGGAGAGAAATAGAAATTATAAATAAATCAAATGAAAATTTTATCTTTGAAAAGTACATTAACTGATGAAAAATTAACTGGATTAGGTATTGGAGATAGAAAAAAGAGCTGGCAAACTTAGAAACAGATTATTATACTTTATTCTACCTGGGGAATGGAGAGAAAAAAGAAAAATCTTAAAAGACATGAGGGGCAATAAGGAGCAATTTACTAATAACATACACATGATTTAAATTGCAGGAGGAAAAGAGAGAATGGGACAGAAAAATATTTGAAGAAACAGTGGTCTAAAATTTCCTAAATTTGGTGAATAATATCAAAAAGCTTAATGAATCCCAAACATGATAAATGGTAGGAAAACACACCTAGGTGCTTCAATTCCATTACAAATCAAAGAGAAGAGGAAATCTTTAACGCAGCTACAGGAAAAAATAGGATACATTGCATGTAAGGGAACAGCTATAGAAATGATGCTGACTTCCCATAAGAAAAGTTTGTGGCCAGAATAGAATGGAACACCTTTAAAATACTGGAGGAAAAAAAATCCTCTTATACTAGAATTCTATGTTCAATAAAAATATTATTAAAAAATGAATAATAAAGTTGTTTCAGATAAATAATAGGTGAAAAAATTGTCAAAAGCAGAGCTGTTCTATACAAAGTACTTAAGGAAGTTTTTCAGGATAAAGGGGAATGATAAATGGAAACCAAATTCTATACAAACAAATATTACTAAAAGAGTACATATGTTATCAGACAGCTTTTATTCTACTTTTATATACGCATATTAATCTCACAAAAGACATTTCTTTTAAAATAATAACAAGGAACATGTATTTGAGAGGAGGGTATAGAATTAAAATACATAAAATCAACAAAAAGTGGGAGAATGCTAATTAGACATAACGACATTTCTACATTGTTGTTACGTGATTTGTGAAGTAATAGAATAGTTTTCGAATGTAGACTGTGGGAAGTTACAGATCCACGTTCTAAATAAACACCAAAAAATACAAAAAGATATGGCTAAAATGTTATTAGAGGAGATAAAATGGAACATTAAAAATATTTCATTTCCATACAATGGCAGGGGCATGGGAACAGAGGAACAAAAAGCAGTTGTGACAAATAGAAATCAAATGCTAAAATGCTGAAATTATAGCCAAACTCATCAATATTTAAATTAAATGTAAGTAGACTAAATACTTCAAGGAAAAGCCTTTCATACTGGATTTATAAAAAACGAGAACCACCTATTTGTGTTCTAAAAAAAAAAAAAAAAACACATGCAAAACACAAAAACACAGGTTGAAAATAAAGTAATGGAAATTATTAAGAAAACTGTTGTGACTGCCAATATCAAGGAAGACTTCAAGAAGAATGCCAAGTAAAGGGTTCTATCACGATGAAAAAAGAGCCAACTAATTGAGAAAATATAATTATTAAATGGGTATGAAACCAATAACAAAGGTTTCCAATTCATGAAGAAAATTATGTCAGAACAGAAGTGAAGTATCTACAGATTTATATTAATATGAGAGATGTACTCCATTTTCAAATAGAAAAGTTAGATCCTCCCCAAAAATATAGATCTATATGACTTGAACAATACTATCAACTAACTTTTTTCTAACAAACTTGCCCTAATTGACATTTTTAGATCACTACACCCAACAAAAATACTATGTGTGGCTCATTCACCAAGCTTGACCAAATACTGAGCCAGAGTGGAATTAAATTAGAAATCAGTAACAAGTAGATAACTTACACAATTCTAGAGATTTTGAAACATGGAGATTTCAAAATGAGCTACTAAATGATCAATGGACTGAAGAAAAATTATGAGGTAAATGTGAAAAAATATTTTGTGATGAAAAAAATGAGAACACAACATAAAAATATGTGAGATTTAGGGAAAGCAGTCCTTGGAGTGACATTTAAGTTTGAAATGCTTAAAAGAAAAAAGGCTTTAAACTAATGCACCATGCTTCCACCTTAAGAATCTCAGAAGAGCAAAGTAAACAAAATTAATTTTAAAAGGAAATGATAAAAATCAGAACATCAATCAGTGAAGTAGAAACAAACAATAGACTAAATCAAAGAAATCATGCGATTCTTTGAAAGATTTCTAAACATAATAAAAATTTAATGAGAGTTACAAGATAAAAGGAGAAAAAGTATTTAGCAACATGAATTATGAATGAGAAGATATAAACAACTTTATAACTTAAATGATTTTCCTTGAATAACAAATTATAAGAATTTAATAAATAAAAACTTTAAAATGTAATAGTTCTATATATATATATATATATATATATATATTTAGAAATCGAATTTATAGGCCAGGTGCGGTGGCTCATGCCCGTAATCCCAGCACTTTGGGAGGATCACGAGGTCAGGAGTTTGAGAACAACCTGGCCAACATGATGAAACTCCGACTCTACTAAAACTACAAAAAAATTAGCCTTAGCCAGGTGTGGTGGCAGACACCTGTAATACCAGCTACTTGGGAGGCTGAGGCAGGAGAATCGCTTGAAACCAGAAGGCAGAGATTGCAGTGAGCCGAGATCACACCACTGCACTCCAGAATGGGCATCAAGAGCAAAACTTCGCCTCAAAAAAAAAATAAAATTAAATTTATAATTAAACTTTCTACAAAGAAAATCCTGGGCACATATGACTTCACTGATGAATCTTTAAAAATATTTAAGGAAGAAAAAATATCATTCCTACACAAACTCAGACAAAAGAGGCCAAAAGAATACTTCCTAATTCATATTAGGAAACCACTACAGCTCTGATACCAAAACAAATAAAAACATCCCAAGAAGAAAGAAAAATTAAGACTAATATCTTTCATGAATAAGACATAAAAATCTTAAAATATCAAATTGTCCGACAATATGTAAAAAGAATAGTACACCTGATAAAATTGCATTCACAATAGGAATGCAAGATTTAATATAGAAAAATTAATATAATTCATCATTTACAGACTAAAGGAAAAGTGCATATGGTCATTTAGTTAGAAGCAAAAATAAGCTTTCTAAAAAAATACATAAAAAGCCTCAGCAAACTATGGATAGAAGAAAACCTGCTAAAGAACATTTACCAAAATCCTATAGCTAATATTGTATTTAATGATGAAATATAAAATGTCATCCTCCTAAGACAGAGAGAAGGTTAAGATTGTCTGTTCTATTTCTATTCTGTACTGGTCATACTAACAGTGTAGGGGACAAGATAAATACAATTTAATATACAGACAGGATGAAGTAAAATAGCCTAACCTCACAAATGACATAATTTTGTAGGCAGAAAATCCTTAACCATCTACAAAGACTGCTACCAATAAAACTCAAAGCATCCCACCTGTCCATCAACAGAGGAATGTAAAAACAAAATATGTTATATTGATATGATGGGATGACAATAGTAAGCAAGAATGTACTGCTGACACAAAAATAACATGGATAAATCTCAAAAACATAATGCTGTGCTGAGTAAAAGTCCCATATTAGAGAATCCATTGGCAGGACCCTGTTTCTACAATGATGAAGAACCAGCAAATAGAAGTCAAAGCAGTGGTTGTTAATGAGTGGCAGTGTTTGAAAGGGAACATAAGGAAACTTACTGGGGTGATGGAAATTTTCCGGTCTTGATGGATTAATAGGTTGCATGAGAAATTACATGTATCAAAACTCATTGAAATTCTTAAAATGTGTGCATTTCATTTTGATATGGTTTGGCTGTGACCCAACCTAAATCTCTTCTTGAACTGTAGCCCCCATAATCCCCATGTGTCATGGGAGGGACACAGTGGAAGGTAATTGAATCATGGGGGTGGGTTTTTCCTGTGCTGTTCTTGTGATAGTAAGTCTCACCAGATGTGACGGTTTTATAAAGGGCAGTTCCACTGCACACACTCTCTTGCCTGCCACCATGTAAGATGTAGCTCTGCAACTCCTTCGCCTTCCTCCATGATTGTGAGGCCTCCCCAGACGTGTGGAACTGAGTCCATTAAACCTCGTTTTCTTTATAAATTATCCAGTCTTGGGTATTTCTTCACAGCAGTATAAAAATGGACTAAAACAGTAAATTGGTACTAGTAGAGTAAGGTACTGCTATTAAGATACCTGAAGCAACTTTGGAATTGGGTAACAGGCAGAGGTTGGAACAGTTTGCAGGGCTCAGAAGAAGACAGGAAGATGTGGGAAAGTTTGGAGCTTCCTAGAGGCTTGTTGAATGGTTTTGACCAAAAAGTCCAGACTCAGATGGTCTCAGATGGAGATGAGGAACTTGTAGCAACTGGAATAAAGGTCACTCTTGCTATGCAAAGAGACTGCTGCTGCCCTAGAGTTCTGTGGAACTTTGAACTTGAGAGAGATGACAGGGTATCTAGTGGAAAAAATTTCTAAGTGACAAAACATTCCAGAGGAAAGACAGCATAAAAGTTTGAAAAATGTGTAGCCCAATGGCTGGCTGCATAAATTTACATAAGTAATGAGGAGCTGAATGTTAATCACCAAGACAATGGGGAAAAATGTCTCCAGGGCCTGTCAGAGACCTTCACAGCAGCTCCTCCCATCACAGACCTAGAGGCCTAGGAGGAAATAATGGTTTCATGGGCTGGACCTAGGTCCCCCCTGCTGTGTGCAGCCTAGGGACTCACTGCCCTGTGTCCTAGCCACTTCCGCCATGGCTAAAAGTGGTCAAGGTATGGCTCAGGCCATGACTTCAGAGGGTGGCAGCCCCAATCCTTAGCAGCTTCCATGTGGTATTGAGCCTGTGGGTACACAGAAATCAAGAATTGAGTTTGAGGAACATTTACTTAGGTTTCAGAGGATGTATGGAAATGCCTAGATGTCCAGGCAGAATTTTGCTGCAGGGGCAAAGCCCTCATGGGGAACCACTGCTAGGGCAGTGCAGAAGGGAAATGTGGGGTCAGAAACCCAAAAAGAGTCCCCACAGGGGAACTGCCTAGTAGAGCTGTGAGAAGAGGGCCACCATCCTCCAGACCCCAGAATGGTAGACCCACCAACAGCTTGCACCGTGCACCTGGAAAAGCTGCAGGCACTCAATGTGTGAAAGCAGCTGGGAGGAAGGCTGTATCCTGGAAAGCCACAGGGGCAGAGCTGCCTAAAGCCATGGGAGCCCATCTCTTTCATCAGTGTGACCTGGATATAAGACATGGATTCAAAGCAGATCATTTTGTATCTGTAAGGTTTAATGACTGTCCTTTTAGATTTCAGATTTACGTGGGGCTGGTAACTCCCTTGTTTTGGCCAATTTCTCTAATTTGGAATGGGTGTATTTACCCATTTCCTGTACCCCCACTGCATATCGGAAGTAACTAATTTGCTTTTGATTTTACATGATCATAGGTGGAAGGGACTTGCCTTGTCTCAGATGAGACCTTGGACTCTGGACTTTTGAGTTAATGCTGAAATGAGTTAAGATTTTGGGGGACTGTTGGGAAGGCAAAATTGGTTTTGAAATGTGAGGACATGAGATTTGGAAGGGGCCAGGGGTGGAATGATATGGTTTTGCTGTCTCACCACCCAAATCTTATCTTGAATTGTAGCTCCCATAATCCCCACATGTCATGAGAGGGACCTGGTGGGAGGTAATTGAATCATGATAGTGGGTTTTTCCATGCTGTTCTCTTGATAGTGAATGTCTCATGAAATCTGATGGTTTTGTAAAGGGCAGTTCCCCCCACACACTCTCTTCCTTGCTGCCACGTAAGACATGGTGTCTTTGCTCTTCCTTCACTTTCTGCCATGATTGTGAGGCCTCCCCAGCCATGTGGAACTGCAAGTTCATTAAACTCTTTTTTTCTTTTCTTTTTTTTTTTTTTTTTTTTTTGAGACGGAGTTTTTGCTCTTGTTGCTCAGGCTAGAATGCAATGGCATGATCTCGGCTCACCGCAACCTCCGCCTCCCAGGTTCAAGTGATTCTCCTGCCTCAGCCTCCCGAATAGCTGGGATTATAGGCATGTGCCACCACACCCAGCTAATTTTGTATTTTTAGTAGAGACAGGGTTTTTCCATGTTGGTCAAGTTGGTCTTGAACTCCTGACCTCATGTGATCCGCCTGCCTCAACCTCTCAAAGTGCTAGGATTATAGGCATGAGCCACTGTGCCTGGCTAAACCTCTTTTTTCTTTATAAATTACCCCGTCTTGGGTATTTCTTCATAGCAGGATGAAAAATGGACCAAAATGCACTATATGTAAATTATATGCACGTGAATATGTTCATGATTTATTCTTTCAATGCTCTAATCTATACAAATTAGAAATAATGGAATGAATTCCTGTCAGGGTTCATTTTACAGTTTCCTAGGATTATTGCTATAATTCATCTCCCTTTATTTATTGAAGCTTAGTGTCAAAATTCATTGGAAATTCTTGGGAAGAAGCTCGTGTGTGTGTGTGTGTGTGTGTGTGTGTGTGTGTGTCAGACAGAAAGAGAGAGATGGAGAATCCAATTGTATGTGCTGTTTCTATCATTGTGACAATGCTTTCTGGTTTATAGAGTGGCTCTGGATTGATTCTGTCTTTTCATTACCTTTTCGGTCATTTCTGCATTTTTATGTTTGTTTTAAGTCAGTTATCTTGAATTAGTAATCCTTCACCCATCCCTTTTAAAATCCAGATGGAATTTCTCTTGTTTCTTTTCTGTAAATGAATGTTTTTATATGCAGGGCCTTGTGGGAGGTTTGGTGCTTTAGAGCAGCAGTTAGGTAGGAGAAAGCAGGTCTTGAGAAGATACTGCCTTTATCAAAGTGCCTACCTTACTTGTGTATCACTTATTCACATAGGATATTCTGGAAATCAGGTTTAGAAATTCTCTAGTGCTATTTAATAATATTCTTATTGGATCAAGTGTATTTTAAAAATATAAATCAAGGAAGGAGGTCAGTTTTGTTTTCTTGTACTAATTTTATTATTACATTACCCTTTCAGCACATCCCAGTTACTTTGGTTCAGGAGAAATTGCTATGTTGCCTTGGCAACATTTCATATTTTGGGCAAAATTTATTGCTAAAAATTAAGCAATTTAACAAGCTTATAAAATATTACTTTGACCAAATGCTTTTTTATAGCATGCCAAGGGAAAGATGAGTGATGAACGAGACTATTATTCTTTTGTGACTATTTAAAGTACTGAAGTGAGAAATCTGCAGCTTGAAATAGAAAATAAATAAATGTAATCAATGTTCTCACAGCAACAAATGCTCGAGCCATTGTGTTTGCTCATAAGCTGCCATAGTATGGGAATGGTGTTGTGGGGTGATATTCATTGAAGTAAGTGACAACTACTCTTGTTTAGTTAGAAATACCATTCTGGAATTATTAATTCTCCTTCCTCTTTGATTCTTACTAAATATTATGTAGTCTTTCCAATTCAAAGTATTTTGGAGTTTGCAGACCCATTATTTAACACTGATAATTTTATCCAAAATCATTCATTTTCATTTGCCATGGATTTTGGATTTTGTTGGGGATCGAGATGAGTAAGTATTTTGAATCAATAAACACAGTCCCAATCTTGGCTAGACCAGCTGCTCACTTTGACACCTTAAGAAGGTGAATTAGTGTATTTGGAACTATTATAAGACTAAATTGTGTGTGTGTGTGTGTGTGGCCTAGATTTGGTAGGGGTACAATAAATGTTGCTTACTTTTTATTTTGTTTGTATGCTTTATATGATGTATCAAGTAATCCTGCATTATTCATTCATTTATTTATTAATTAACTGAATTACCACTTACTCAGAACTGAAGAGAAAAATAATATCATGGAGAAAGAGAGAAAAATGAGGGAAAATGGAAAGAAAGAAAGAAATATCAATTTGTGAAAGAAGGTCATGTGCATTCACAAAGGTTTTTATAAACTTACATTCTAACAGATCCACAATTGCTTGTAAATTGCAAAAAAACATTTTTAAATAAATAAAACTAATGCTTTGGAAATAAATTCTAGGACTTCCATTATAAACAAAGTTGACCGATCCCAAGGATTTATTTCCATTCCTTTCCCAAATCCCACTGAAAGTACAGGAAAAAATGTGATTTGAGAATAAATTAAAAATAGCACCAGCAAGCTGGAAAGGTGCCATCAGCAAGCTAGAATAGATGGGAATTCAGAAAGTTACAAAACAGATGCTTTCAACTTGAGAGAGAAACCCAAGAGAACTGAGAAATCTGCTACCTCATAATAATGAAAATGGAAACCTCCTAAAAAGCTGCATTTCCCTGGTAGAACATCATCAGAGGTGCTGTGGGCTGACCAAAGGGGTAGAACAAGTGGAAGAACCTCAATATTTGTTATATCATTCTCCAATTAAATGTGTGCATATAATTCTCCCAATAACCAGGGTGTTTTTACCAAGGAGACTTACAGAGTTGGCTCTGGGGCCAAAGTGGAAGAACAGTGAGAGCCATAGATTACTTAGGCCACCAGAAAGCAAGTTATCATACCTAGAGTAAAAGATCAGCTACTCCCAATACTGGAAGAAAGCCTTCCTTGTGGTAAGTCTCACTTTCCCATATGGGGAAAAGGCCACTGGCTTTGGGCTTCCTGTGAAGCTCTGTTTTCCCTCATATACAATCAACACTATTCTCCTGGTTAGCTCTTCTCTAATTCAACATCTCAGTTAGTGTCATCTTTTGGGGGAAGACTTCCATGACTACGCTACTTAGAGTAGACTCCTCTTTGTTATTCTCTAGCTCAGCTCTTGTTTGTTTGCTTTTTAAGTGCTTATTATGAATTGAGATTATTTTATTTTACTGCTTGCTCATTTTACAGCAAACGGTTTGTCTGTCTTCCACAATCAAAATGTGAGCTGTATCACTGTGACCTTGTTTTATGTTCATGGTACTATCCCCTTTCCTTCCCAGAGCTTGGCACAAAAAAATAGCTGCTCAACAACAGTTTGCTGAATGAATGAGTGAATGAATAAAGTACTCATAAAACATTTTAAAATAAGCCATGTTTTTAGCTACAAGAAAAGTATTTCCTTAGAAATAATATAAAACATGTTTTAGTAAGCAATGTAATACTCTAGAAATTATCTCAAAAAGATAACAAGAAACGAAACAAACAAAATCAATCTCTATCCAACTAAGCCCCCTATAAGTTAACTCTAAAGGTAAAAACAATTTCCACTGAAATTACAGATTTTAGAAATGAATGGAAAACATTGACTGCATACATAAACTGAAGGAATGAGCCTTAGTACCTATTTTTGAAAATATGAGTTTTTTAAAAAAAAAACATTCAATTTGAGAAGCTAAGGTAGATTAAATAAAATTTAAAACACAAGAAACAATAAAAACAAGAAAAATAAATAAGATTAAAAATGTAAAAATAGATCTTAAAACTAAAAGTTGGTTTTAGGGAAAGGAACAATAAAATAACAAGGCTTTGGTATGTCTGATCAATACAGGTATATTAGCTTGCTACGACTGTCATAACAGAATATCACAGACTGGGTGGCTTAAACAATAGAAATTTGTTTTCTCACAGTTCTGGAGGCTGGAAGTTCAAGATCAGTGTGTTAGTAGTTTTGGTTTCTCCTGAGGTTCCTATTCTTGCTTTGCAGATGGCTGTCCTCTCACTGCATCCTCACATGGCCTTTTCTCTGTGTGCCCATATTCCTGGTGTCTCCTCCTGTATATACTAATCTTCTCTGTTCAGAAGGATTCCAGTCAGATTGGATTATGGTCCACCTGAATGGCCTCATTGATATGGTTTGGCTCTGCGTCCCCTCCCAAATCTCATGTCAAATTGTAATCCCTATGTGTTGGAGGAGGGGCCTGGTGAGAGGTGATTGAATCATTGGGGGGACTTCCCCCTTGCTGTTCTCATGATAGTGAATGAGTTCGCATGAGATCTGATGGTTTAAAAGTGTTTGGCACTTCCCCTTTCACTCTCTCCTGCTCTGTCATGGTAAGACATGCTTGTTTCCCCGTCGCCTTCTACCATGACTGTAAGTCAGGACTGTGAGTCCATTAAACCTCTTTTCTTCATAAATTACCCAGTCTCAAGTGGTTCTTTATAGCAGTGTGAGAATGGACTAATATACTCATTTTAACTTAACTGCTTCTTTAAAGTGACAATATGCAAATACAGTTATACTATTAAGTACTAGGGGTTGGGACTTCAACATGTGAATTTTTTGGGGGAAGGGGACACAATTCAGTCCCTAGCATGAGGCAACAGATGTTAAGAAACTATATTAAGTGTTAGAAGAGGGTTAGAACCACATATGTGGATAATTTAAATATCTTATAAAATTATATTAAAATTTGTTATTTTGTGAATGATTCACTAAATCTCATAAAATGAATATGTCCAAACTTGATTAGTAAAACAGCATAAAACTTGAAATCTCTGTTAGTTCCAAAAAAACGTAAATGTTAGCCAAATCTAATACACCATCCCTAGTTTTGCCCTTGAAGTTGCTAGACCCAGGCAACATCAAGTAACATGGTTTCTATGGATATAATTTTTTTCCAAAACAAAATATAGTTTCTCAACATGCTCTATCAATCAGTGTAATATCCTTGACTCCTCACAATAAAACAAGAATGTTAGAAATATAATATCCCAAATTAATTCAAAATTATTCTAGAAACACAAGGAGATTTAGCACTAGGCAATATGGTAAACTTAGTTATAATAATTAAAGTAGACACACAAAATATATCAATAAAAGATAAAAATATATTTGATATAACCTAGTAAGCCAGAAAAAGAAAATCATGTCCAAACTCGATAGAATGAAATATATGAGAAATATGATACTTAGAGTCACAATGTTAGGATCATTTTCTCTAAAGTAAATTAGTGAGTCTGGAAAAAGTCTAAATGTCCTAGCCAATTCAGTAAAGCAAGGAAAAGAGCATATAGAGTAGATTTCTCTTTGAACAATATTCTCTCTGGGGTACTGTTCTTTTAACATTGTAACCTTGACCTTAATATGCCTAAGGATTCAGGTATGTGTAGACAGACACACATATATATATGTATGTGTAAACATCCTTGCAACATATTTATATTTATATACACACATGCGTACTTTTGCACATACACAAGTTGTCTACCTAAATATGTAAATATTATTTGAAGTAGTTTATTTGGAAATTCATGAATCTAGTGACCATTTCATCATACATAAGTGTTTACATGCTTTAGAAACTACTACAGTGTAAAGCACAAGCTGGGATCAAAAAGCTATTTTTAATATAAGACCTTAATGGAAGTAGCCATCAGTAGTTTGTATTACAGGTCCTATTTGTGCCTGTGGCAGCCTCAAACCAAATAGTGATGAGATATTTAAGGATCAGTCAAATGCTTATTACTGGACCTATATTTGCTCATGGCATCATTTGCTGTTTCAAATGTGTAAAATTATTCCAGTGTAAAATACAAGCTCATGAAAGGGCCTGGGGGTTCATCAAATAATCTAACCCTACTCTTCTCAGAATGCTGCTTATGATAACCATACTAGTGTAGCACACACTTCTCATGTTATATAACATGCCTGAATATTTTTTCCAGGCCGGGACCAGTGACTCATGCCTATATCCCCAGCACTTTGGGAGGCCAAGGCGGGTGGATCACCTGAAGGCAGGAGTTCAAGACCAGCCTGGTCAACATGGTGAAACCCCGTCTCTACTAAAAATACAAAAAATAGCTGGGATGGTGGCAGGTGCCTGTAATCCCAGCTGCTTGGGAGGCTGAGGCAGGAGAATTGCTTGAACCCAGGAGGCGGAGGTTGCAGTGAGCTGAGATTGTACCATTGCACTCCAGCCTGGGTGACAGAGTGAGACTATGTCTCAAATATATATATATATATATATATGTATCCTCCAAAATAAACCCGAAAACATAATTGCACAGTATCTCTTTAGAAATATTGCATAAATAAATGTGCCAAATATTTATCTGAGTTCAATCCCATACTCCCCTGTTATGAGGGGCTAGAATCTTAAATTATATTTCTTGGACTCCCTTGTGAACTGTTTGCTGGTTAGATTCTGCCAAAACAAGGCACTTGTTTTAGACTGAAATTTTATAAAAAGTGTAGTCCATATTGTTTCTGCATAGCAGAATACTGGAGGTAGCCATTTGCTCCAACAATGGGGAAAGCCAGCAGTATCTCTGGGAAAGAGGACTTCAGGCTCCTGCAGTATCATGGCGTGGGCTCATAGCTGCCTGCTAGGAAGCCACTCTGATGGCAAGGAAGCCACAAAAAGAGCTGTAGGTAACACTACTTTCTATTTCACTCTCTAAACCTCCTAACACTTTTACAGCCAATTCATCTATTAACTATGTTTTTGTTGGAAATACCTAGAGTGGTTTCTTTTCCCTAGCCTGGACTGATATAACACTAGATAAAAAGGAATTTGAAGACTTAGGGAGTTATATAAAACAGATGTGAAATCTGAATAAACTATGACATACAGTGTTGTTAAGGCCTTGAGAATTACTCTCAAACAGAACTTACTGCAGATAGCTGTTAGTTTTAGGAGATGTCTTAGTCTGTTTTCTGTTGCTATAATAGAATACCTGAGATAGGGTAATTTATAAGAGAAGAGTATTTTTTTCTTATAGTTCTAGGGGCTGGAAAATCCAAGATCAGGCAGCCACATCTGGTAGGCTTCCGGTGAGGGCCTTGTGCTGTGTCATAACGTGATGAGAGGCATGACAGGGTGAGAAGACAGGAGACTGCCACTTCAGATTTCTCTTCCTTTACTTATAAAGCCATCAGTCCCATCATGGGAGCCCCACCTTGATGACTTTAACCCTAATTATCTCCCAGAGGCCCTACCTTTTAACATCATTATAATGGGGATTAAGTTTCCCCACACATGAAATTTGGGGTGCATATTCAAGCCATAGCAGGAATTATAATAACTAGAATTTCTAACTCCCTGTATATAGGCTTTTCTTATACTTTTTTTTTATTATATAACAAATTGGTTTGGGACAGCCCTAGTAAGTTATCACATTCTTGTCTACAGCTTGCATGGCTTTGCTAGAAAACTATGTTTCCCTTTGGCATGTAAAATTTTCAAAAAATGAGACTTTAAAAACACCATCCTAAAATTAGCTATAAAAAGGAAAATCTTCTTGCCAAACTATTTGCCAAGAATATATGACTCAAGATCAATATTCATCTCAGCAATGATATTTTTGTAATTGATATCAACTTGTATTAAAGTGCATTCCATTTGGAGCTTCAGAAATCATTTTGTTTGCTTTCAAAATCTCCATTAATTCTAAGGAGTTTTATCTTTTCCCAAAATTTGTATAAACTTGCTTTGTTTTTGTTATTTTCAGATTAAACCAGAAGCTAAAAGAAGGTCAGGGATGAGTGTGGAGTGAGGCAGGGAAGATTTCTGTACAAGAGGTTAAATTGAGGAATTACAGTATGGAGTTTTATGTGAGTTAGATGGCATAAAGGTGATGAAATTCATAGATTTTTATAACTGGAAAGCTTATTATTTGAAACTGTATATCATTTTCCTAAAATATGTACTCCATATATACAGATCTGTTTCAAATGTATAGTGTTTGTTAAAATATGTGCAGAACTATAATATCATACACATTACCCAAAGAACCATATACTTCAACCTAAAGTGTTAGAATTATCCTACTGAGCAAATGACTCCTAGCAGAAGAAATAATGTTATATGAGCTATTTTTAAATAGTCGGATGTGTCACAGAAGCTCTTCAAGAAATATATATTTTAAAACCTAAGTTATATGTATATATAAAGTGTGTGCTAGTCCTCTAAATAGTATATCTTATACATAAAATAGAAACTAGTTAATTTAAGCTCTTAAAATTTCATATAACAAGTCTGCTGGAAATTTTTGTAGAGTTTGGTGATGAGAACTTGGCACAGGGATTGGGAATTTATGTTCTAAAGATGTCTTGGATTGCTTTATATGGATCAAACCAATTGTGGTGGCTCCCTTTGCTTATTTAGGCAATGAGAAAAAAAAAATCAGCCTTTCATTTTCTGGATGCAATTTGAAAAATAAACTCTTTTATTGATGTTTTATAAGTCTCAATTTTTAAATTGAAAAAAAATAAATGCAAATACCTCTGTTAAAAAAACCCTAAAGATTGAAATATGAAAAACCCAAGTCTACAGTATTAAAACAGCTCATAATTAAGGGTGCTATCTTAATCCACTCACAGTTGTTTTTCTGGGCTACATGAGGCACAGGCAGTAAGAAGCACCTGTTAATAGGTTACCTAGGTTACCTCTACTCTAGTCAGGAGGAAGTGAACTTGCAGAGCTCTTTTGGTTTGGCTTGAAATGTCTTGAGCCTTGCTCAACCACAGACACAGTCTCTGGAAAATGACCTCTTCCTTCATTGGAAGACAGGCCTCCCATTTGGTTTTCCCACCATTAAGGAAAACTATACAATATGCAGAACTTTAGCAATAATGGATTCTGGGGAAAGGATGTTTAACTTTCCTGTCTCTGATATACAAAAATATAAAGTAAATGAAAATGAAGATACTAAATGATTATATACAGCATGTATGTAGAATAAAAACAATGTATAAACTTATTTTTAATCATGAAGAGTTGACATATATACTGTAAATTCGCCTCCATTTTTCACAGTTGATTGTTCTTTGCCTCATTTGCTTTTTAGCCAATAGGAAATTTGTGATGCAGAGCTCTTGGGGGAAATATCTGTGGAAAGTAAGGAAAGGGAACAAGATTGGGCAGTGGAGTAATTTGGCCAAGGGAGTAAAAAGTGGCACCTAAGTAGTTCACTTGAGTGTGAACCATGTTCTTTCATGCTCCCATTGTGTAATAGTAGCCAGACTTTCTCCAATGATCAATGTCAGTAAATCATTTCAGAATGATGACTTTTCTATCTGCTAGTCCCTTGACATGAAGAACTAAGTGCTCCTGTGGTATTTATAGTTTATAGTTGAATGAGATTCTTGCCAAATCTCTGGCTGAAGCATCCCCCAGCAGAATCATTCATTGTTTTGTTAGAAATTTGAGAGTTTTTAAAAGAATTTTCCAAACCAGAATTTTTTGAGTAATAAGGGGTAAATAATAATAGGCAAACTATGCTATCTGGTTAATATAATCATGTATGACAGTATAAATAATTATGCAACTGTTGCCAGAGAAGTAAACCTGGTTTAATATAATAACACATAAGGTTATATTTTAATGGAGTCAGGTTGATTTTTCTATACTTCCGTTATGTATGGTTATGAATGGCAAATTAACAGGAGATATAGATCTTTTTGTGTATTATGTTAGAACATCTATGCAAAACAAATATTTTGGTAGGTAGGTAAGCACTCAGGCCTTCTCAATTTCACCATAATTCAAAAAAATCATTTTAGAGTACGACTAATTTCATTTTCTCCAACTTATAAAAGAGCAAAACAAAGACAAAAGGAAAGAAATAATCCACTACAAATAAAGACATTCTTGCTTTGAGAATGTGATCTGACTGACTGCAGAGACAGAATATTTTCCATGGAGTAGAGGACTTTTTTTATATTGCTCATCTGAATATTAATTGTCCTAATGCTTTGGAACATCTCAAAATGCTGAATGAATCAAAATTCCTCATTTGTGCAGTGGAGGAATAAGAAGGAAAGTTAAAAGATTATTATATTAAGAAATCATGAAGCTTATTGAGATTAAAGTGTTTATGAAAGTTATGTAATTATGCATATATAGGTGAAAAGAAATTATTACTGTCTAAAAGTGTGGATGTAGTTGAAGTTATAATCACTGTTGACTAGGTATACGGAGAAACCAATGACTGACTGGAATTTTCTTGGTGTAATCAAGCACTAACTGCACTTGCACCCTTGCACTTTAAAGACCAAAGTCTATAATTTTTGACTACTGAATTGCCTTTATAATTCTCGTTTTCTCATATATTCTGTATTGCTTTCCAGTGTGTTTATTTTCTTAGTTATTCTTTTCAATACAGCATCAAGTTAACTATCTCCAGTTCTTCCAGCTTCTGGGGCAAATAAGGAAACTTTCCCCCAAAGTTAGTTTATTTGGGGTTATGTTTATAGGATATTGGCAAGTTGCCAGCATCTGCATGATAAATGTGAATGTTATACTCTTCTGACATTTCTTACAAACGATTTGTTTTTAACTATAAAAGACAGATGTATTCGTATGATTATTCTCCATTTTGCATAATTTTGGGGAATGAATATTCCTATTGTGCCTGAATAACAGGCACAGAATTTTCTGTGTGTGAGATTTGAAAAAACCTTGTGTTTTGCCGTTATTGATAGACGAACTAAGTAACTGCAACAAAAAAGTAGCCCAATGATAATTACCACTTGTTTTGGATTCCAAATATTATTGAAGAAAAGTGGCATCATCTCTACTGTCTGCTATTAAATTATCATTATTTATTCTTATTGTAACTTTTATATAATTTAATATATTTTTTTCAAATAGGCTGCATCTCTAATTACGTATTTATAATCTTCATTAAGGAGTTGTACTAGAAAATTTTAAGCATTCAAACAATTTTTCCCAATTATTGAGTCTCAATAACAAAGTGCTTATTTGGTACTAAGAGCACTTAAAAGGCCTTATCAAAAAAATCTATCCTTCCGCCAGGCACAGTGGCTCGTGCCTGTAATCCCAGCATTTTGGGAGGCCAAGGCAGATGGATCACCTGAGGTCAGGAGTTGGAGACCCACCTGACCAACATAGAGAAACACCATCTCTACTAAAAATACAAAATTAGCCAGGTGTGGTGATGCATGCCTGTAATCCTAGCTACTTGGGAGGCTGAGGCAGGAGAACTGCTTGAACCTGGGAGGCAGAGGTTGCAGTTAGACAAGATCACACCATTGCACTCCAGCCTGGGCAACAAGAACAAAACTCCATCTCAAAAAATATAGTAATAATAAAATAGAATAAAATAAAAAATAATGTCTGATATCTGCTCCTCTTTGTACCTCTGGTAGAGTTCAGCTGTGAATCCGTCTGGTCCTGGGCTTCTTTTGGTTGGTAGTCTATTAATTACTGCCTCAATTTCAGAACTTGTTATTGGTCTATTCAGGGACTCAACTTCTTCCTGGTTTAGCCTTGTGAGGGTGTATGTGTCCAGGAATTTATCCATTTCTTCTAGATTTTCTAGTTTATTTGCATACAGGTGTTTATAGTACTCTCTGATTGTAGTTTGCATTTCTGTGGGATCAGTGGTAATATCCCCTTTATCATTTTTTATTGTGTCTATTTCATTCTTCTCTTTTCTGCTTTATTAGTCTGGCAAGCAGTCTGTCTATTTTGTTAATCTTTTCACAAACCAGCTCCTGGATTCATTGATTTTTTTTGAAGGGATTTTCATGTCTCTATCTCCTTCAGTTCTGCTCTGATCTTAGTTATTTCTTTCTTCGGCTAGTTTTTGAATTTGTTTACTCTTGCTTCTGGACACAGGGAGGGGAATATCACATACCGGGGCCTGTCAGGGCATTGGGGGCTATGGGAGGGATAGCATTAGGAGAAATACCTAATGTAGATGAAAGGTTGATGGATGCAGCAAACCACCATGGCACGTGTATACCTATGTAACAAACCTGCACGTTCTGCACATGTATCCCAGAACTTAAAGTATAATAATACAAAAAACCATCATTCCTATTAGATAAAAATGCAGGAGATAGTTTCAGATGATAAAGCTAGGTCAAAGTCAGAGGTATAAACAAGCTAGCATTTCTTCAAAAGCATAGGTCACAAGTACTTTCAGATGGAATGATACACGTATTGGAGCAGTATACCTGGGATTCTCTTGAAAATTAAGGTTCATGTCTGTTATATAATTGCTTTGTGATCAGGAAAGAATATATTATGAGATGTTTGGATTCTGCTAAAGTTACTAAATAAAAGATAACTGATTGTCTTCATCATTGGTGATGTAATTGGAAGTCAATTTTTTAATATTGGATAATTCTTTGATTATTTAAATAGCATGTTCCTTTTCACAGTACCACATCATCTTTTAAAGACAGCAAAAAATAAAGGGAAACTTAGCTGTTTCATGCAATTTGATATAGATATATACATACAATGTGTAATGAATCAGGGTAATTGGAGTATCTATCACCTCAAACATTTATCATTTCTTTGTGTTAGGAACATTCCAGATCTTCTCTTCTAGCTATTTTGAAATATACAGTAAATTATTGTTAAGTATAGTCATGCTACTGTGCTATTGAACACTAGAGTGTATTTCTTCTATCTAACTGTATTTTTGGACCAATTAACCAACCTCTGTTTATCTCCCTGTCCTCCCTTACTTTTCTCAGCCTCTGATAACCTTCATTCTACTTTCTACCTCCATGAGGTCAACTTTTTTAGCTCTCACATATGAGTGAGAGCATGCAAAATTTGTCTTTCTGTGCTTGGTTTATTTCACTTAATACAATGTGCTTTAGTTCCATCCATGTTGTTGCAAATGACAGAATTTCATTTCTTTTCTTATGGTGAAATAACATTCCATTATGTATATGTACCATATTTTCTTTGTCCATTTATTCACTGATGGACAGTTAGGTTGATTTCATATTTTGGCTATTGTGAATACTACTGCAAGAAACATAACAGTGCAGATATCTTTTCAAATACTGATTTTCTTTCTTTTGAGTATATACCCAGCAATGTGATTGCTAGATCATATGGTAGGTATATTTCTAGTTCTTTGAGTAACCTCCATACTGTTTTATATAGTGACTGTATTAATTTACATTCCCGCCAACAGTGTAAGAGTGTTCCCCCTGTCTGCATCCCCATCACCAACTGTTATGTTCTTTCTTTTTGATACCATTTTAACTGGAGTGAGAAGATATGTCACTGATTTTGATTTGCATTTCCCTGATGATTAGTGATGTTGAGCATTGTTAAATGTTCTTGTTGGTCATTTGTGTGTCTTCTTTTGAGAAATGTCAATTCAGATCATTTGCCCATTTTAAAATCAAATTTTTTTGGGTTTTTTTTTTTTTTTTTGGAATTGAGTTGAGTTTCTTGTATATTCTAGTTACTAATGCCTTGCCAGTGGATAGTTTGCAAATATTTTCTCCCATTCTCTACATGCTCTAGGTTGTTCCTCGCTCCGGACTGCCTGCCTGCCTGCTTGCCTCCCTGCTTCCTGTGCAGAAGCATTTTATCTTGATGTAGTCTTATTTGTATATATTTACTTTTGTTGTCTGTGCTTTTAAGGTCTTACTGAAAAAAAACTTTGACCAGAACCATGTCCTTAAGCGTTTCTCCAAAGTTTTTATCTAGTAGTTTCATAGCTTCAAGTCTTACATTTAAGTCTAATGCATTTTGATGTGATTTTTTGGTATATTTTGAGAAATATGGGTCTAGTTTCATTCTTCTGCATATGGACAGTCAGGTTTCCCAGCATCATTTATGAATTAGATTGCCATTTTTCCATGTATGTTGTTTGCACCTTTGTTGAAAATGAATTGGCCATAAATACATGAATTTAGTTCTGGAGTCTCTGTTTTGTTCCATTGGTCTATATATCTGCTTTTATAACAGTATCATACTGTTCTGGTTACTATAGCTTTTTAGTGTATTTTGAAGCTAAAATGTGATACCTCTGGCTTCATTCATTTTTCTCAGGATTGCTTTGGCTATTCTGGGTCTTTTGTGTTTCTATATGAATTTTCTGTTTGTTTCTTTCCACATCTATGAAGAATGTTATTGGTCTTTTGACAGATACTGCATTGAGTTTGCAGATTGCTCTGGATAGTGTGAACATTTAAAAAATATTAACTCTTTCAATCCATGAGCATAGGATATCTTTCAATTGTTTCATGTCCTTTTCAATTTTTCATCAGTGTTCTATAGTTTTCATTGCAGAGATCTTTCACATTTTTAGTTGAATATATTCCTAGGCATTTTTGCTACCTATTGTAAATGAGATTGTTTTCTTCATTCATTTTGCAGATTGTTGTTGGTGTATAGACATGCTACTGGTTTTTGTATGTTGACTTTGTATCCCACAAATGTACTGAATTCATTTATCAGTTTTAACAGGTTTTTGGTGGCATCTTTAGATTTTTCTAAATATAGGCTCATGATGTCTGTGAACAGGAATAATCTGGCTTCCTTTGCAATTTGGATGTCCTTTATTTCCATTGCTTGCCTATTTTCTCTGGGTAGGCCTTCCAGTATTGTGTTGAATAAAAATGGTGAAAGTATGCAACCTTCTCTTGTTCCAGAATTTAAAGGAAATAATTTTAATTTCTTCTCATTTAGTACATTACTAGCTGTGAGTTCATCACATATGGCCTTATTATTTTGAGGTACATTCTTACTATGCCAAGTTTGTTGAGAGTTTTTATCATGAAGGGATGTTATATTGTATTGAATGCTTTCTTAGCATATGTTGAAATAATTATATGGTTTTTCTTCTGATTCTGATAATGTGATATATCATGCTTATTGACCGCACATGTTGTACCATCCTTGTATTCCTGGGATGAATCCCACTTGATCATGATGAATGATATTTTTAACGTTGTGTTGAATTTTGTTTGCTAATATATTGCTGAGAAATTTTGCTTTTATGTTCATCAGGGATATTTGTAGTTTTCTTTTTTTAAAAAATTCATCCTTGTCTTGTTTTGGTATCAGAGTAATGCTGGCCTCATAGAAAGAACTTCAAAGTAGTCCCTTCTCTTCAATTTTTTGAAATAGTTTGAGTAGAATTGGTATTAGTTCTTCTTTAAATGTTAAGTAAAATTAATTAGTAAAACTGTCTGGTCTTTCCCTAGGCTTTTCTTTGATGGGAGAATTTTATAACTTCTTCAAACTTATTATAATTATTGCTCTGTTCAGGTTTACTATTTCTTTATGGTTCAAACTTGGTAGGTTCTATGTATTCAGGAATTTATCCATTTCTTCTAGGTTTTTCTAATTTGTGGGTGTATAGTTGTTTATAATAATCTAACAATCTTTGTATATCTGTTGTTTCATTGTAATGTATCCTTTTATATTTCTAATTTTATTTATTTGGGTCTTTTCTCTTTTCTTTGAGTCTAGCTAATGTTTTGTCAATTTTAACTCTTTTTAAGAAAACAACTTTTTGTTTTGTTGATCTTTGTATTTTTTAGACTTAATTTTATTCATTTCTGCTCTGATCTTTATTCTTTCCTTCCATTAATATTGGATTTGATTTGTTCTTGCTTTTCTAGTTTTTTGAAGTGCATTATTAAGCTTTTTGTTAGAAGTCTTTCTGATTTTTAATATAGGAATTTATTGCTTAAACTTCCCTTTTATAACTGTTTTTTTCTGTATCCTGTATTTTTCAGTAGCTTTTGTGTCCATTTTCTCTTGTCTCAAGAAATTTTAAAAAATATTTTTAAATGTCTTTATAACCCATTTATTGTTCAGGAGCAAGTTGTTTAATAACTATGAATTTATACAATTTCCAACTTTTTAAATTGATTTCCAGTTTTATTTCATTGTTGTCAGAAAAATACATGATATTATTTTGTTTTTTTCAAAATTCATTAAGACATGTTTTGAGGACAAACATATGGTCTATTCCTGGAAAGGTTTCATTGTGACATGGAGAAAAATGTTTGTTCTGCAGCTATTGGGTGGAATGTTCTATAAACGTCTGTTAGGTCCATTTGGTATAGAGTACAGTAGTATACAGTCCAATGTTTCGTTGTTGATTTTCTGTTTAAATGGTCTGTCCATTCCTGAAAATGGGGTTTTGAAGTTCCCTACTATTATACTGCAGCCAATTTCTCCTTTTAGGTCTATTAATATTTGTTTTATGTATTTGGGTGTATTGATGTTAGGTGTATGTGTGTATGTGTGTGTATATATGTATTTGCTATCATTACATTCTCTTGCTGTATTGATCTGTTATTATATAATGGCCTTATTTGTCCTTTTTTTATTCTTGAATTAAAGCCTATTTTATCTGATATAAGTACAGCTACTTCTGCTCACTTTGTTTTTCATTTCCATGGCTATCTTTTTCCATCTCTTCACTTTCAATCTATATGTGTCTTCATAGGTGACGTGAGTTTCTTGAAGAAAACACATACTTGGGCCTTGCTTTTTTTAAAAATCCCTTCAGCCATCGTCTTTTAATTGAATTATTTATTTCATTTATATCCAAAGTTATTTTTGATAGGTAAGGATTTACTACTGCCATTGTGTTACTTGTTTTCTGGTTGCTTTGTGGATCCTTTCTTCTTTTTTCCTTTCTTACTGTATTCCTTTGTGGTTAAGTAATTTTCTGTAGTAGTATGTTTTGATTACATGCCATTTTTTTGTATCTATTATAGGTTTTTGCTTCATGGTTATTATATGGTTACAAAAAATATACATAGTTATAACAAGTTATTTTAAACTGAAAATGACTTAACTTTGATTGCAAAGAAAAGTAACACAAACAAATTCTATGCTTTAACACTAGTTTATCCCCACCTTTTGGCTTTTTGATGTTTTTATTTACATTTTTATATTGCCTATTTCTTAATGTGGTTATTATTGCTTTAAATAATTTTGTATTTTAGTCTTTATATTTAAGATATAAGTGATTCACTTATCCCAATTACAGTATTAGAGTTTTACAAAGTTACCTGTTTTCTTTCTTTTACCAGTGAGTTTAATACCTTCAGATATTTTCTTGTTACACTTCAGTATTCATTTCTTTCAGAATGACGAACTCACATTAGCATTACTTGCAAGACAGTGTTGGTCCTGATGAATTCCCTCAGCTTTTGTTTTTCTGAGAAAGTTTTTAGCTCTCCTTCATATTTGAAGAATTGGTTTTTTGGGCAGACTATTCTTTGTTGGCAGTTATTTTCCTTCAGCCCTTTAAATATGGCAATCCCCTCTCTCCTGGTCAGCAAAGTGTCTGGTAAGAAATCCACTGAAAGCCATATTGGTCCTCTGTTGAATGCCATGTTTCTTTTCTCTTGCCCTTTTGAGTATTCATTCTTTGTCTTCAAATTTTGCTACTTTGATTATGATGTGTCTTGGAGAATTATTCTTTGAGTTGAATTTGATAGATGACCTAGGAGCTTTCTGTACTTGTATGCTGCTGTATTTCTCTAGTTTTGGGAAATTTTCTGCACTATTTCCTTAAATATGCTTTCTAGGCCATTTTTGCTCTCATCTTCTGTGAAAATTACTATTGCGCAGAGGTTAATTTGCTTGACAATGTCCCATAATTCTTGTAGGCCTTCACTTTTTAAAATTCTTTTTTTTTTTTTTTTTTTTTTTTTTTTTTTTTTAAAGATACAGTCTCTCTCTGTCGCCCAGGCTGGAGTGCAGTGGCATGATCTTGGCTCACTGCAACCTCCACCTTCTGGGTTCAAGCAATTCTCTGCCTCAGCCACCCAAGTAGCTGGGATTACAGGCACCCTCCACCATGCCTGGCTAATATTTGTATTTTTAGTGGAGACGGTGTTTCACCATCTTGGCCAGGTTGGTCTTGATCTCCTGACCTCATGATCCACCGCCTTGACCTCCCAAAGTGCTGGGATTACAAGTGTGAGTCACCATGCCCGGGCTTCTTTTCACTTCTATGGTTGATTAATTTTATATGTTCTGATTCAAAGTTGCCAATTCTTTCCTTTGTTTAACCAAGTGTGCTATTGAAGCTTTCTAATGAGTTTTTCAGTTCAGTTATTTTATTCTTTATTTTTATGATTTCTATTTGTTTTTTTGAAAATTGTTTATATTTCTTTATCAAAGTTTTCATTCTGCTCCTGAATTGTAGTCTAAATTTTATTTTGTTTTCTAACTCTAGTGATTTCTCAATCTTCTATAAGAGGATTATTCTGAATTTTCTGTCAGATATTTAACGCATCTTCAATTCTTCTGGGTCTACTGCTAGAACTTTGTTGGTTTCTTTCAGTGGTATAATATTTCTCTGAGTTTGCACAATCCTTGAATTTTTATTAATGCCTATGCATTTGAGGAAAGAGCCACTTTTCTCAGTTTTTGAAGGTGTTCTTGGATGGTGTTAGAGCTTTACTGCTTAGTATGAGAACTTAAACACTCATCTGTTCTTGCTTCATGTTATGGGCAGGACTTATAGTGAGTGCTGGAACTAAACCTACTACACTGGAACTAACTTGCTGCCCTGATGTTGTTTTCCAATATGAAGAAGACTTATAGTGAACTCTGGAACTTCAATACTTCTCCAGAACAAAATTACTGCACCTCTGTTGTTTCCCATTCTGGGAAAGACTTAAAGTGAGCACCAGAGCCTAAATGTTGTCTTAGAACTATATTGCTGCCCTGCCATTGTTTCCAGTCTTGTGAAGACCTAGTGGACACTAGAACTTTATCCTGAACTTTTAGTTGTTTCCAGGCCTGAGGAAGGCTCTATGTGAGCACCTGGGAATTGTGGAAAATCCTATTAGGTATTTTCATGGATTGTGCCCCTGGAGTGCTATAGCACTGGCCAATCTCTTCAAAGAGTTGTATCTCCATTGATTAGAGTGCAAGTAGCCGTCAACATCTTTGTGCCAGCTGAGCTCAGCACCCCACTGTTTGTCCCCAATTCACACCACTTGGTTCAGCCCTCCTGGCACTGTCAATGGTTCAAATGGAATAGGACTGAAGTAGGCTTCCTGTGAACATTCCAGGAACAGAGGGGAGATTAAACATCCACGTCTAATTCTCTCCTCTTGCTTAGAAACTATGAGTCTAGGAAAATCTGTGAGTGGAATTATGCCAGTTTTGAGGAAGGGTGACACAGTGTAAAATAACCATTTCTCTTACTTCTCATGGCTTCTCTTGATTCTGTGGGCCCAGGGGGTTTCTTCACTTCTCCCCAAATTCTAGTGAATTCCCATGGTAGTCTTATCTTTGAATAGTTTCTAATTGTATTTTTGTAGGAGGGAGTGATCCTGGGGTATTTTTTAATCTGAAATCTTGCTGACTAACTCCTTGCACTATGCAATATTTTATCTCAGGTCAACTACCAATAACTCAGAAAAGTTTTACCTAACATAAGATGTCAATTCAACTATCTAATTGTTGTATTATTACAGCTTCAGTGATGTTCACTTCTTAATATTTACCACAGTTGTAATTTTACATTTTGTGAAATTATTTGATAGCTGGCTCTCTCACCAGATTGTGAGCTACACCGCAGGCATTTTGTTCTTTGGTTTTCTTTTCTTTTCTTTTTTTGGTGGGAGTTGGTGGGAGGCAAGATGGTGATTTTATCATCATACAACTAGTGCCTAGTAGAGTACACAATAAATAGGAAAAAAAGGTATTTATTACCTCATTGGCTGAATAATAAATAAGGATTGAAAATCATTACTGATTTAAATTATCTAGGCAGTTGTGTTTAACAATGAAGAGGACCAAGTCAACATAGCATCCTGCAGTTATTTTAGTATCTCTCCATACAACATCAGAAAAAAAAAAAACAGTGAAATGTAAAGCATATAAACAATAAAAAGGATTAGTGGTCTAAACAAAAACCAATAATACAACAAGTTAAACACTTATGTAGACCAAAAGTAGAAAAAAACATGTATCAGTAATCTTGGCCAATGTTTTAGACTTACTCCAAGCTTAAAAGAAGATGGAGGTGGGTGGTAAAAGGGAGCTCAAAAGCAACATTTTGGTGGCAACGTCCAAAGCCAAGAGGAAATTTATAAAAAACAGGCCAGTAAAGGCCTATGCAAGAAATATAAAAGATTGTGATTATTTTGTGAGATCAACAGCCTTGAGCATTGGTAGTATTTAAAGTTTCCTAAATTAATCTATTGTATTAATATTACCAAGGTTGAGAACTATAGGACTAACAAAAGTTATTTTTAATATATTTAAGTAAATATGTAACATATATGTAAAACACCTTCTACAAATAGAAACATGGACTCTTCATGCTAACATTTCAGAGAAAAGAAAATGTGTAAGTTCATAAAGTGAAAGTATATAAAAATATATTCCAATTTACCAGTAATCAGAGAAATGAAAATTAAAACACCATTGAAATATTCATTTTCAAGGACTCGTAAGTAGGAAAAAAAACAGGTTAAAATTAGAAAGCTTGAAGAAATAGAAATTTTATACATTATTAGTGCTAATGTAATGAAATGATGGGAACCAATGTAGGTTTATATAGTGAAATTGAAATTTTCTTAGAACTTCTCAGTTTTCTTTCTAAGCATATACTTCAGAGAAGTTCTTATTCATGTACTCAAAGGAGTCATGCTCATTGCATTATTTTAGAGGTGGCAAATTGGACACAGCCTAAACATCCATTAATAAGGAAATAAATACCTACATAGTCATATGTGGATCTGATGGAATACAGGTTCATAGTTTCTTATCTGTATTAGCTTTTGCTGCATAATAATACAGGCTTAAAATTTAATCATTGAAAACAATGCCTATTTATTTAATTCATGTTTCTGTGGGTAGGCAATTTAAACTGGGTTCACCTGAAAACTTCTTTTGGTCGTGGCTGGGCTCAACCCTGCATCTGCAGGCAGCTGCTGGTATGTGGCCTCATTCACAAGTCTGGAAGTTGGCTGGCTGCTGGCTGGGGAGAGGGAATAGCAGAGCCATGTGTCTCTGATCAGCAATCAGGCAAGCCCAGGCTTTTTGTCATGGTGGTAGTCACAGGATTTCTATGAACAGCAACTAATCAAGATCTGATATGGGCTCACCTTTCAAGCTTCTGCTTGTGATCCATCACTAACATGCTACTGGCCAAAGCAATCAAATCCAGACTGAAGTTGTGGATAAATACACACTACCTTCTCATATGAGAAGTTGCAAATTATTGAGGCTATTTTTTTCAGTCTACCCTTGGGGTTAGAAGTGCCTTCAAATTCAGAAATTTTTCAATGTAGAAAAGTGATTAACTGTATATATTAAATATTCACTGAGACCTCAAGCAGAATCTGGAATACCTCTCTATATTCAAGCTCATTAATATACAGTAAAATATATAGCTATTGATAAAGGTAATAAATTACATCAATGTAAATTCAGGAGTTTTGTTAAAAAATTAGTTTTGTTATCAAATTTACAAACAAACAACAAAATAGCTTTTGAGATTTCAGAATTGTAAGTGATTTTGGACCTTCTAAACATGAGTTAAAACTAAATGAAGTTGATCATATATACTAATTTTGATAGAGCCTAAAACCATAGTTTAGATGAAAGAAAGCAAGTTGCATAAAGATACTTAACACAGTTTAACATTTATATATAATTTTAAAATCAGACAAAATAATTTATACATATAAGTGCATTAAAATATAAAAACACAAAATGAAATAATATACACAAATTTCAAGGGAGTACTTAGTTCTGAAAAGAAAAACAATGACAGATCAGGCTGGGGGTAAATAGAAAAGGAAAATTATTTTAAAACAATCTAAAGCAATATAAATAAGTACAGATGGAAGCTTATTATATATTATATCATGCACTATATGATGTGAATCTCAAATCACTAGGGAAAAGTCATACTTTTAAATAAATGGAATGAGGAATTTGATGGCCATTGGAAAAAAAATTGGAAAATTGGACTCTTACCTCATACCACACACTAGAATGAAACCCAACTAAGTCAGAAATTCCACTTGTAATAATCAAGCCAAACAATTACTTCAAAAAATGATTATTTTATAGACTGAGAATGGATAAAAGCTTTCTAACTGTGATTAAATGCAGCCATGAGAATTATGAGAAAAATCTTATATATTGAATGTATGAGATCTTTAAGACATACTGCTGGGAGAGAAAGAAAAGTGTAGAATAATATATGTAGCATACTTCCTTTTGGATAACAGAAGAAAAGGAAATAAATAATGAAATCTATAGACCCACATAATTCACTTAGTTTCAAAAAGGAACACCTGTCTATGGCATGGGAGGAGGTAGGCAAAGTGGAATAGCAATGGATGCAATACTTCTTTTAATAGACTATTAAATATAGCTTTGACTACAACCATTTAAATGTTTTTTTAATTAAATAATAAAATTAGTTTAGAAAGAAAACAAACCAAACCCCATACTATTGAATATAAGAGGAAGCAAATCACTAGTTTTGATCTCAAATTTACAAATAACAAAGTAGCAAACTTTTGGATTTAGAGCTTTTGAGGTTTCAGAATTGTGAATAAGTGAATAGTCTATTTACAGTGTGATATATTTAGGATATTTGTCCCTGCCCAAATCTAGTGTTGAATGGTAATCCCCTATGCTGGAAGCCAGGGGCCTCGTGGGAAGTGTTTGGATCATGTGGGCGGATCCCTCATGGCTTGGTGCTATCTTTGTGATAGTGAGTTCTTGTGAGATCTGATAATTTAAAAGAATGTGGCACCTCCCTCACCGCTGTCTCTCTTGTTCCTGTTTTCGCTGTGTGATGTGCTTGCTCCCCGCTTGCTTTCTGTGGTGATTGTAAGCTTTCTGAGCACTCCCCAGAAGCAGATGCTGCTATGCTTCCAATTTGGCCTGCAGAACCGTAAGCCAATTAAACCTCAGTCTCAGGTATTTCTTTACAGCAGTGCAAGAATGGCCTAATACACCACATTTGCAACATAGCCACACAGACAAAAATTTCAAGACTACACTGTGTACATTCTTAGAGGAATATATCCTGAAGACATAAACAACAAAGAAATCTTAAACTCCAGACAGTATCTTATTTTTATATTATGATTGATATTCTAGAGTAAAACCATTTAATTCACATATTGTAGGCAAATTGCAGAAATTATGTTGTGATATTTTGGAAACAATGTTTTCAGAGAAAGAGAAAATACGTATTAATATACTAATTAATAATAGTGCACTGATATATGTTTATACATATATGCTAATATACAATCAACAAAATTCAGAAAAATCATTTTGATGTTTGAAAGTGAATTGGAAATACTAATATAAACTCATTATTCTATTTTTAGAAACATATATTCTAGTTTTGTCACTGAAAGGGCCTACAAAGAGTAAAGCATCCCTAGGGCCCCAATCTTGTTTTTTAAATGTAATAGTCCATTGAAAGCAATTAGAACTCCTTGAAGAAATCGTTGATTCCAGGTCTAGGAAAGGCAAGATATACGTAGGATAAATTATGCCAAAAAGCAAGGAAATGCTCAAAGAATAAGGGAGTGTATCAAAAGGATATAGAAGTAAGTTTAACTACACGTTAATTGCTTTAAGTGTTGGATCCTGAAAAGACTCCCAGGACTCCAGTGGTTTCACTCATGGAATAGCTTTATTATAGGCAAAGGAGGTAGTATAGCGACTGCAGGGGAAGGATATGGATTGAAAGGGATCTGGAGATTTCAGGGTTAGGCTTCTTTGATTTTCTACCACTGGTTTGCAGAGGAAGCACTGACAAATCAAGACAAATCTTCAACTTTGGATCATGGGTGGCATGCTTGTGAAGCAGCTTGGTAGCAGGAAACCCGGTTCTGCTTGTGAGAAGAATCTCTTATATTAAGCAAGTCTTACAGGTACATTCCAATTCTATAATCAACCTTAACCATCAAAACCCCTGAATCTCTAATAAAACCATGTGCAAAACATGAGTCCAATTATCATTGCCAGATAATGCTGATAGGCAGGTATGTCCTGCAGACCTGTAATTAAAGGACATCACTTATCTGTAGCTAATGTAATTCACAGATTGGCCAAGGGATTATCATATCCCAGGCTTTTCTGGAGCAAAGCACATGATCAATCCAAATCAGCTGGGTTTAACTCATGCTATGCAAAGGGATTCTCATTAGCTCAAATCAGGGCATTTCAAGCACTAAAAGAAACAGTGATAGGTAACACATAAAAAGTTTTAAAAAATTACCCATTACTCAAAATGAAAGTTTTATTCATAATTTATTTTTTCAGCTTTTTCTAAATATTTTAATATTAATATTCAAAAACATTTGTATACACTAAAACAATAGTGTAATGAATACCCATACATCCAATTTTTAAGTTTGCCACATTTGCTTTATTTATATCTATATTTTTTTCTGAAACATTTCAAAGCAAGTTGCAAACATCACACTTAATTTCTAAAATTACATTTTGCCACTCCTAAAATAAGAACTTGCTCTTATATGCTCATATATCATTATGTCACATAAGATAATCTTAATTGATTACAATATCATTTAATTCACAGTTCATATTCAAATTTTCCCATTGCGCAAAAAATTTTTATTTTTTCTATAAATCTTACTAAGTTTCATTCATTTAATTTGGCCATGATTTTGCTTCCATTTCTATCATTCTAGAATGACTTTTTTTCATGACCATAATTTTTTAAGAGAACAGGTCAATTATCTTGCAATTATAATATTATTGGAATCATGTGATTGCACATGGTTTCATTTAGCTTTCATCTCTAATAATTATATTACATAGGCATTCTAAGTTAGAATTGAAAGCTTATTTTTTATATATTTTTGGCAAGAATATTTCATAGGTCATACTGTGTATTTCATATTATGTCATATCCGACAGCAGACAATGTTTAGGTGGCCCCACTATTAGTGGTAACAGATTTGATCACTTGGCTATGATAGTGATAGCCAGATTATTAGTTTTGGGGAAAGATATTTTTTTTCTTTTTTGTATTTAGAAAATAATCTACTGGATAATATTCTGCAAATATCCACCTTCACTCAACCTTTCACCTAATGGTTTTAGGATCCATTTATGATCTTTGTATGAATCAGTTATTTCATTGGGTGTTACAAAATTGTGATTTTCTAATTCTGTCGTTTTTCCCCCTCATTTTAGCTGACATTGTTACCTGATAGAGTTTGATCATCAACCACTGTGGTGAACTCCGAAGTCTTATGAAAATGCAGACTAAATAGTTAATTTTGTATCTTTAATTTTCAATTTCAGTGTAAGGAGGTCCTGTAATAATCAATCTCATTTGTGGCATATGAATTTTTTCCTCTTTCTTTTTGATTTTCATTATGGGTTTTTAAGTATCGAGTGTATAAATATCAATTGTAGACACTATTTATTTGATATTTATATTGTACCTAATTTGGCCAGTGACAATTCCAGTAATAATTCCATCTGGGTCCTGGTTGCATTTGATATAGTATCAGCAGTCTTTGAACTCTTCCTTGTTTTCTGGCATAACAAGATGTCCTACAATTAAGGTATTTTTTCCCCCCTTACATGGAATACTAATTTCTCCAGGAAGCTCTGATTTGTTTTAGTTAAGAATAATATTTAAAACCAAGATTTATATACAAGGAGTGCTCATTGCTATTGAGACAACTTCAATTCTTTTTACATTCAGAGACCAGAGCTAGAAAAATTTTTTAATCAACACCTTGTGATCATATTGATATTTTTTACTTAATTTGGTTGATTTTATATTTGCATCTTTTTTGTTTGTTTGTTTGTTTTTTTTTTAGATGGAGTCTTGCTCTGACGCCCAGGCTGGAGTACAGTGGTGCAATCTCGGCTCAGTGCAACCTCTGCCTCCTGGGTTTAAGTGATTCTTGTGCCTCAGCCTCCCGAGTAGCTGGGATTAAAGGCGCATGCCACAATGCCCAGCTAATTTTTGTATTTTTAGTAGAGATGGGGTTCCACCATGTTGGCCACGCTGGTTTCAAACTCCTGACCTCAAGTGATCCGCCCACCTCAGCCTCCAAAAATGGTGGGATTACAGGCATGAGCCACCGCACCCAGCCTGCATTATTTTTTATTGCACTGAAAACCTTGTTTCCTAATATAATTAATACATTAACATAATTATTTGTTTTCTTTATCTTACACAGGTAGTATATTTGGAATAGTTTCAAAGTTACCATGGTAATAATATTATTAGCATTGTACCTACTGAGTTAAAGACTTCTTTGCTGGTTTTTCTTTCTTTTTTTTTTTTTTTTTTTCGGTCCTTAACATATGTGTCACCAAGAATATACAGAATACAGTATTTAAAAGTCTCTTGAAATAATGTTTCTGAGATTGCACCTCTGTATTAATGTGTCCAAGTTGATAAGTAGCTAGGATTGTTTATTTCTATTCATTATTCTAAGTTTTAGCATTTGCTTTTTCATATAACTTTATATTTTTGAGTAGATAAAACATACATGTGTGTCAAAATTACATAAAATCTTGTATTTAGGGAAGTCTCTTTTCCTTTTTTATCTTTACCACACAGTTCCTCCTGCCCTCTGTAGTTGTCTATTTTACCTTCTGGTATATACTTCGTGTGTGTTTGTGTGTGTGTGTGTGTGTGTGTTTGCAAAAATGGACAAGTATGCCTGTATTTTGTATACTTATAATGTATAATTATATACTTAATTTATATAATTTCTTTTTTATATGGAATATGTAACTACTATATGAACTGTTCAGTTCTTTGCTTTTTTAACTTGAAACATTGAACATTACTAGAAATTGTTTTCTAGAAAGCAAACAAAAATAAGCTCATTTATTATTGCTCTTATTTTATTATATTTATACAAAGCAGGTACATTTACAATATATGTTATTCTTTTCATATTAGTAATTGTCTTCAAAATCTTCTCACATATTAAGCTGTCTTTCCATCCCACCCTCAAAAGGTAGCTTTTCCACTATCGTTAATGCCCGTGTATGAGAAATAGCTTGCTTTACTAAAATAGTCATTCTACCTATCTTTCAACAACTGATATCATATTACTCTCTGTTGAGAACTAACTGGTTTCATTAAAGTTTAAGCAATAATCTTTAAAAAACTTCTATAAAAGTAGTATTAATTAATCGAGGCAAGAAAAAGAAAATTAGCATTCCTCTGTTAAACATTAGCATCTGAGAAAATTGCTTAATAACTCTACATCAAAAATTTTAATTTATATAATCAAAATGACAACATTCCATGCACTATTCATTTACATTGTTTTCTTTCAAGCATGTTATTGGAATTAAATAAAATTCATATGATTATATTCAATTTGCAGTCAAATTTCAAAATGAAGGAACACAATTTTTTTCAATTTTTTGAAATTGCGTCTTTTTTAAAAATCAGTTTCTTTCTAGAAGTTCAGCTTATAGCCCCGGGTATAATGATATATTTTTGAATACTGTTTTTCCCTAAAATTTAGTATATAGGCTATTTCTTTAGTGAATTTAATTTACCTGGTCTACATTTTCCTCGTATTTGAAAATTATACAGATCTAGTATAATTTTGCCATGCAAAAAATAATGCAAAGCAATCCAAAAATAAATATTAATAATTAGTTTATTGAAACTATATAAATTTTTCAAAAACTAATCCAAATAATATGTGCAATGAAGATGGGTATTTTAAATTTTCTATCTGTTTGCAATTTGTTTCAACGATTCACCTTTTGATTCATACAATACAATGATCCATATAAAGTCTGAACACATAAACCAAATTGGTAATTGCTGAACTTTTTACCCTTTCTCACTGTAGTCTGAATTTTTTTTTCCACAAAGAAAGAAATGTAAATGAGAGATAAGTTACCACTTCACTTATAGGTCAAAACTTTTGGCTTTAAGGAAGGCATAAGTAAAGCTAATATTTTAAATTAAAGAGAAAATTTAAAGTGCATGAACATATATGTCATTTGCATTATGTTAATACATGTTATATAACAAAATATATAATATTTTATATTAGTAATGCCATTCCAAAATTCCAGAATAGAGTGAAAAAGCCCAGATATGGGAGCCAGAAAAACCCTCACCAAATTCTGCCATATTTCTCATTTGAGCACATTTCTTAGCTTTTCTTTATTGTTTTTCTTTAAATAAAATTGGAGTGGAATATACCTAATTGATAGAGCTCCAGAAAGGATGGTCTGAGATAATATATGCAAATAAAAATAGCTGGCATCTCTGCACCGGAATAGTGACATGTGTTTTAGATTTACGAACTTTCCAAAATCCTTTAAGGCAAATTGCATTATTATCCCAGTCTACAAATGAGGGGGGAAAACGGTGTATTGAGAGAGTAAACTCATAGCCTGAATTCACACAGCATGCGTGATCAAGGATCCAAATCCAAGTTAGCTTGCCTTGCCATCTACTTCCCTCTAACGTGCATCCACTCCCACTGAGCTAGGTACATTGCAGGTGCTCAAGAAATGCTGGGTCCCTTCCTCATTCCTTTCCAACACTAAATATCCTGAGGAAGTGAAGTCATTGGCACTTTGACAAGACATATCTGTGTGTGTTATGGAACAGAGAATACAAACAGTGGATAATACAAAACTTTACCACTTTCAATGTTAAAAAATAGGAACGCATTTGTAGAAAACACAATTAGGGGGAATTTTTGCCTTCCCTTTCTATGCTTTATGACAATCCTGGGACAAATGTTTATTGGGGAATCAAGTTATCTACCCAGTGTTACTACTAAAGGCATAGTCTATGAGCATTTTCTGCCTATAGTTTGTCATTCGGGTTGGATTTACTGCTAAAGGAAAAGACACATTGTCAAACCAGGAACATAAGTTGTCTACTGGCCTGGCCAGCAGACATGGTAATATGTGCTGGGATTCCCCACTTGACTTTATCAGCCACCAACAATGTTGTACCCGAGCGAGTTAGAAAAACGCCACACTTTGAGATGAATTAAGAGTCCTTTATTAGCCGGCGACCAAGAGACGGCTAACACTCAAAATTCTCTCGGCCTCGAGGAAGGGGCTTGATCAACTTTTATACCTTGGTTTAGGAAGGCAGGGGGTCTAGGTAAAACAATTTTACGGAAGTAAAGTAATCAAAAAGTTAAAAGGATAAATGGTTACAGGAAAGTAAACAGTTCCAGGTGCAGGGGCTTTAAGACTATTACAAGGTGATAGACCCAGGGCTTTGGGTGTTATCAATCGGACGAATTCCTGGGAACTGCGGATATAGCTTGCCACAGTATCTTATCAGTTAATTGCATTCTTGGATGTGCTGGGAATCAGCTTGCACAAGTTAAGTCCCTGAGGAAGGGGCTGCCAGTGAAAGAGCCAAGATGGAGTCTGTCTGGCTCTCTTAGCTAAGGGAGAGTCAATTCAGGTGGAACAAGGCTAGGTGATTAAAGGAAAAGGGAGAGTCTAAAAACAGAGTCAGTAAAAACCAGGTTGGGCATTACAACAAGAGTATACTATCATAGAGACAATTAAATCTCTTCATTTAGTTAACTGTTCTGAGAAACTGGGCACTCGGTTGCTTATTTTGATGAACCTTATTGGTCATCCTACACTTGCTTATACACCACTTATTATTCTCAACAAAGTCATCTAGGCTTTGTTGCCCAGCTGAAGGCAAGAGAGTCAAGAATATAAAACCTATGTCCCCTTTCTCTCTGCATTCTGTTCTGTTTGGCCTCTCAATTTACTCACTCTTAACATGAATGTGGTCTGAGAATGGGGTTTCTTTCAGCCAGTAGTAGAAGCTCTCTGCTTCTTTTAATTGACCACCCTTGGGTGGATGTGCATTGAGAGTTATTAATGTTTCTTTTCTACATTTCTGTAGTGTTTTGCAAAATAAAGTTTCACATGCCCTTTCAGAGTCCTAACTACCCTGAAAATTAGATAGGCAAGTATGATTATTCAAAATCACATGCTGAGAAATTTGGGTGTGAACTGCTTTGAAAGAGATCCAGCTGGTAATTAATGATCAGTATGCAAATCTGCATCTCAAATACCTAGTCCAGTGCTTTTGGCAACATACAACAACAGAAGAAGTTACTGTAGTATGGGGTCATTTCTTTCTTAGCTGCCCTAAATAATGTTTAAATAACTAATTTATTAAGGAAAATAATTTCCTGGCAGTTTCCTTAAAAAAGTAAACATAAGATAATATTTATCTATTGTTTTATCTTAGATTTTAAAGCAAAATAAAAGCACATGGTACCATAGGAATAAACTGCCTGCCATCCCAGTCTTAGGCTTGGTAAAAATGTTCATTAGAAGAATTTTCTCAGGATAATTCCTTAGAATCTGGAAGCTACTGCAAATATTTTAGGTTTGGCATAGAACTAAAATCAACAGAACAATTAAAAATTGATTGGAGCCTTCTGGATTTACCTCTGACATGTAACAAGCTTAGAAGTCATTATGCTTGGTGAAGTAGCCACATTGGCTTCTCATGGTGAGGAACAGAGAATCCCACAGTGGCTCTGGCAGGTGGAGTGCAAAAGTAACCATTTTGAAATAGACCAAAGCATTCTCAATAACAGTTCTACTCACCAGGGAAAAAGACTTTACCAGGGCCTTATCCACTGCTGCAGAAGGGAATTTCTCCAACTCTAGTGCCCTTTGGCCTTCTTGTCTCCTCAGTATGGGAGAGAGAAGAGGAAGGGAAGAAGACAAAGCCAAAACACACTTGTGAAAGTCATAACCAAGGGGGACCAGCCCATTGAAAGAGGCAAATTTAACTATAAGATTGTAGTGTGCTTCCCCTCTCTTGTACCTTACTGCTATATCAATAGGCCTTCAGTATAAAAACAGCGGATTACAATTGAAAGTACTTTACACACATACTCTATTTGAGTAGGACTTCAAGGAAAGACCAGAAACAATAGAGAAGATAAGAACAAGGACTTTATAGGAATTTGAAGTCTCTGGCACCTACAGCTACAGAAAACATTAAACATAGGCTGTCTCCTTGTCAGATTAACATAAGAACCTTACGCTAAATACTTACTTACCTCAGTTCAGTTACCCAGTTTGTTATATCCAGCTTTCAACCAAGAATTACAAGGCATTCTTAAAGGTAAGGAAAATAGTCTGGAAAGAAAAGCAAATATCAGAACCAGACTCAAATAGGAAAAAAATGTGGAATTATCAAACAGTGAATTTAAATTATTATGCATATGTTAAGGGCTTTAATGGAAAGAGTGAACAACATGCAAGAACACATGGGTCATGTCAAAAGAGAGATGATGGAAACTGAGAATCAAAAGAAAATGCTAGAAATTTAAAAATGCTGTCATAGAAATGAAGAATGTATTTGACAGCTTTATCAATAGACTGGACATGAACAAGGAACAAAATCAGTGAGCTTGAAGATATGCCAATAGAAACTTTCCAAACTGAAATGCAAAGGGAAGAATGAAAATGACAGAACAGAATATTCAAGCACTATGGAACATTTACAAAAGGTATAACATATATGAATCAAGAAATAAATATTCTGAAGAGATCCATATCTGTTAAAGAAATTGAGTCAAAAATTAATAACTTTTCAAAACAGAAAGCAACAGGCCCATATGGTTTCACTGGTGATTTCTACCATACACTTAAGGATTAAATAATACCAATTCTCCAAATCTCTTCCAGAAAATAGAAGTGGGGGGAACATATCCGCATTCATTCTTTGAGGCCAACATTATCCTAATACTAAAACCTAATAGAGATATTTTGAGAAAAGGAAAGACCAATATTTACATCTGATAAATATAGATGTAAAAATCCTCAATAAAATATCAGAAAATTTATCTAGCAATATATCAAAATATCTGGTTAGTATTCTTCAAAAATTTCAAGATCATAAAAAACATGGGAAGTCTGAGAAACCATCACAGCTTAAAGGAGTCTAAAGAGACATGAGGACTAATGTCTTGTGGCATCTTAGATGGAATCCTGGAGCTGACAAAGGAGAGCAAGGAAAAACTGGGAAAATCTGAATAACATAAGGACTTTAGTTAGTAATAAAATATCAATATTTGTTCTTTAATTGTAATACACATATATACTAAGGTTCTAGATGTTAATAATAGGGAAACTGGAAATTGGAACTCTGAATTATTCTTGTAATTTTTCTGTAAATCTAAAATTTTTCTAAAAGGAAAGTTTATTTTAGAAAATATATCAAAGGTATCAGATATCAACCTCAATGTTTTTCAGTGTTGTGCTTATAAGTCTTTATTGCAGATTGTGCCTTTGCTTGCTATTAAATTGTCTATCAAATTTGGTCCATGCTGAGAGGTTCTCTACCTTTATGGTGCTGTGCGTCTTTGTTTATCACTTTTGGGTAGAGAGGAGGTGAAGAGTTTAGGAAACCCTGTTGGTATTTGTTTTCTACTGAAAGTTTGTCTTGTTTTATAAGAAAATCTGTTATAAAATTTCACACCCATTTTCAAAAAGCAAGAAATCTTTCTTAATAGTGAAAAACCACTTTTTAAAAAATGTTAAACCAGAATGTTTCTTTCTGTCTATTTCTCCCATATTAGGCCTTGCCTTTTCTAGATGTGTTCAGCCACAGGCACTGAGGCCAAGTGCTAGATTCATGGCTGCCTTGTTTCTGAGCCAGTCCTAATTTGTTATCTTCTGATATCAGCAAGGTAAAGCGCAAGTTATGGAGCCTTGGACGTGGTTAGATAGTGAGTCAGTTCCCATAGACTTGATTCCCACATCCACTGGCTTCTTTCTTTTTCCAAAATTGCCCATATAACCAAAATATGCTTTCAGGCTTAGTGGAAGTAATGACAAAAATAGAGAGCAAAATATTTTGTCACAAATAATAATCTAATCCCAGTTTCCCATGAGGGTTGTTCAGTATTTCAAAATATTTATCAAGTCATTATCCAGAAACGGCTTTCCTCCAGATTAATTATGTGCATTTCTGGGCTTCCACAGCCTTGATTATACTTCCAAAAAAGACATCTCTTTCACTCACGTCCGTGTGAAGAGACCACCAAACGCTTTGTTTGAGCAGCAAGGCTGTTTATTTCACCTGGGTGCAGGTGGGCGGAGTCTGCAAAGAGAGTCAGTGAAGGGAGACAGGAGTGGGGCCATTTTATAGGATTTGGGTAGGTAAAGGAAAATTACAGTCAAAGGGGGTTGTTCTCTGGCAGGCAGGGGCGGGGGTCACAGGGTGCTCATTTGGGGAGCTTTTGAGCCAGGATGAGCCAGGAGAAGGAATTCACAAGGTAATGTCATCAGTTAAGGCAGGAACAGGGCATTGTCACTTCTTTTGTGGTGGAATGCCATCAGTTAAGGCAGGAATGGCCATCTGGATGTGTATGCGCAGGTCACAGGGGATATGATGGCTTAGCTTGGGCTCAGAGGCCTGACATTCCTGTCTTCTTATATTAATAAGAAAAATAAAACGAAATAGTGATAAAGTGTTGGGGTGGCAAAAATTTTTGGGAGTGGTGTAGAGAGATAATGGACAATGTTTCTCAGGGCTGCTTTGAGTGGGATTAGGGGTGGTGTGGGAATCTAGAGTGGGAGAGATTAAGCTGAAGGAAGATTTTGTGGTAAGGGGTGATGTTGGGGGGTTGTTAGAAGAAAAATTTGTCATATAGAATTATTGGTGATGGCCTGGATACAGTTTTGTATGAATTGAAAAACTAAATGGAATAAGAGGAGAAAAACAGGTATTAAAGGACTAAGAATTGGGAGGACCCAGGACATCTAATTAGAGAGTGCCCAAGGAGGTTCAGCATAGCCCTGCCAGCAAAGATTATTTATTTACTTTAAGAGTTAAGAGTGGTGCGGCCAGGCGCAGTGGCTCAAGCCTGTAATCCCAGCATTTTGGGAGGCCGAGGTGGGCGAATCACAAGGTCAGGAGATCGAGACCATCCTGGCTGACATGGTGAAACCCCGTCTCTACTAAAAATACAAAAAAAAAAATGGCCGGAAGTGGTGGCGGGTGCCTGTAGTCCCAGCTGCTTGGGAGACTGAGGCGGGAGAATGGTGTGAACCTGGCAGGCGGAGCTTGCAGTGAGCAGAGATCGTGCCACTGTGCTCCAGCCTGGGTGACAGAGCGAGACTCTGTCTCAAAAAACAAACAAAAGAGTTTAGCACCAGGAGATATCAGCAGTGATGGCTTGGAGAAACAATGTAAACTGGCAGTGTGAAGAAGAGCAGGGCATTTATGAGTAGTTGAGAATGGTGAATAGGAGTATGAGTAGACAGAAAATAGTATGGA
Source organism: Nomascus leucogenys (assembly GCF_006542625.1). NCBI lineage: Eukaryota > Metazoa > Chordata > Mammalia > Primates > Hylobatidae > Nomascus > Nomascus leucogenys. Next base: position 23,284,667 of record NC_044397.1, on the reverse strand, counting down.
TGACAAGTTTTTTGGGGCACAGTCCAAGTTGGCCTGGTGTCTGGAATGAGACTGGGGCCTAATAAAAAGGGGCGTCTATATAGGAGCTTAAATGGGCTGTACCCTGCAGCATTTCGAGAACAGACCCGAATTCTGAGAAGGGCAAGTGGTAAAAGTATTGTCCAGTCCTTTTTAAGCTGGTGGCTGAGCTTGGTGAGGTGTGTTTTTAAAAGATCATTAGTCCGTTCTACCTTTCCTGAAGATTGAGGACCATAAGGGGTATGAGGGTTTCACTGAATACCAAGAGCCTGAGAAACTGCTTGGGTGATTTGACTAGTAAAGGCCAGTCTGTTATCGGACTGTATAGAGGTGGGAAGGCCAAACCGAGGAATTATGTCTGACAGAAGGGAAGAAATTACCATGGTGGCCTTCTCAGACCCTGTGGGAAAGGCCTCTACCTACCCAGTGAAAGCATCTACCCAGACGAAGAGGTATTTTAGTTTCCTGACTCGTGGCATGTGAGTAAAGTCAATTTGCCAGTCCTGGGTGGGGGCAAATCCTCGAGCTTGATGTGTAGGGAAGGGGCCTGAACAATCCCTGAGGAGTAGTAGAATAGCAGATGGAACACTGAGCAGTGATTTCCTTGAGGATAGATTTCCATGATGGAAAGGAAATGAGAGGTTCTAAGAGACGGGCTAACAGCTTGTAACCCACATTGAGGAGGTTATGAAATGATGACAGAATGGGCCTGTGAGGCTGGAAGAAGATATTTTCCTTGGTTTAAGAACCATTTGCCTTGTGTGGGAAGAGATTGATAGGTGGAAGTTTCAGCGGGGGAGTAGGTGGGAGTGGCCAGATGAGAAGGAGAAAAACTGCCTTGAGGGATAGAAGTTGGGACTAGCTGCTTTTTTAGCTACCTTATCAGCATAAGCATTGTCCTGAGTGATGGGATCTGATGCCTTTTGATGGCTGCTTTTTTAGCTACCTTATCAGCATAAGTATTGCCCTGAGCCATGGGATCTGATGCCTTTTGATGGCCCTTGCAGTGAATGACTCCAGCTTCCTTTGGCAGTAAAGTGCCTTTGAGAAGTGTTTTTATTACAGAGGCATTAATGATGGAGGACCCTTGCATAGTGAGGAAACCTCTTTCTGCCCATATAACAGCATGGTGGCACAGGATGTGGAAGGCATATTTAGAGTCAGTATAAATGTTGACGCATAGTCCCTTTGTAAGAGTGAGGACTTGAGTTAAGGCAATGAGTTCGGCTTGCTGAGAGGTAGTGGAGGGGGGCAGAAAGTATATGCATCAGGTGTGAGGAAGAAAATAGATTTTGGAAGTTATGAGAAATGTAGAGAGTGAGTTGAGCATAGTTTGTGATTTTGAGGGCCTCTAAAAGTATTAAAGCAGCGGCAGCCACTGCACAGAGACATGAGGGCTAAGCTAAAACAGTAAGGTCAAGTTGTTTGGACAGAAAGGCTACAGGGCATGGTCTCAGCTCTCGTGTAAGAATTCTGATTGCACTAACCATGCCTAGGAAGGAAAGGAGTTGTTGTTTTGTAGAAGGATTGGAGTTTGGGAGATTAGCCAGACACAATCAGCAGGGAGAGCCCATGTGTTTTCATGAGAATTATGCCGAGACAGGTAACAGATGAGGAAGAAATTTGGGCTTGACTGAAGTAATGGGGGCTGTCTGTGAAGCCTTGTGGCAGTACAGCCCAGGTAATATGCTGAGCCTGAGGGGTGTCAGGGTCAGTCCAAGTAAAAGCAAAGAGAGGCTGGGATGAAGGGTGCAAAGGAATAGTAAAGAAAGCATGTCTGAGATCCAGAACAGAATAATGGGTTGTGGAGTGAGGTATTGAGGATGGGAGAGTATATGTGTTTGGCAACATGGGATGGGTAGTCAAAACAATTTGGTTGATAAGGCGCAGATCCTGAACTAACCTGTAAGGCTTGTCTGGTTTTAGGACAGGTAAAATGGGGGAATTGTAAGGGGAGTTATAGGCTTTAAAAGGCCATGCTGTAACAGGCGAGTGATAACAGGCTTTAATCCTTTAAAAGCATGCTGTGGGATGGGATATTGGCCTTGAGAAAGGTAAGGATGATTAGGTTTTAATGGGATGGTAAGGGGTGCATGATCAGTCACCAAGGAAGGCGTAGAGATGTCCTATATTTGTGAGTTAAGGTGGGGGGATATGAGAGGAAGACGCAAAGGAGGCTTCAGGTTGGGAAGAAGGGTGGTAATGAGATGTGGCTGTAGTCCAGGAATAATCAGGGAAGTAGATAATTTGGTTAAAATGTCTCAGCTTAATAAGGGAACTGGGCAGGTGGGGATAACTAAAAAGGAGTGTATAAAAGAATGTTGTCGAGTTGGCACCAGAGTTGGGGAGTTTTAAGAGGTTTAGAAGCCTGGCCGTCAATACCCACAACAGTTATGGAGGCAAGGGAAACAGGCCCTTGAAAAAAGGTAATGTGGAGTTGGTAGCCTCTGTATTGATTAAGAAGGGGACAGACTTACCCTCCACTGTGAGAGTTACCTAAAGCTCGGCATCTGTGATGGTCTACAGGGCTCCTGAGGTGATCAGGCAGTGTCAGTCTTCAGCCACTAAGCCGAGAAGATCTAGGAAGGAGTCAGTCAGACAGGCTTCGGCCAGAGTTCCAGGGGCTCTGGGAGTGGCTGCCAGGTGAGTTGAACAGTCCAATTTTCAGTGGGATCCCTCACAGATGGGACATGGCTTAGGAGGAATCCCAGGCTGCAGGCATTCCTTGGCCCAGTGGCCAGATTTCCAGCAGTTGTAGCAAGCTCCTGAGAGAGGAGGTTCTGGAGGAACCCCTGGCAGCTGCAGTTCAGGCATTTGGAGTTCTTGTGTGCTGGAGATGTGGCTGGGGTTTGTTTCACAGTGGAGGCAAGGAATTGCAACTCAGAAATACATTGCTACCTGGCTGCCTCTACTCTATTATTGTACACCTTGAAGGCAAGGTTAATTAAGTCCTGTTGTGGGGTTTGAAGGCTGGAATTTAATTTTTCGAGTTTTATTTAATGTCGGGAGCAGATTGGGTAATAAAATATATATTGAGAAAAAGATGGCCTTTTGACCTTTTAGGGTCTAGGGCTGTAAAGTGTCTCAGGGTTGCTGCCAAATGAGCCACGAACTGGGCTGGATTTTTATATCTGATGAAAAAGAGCCTAAACTCTACCTGATTTGGGATAAAGAAAAAGGAGCATTAACCTTGACTATGCCTTTAGCTCCAGCCACCTTTTTAAGAGGAAATTGTTGGGGAGGTCGGGGAGGGCTGGTCGCAGAATGAAACTGTAAGCCGGACCAGGTGTGAGGAGGGGAGGTGATAAAAGGATTATAGAGTGGGGGAGCAGAGGCTGAGGAAGAATTGGGACCTGGCTCGGCCTAGCGAGGGGCAGCCTGGGGAGGAGGTGAGAGGTCAGATGGGTCTGTAGAAAAGGAAGATTGGAAAGACTGAGCAAAACTTGGGGTTGGGACTGAGATGAGCAGGAGGGAAAGAAGGAAGATTTGGGATGAGTTGCATTGGGAATAGAGACTGGGACTGATGTGTAAAAGAATGCCTGGACGTCAGTCGCCTCAGGCCGTTTGCCCATTTTACGACAAGAATTATCTAGATCTTGTAGGATGGAAAAATTGAAAGTGCTGTTTTCTGGCTATTCGAAACCACTGTCGAGTTTGTATTGGGGACAAGTGGCATTGCAGAAGAAAATAAGATGCTTAGATTTTAGATCAGGTGAGTGTTGAAGAGGTTTTAAGTTCTTGAGAATGCAAGCTAAAGGAGAAGAAGGAGGAATGGAGGGTGAAAGGTTGCCCATAGTGAAGGAGGCAAGTTTAAAGAGAAGGATAGAGACACGGAGAGAAGGGGTGGGGTGTACTTGCCCCCCAGGAAAGTGGAGAAGGGATGGGGGGTGCTTGCCCCCTGGAAAGTGGAGAGAAGAGAGGGTAGAGAAACTGAGAGAAGGGGTTGGGTGAGCAGCCCTGGGCTGCAATGTGGGTGAACAGCCAAAGCAAGTGTCCCTGCATTTGACTTGCCACCAGGGGAATGTGGATGAATGACCAAGGCAGGCATCCCCGTGGTGATCAGACACCAGTGAAATGTGGGTGAATAATCAGTCAGGCATCCCCATGTGATTAAACACCAAGGGAAGACTGTCTTCCTGAGTCCGTGACTGGCGCTGGAGTTTTGGGTCCACGGATAAAACGCATCTCCTTTGTCTCTACCAGAAAAGGAAAGGAATTGAAATTAAGAGAAGGGAGAGATTGAAGTGTGACACCAAGATTGAAAGGAGAAAGAGGTTGAGGGATAGTGAGAGAGGCTGGAGAAGAGAGTAAAGAGAGGCCACTTACCTGATTTAAAATTGGTGAGATGTTCCTTGGGCTAGTTAGTCTGAGGACCAGAAGTCGTAGGTGGATCCTTCTCACTGAGCAAAGAGCAGGAGGACAGGGGATTGATCTCCCAAGGGAGGTCCCCCGATCTGAGTCACGGCACCAAAATTTCACTTGGGTCCGTGTGAAGAGACCACCAAACAGGCGTTGTGTGAGCAACAAGGCTGTTTATTTCACCTGGGTGCAGGCGGGCTGAGTCCGAAAAGAGTCAGTGAAGGGAGATAGGGGTGGGGCCGTTTTATAGGATTTGGGTAGGTAAAGGAAAATTATAGACAAAGGGGATTGTTCCCTGGTAGGCAGGGGCGGGGGTCACAAGGTGCTCAGTGGGGGAGCTTTTGAGCCAGGATGAGCCATGAGAAGGAATTTCACAAGGTAATGTCATCAGTTAAGGCAGGAACAGGCTATTTTCACTTCTTTTGTGGTGGAATGTCATCAGTTAAGGCAGGAACGGCCATCTGGATGTGTATGTGCAGGTCACAGGGGATGTGATGGCTTGGCTTGGGCTCAGAGGCCTGACAATCTCCCATTTACATATGGTCTCTAAAGGCAAGACCTTATCCCATTGTTGACCCGCATAATCATCATGTTCATCAATAAGTAAGTGCTTATTAATTTGCTAACATGATTGTAATGCTTGTAAAATACTAACTAGCATATGGAGGGCTTGCAGATTACATAAAAATGTCAAAAATATCTTTGCTTTTTATATTCTAAAAACTTCATAAAACCATTTAAAAATAATGAGACATGTGATAAACTCCCATTGAGTGTCTAGCCATATAATCCTCTGGGAATTAAGAAGAACCAGTGGCCACTTCAAAACCTGATTTAAATAGAGAAGGCTTTATGGAGAAATTGATTTAAAACTGGACATTGAAGGAAATGTAAAGTTTTTGGGGGGTAATGAAAGCTATTTTCTGTAGCAGAAAAGTTATGCCCAAGTCATTATCAGAGGTTCATGTATATAATATAAGTGGCTTCAATTATGAGAAGCTTGAGAAATAGAAAGATGATTCTGTACACAGAAGTTCTCCATCTGTCCAGTGACCATTATATTACACTTTGCAGAACATTCAGGGCATTCAGGGAAACTCATCTTGTCTACCTATTAGTAATCAAATGCCACGCTGTTTGTGCTGCAGAAACATGGGTTGAATAACCAACATGGACACCAAAGAGTTCTAAATATCCATTGTGGTCTAAGGTAGCAAAGCATGAATCCTTTAAGCTTCATGGCCATCCATCCCAAATGTGGGGCCAAGCTGGCATGAAAGGTTGTGGAAAACGAGAAATCTTAATCATAATCACTGAAGACTCTTAGGGTTCTAATCTGACCTTCTACAGCATTCATTCTGACCACCAAGTTTGTGAACAGATGATTTTGAATCTTGGTTCCTCTGAGCTGTCCTTCTGATAACAATAATAACTAATTGTATAAATCAGGGTTTTCCAGGGAAACAGAACAGTAAGAAAGAGAATCCAATAAGAAATGTGTTGTAGGGGAAGGGACGAGTGGTGTCGGTGTATATATATACATTATAGAAGAGATTTACAATAAGACATTGATTCATGTGATTCCAGCTCCAGCAAGCTGAAAACCAAGAAAAACCAATGGTATAGTTCCAGTCACAGTCCAAAGGCCTAGTAAGGAAGAGAGCTGATAGTGTAAGTTCTAGTCTGAGTCTGAGTCTGAAGGTCAGAGAAAACTGATTTCTCAGCTCAAAGACTGCAAATTCTCCCTTAGTCAGCCTTTTGGCTTTTTCAGGCCTTGAACAGATTGAGTGAGGCCCATCCACACTGAGGGACACAATTTGCTTTACTTAGCCTACTGATTCAAATGTTAATCTCACCCAGACACACCCTCATAGACATACCCAGAATAACATTTAATCAAATATCCAGGCACCTTGCAGCCTAGTCAAGTAGCCAAAACAATCAACCATCACACTAACATTTACTGAGAACCCTAGATATCCTTGTCACTTAAGCTGGACTTTAGTCCTGTTATATTTGATTTAATCTTTTCAGAAACTCTAAAAGGTAAGGTTACTGTCTCCACTTTTCCAGTGACAAATAGTAAGTCCAATGTTGTTAAATATTGTTATGGACTGAGTGTTCCCCCAGACCCCCACCTAAAATTTATATGCTGAAATCCTAACCCACAGTGTGTTAAGATTAGCTCTAATGAATGGGATTAGCACTCTCTTAAGAGGAGAAATGAGAGAGATGCTTTTTTTTTTTTTTTTTTTTTTTGGTCCATGTGAGGATACAAGAAGACAGCCATCTGCAAAGCAGGAAGAAGGCCCTCACCAGACACCGGATCTTGCATTTCCAGCTTCTAGATCTTTAAGAAATAAATATTTAAGCTACCTAGTCTATAGTATTCTTTTTTATGGCAGCGCAAGCTGACTTAAACAAATCTTTTCCAAAGATCACACTTCTAAGCAGTGGAACATCTGTCTAGCCCCAGAGCTGACTTAACTATTATGGACTAACTGACCCTAGTATACTTGTTTTTTTGAGTCCAGCTGAGCCAGCTGAAAGGACAACAATCCCAGCTTTGGTAGCAATGGTTGCTCTAATGAAAGTGAACTTCAGTCACACTATTGTTTATATATTTTGTCCGGTTAGCATGGCTGAGGACCTGGTATCCCTACTTTTCTAAGGTGACTGTGGGGAAGAAAAATCACAAGGCTTTTTGAATGGTCTAGAATGTTTATATTACAAAAAGAATCTTAAATAATGACAATCAAATTTATACTCCATATTCTATTGCACCAAACTACTACCTGCTCACATTTCCACATGTTTACATCTCTACTCAGTGATATACTGCAGTCTGCTCTTACCTGCTTGCAAGGGCCAACTGTGCACATTCCTTCCCCAGAGCCCATTGTTAGACATTTAGCAGCCCACCACTGACTTTATTCCTTTGTTCATGCTGATCACTTTTCTTCCATGACCTTCCTTGCCATTTTCACTGGGTTTAATTTTCAAAGGTCCTCATTCATCCTGTAAAAGTAATGTGTTGCCTATGTAAGCAATTCTTAAACTCCTTTCTTGATGCTTTTGCAGTATTTCATGGTATATATGTACTATTGCCTTTTTTATTGTTTTAAAATTATTTAGTTTTTTGAGCTTTTCAAAGATAGAGTCAATATTTTATTCATTTTTATATTCCCAGGATATAACAGAGCTCCCAATATGTGGTTGATGCTCAGTACATGAATCTTAGGCAGGGGATCTAATGAAAGTTTTTGAACACAGGAGAAATGTGATCAAAACACTACTTGGAGAAAATGACTTTGGCAGTGGTAGGACAGGTGAATTAAAGTGAGGAAGATTGAAGATCAGAAACATGGTTAAGTGTCTGAACCAGGATGGCTACAGAAGAAATGATGTTGAAAAGTCCATGAAGAAAGACTCAGCAGGATTTGTTAATAATCAGCTGTGATATAAATCCTTGCTACAGCATGTGTGGAGGCTGAGCTAGCAGTATCAGCATCTCTTGGAAGCTTATTAGAAGTGTAGAATTACTAGCCCTACTGGAAATCCAGTAAATCAGAATTTGCATTTGAACAAGATCCCCAGGCGAGTTATATGCATATTCAAGTTTGAGAATCCTTGGTCAAAGAAGAGAAAAGAGTATAAGATGACAAGCTTCAATCCTTTGTTTTTTAATCAAAGGTTTCTCAATATTTCCTTCTTTTACAGATTCCTTTACTGATTCCTGTGAAGTGACTGTAGGCCAGGGACAGTTGAAACATTGGTTCTCACAAAGAAAAATGGAAATAATTGAGATTTTTGGTGCATGTGTGGAAAATAAAGCCCCTTTATTCATAGAATGGATGCATATCCTTAAACAGCTGATGGAAAAATGTGCTGCATTGAAGCTTGTTTTCTACTGCATTTTTGTGGAAATATATCAACTATTAGGTGTAGAGATCCCTAAGTCCACGAGTAGCCTTAATTCTCAGGTATTACAGTGTGTCCTTCGACTCAAGCTTATCTTCTTCATGACAACCTTTTTCAAATAATTTTTCAAGCCATTATTTCTAGCAGTCTTGTTCCTCAAGGCCATTTTTGAAGATAAATTCAATTAGCTAAACTGGTAGATTAGTTGTCATGTGACAATGTTAATAGTAATACTAAGAATGATCATACACATAAAGCTTATAATACGCCAAGCACCGTTCTGAGCACTCTACATATATCAACTCGCTAAATCTTCATAACAACATTATGAAATAAGTATACAGCTCTACCACCCTGAATGTGCTTGATCTCCCCTGACCTTGGAAGCTAACCATAGTTGGGGCTGGTTAGTACTTGGATGGGAGACAGCACTATGAAAATGTAGCCTACATTTTACAAAAGAAGAAACTGAAGAATAGAAAAATTAAGTGATGTGCTTATAGTCACACTGCTAAGTAGCAGGTTGGGATTCAAACTCAATGACTTAAGAGACAGTTTTCTTAATGACTCTGCCAATTGTTCTGAAACTGTAGCATGCATCAAAGTCACCAAGAGAACTTGTTAAAACACAGGTATCTGCCTTCCCAAGAATTTCAGATTCAGTAGGGCTGGATAATTTGCATTTCCATAAATTTCTAAGGTGATCCTGTGGCTGCTGGTCCAGGCATCACTCTTTGAGGATCACTTAATTATGCTACATATGACCTCTCTGTGTTTGATAAATTTTAGCTTACCTAATTATGCTTTAAAATAGCCTTTTTGTAGAAAAATAAAAACTAGACCCAAGTGAATGATATGCACTGAGAATTCCCAGATGCTTTGAAGAAAACATTTTCTGATTAAGCAAATAAATCTTTTGGAGTGGCTTGTACCTCAAACAATTCATTGCCTTTTCTTTACAACTAACCCTTTTTTTGGTAATTCCATTCCGGTGAGAGACAGGACTAGCTGGATTTCCTAGGCCGTCTAAAAATCCCTAAGCCTAGCTGGGAAGGTGACCGCATCCACCTTTAAACATGGGGCTTGCAACTTAGCTCACACCAACCAATCAGAGAGCTCACTAAAATGCTAATTAGGCAAAAACAAGAGATAAAGAAATAGCCAATCATCTATTGCCTGAGAGCACAGCGGGAGGGACAACGATCTGGATATAAACCTAGGCATTTGAGCCAGCAACAGCAACCCCCTTTGGGTCCCCTCCTTTTGTGTGGGAGCTCTGTTTTCACTCTATTTCACTCTATTAAATCTTGCAACTGCACTCTTCTGGTCCATGTTTGCTATGGCTCTAGCTGAGCTTTCACTCGCTGTCCACCACTGCTGTTTGCCTCCATCACAGACCCGCCGCTGACTTCCATCCCTCCAGATCCAGCAGGGTGTCTGCTGTGCTCCTGATCCAGGGAGGCGCCCATTGCCGCTCCCAATCGACTCCCGATTGGGCTAAAGGCTTGCCATTGTTCCTGCATGGCTAAGTGCCTGGGTTCGGCCTAATTGAGCTGAACACTAGTCACTGGGTTCCATGGTTCTCTTCCATGACCCACGGCTTCTAATAGAGATGTAACACTCACCGCATGGCCCAAGATTCCATTCCTTTGAATCCGTGAGGCCAAGAACCCCAGGTCAGAGAACACGAGGCTTGCCACCATCTTGGAAGTGGCCTGCCGCCATCTTGGGAGCTCTGGGAGCAAGGACCCTCTGGTAACACAGGCAATTCTGTTCTGAATTTTTTCTTTTATCCCAGAAAGAATAATTTGAGTATTTGATATATACAAAGTTTAATTTCTGGTTCTGAGATACTAGGGAATATAACGATTTCAGTATGATGAGTTAGAAATAGCAGGTGACCTTGATACTCTACTTGTTTCTGTTTTGTCATGAATTACCTTCATGCCCCATGAGAGATCACATGACCTCTATTTCTTTACCTGTTACGTAAGAGTGTTGGACTAAGTTTACTTGTTTCCTTTGTCTTAATCCCATAAGTGAACAATTAAGGATTGAGGGCCAACAATCTCCTATCAGAAGGAGATTAGAGGCCCTACTGCAGAGTTACTTTATGATGTTACCATGATGCCCATGGCTTTCTTGTTGCCAAAAAGGAGGAAATAAAAGAGAACTCTGTCAGCAGTGTACTAATCATGAATCTATGCAACAGTGACAGTTAATCTTCTCTTCCTATTAATAGATGCAGATGCCTAAGGGCTTAACATTTTCCTACTAGCTTAATAAGGAGAAAAAGATTGAAGGGGAAGCAGAGATGCCTAATTGCATAGCCAGCAGCTATTACAGTGTTGTTCAAAGGGAGAAACTCAAAAAGAAGAGAAAGAGGCAAGATGGAAATTCAGCATTGGCCATGCCAGCAAGTTGTCCCCTAAGGAAATTAAAAGAAAGTCATTTTGATCTGTTTTGGTGCATCTCTAGGAGAATATTCAATTAAGAACCCAGATGAGCTTTCACTCACCATTGTGCCTGCACAGCTGTATAAAACAAAGCTGAAGATACATTGATCTTCCTAAGTATGCCATGGAATACTTACTGCAAGTTTACAAAAGAAAAATAAAGCTAAGTCTTCCTGGCTTTACAAAACCATTTTGATTTTCAATTCAGGAAGTCATCTTACTGTGCTTAGATGTTTCACTGGCATTTGAACATAGGAAGGTTATGACAGGGAAAGGGCCATGTATGCTTATAAAATGAAAAAAAAATTCACGTGTGACTCTTTGAATTTTTTCTAGTTTCATTTATAAATTAAATGGATTTCTGTTACATCGCTAAGTACCATATTCTGACAGTCACTCTGGATTCCTTATATAATGTGTTCCCAGTAGAGGAAAAATACTATCTTAAAAATAACATATTAATTAAGAAATAGTTACATAAAAAAGCTAACACATTATTTACACATTAAATATACTTACGTTTAAACAACTTCCTCACTAACGAATAGCCACTATATAGACTATTTAAATGATGCTTTGTAAGCTCCTATTCTGAGATTATAAGTAATGTCTTGATGGACCACACTGAGTAGCAATTAATCAAATTTAAACAATCATGCTTGAGTGCTTACTATAGATATTGGTGGGCTCGGAGAGGTCCCCAAATGCCCGTGGGACCTCGACCCCAGTTAGTGTTCAAGCTTTTGACACCATTGTGGGAACGAATTCCTGGCTGAGTCAAAAAATAGTGAAAGTATGACAATTTCTTGCAAAGTGAAAAGTACACACTCAAGGGAGTGAAGGTATACTCAGAGAGTCTCATACAAGGGAGTTCGGGGCTTCTTACCTTTATGGGTTTCTATAACCCAGGGGTGGAATATTGATGAAGATTCTTAGAAAAAGGTGAAGATTTTTTGGAACTGTGATGCTGACCATTTTACACCAACTATAGATGTTTCCAGAACTGTCATGGCACTGGTGAGTGTGGTAATTTAGCATATTAATGACTGCGTAATGAGGTCCTAGATGAAACCTGGGTCAAATCCAATGCCATGTTGGGTCCAGGAGTGTTAGCCAGCTTGGCCCATATCTTGTTTTTCGGGATCTTACAGGCCCCTAGCTTATGAATCTATTTCAACAGTTTCCTTTTGCTAGTCATGTGAAACTGCTGCCTAGAATTTTTCTATTCTCTGGCGATCACTCTGTATTATCCCTGTCTCACTGTGAGCCAAGTCTTCTGCTAGATGCTGAGCACACAGATATGAAAAAGAAAATTGCCTAGCATCCAGTAAGTTAGTGAGGAAGCAATTCCATTTAGAAATAAGAAAACCTTTGAAACCACCTTTGCATAAATTATAGAAAAGAGAAAAAAATGACAGTGGAATATGCCTGATCTAACCAGCCTCCAACTTACCTACAGCCTCCAAACTGCCCTTAATCATTACTAGGCTTGGGCCAAGCTAACTTTGGGAGAAATTTAGTTTATAGTTTAAATGATAATAGCCCTTCCCCAAAACTAAACCACCTTGGAAAAGCTAATGAAAGGCCTGCCAAGTTAGAGGATGAGAGGAGCCTGAATTCTGCTAAGGTGTAGACATAAAGGATTACCAGCCATTATTCCAGAGGCTGTAAGATTTGCAACTTCCCTAATTACTCCTGCAGATAATGTCACTATTGTAGAACTTAAGATTGGCCTTTTGAGATGTCTTTTTAGGATTTTGCATTTCTGATGACCAGTGGCTCCACCCAGACCACCAGCAAATCCTGTGACCCCACCCAGAGGCTGGCTCAGTGCACATGAGGACCATTTTCCACACCCCTATGATTACATTGCCAACCAATCAGACGCAGACATTCCCTTACCCGCCAAATTATTCTTGAAACCTCTAGCTTCTGATTTTTATGGGAGTCTGATTTGAGTAATAATAAGGTCTCTCGTTCAGCCTGCTGTGTGTGAATTAACCTCTTTCTCTGTTGCAATTTTCCTGTCTTGATAAATAGCCTCTATCTGGGCAGTGGGCAAAATAAACCCATCATGGAGTTACACCTTATCTACTTAACTTCTCATATTTCTCCATTGTGGGAAAGGTGTGTTTGAATTCTGGGAAGCATGAGGTGACTCATATTTGTTACAACACTAAAAAAATTTGTGAATTTTCATTATTCTGTTATTAATTTCTGTTCATGTTTTAATCTGTTGTTTGTCTAATGTCTTACATTACTATGTCCATAATTTATTAATCCATACTATAGTGTCTTGTACATATAAGCTCCCTGTTCTATCCAAAGTTTAGGTTCCTCATCTCTAATATAAAGATTATATAATATATTTAAGGGATTTTTTATGAGAATTAAATAATATCATAAAAAGAAAATGTTTTTTAGAAAACCAAAAAGCACCTTAAAATGTAGGTTTTTATACAGAAGTGTTTTGTACTATGGGCAACAATTTAAGCTCACAAGATGAATACATTATGATCTTGATAGTTTAATATTTATTTGTTATTGTGTTATATCCGAAAGAGGTTGTCAACATGGAGATGACTATTTCATTACTTTTTGTGGAAAAATAAATTTCATCAGAGTGATCACACCTTGACTATAATTTATAAGTATTTACTTACAACTCCCCCTTTTCATTGCAACAGTGACTAATCATGCATCATCTAAGGTGGATTATATGAGTGATTTAAGAAACATTGAATTATTTAACCTGATGGAGGGTTTAGATATTCAAGAGAGTTGAAATTGTCAAAAGAGATACTAGTGAATAGGAGCGATTGCATTGTTCATATTTAAAATTGTGGAGCCTAAGATACAGATTTTTTTTTTTTTTTTTCAGATGGAGTTTTGCTCTTGTTACCCAGGCTGGAGTGCAATGGTGCAATCTCAGCTCACCACAACCTCCGCCTCCCGGGTTCAAGCAACTCTCCTGCCTCAGCCTCCCGAGTAGCTGGGATTACAGGCATGCGCCACCACACCTGGCTAATTTTGTATTTTTAGTAGAGATGGGGTTTCTCCATGTTGGTCAGGCTGGTCTTGAACTCCAGACCTCAGGTGATCTGCCCGCCTTGGCCTCCCAAAGTGCTGGGATTACAGGCATGAGCCACGGCGCCCAGCCAGAAACAGATATTTTAAAGTAAACTTCTCATTCTAGTCTTGTTGACTTTGCATTAATTGCAGTTTTGTACAGATACTCGTTTGCAGTAAGAAAGAGACTTGGGGAAGTACACTCTCGTGTGTCGTAACCAGCTCATGGGGAGAAATTACTTTGGACATTATTTGAACCAAAATATATTTATTGTTTGAATAAAAATGTATTATAGGAATGAATTTCAAATTGAGATTAATATAAATCTTTCTATTCAGATACTATAAAAATGATCTATAATATATACTATATTATTTCATTTTTTAAAACGACATTTTCATAAGCTCACATAAAGTAGATTTCACCTAACTCTTCAGTTTGCATTAACAAGTCAATTATTATTGTGTTTAGCTGTAGGGAAACCATTAGGACATTGATGAGACACCTTAACTATGATGAGAGCAATTGTGAATGTAAGGGGTAGCAGTTTGTAGAATGCAGTGAGGTTAATCTGTAGTGTACTTCATAGGGAATGGTAAAATTAGGCAATTCACCAGGACACAGTACCTTTCCTAAATGACTCATTTCTCTCTTAGAGAAAAAATAGTTTAATAAATAAAAGATACTTTGTAAGAATTAGTTTCTTTAAGAGCAAAGACCAACATATAAACTGAAAACTTGATGCCTTTCTCTGCTCTTTTGTTTGCACTTTCTTCTTGTGGTGTTGTATTCTCCTTGTCCATCCAGTGTGTGAGTAATCTGTTTCCCAAGGACATATGGCAATAAAATGTAAAGAGGGGTTTTTAAAGTATAACAGTGTATTTAAGCTGTCTTTTCCTTCCTATGCAAAGTTATTTACCTTTTTAAAACAACTGAATGGCCTTATGGTATTTCACAGTAACATGATTTAATGCCATTTCCCTATTAATAAAATTTTAAGCTAGCTCTATATTTTTACTATTGGAAACAATGTGACAAGGAGCACACTTGTATTATTGCGCACAATTGACTATTTGTATAGAATATATTCCTAAATAATCTTTCTGGGACAAAGAAATGTATATACAGCATTTCACAGATATTGCTAACTTTCTCTCCAAAAAGCTTATGCCAATTTATATAAACATAAACAACTGAACAAGGGCAATGTACCTTCCCAATATTTTCAATCCTCTTTAAGAAGTTTTTTGATATGTAGCCTATTTCTTTTAAAGCTGTGAAGTCATTATTTTACTTGACAGCTTTATGCTTAACATTATATATTTCTACAATGAATAATTTTGTTTCTGCATAAGTTTCTTTCTAGATAGGAAATTTCTGAAGGGGGATGAGAATAGCATTGGAATTCTCCAAAAAGCCCAGTTTGTGGTTTTCAGAAAAAATTCAATTGTGATATACTAACTTTGTTAAATAAAAGGTGACTTCTTAAGTTGTGTGATTGTCATTATGATGTGTATATATGAAGGATGTCTAGGATTGTGTTTGAAGCATTGTATAATACTGCAATTTAACTTGTCTCTTAAGAAACAGAGAAATAAAAATTAATCTATGTTGGTCGAACAAAACATAGTGCTTACGTTTATTAGTCAGACACAAGAAAATAAAGTTGTTGTTATTCATTAAAACGGCAAATTCAAAATTGGCCTCATTTTTATACTTAAATCTCTGTATGTACATATATTTTTGCATAAAGAAAGACTTTCCTTGAAAGAAGAGGAATAACACAAAAGGGTAGATACTGTGTGATTCCATTTATATGGTATTTTAGAAAAGGCAAAATAATGAGACAGAAATTAAATCAGTAGTTGCCAGAGGCTGGGATGGGGGAAGGAGATTGACTGCACAGTGGCCTAAGGGAACTTTTGAGGTAATGGAGATGTTCTATGTCTTGATTCTGGTGTGGTTACCTAATTGTCTGTGTGTCAAAACCAATCTTACTGTATACTTTAAGAGGGGGAATTTTACTGTATATATCATATCTCAATAAACCTCCCTTAAAATTTTTAAAAAGTTTTAAAAAAAGACTTCGTTACCAAATTCCTGGGTATAAATGATGAAACAACATTTATATAAGAAGCGTGAGGAGAAGGCTGTTTTTCAGTACATTAAAATGATACTTTTTACCCCCAGAATAGCTCCTGGCCTTGTAAATTGAGACATTTATAAAAGAAATTATTCCCTAGCCTTGGTACTTGACTAATGTTATAACACTGAAGACCAGTTGACAATGCATAATGATTTCATGTGACAGTGGCTTTCTAAATATGTCCCTGATTTTTCCTTGAAAACCACTTTAGATTTTAGAAACACCAGCTCTGAATAAATGTTTCTGTAATATACTTTTACTTTCAGGTTTTGAGATTTATTCATCACAACTTGCTGTTCTGAAAGTTCTCACAATTGCAAGTCACTAAACATTACACAAGTTGCTAAATAATTTTATGCAGTATTCTTCTAAATAAATTTTCAATGTGTTTAAACTAAAAATGGAGTGTTTTGAGTGTGTTAATGAGATTACTTAATATCTCATATTATTTTAAAATTTTATTGTAGAAATTATAGCACTAAATATTATAAGTAAAGCACTCATCCCCTTTAAAAGCTATTGTTAATATTTGATGACTTTTTCTTTGTTTTTGGGGGGATGGGGTCTCGCCTTGTCGACCAGGCTGGAGTGCAGTGGTGCAATCTTGGCTCACTGCAACTCTGGCTCCCAGGTTCAAGCAATTCTCCTGCCTCAGCCTCCTGAGTAGCTGGGACTACAGGCACACACCACCATGCCAGCTAATTTTTGTATTTTTAGTAGAGACAGGGTTTCACCGTGTTGGACAGGATGGTCTCGATCTCCTGGACTCATGATCCATCTGCCTCGGTGACATTTAAATCTAGTATTTTATTCTAGAAGAAATAAAACCATGTTTACATAAAAGATTGAATTGTCAAAACAGACTCATGAATCACAATTAACAACAACAACAAAAAACTCACTGGTACTACACAGAATACATGTGGTCAATGACTAGAATAGTGACTAGCTATTGTTCTGTAAATCCTTAATTTCTTCAAGATTTCTGTTTGTCTTTAAGTCAGTTTTTATAAGTTGGATATCTCTGGAAATTTGTCAGTTTCACTCATACATTTTCAAATTTCGTGGTATAATGTTCATTCAAATCATATTTTGATATGTTTGTAATCCATATATAATCTGTAATATATAATATATACATATATAAATATGTATATATATACTCTCTATATAATATGTAATCTATAGTAATGTACCCATTTTCTTTCTGAAATAGTTTTATGATGTTTCCTGTTTTTTTTTCCTTGCTTTCTTTTTTTTCTCTTTTTTCTTTTTTCTTTTTTTTTTTTTTTTTTGAGATGGAGTCTCGCTGTGTGGCATAGGCTAGAATGTAGCGGTGTGATCTCAGCTCACTGCAACCTCCACCTCTTGGACTTAAGTGATTCTCCTGCATCAGCCTCTGGAGTAGCTGGGATTATAGGCATGTGTCACCATGCCTGGCTAATTTTTGTATTTTTGCTAGAAATGGGGTTTCACTGTCTTGGACAGGGTGGTCTCAAACTCCTGATCTCAAGTGATCTGCCTGCCTTGGCCTCTCAAAGTACTGGGATTACAGGAGTGAAGCACTGCAACTGGCCCCTTTCTTGTTTCACCACAGGTGTGTAAATCTTATTTATATTGTCAAAAAAATCAACTTTTAGCTTTATGGATTCTTCATTATATGTTTCCATTTCATTATTTTCTACTTTCATTTTCATTATGTCCTTCCTTCTAGTTTCTTTTAGGATTTGTGTGCTGGGTTTTTTAATCCTCTAACTCTTGAGATGAATGCTTTATTAATAAAATTTTTTTATTTTTATTTTTTGCCATGATAAAAAGTCAAAAAAACATGCTGGCAAGGCTGCAGAGAAAAGGGAATGCTTATACACTGTTGGTAGAAATGTAAAATAGCTTAGCCACTTGGAAAGCATTTTGGAGATTTTTTAAAGAACTTAAAACAGAGCTACCATTCGACCCAGCAATGCCATTACTGGATATATACTCAAGGGAAAATAGACTATTATACCAAAATGACACTTGCATGCATAGGTTCATTGCCACAATATTTACAACAACAAAGACATGGAATCAACCTAGGTGCTCATGAATGGTGGATTGAATAAAGAACATGTGGTTCACGCCTATAATCCCAGCACTTCAGGAGGCCAAGGCAGGTGGATCACTTGAGGTTAGGAGTTTGAGACCAGCCTGGCCAACATGGTGAAACCCTGTGTCTATTAAAAATACAAAAATCAGCCAGGCGTGGTGGCACACGCCTGTAATCCCAGCTATTAGGGAAGCTGGGGCAGGAGAATAGCTTGAACCTGGAAGGTGGAAGGTGGAGGTTGTAGTGAGCTGAGGTTGCCCCACTGCACTGACTCTGTCTAAAAAAAAAGAACATGTGGTACATATACACTATGGAGTACTATTCAACCATAAAAAAGAATGACATCATGTCCTTTGCAGCATCATGAATGGAGCTGGAGGTTATAATCCTGAGCAAATTAATGCATGAACAGAAATCCAAATGCTGCATGTTCTCACTTATATTTGGGAGCCAAACATTGAGCACTTATAGACATACACATGGGAACAATCGATACTGCCGACTACTAGAGGAGGGATAAAGGGAGTAAGACATGGGTCAAAAAACTGCCTATGCTCACTACTTGAGTGCAAAAAACCTACACATGTAGCCACATATCTAAAACAAAAATTGAGAAAAAAATCTTCATTCATTTAATAACATAAATTTATCTTGATACATTTCCTTCAAACTAATATTTTAGCTGTATCTCTTGCATTTTGATATGTTGTGTTTTCATTATGGTTTAGTTTAAAATACCTTTTAAAATTCTATGATCCATTTGGTACTTATATTTGTATTTGAAACCTACCAAACTTGGAATTTTCTAGTCATCTTATTGATTTCTAGCTTAATTTTGTATGTTCAAAGAACCTTTAACAAGTATTCTACCACATAAATATACAAATCTGTTTACTCTTTCTATGGGTAGCATTTGGATATTCACAGATTTGTGGTTGTGTGTATGTTTATTCAGTAGATTTGTGGATTTGTTTTTTAGCTTTATATGACTGTAGCCTTATAGACTTTGTATAATTTATATAGCTTTGTATATAACATAAATTTATGGGTAACATTTCTTTAGACTTACATTATTGTAAACTTCTGCTCCATTGATTTTGAAACGATTTTATTATGTTCATATACATTTAGCAAAGTTATATCTCTTTGGTGAACTGAAAGATTTTTATTAGCAGTATCATTCTAAATTTCTAATTGTGCTTTTTTGAGTTCAAAGCTATTTTTCACTTTTACTAATATAACTAAAAAAGATTTAATTTGAGCAGTCTTTGAATGTTATTTTCTATTTCTTCACATTAAACTTCTCTGTATATGTTTTATATATATTTCTCATAAAGGACATGTAATTTTGTTTTTAAATTAAATATATCATTCTGTGCTTTTTTAGCTAGTCCATTCATTCTTGTCATTTGAGATGGGTGTCATTAGTGACCTATTTCCATTTGAGTTACCCATCTTATTATATGTTCCCTGTTTGTCCCTGTAGTTCTGTGCTTGTCTCCATTCAAAATTTTTCTTTTATATTAAGAGTTTTAATTTTTTTCTTCTGCTGCTTGTATAAAGTTATAGTATCTCTTTTTATTTTTGTCTTTATTGTAGAAATTAAAACATGCATGCTTAGCTTAATATTTTCTCACAGTAGTCAATATATATTACTCTTCTCAGATGTTACAAATATCTTTGAATATTTTAACATCATTCCCAGAGCTCTAAACATTCCCTACCCCTGGTTATTCAGTCAAACACTAATCTAGGCATTACTGTGAGGAGATTTTGCAGATATAATGCAAATCCCAAGTCAACCGACTTTCAGGTGCTGAGATGATCTGGGTGAACCTGACCCAATCAGGTAAGCACTTTAAAACTGAGAATTTTTGCTGGCTGGTGGTAGAAGGGGAAGGTAGATTCCTAATACCAAAATAATTTAATATGCTATTGCTAGCTTGAAGATGGAGAGGCTCCATGTGACAAGAAATGAAAATGACCTCAATAAGCTAAGAGCAGCTTGTGCTGTTAGCTAGCAAAAAACCTCAATCATAAACCTGCCAGGAACAGAATTCTGCCAACGACCTGAATGAACTGGATTCATCCCCACTTATTCATGCTTCTCTGTATCCTTATGTACCTGATTATACTTTTGTGTTGCCTTTGCAAAAGCATATATGAGTCCTTTTTTAAGGTTGCTACCTGGATGACTGGGGGGCTCAACTGGACCCTTTCTTTTTTTCTTTTTTTTGTTGTTTTTTGTTTTTGTTTTTTTTTTTTTTTTTTGAGACGGGGTCTCGCTCTTTCGCCCAGCCCGGAGTGCAGTGGCGCAATCTCGGCTCACTGCAAGCTCCGCCTCCTGGGTTCACGCCATTCTCCTGCCTCAGCCCCCCGAGTAGCTGGGACTACAGGCGCCCGCCACTGCGCCCGGCTAATTTTTTGTATTTTTAGTAGAGATGGGGTTTCACCGCGTTAGCCAGGATGGTCTCTATCTCCTGACCTCGTGATCCACCCGCCTCGGCCTCCCAAAGTGCTGGGATTACAGGCGTGAGCCACCGCGCCCGACCTCAACTGGACCCTTTCTTAGGCAGGCCATGGACTTTGGCTTCAGTCATGCATTGACCCTGGAGCTCATCAACATCAAAGCCCAAGTTCACCACTCTGTTTCACCAACATGGATCTCCTAAAGTATATTATTTAATAGTTTCTCAACAAATGTCTGGGTTACTAAGTGCTTGCAGCTCTTAATTGTCTGAAAATATCTTTATGGTAGCCTTATTCTTGATGCTAGTTTAGCTTGACATAAAATTTCAGTTCAGAATTATTTTTCCACGGCATTTGAGATTTTTTTTCTGAGATGTAGGCTATTAACTACGTGGGTTTTCCCTTCTACGTAATCTGGCTTTTCTGATCGATAGTTTTCATGTTTTATTTCCATTCGTACATTATTTTATTTACTTTTATAATTATACCCTAAATATAAATATGTTTCTACTAGGCGACTTTTGTTGAATCATTTCAATTTGAACATTAATAGTCTTAGTTCTGTAAAATTATTCATTACCTTTCAAGGCGCAATCTCTTTCAATCTAAAACTTGTGACAGAAGTTTGAAATTTCTTCATTTCAGAATATTCATGGAGATTGTTTTTGTCTTTTGCTAATTTAAGGTGGAAATGTATAACATTTCTAACATCTAAATGGTACACTTTCTTTTTTTGTTTTTATTTTTATCTTTTTGAGATGGAGTCTCTGTCACCCAGGCTGGAGTGCAGTGGCGCAATCACGGCTCACTGCAACCTCCGCCTCCCAGATTCAAGTGATTCTCCTGCCTCAGCCTCCCAAGTAGGTGGGACTACAGGTGACCCAGCTAATTTTTGTTTTGTTTTGTTTTGTTTTTTGAGACGGAGTCTCGCACTGTCGCCCAGGCTGGAGTTCAGTGGAGCGATCTCGGCTCACTGCAAGCTCCGCCTCCCACATTCAGCCTTTCTCCTGCCTCAGCCTCCCGAGTAGCTGGGACTATAGGTGCCCGCCACCATGCCTGGTTAATTTTTTTGTATTTTTAGTAGAGATGGGGTTTCACCGTGTTAGCCAGGATGGTCTTAATCTCCTGACTTCGTGATCCTCCCGCCTTGGCCTCCCAAAGTGCTGGGATTGCAGGTGTGAGCCATGCGCGTGGCCTAAGTTTTGTATTTTTAATAGAGACAGTGTTTTGCCATGTTGGTCAAGCTGGTCTTGAACCCCTGACCTCAGGTTATTCACCCCCTTTGGCCTCCCAAACTGCTGGGATTACAGGCATGAGCCACCATGTTCGGCTCTAAATGGTACATTTTCAATGCCTATTCTATTCTTGTTTCTCTAGATTTTTAAACCTTCTACTCTTATTTTGAGAAAACCTTTCCATTATAAATCTCTTTGATAGTTTGTGCCATAATCACATCTCCACAGTCACTTTTGACATATATGGTACTAATCTCAGGAATTAAAATGTGGACAGAATGGTTGGGGGGTATAATTTAGTATATGAACTCCATTTTATTTTATTGATCTATTTCTCCGTCACAGTGTCTTATTTACTATAGCTTTATAATAGATCTCAATATTCAAGAGTGGAAAAACTATTCTTATTCAAGACTGTTATTTTTTGCTCTTTTTATTTACATATAATTTTGAATATCAGCTTGCCAGTTTCCACACATATGTACACCTACTGAGATTTATTTTGAATGCATAACATTCATATATTAATTTCACAAACTTTAGCACCTACGCATTTTTGTCTTTAATAATTGCATGGATTGAGAAGGTACATTTAAATTTCTAAATAATTACATCTATTTTGAAAAAAAAATCTGTTAAAGCAGGCTAGCCTTGGGGAGGTCAGAATTGTTCAGAACATGCATAATTTGTTTTAGAACATTAAATATATCTGACTCCAGTTACACATGCACTTACTGATTCAATGTTAACTTGAAATAGTTCCTGCTGGTAAACTTGCATCATCGTCTTTTCTATTCACCAACTTGCTGAGGTCAACTTTCTTCCTTGGATCTTAGTTGTCTAACTTTATTCTTTTCATTTATATTTATTCCTAGCTTTTTTGTATGTGCTCCTGATGAGTATAAAGGAAACCAAAGGCTCTCAGCAAAGTTGCAAAACAAGAAAAGACTGATTTGTAAAGACATGATGCAGACATATTTTCTAGAATATAAGTGCAGAATCTCTGCAGCTTCACTACCTGTACTAAATATATCTACAGATGCCAGAGACTTAAAAATATTTTTTAAATGATTTATGTTATTTATTGAGTCAGGTTCCCTTAGAAACAGACTGAAGTGAGAATTTGTGTGCATGGAAGCTAACTATTAAGGGTGATCTTAGGCAAAATCGGCAAGGAAGTGAGGGGAACTAGAGCGGATAAGGAAATAGCAGTACAAGAGCAAGGTGTCCGGGGATATCTAGCTTCAATCTGATTCATCCAGAAAATTTGATGCTCACATTGCAATGCAGATTATGTTCTAACTGTAGGCAAAGAGGCTGGACTTCTGTAATTCCGACTAGTCTGTCATTGAATATACCCTTGGCTGTGTAACCCTAAGACAACTCCCAGAGAAGTGGCTCCAAATGGCCAAGGGTGAGCCTCTGAAGAAGTTGCTGGGTAGTTACTGGTGTGAGCCTTGTGGCCACTGTGGGGATGGACGCTCAGCAAGTACAAAGGTTCCCAGTTGATTTGTCCTGGAGCCAACATCATATGTTACATGTTTTATTCCCTTGTGAGCTCTCTTTTACATGAACACTGCTTATAGCAAATACTGATCTCGTTAACCATGATTTCTCAGAGTATTTGATATTCTTTAATTGTATGAATTGATTTATAAGAAATTTATTAATCTGAAGATATACATAATTTTAGAAGAATATTCTTTGGCTTCTTACATGTGTTTAAAAATTACATCTTGGGCTCAAACATTTTTAAAGAAATATACATTGAAATTATAATGTAAATTAATAGGGTATTAATGGAATTAAGAGGCTACAGACAACACTGGCTAGCTATTTACCAAAGCTATTTTCCTGTTCTTTTCTTCTTAGACTGTATTTCCCAGCCTACCTCTATTGAGAGAGTTGTTATGAGGTTATGCCAACAAAATGTTCATGGAAATTATGTACATGACTGCCAAGCCTGATCTTCCATACAATCCT
The DNA here is from genome assembly GCF_006542625.1 of Nomascus leucogenys. Taxonomy (NCBI): domain Eukaryota; kingdom Metazoa; phylum Chordata; class Mammalia; order Primates; family Hylobatidae; genus Nomascus; species Nomascus leucogenys. The sequence continues at coordinate 23,260,924 of NC_044397.1, read as the reverse complement.
CAGGCTTGCTCTTTCTCTGTAGGCTGGTTGTATCTCAATGCCCAGGGTGACCAGGGGGTGGGGGATGGGGGGTATGTGTTCAAGATGGCAGAGCCTCCAGCCATCTGAGTTTCTGAATTACTAACAGAGCATGTCACATCCCTTGCCTCTAATCGGACTCTAAAATGAGCAAGTAATGAACTTTAATTATACTAAGCTGTGGAGATTTGAGAGTGTGTAGCTAATGCAATTACTAGTATTGTCTTATTTAACATATATACCAGAATATATACACAAACATACTTTCAGGAGATAATAGACCCTAAAAATTGTTAAACACACTCGTTTATGTCTATCATTAGTATATAAGGGTAAATAGTAAAATCTCAAGATTAAAATCCTTTTCTATTATGTCGTCCTTATTGGTAATGTATTTTAGAATTCTTTTCACTGTAAATACTGTTGCTTAATATCTTGAAGCCAGAATCTCCCTTAGACTTATATATTCTACCTAATGCTTAAAATAATTGTTGAAGAACAAGAATAGCAGTGATTTTAGAGGTCAAATGAAGAACATTTTAAGAATGGCTGTAAAATTTCCCATGAAGTTTTGTTTTGTTTGAATTTGTCTATGCTTGATTTTTTTTTTTCTGGTATGAAGCCCTGAGCCACAGTAGGCATCAGATAATTTGTTTTTCTGCACTCAGCTTATACAGCTAAGCAGCAAACCAGCTCCCCAAGGAAAATCGGAGAAATATCCATTCTTTCAGCTACAAATTTGACTACAGTGAACTCGCCAGGCACTTTAGGTGACCATGATTAATGGGAAGTCAATCAGCTCAGACACAATATCTTACATTATTGACATCCCACTAATTAAAATAATTTGAGGGATAGCAAATAATTTGAGGTAGAATTTCTGGAAATATCATATGAAAATAGGATTATTAGCTGGTAACTCAATAACATTCATTGACGCAGTAGCTTGGTTTGCCAGATAAATTATCAATGAATAGGATATGAGATGTGATTTAGAGAGGTTTTAAGAAAGGGAACATAAAAGCAAAGGTCTGTGTTCAGTTTTTATCCTTGATATCCTAGGAATAATTTGTGCTGCTTGTATCCTAATGGTGGAAAAGAACAAGTCTAGGGACTGTGGAGGACAGGACAACACCACAACTTCCTGCTACAGAATTACAGCTAGGACCAATGTTTTTTCAAAAGAAATACAGAACTTGGTTTGTCATTACATTATCTCTAAGGCATTTTTATCCATGTGGCCATGCATGGAAATCAGAACATTCTTCAGTAAAAATCTACTTAATATGATAAAAGATGTGTTGCTAGCACCTGGGTCATTGTGACTTCAAAAAGAACATTATTTGAGGATTAATTAACACAGTTCTTCCTTTCTAGGATATGGTCCCCAGAAACATAATTTTATTCATAATTATGCTTAGAAATTATGTATGATGTTCAGGAAATTAAATGTATGTTTTATTTTGAAAGGTCAAAACATTGTTTCCAACACTAAGTATTTATTAAATATCCCATTTAATTCATGACAAAGGATAAGAACATTCTAGAACTATAAATGTGTTTAATTTCATTTCCTATATTTAAATATGAATGTGGTGATTTGCATTATTTCTTTAAAGGCCACTATAATAAATCTTTCTTCAATGGAAGAGTTCTAAAGATCTAAATTATGGTGTTTTTTTTTGTTTTGTTTTGAGAAGTAGTAATTGGCTTTGTTGCCCTTTTAAGTGAATTATGTGGGAGGAATCTCTACATGTTTTCTGAGACCTAGAAACAATCAGATAGCAGTTGGCATGTCTCTTTTTAGCATCATTGAGATTTTATAAAATAAAATGAAAGCCCACTTATAATTATTTTTATTCCATTGGTGAAAGGGTCACAGAGTATAGTTTTAATAATTTAAGCTTTTTTAAATCCTTAAGGTCATAAAAATTGCTTAGCAAATTGCTAAGCTGAGAATGAAAGATCCTAGGTTGTCATTTAGGTCTAAGCAGTGTCTGCTCTCTTAAGTAAAATAACACCTTTTCTGATAATATACAGGATATTTATCCCGTATCTACTGGATGTTAAATGCAAGGTATTCTTTCAAAGATGGCTTTGAGATATGGTATGGTTTAGATACTGACCCAAAGATTTAATTCTGGATAACTGGATAATTTGAAGGAGGGCCATAGAGATTCATTTGCTCTCCTAAATCCATAGCCTTATTTAGATAAAATTTAGATTTGGAGATGTAAGTCAAGATGCAGAGAGTGCTTTGGACATGTATAGGTGAAAGAAAAACTTACACATATTTAACTGATAGTATTTACCGAGATTTGAAGCAGGTACTTTATATACTACATTTTATGGAATTTCCATAAGAGCCATGCGAATTAAACATTAATTTTCCTATTATACAATAGATGATCTTCTAGTGTTACCTGTAAGAGGAATTCAGAGATATAAATTACAATGGGATCTTTTACTCGGGACCATGCCAGCCTCCTTACTTAGTGTCTTTTACCCAGCACCATCTCCTGGAGGGAAAGCACTTCTCTCTTGATCATTCTTAGGCTCTTCTTTCCTGAAATTTTCTTGCGGTGAGAGAGGGGAAACTCATTGGAGCAAATATTTGTGGGAACACTGACTAAGGCCTACTTGTTTCTTTGTGAAGCTATTTACCACCCAAGGAATTCTCACAATTGTATAACCACAGAGAAACAAACCTATTTGTGGGCCGCATGACCCAAGCAGTTCCTGTCAGGTGGCCAAGCCAGGAGGAACACTTCTGACACCCAAATTTCCTGGATGACTAGGGTTCTAGAATAGCAGGTTTCTTATATTAGTAAGGCCCAACCATTGATCATAAAGCTCAAGGTTTTCCAACTTGATTGCGTCCCCACTGCCAAATCCAACTCTTTGTAAACATGTGTTTCTAAACATAAGAGGCAAAAGTGTATGAGATACCCCTCTAGTGAGTCCAGTTGCGGTCGACCCACATATGTCTCTCCATGTTGTGCTAGAGCTTGGGGAACCCTGTCCTTCACCAGCCCTGTGCCTGAGAATGTCTGTTTTGAGACTTTCCTGTGGATTATTTGTGCTGCTTAGCTTAATTCTCAATTCAAAAATACTTAATGGAAATTATTTTCCCCATCCTGTTTTTTTGTGTAACTGTAGGCATGGCTTGGGGCAGAATTTAGGAGGCAAAACTCAATATTGATCTCTACCTGTGTAAAAAAGACAAAGATTTCCTTTATGCTATTTGCTTTACTATTTCTTAGCTTAGCACTACACATTTTAAATGGAAATATTTCAAAGCAAATAAAATACCTAAAACGTAGTCATGGCATTCTATGTAGTAAAAAGAACCCTATCAGCAGAAAGGTGGGATTTATATTTCTGCAGAGTGTACCTTCTGAGTTACGTGAGCATTAAAAAAGGTGGGGGAAGAGAAAGAGGTGCTTCAATTATACAGGGATAAGTGTCACAGTGTTTTTAATTAAGAAAAAATACTGACTAAGGAGCTAAAGGGAGAGCTCTTGTTTTGGTAGTATCAGACTATTGATGAGAGTAGAAAATAGTCTGCATGTGCCTATTAAGTTATTTTTTCTGCAACCTACATCAATTCATATTACAGCTGTCAGAGTTGGTACAAGTTTTCAAGCAAATTCAGGCAATGCATTCACTTTTCTTTTTCCCCATTTATTCTTCTCTCTAACATAGGGCCTTAAGTTGCCCTCAGATTTGCATCCTGCCTTATCATAACTAACCATGATATTTCTAGCAAAACTGGTGTCAACCTACTTGAAAGTACATTTCCGTTTCTTCAGCAGACTAATTGTCTCCTTCAATCCAACATCTGCTTGCAGAGATTTTAAATTAAGCCCCAGAAGATTAAATAAGTTATATAGTTATTAGCAAAAAAAGACGGTACCAGAATATATCAAGAATTTAGCAAAATGCAAATGCTATACCAATATCAAGTATAGCAAAGTGAGTTCCAAATGCAAAAGCCTAACAGAAATCTATATATTTATTTTATTGTGTAGATGTCAATATAACACTTGTTAGTATGTATGAAATGGAGATTTGGAATCTTTCCTAAAGCAGCAAATGATAATTATCCATGGATGTCTACCCTATTTCCCTATTGACTGGCAATCTAATATTTAACTAAGCTAGCTTAAATTGAAGTACATTTCAATTGCACAATTTCCTTTGAGAGGAGATTGCAGTTTTAAAATTCAGTAGGCTGAGGCATATCAGATATGACCATGCTAAGGGAGAAGACTGATTTTCTGTAACCAATTGCCTCCTAGAAAGTGAAATAATAAAGAAATAACCTTGGGCTTTCATACTGTAGACACAGAATATTTGTTTCAAAAATAACAAAATAACAACAGCAATTAAAAAACTGAACCCCTGACTTACAAAAAAGTGTATTAAGATCTATCTAAAAAAACCTATTAGACTTTGTTAGAAAATTCTTAGAGAATACCTGATGCTATTATTTCCATAGCAAAAAGATGAAGATTTGGGTATTTACTCAGTTATTTGCTTATAGACTCTTTTCTTTATTTATTCATTAATAAACATATATTAAGTATTAATTCCTGAAACCCAGTATAAAAGGTAAAAGATTACTGGCAATTAGTTATATCAGGTTGCTAGTACCTAAAATGGTGGGAATTATAAAATAATCAAATAATAAAAAATAACTTGTATTTTAAATTTACAAAGCAGTTTAATGAATTGTTTTTATTAAATATATGTTTGTAGCCATAACATTCATATCAATATAAATAGATATATGACAGTACTTGGCTAGTTGTACCAAGTATTACAATTTTACATTTAATTTAGCCAGAAATTGTTTCTAATATATGCTCAGAATGCTTTAAGCACCAAATGACATCACCTGTGTTCAGGCCCCCAGAAGTGGGTTTTGAAACACTAAGCTGTAAAATATAATGGGCTTCTTTTTCTTTTTCTGATTTTAGGAACATCCTAAGACTCTTTGAAATTGAATGGTGCTATTTTCAGAAGACATTAAATGTGTGCCTTTTCAAAATCTTTTGATAGTTTATGCCATTTTTTTTTACCACAATAATAATGTTAGAGCATTTTGGTATTTTTCAACTCACATATGTCTTCTTTTCTACTTCACAGTCTTGAAGTCTTGTCAGATTTCCCTATATGATCAACTTACTCCACATTCAGATGAATAGGTGTGAGATCCATGCTCCCCAATTCTTCTATATGCCCAGCATACATAAATAAGGAGCTATCATTAAGAGCTTCACTACTATACCACTTGTTCATATAAGTTATTAAAAACAGGAGCAACTCTGTTCCCAAAAAAAGGTCAAATGGAAAGTGAGCTGTAATTAAACTAAATGGAAAGTGGACTAACTCTGGTAAGGTGTAGATTTAACTATGTTAATCTATCCTAGCATTGTTTCAGTATAGAAGACAGTGTGCTGTGTTAGTATGATTCTTTGTATAATCTTTCATACTAGAGGTAAGAAAAAAAGTTTCAGAAGCCTCTAAGAGTGTTCCTCATCTCTGGGCCTTACTAAGATATCCTTTTCATTTCTCTCTAGCCTTTCATGCCAGAACAGGGAGGAGCTTTCACCCAATGGCATAGGGACAAGCTAGTTGGTTCATGTCTCTAGCAAACTTTCCTTTTATTCCACCACCAATTCCAACCACCAAATTGGGAATCTATGAGCATTTGGTTCAAAGAGCTCACAGCCTCATTCACAACCAAAAATATGGCAGAGTGTACTCTGCAGTAAGAGCTATACCATAGTGTGAACACATTTCAAAAAAAGAAAGAAAGGAGAGAACACTTCTGTCTTGGGGAAGTTAGGGAAGATTGCATAGAGGATGTTGTGTTTGAGTGAGGCCTAAAGACATCTAAAGCAGTTTTAGGCAAAGAAAATATACATATAAATTTTTCTCTAAATTACAAGGAAAAGTAGCATGAATTAGAGCACGTAAGTATGATCATATATGATTTTTAGGTAAATGGAAAAGCACACGACTTCATCAGAAAAAGCGAAGATTTTTATGTCTCTGGCAGTGGTAGGAAATAAAATTGAAAAATTTATTATTTGTACCCATGGTAAGGAATATGAGCATTAATTTTCAGGCCTTTAATGGAAAGTCAGCAAATAATTTTTGAGCATGAGGGTGACCACCAAATTTGTGTTTTACAAAGATAATGCTAAGGAAGAGTGTAAAGAATGGATTGAAGGAGCAAAAGGGCAAGAGACTAGCAGCAGAAAAACCTGCTAGAAGTCTTTAAAGCGATCTAGGTTAGATATGCTAAGGGGCTGGACAATAAGAGATGGAATCAAATAGGGAAGAGGGATAAATTAAAGAATCATGTGGGTGTAGAAATGATAGTGTTCATATGCGAATCAGGTTTATCTGCAAGAATAAGTGACGTTATTAAAGTTTATAAAGCTTCAGGCTTAGACTACTTACTGCATGGGGATGCTGGCAGCCTACTAACCTATGACCTGGCCCAGGTATTCCAAGGATTATAGTCATTTGATAGGCTAGAACTTCACCTAAATCTCCCCATAATCATCCTAACTTCCAGTTTCTTTTTTTTCCCCCTTAGTGTTTGGTATTTGAATAATGAATGTGGCTCTCTTCAAGTAAGATGCAATATGCTTTATGTTTTAAGTTGGAAATATCTCCTGCCTACCAGTTTTGCCAGTGTGTTTAATGTTTGTTTTATTTTTCAAATATGAATTAATTTTGGTTGAGCCATTGCTCCTAATAGGCAATAAAGTCACATATTGTTTTCAGTCCTCCTTTATAAAGCAGCCATATTTTTCACTTATGGCTGATTCATATCTTCTCATGAATTTAATTTTCTTCCATCCACGTTAATTATCTAACTAAAGATGATATGGAGTTGTAATATCATATCAGTGATATAAATTGCCTATTACATAAAGTTAAGATATACTCAGTTACAAATAACAAAAGAATCAACACAACTAATTTTTAATGAGAGATTTTTATGTTATATATAAAAAGAATAGTGCAACTACCAGGTTGGTTAATTGAAAGGCTAAATATAAAGCAAAGAAAATTTCCTTCAATCATCTTGCACTGCTATTTTTGTCACACCAGGTTATCTTTTTAAGGTATCACAGATACCTTAAAAAGACATCACCTGTTCTGATAAAAAGATATCACCTTTTCTGTGATATCACTTTTTAAGATATCACAGAAAAATGAATAATTCTTATAATGTGTCCCTTTACAAAGGTTAGAAAACTTTACTAGATGATATTGTCTAGACTTCCTCTCACATCTCATTGGCCATTTATACAACACTTGCTCTGTCTAAGCCAATCAAATGTGATGACAAGAATAATGAAACCACCATGATTGGCTTAGACTCATCCTTCTCTGAAATGCATGACCATCTAATACCTGAACAAAATCAGGGTTTTATGTGAAAAGATGCAGGAGCATGGAAGATGGTTTTCCAAACAGGCTACTAATAGTATTCACCACTGCAGTATTCCTGAAGGATGTTTCTTTTGGAATATTTTAAGATTTGTCAATTATATACCATGATCTCTGGGTAGATAATGCTCCCTGAATACCTTTCCAACCTTGGAGCTTTCAGCATTAATTGGTCACTCATTTGGAGAAGACAGAGGAAAAAAAAAGTCATCAGAGTTCTTGCCTATTGCGACACAGTCTCAGGAATTTGAACTGGGCATTGGCAAATTTCAATATTGGTCCTTGTTCAACTGCCCTTCCAGTGCCATCCATCATGCTATTAGGAATCTGGTCCATACATGCTGTTCTGTGGCTGCTCAGAAACTCTCTAGCAGAACTTTAAGTATTTTCTTCCAGTTAGTAGCTTTCTGTTTCAAAATAATCTATTTGACCAAAGTGTAACTGTCTTCTAGTCTCAGAAGCATTTCTGATTCATATAAGAAGCTAAGCTCTATCTTTGTATTCACTGGAAGTAATGGGTTAAAAAAAATTCATTTCTCAAGCAATAGAAATGTATTTTGACAAAGATCTGAAGGTTCTAAAGATTATCCAAAAGAGGACACTGAAGCAGCATTTTCTAGTTTGCTGTCTATTTGACATTTGGCCATGCACTGATTATATCACATCTCAAAAGTAGCACTTGCCTACCTGCATTTCTGTAATATCCCATTGAAATAATACATGTGGGAGGGCACTGACATTGTGAGGGGCTGCTCCAAGAAGTTCTTTGGACCTAGGGCAGAAGCTACAGATTAGAAGACCGTGACAATGATGAGTATTGTTTCAGGCACTAGCTAGCTTCAGTTTTTGGCGGAACCAAAGTGTTGAAACACCAGGTAGTCAGAGTGGTGAAATTTTTAAATTATGGAATGATCATCTTCTTCACATCTCCCAGAAGTCATGGAGTAAGTATTTTACAAACAATTAATTTTTGATCTCCAGTTACCTAAGAACGATCTGATTAATTTCTGTGAGTGAAAAATTGTGGTATAGTGATAACAGTCAAAAAATGAATATTCTAATGATTATTGCAAATGTCATCTCTTCATGCAGGAATATAGCATTAAAACAATTGGGGCTTACCAGCTCTGTATATATGTGGGGGCACAAAGAAATTCTAATGAAATCCCACACTAGTGTAACAAATGTTTTAGTTTTGCAATCTATATATTTCCTTAAATTCAACAGAAAGCATGTCTTCAGTGTCCTGAGCATTTAAAACAAGAAGGAAACTTTATTTAAAAGGTTTTGATGGCAGAAGAGAAAAGTTAAAGTTTCCATTTCTTTCATCCTTTTATCTGCCTTAGTTTTTCTACATTTCACATCTGTCTTTCTTCTCTGAATACCAAAAGTAATTGATGTTAACTTGATAGGGTCTCAAAAATAATTTGAATTATTAAAATGTAGTTCTGCAGGTATAAAGAATTTATCTATGCCATTTTATTCTTCACTATTTCAGAATGACATCCTGCCCTCCTACCCACAATGTAGCCTTCTCCACTTACCTGAACACAAATGACATCTTTTATGTGTAAAGACTGAAGTGAAGTTCCATGAATCATTTCTTTTTTAATGCTTCCCATGGAGCATTTCCTCTCCCTGTCAAATAGAAATCCACATTATTCTCTTTTAGAGTTAAACCTTAATGTATTTTCTTTTCGCTTGGAGTGTTTTTCTATTTTGCTTGGTTTCTGCATTGCTTCTTACATCAGGCTCATTTGCTCCATCACTCTAGGTGCCCACACTATCTTTTTCTAACCTGGCCTTGTTCAGGGAAATAGTTCTCTCAAAAGCACTAAGTGTCTGAAACCATGACTATCTATAATAGGATGGTATAGTACACAGCAAGGATCCCCAAACCCCGGGTCTACTGGTACTGGTGTGTGGCCTGTTAGGAACTGGGCTGCACAGCAGGAGGTGAGGTGAGCAGGCAAGAAAGTGTTACCGCCTGAGCTCCGTCTCCTGTCAGACCAGCGGTGGCATTCGATTCTCAGAGGAGCACAAACTCCATTGTGAACTGTGCATGCGAAGGATCTAAGTTGTGTGCTCCTTATGAGAATCTACCTAATGCCTGGTGACGTGGAGTGGAACAGTTTCATCCCAAACACATCTTCCCCGCCCACTCTGACCATCGTTGAAAAACTGTCTTCCACAAAACCAGTTCCTGATGCCAAAAAGTTTGGAGACCGCTGGCACAGAGAGCCAAAACATGATTATGAATTATAAAGTTTTATAAAATTTAATAAATGAAACCTGAGAAGTAACCATTACAATTACAAAAAACAAAATAAAGTTGTACATTTTTTTATCAACCACATGTATAGTGTAATAGAAGAAATGTTTACCATGGAGTCAGAAGATGCCCCTAACAAGCTCTATGAACTTATACAGGGCTTTTCTCAGCCTCGTCGTCTGCTTCCACATTTATAAATATATGGAAATACATGAATCTTGAACTAAATGATCACTGTGACCCCTTTCAGGTCAAATGATCTTGATTATCAATATAATAATAGGTTATTTTATTTTAGGTTATTTTTATCTTACTCAACTGGAAATGGACTTTTTAATAAAAGCATTTACACGGAATGCTTCCTCTTCTTACATGGAAACAACTCTTAAAGCGCAAATTTGTAATTATGGTGCAGGAGAGTCTTATCATAGGTTGCAGATTTTTAGGCAGTTTTCCATAATGAGTTAGACATTATATTACGGGAGCTTGTGATGGGGTCAGTTACTAACAATGCTTATTTTGTTAGAGAATATAGTATACATTTTGATGGAATAAAAGCTATTTGGGAGGATATTGCCCTGTTCTCTCACTCCATTTTTTACACGTCTTTTATTCTACAGTTGCTGTCTAAGTCTTAATATCAAAATTTGCTCCCTATGCGGAAAATCTATTTGGTAACTATCTATTTGCGACCTAATCTGGGTAATGTTGTAGAACAGGTCTGTTCTCCATAATATATCCCTGTCTATCCAAATCAATGTTGTCTTTAGTTTGAATAATGAATATTTAGATAAACAATTTGAATAGAAATGGATATAACTAAAACTATTCAGTTCTGAGGTTTTAAATAGTGAGAGTTCAAAGAGCAAGAGTTGGAATGTGAAGGAGAGGTTGGGTAATATTTTCTTGGGGAAGCAATATGCCTTAGTGAAAAGGGTACAAGAGTTCATATAAGGAAAGATAGACTCATTCAATTTCTTTTTCTTCCGCTTGCTATCTGGGTGGCCTGGAACAAAGGAATTGGCCAGATATGTATGTTAGGATTCACATATATACATAGGTAGAAGAAACAAACTCTGACTGATTAAGTGCAACTTGATTCATTAGAAGGATTTATATATGCCTCAGAGAAGCAGTAGAAGAATGAGTATTGCATTTCCATTATAATTACATAGAATAGTAATGATGGCGTGTGGTAAATACATAATTTTTGAAGCTGGTGTTATACTGATGCTGTTTGACATTTAGTACTAATACTCTATAAACGGCTATTTGATAAGAACAGGAAGAACTTGAATTGGGCATTAGCTAGTGAATGACTAGAAATTCTATCAGGATCTGTTCACTTAATTTTGTCTTCTCCTTTCAGAAAATGAATCTATAATTTATAACTCTCAGTTAAAAAAATATTGAAATCTTCACGTAGCTCTATTGATTCAAATTTTAAGATATATAGATGTTAAAACAATCTTATAATAAAATTATCACACCATTAAGATGGTTGCCAGAAAGATTTCAGCAAAATTTTTACTAGTTCTTTGTTTTACTTTTTTCTCTTAGTGTTTTTTTGTTTGTTTTTGTTTTTGTTTTTTTCCAATCTTTCTAATTATCACCTATTCTACCTATAGGCATCTTAGTCAGTTTTGGCCATACACATTTACTCAGAATTCCAGAAGAAAATTAGATTGTATAGTACATGGTTGATTTCCCTTTATGTTAGCTTGACAAATAGGAAGTGACAAGATTAGCCATCCAGGAATCCACAATTAAAGAATATGGTTTAATCATAACCATGTTAATCAGACTGGCAGAATTTTTTGCCCAGTCCTCTGATAAACCAGTAACAAAAATTACCAAAGTCCTCTTTGGCATAAAGGAAGGCAAGGATAATTTGTGAAAATGATAGCTTTTGCTTGAAAGATAAAGAGGTTTGCTCGTTATGTTTTCTAGAATGTTTTCATTATATTTTCTAAAATAAGAGAATTAGCTTATGGTGTGAGATCCGGGGTTCTGGAGTTTTAGAATTTTAACTGCTTTCAATGAAAAAGAATCATTCATTATGCACAATACTGTTGTTATGACCATTTTACTTTTTTTTTTTTTTATCATTTACAAACAAGGACAGCACGTGTTTTAAGTGATGCTTCTTTGCACTATCTGTGACCTGTGAAACTGCTATTACCGTCAGTGAAAGGATGAAGGAAATCATCTGACCTTAGAAAATAGTAACGATTTACCTTTAGTCACCAACACTTTCTTGTGATGAGATATTCTATTAGTGGCTGTACTCATACTTGTTATCTCAGTGTAAATGACTATGTACTGTTTCATTCATACACCGATTTGTAGATGTGCAAATTAGGGAAGTCTACTAGCTAGCATTCCTTTTCACCCAAACTGCAGAGGAGAGATTCTTTCACTCTATTAGTTATATGATTAGTTTTCTGAGACCATTTAATGCTAATATGCGCTTTTGTCTGCATTCATCTTTTTGGTTTTAGTTCTGCCAGCGTAGTCAGTTGTTACCCCCCTCCTCATGTGCCTCAGCCTTGCTATTAGAGCCATCTACCTAGCTGACTTAATCTCTATTTCCGTAGAAAATAGACATGTACAAGTTTAGTAATTCCCTATGACGTGGCAAAAAAAGCCCTGTAGAGACTTATAAACTATTCTTTAAAAGCACCTAAGAATGAAATGTCACATTGCATGATAAGAATAGTTAGTGATGTGACACAATTAATGGTCTGTGCTAGAACTGCCATAGTGAGGCTTTTCATATTTTTAGTCATCAGTCATTCACTGCGTATGTATTAATACATGTGTGTATTAGTCAGAGATCTCCAGAGAAATAGAACCCATAATATATATAAAGATATAAAGAAAGAGACGTATTAGGAGGAATTGGCTCATGAAAGATTATGGAGGCTGAGAAGTCCCACAATCTTTCTGCAAGCTGGAGGCTCAGGAAAGCTGGTGGTGTAGTTCCAGTTAAAACCTGAGGCCTGAGAAGCAGTGGAGCTGATGATGTGCTCCCAGTTAAAGGCCAAAATCCTGAGAAGCAGGGAGCTGCTAGTGTCAGTCCTGGAGTCTGAAGGCCCGGGAACCAAGAGCACTGATGTCTGAGGGCAGGAGAAGATGAATGTCTCAGTTTAAGCAGAGAGAGCAACTTCGCCCTTTCTCTGCCTTTTTATTATTTTCAGGCCCTCAATAAGTTGAATGGAGCCCATTGGTGAGGGCAGATCTTCTTCACTCAGTCTGCTGATTAAAATGCTAATCTCTTCCATGAACACCCTCATAGACACACCCAGAAATAACGTTTTACTAGCTATGTGGGCATCTCTTAGCTCATCCAAACTGACACAAAAGCTTAACTCTCACAACACCACATCTCTCTCTCTTTTTCTCTTTCTTTCTTTCTTTCTTTCTTTCTTTCTTTCTTTCTTTCTTTCTTTCTCTTTCTTTCTTTCTTTTTCTTTCTTTCTTTCTTTCCTGCCTCCCTCCCTCCCTCCCTCTCTCTTTTTCTTCCTTCCTTTCTTTCTCTTTCTCTTTCTTTCTTTCTTTTTCTTTCTTTTTTCCTTCCTTCCTTCCTTCCTTCCTTCTTTCTCTTCTTTCTTTCTTTCTTTCTTTCTTTCTTTCTTTCTTTCTTTCTTTCTTTCTTTCTTTCTTTCTTTCTTTCTTTCTTTCTCTTTCCTTAACTTTCTTTCTTTCATACTATTATCTGTTAAGTCAGAAAGTAAAAGTCATAATAAAGTATTTTGATAGATAGTATAGTCTAAATTCAGACAGACCTATGTTTGAATCCTGACCCATTCTCTTACTAGCAAATTTACTTAGCTTCTATGAAATGGGTTTTACCTTTCAGGATTATTCTGAGGATATGATAAATTGATAAGCTTAAAGTGGCAAACAGGGTCTTACTGAATCTGGGTCCCACTCTTGGGTGTGTAGTTGTGGGAAGTAAGCTACTTCCTGAAGCTCTAATGCAGATACATTTATGTTGTAGACTCCCTGAGGACTGTAAATCACATTGCTATGATGAAGGTGTTTGGTGGCAAGGACATAGCAGTACAGTGATTGTGATGCCACGGAGCTAATATAAATAGGATAAGTGGTTTCATTCTATATATAGCCATGGGAAAGAGGAGATGGATGTCGCTTTGGATATTTATGTCATTCCTTAAAAAATTACATTGCTTCAAAAGTAATTTTCACTTTATAATTCATTTATACTTATTTTTTATTAAGCAACTTTCAGTCATATAAAATAAAATTTACAATGGTAATGATAACAAAAATAGAAAATCACTAGTAAACAAGTGATCAATGTAATATATAATTATATATTAATATAATATATAATGTATTATATATGATATTAATTAATTATTAATTAATTATTAATATTTTAATATAATATGATATATTATAAATGTAAAAATACATATATGTTTTTATATATATGTGTGTGTGTGTGTATATATTTGCCTTTATGTTAGTTTCCAAACTCCTTTTAACCAGGGTAAGATTGGCAAAACAAGTTGCAATATTTTATTATCAGAAGGGAGGATATATATATAAAATTCATTCAGTTGAAAGAAGAAAATTTTTCACATGGGACTTCGAAACAGACATAGGATGATATAAAAGGCAATCTCATCAATGATAAATTTATGAAAAATATAGAAGCAAATTTAATATGACTATTTCAACTACTTTACAAATTCTGAAGATACAACAAGTGTTTACAATTCCGTGAGAATTATACTAAGAAGCACTAAGATAATGTGATCCAGGCATATGTCTTTCCGGTGGTCCAAGCAAGAAGTGAATCCAAATGAGAAAATACTGATCGTAGTAGACGAAGAATGGAAAGTATTTCTCTTAAACAACTTTCCATCAGCTGAAATGTTAAGAGTGAGTGATTTGATGTGGGTTAGTAATGTCAGTGTTCTACGGTACTCACTAAGAATAAAATTAGATTCTTTAGAGACTGAGATGACATTAGGAAAGTCAAGAAATATATCTATTGTTCTGTCTTCATTAAATATCTCCTACCCCTATGTATGTGGTTCAAGAGAATCCCAAAATTGTGTTTAATAAAGGTTTTACAAGTAGCTTTTCTACATTCCTTTATCTGTGATTACATTTGATTTGTTTTTAATTGTCTTTGATTGTCTCCCTTTCCTATTCTTGGAGCATCTCTCGCTGTACTCTCTCCCTGACTCTCAGTGATTACCCAGGTCCTACTTCCTTAGTAGATCAGGCCTGTGTTCTTTAGTTCATCAATTGCTTACACTTCTAACTACAAACTTATCTGATTCTCAGCTATCTCTATCTCCTTGCCTTTAATCACAAATGGTGCAGGGTACTTCTCTTTCTTCAGGTCAAACCAGGTCAACTCAGGTCAATCTCCTGTGTTCCTGACTTCCATCTCTTAAGAGACTGTGAGCTCTTCAAGGTCAGTTATTATGTCCTAACCACTTTGGTCTTCTCTAGCAGGTGCATAGATGGCCTCCTTATGTCCCCTGGGCCTCACCATTTGAATGACTAAACTGGACGTTCTTTGCTTGGGCTTCCTCTAGCACCTGTGCACTCTACTCACATGCACTGCATGTGGAGATCCTAGAGAATTAATCCCTCCCATCCCCCAACCCAGGTTCCGCCTTCAAATGATGACTTCTAAAAGTTGGTATATAAATATTCCAGCCCTCTTGCTCCTCAGGCAGGATAACTAGGATGAACGTGCTCTACATTGGCTACCAGAATTCACCAGCCTGATTCAATTCTAGTTGACCCACAGTAATGCTTAATAATGTACCTTTCATCAGTTTTCATCTTTTCCCTGTTTCTCTTTGCTTTCCACTTCCCCTACCCAGGTGTTTCCCTGGATCACTTCCCAAGGAAATAGCTTGCAAACAAATCTTAGTTGCAGGGTTCGCTTTCAGGGATATGTAAAAAAATTAAATGTTTTCTACACCAAACTCTGAGACTATCACATAGAGCATTGTAAATGTTTGTTGAATGAATAAATGAATAAAATTAACAAATCGTGAATCTTGCCATGTTACTTGAATTCATATGAGCTAAACTGTATTTTAAGGTTTTAAATAACTCAGCTACTATTCTTGCCATATTTTTGCATTACACTTTATTCAGTATCTTCTCTATATTGTAGTAAACTTAGATTATCTTTGCTATAAATTGCTTTACCATGTCAGTACATATTCTTTCATGTTAATATTTTTCTCGATTGTAAAATATTCCCAGATTAAAGCATGTGCAGTCTACATGCCAGGAATGGTTCACAAATAGCAGAAGTTTAAGCTAGTAATGCCAGCTTTATCTGCAAAACAGATCATAATGACAATTGCAAGCTTCTGCTGTTGATGTTGAAAACATACATTTGCTGTGCCTCCTAAATAAAAATAAAACCTCGTCAGAGAAGACACATTTGTGCTAGGCAAAGACCTCATTGGAATCCCTTATTACTTATCAGCTATCTGGGGCCAAAATACCCTTGAATTTTTTTTTTTGGATCATTGCCTCTCTTAATTTTTCCAAAATTGTAAAGTAAGTTAGGCACCATGTAAAACTCTAGGATTTGAAGATGCTTTTTCTCTTTGTCCTCCACAGTCCAGCAGAGGGAGCAGTGTGTCACCCAGAAAAGCTTCAGCCACACACATACCTGAGCACTGGATTCTATGAGACAGACAGATGCTTGGATTTCAGTGAAAAGTGTCCTTGACATAAGCTGAGAGCAGAGACTCAAAAATGCTAGCAAAAATGGAAAGGACAATCACATACACAGTGAAATTTGAGAGATTGAGTCAAACATATCTCAATCAAAATCTGCTTCCTAATCAGTTCTCTCTATTGATGCACTGAAGATTCCTCTGAAAAAAAGAAAATACTGTTTAGAAGAAGAGAAAGCCACCCTAGAGCATTACAATTCATGAAAATCTTCAAATGGGTTAGTGAGTAGGAAGCAGTGAGTATGATGACTAGCAAATTAAACTTTGGAGTCATTCTGTGGACTCCATTCCTGACTTTCACATATTAACTGTGTGACTTTATTCAAGTGACATAATACCTTGAACACTCATACTCTTTACCTTAAAAGTGGGGATAATATCAACATCATAGTGTAATCATAAGTATTAAATACCACAAAAGGGCTTAGCATAAATCATCAATGCTATCTTAGTAAATGTTAGCCCTTCTTGTTCAATTGATTAAAGTTATTTACCATGACCCTCAGGAAAAGAAACAGGCTAATGTGAAATCCAGTGCAAATAATGAAAAAAAGGAAAATTACACAGGTAGAAAATTCTAGGGAGTAGATAAAATGAGAGGTCTCGAATTTTGGAGGCTGCCCAGTGTGCGTCCACCAATATTAGGCACCAGATAGTAGAAATATGAGGGTAGGAGAGGTCACGAGAAGCAGCAAGAAGTAATAGTATTTAAGTCAAGTACTGCCTCGCTTATACATTTACCTGGCTTGATTGTGCCAGGAAAGTCTTCTTTCATTAGGACCAAAGTGTTCAAAAACAGGGTGAAATAGCTAAACTCAATGCAGAGCTTTCTTTAAGTCAAATTTTCTTGAGTGTACAAGACATTAAAATGTTGGTAAAGGCATATGAATACTTGGCATCAAGGGCAACTAGGAATAAAGGTAGACTGAGCTTCCTTTTTTGTGTGTATCAGTCTTATTTTAGCTCAGTTTGGATATGGGCCAGCCCTTGGGACGCAATTTTTCCCCTGCTCTTACCTCGAAAATCATGATTGTGTCCATTATCCTTGCCTGTCTTTCAGCAGTATCATTCATCTGTGTTAGATTTTTTGGAGGTGTATCCACAGCTGTATGGAACCAGAAATGATAAATGCTAAAATAGTTTATCCATGCTGCAATCTGATCCTTTCCTCTTTCTCCATCTCCCTCTGACTTCTTATTCCTCCCTTGAAAATCAACTGTTTTATTTCATAGTCCATTACATTTTACCTGTATTTTTCCCCTCAATTTTGTGCATGTATATTGAAGGGTTGTTGCTGTGGCAACCTTCTGTGAGAAAGCTTTTGAGCTATTCTATTACCATATATTAAGGTAGATTACAGAAGGAATCATTTTTAAAATAGAAAGAATTTAACCAAATTTATATCTAAAAATGTTAGAGCACCAGGACTGTGAGTGTAAAAATATTCTGTAATTGAGTTCATTATTTACAAATATTATTAGTGTTATTACTCTTTGTGTTCATTTTTACCTTGGGTTTGGAGAACCATTTTCATTTTTTTTCCTTTTTACCCTAGAGCATACTGCAAGTCAGCATCTGGTACAATTGTTCTCAAGTGTATTTCACAATATGTGCTATAATAAGTGTCTCTCTCTTTATTTTCTTTGGTTTTCAATAAATATTTGCTCATAATTTTTCTTTTCCTCTTCTCAATTACTCTTTTTGAAGCAAAACTTCTATGCATAGAATGTGTACTTGATCCTCTCTTAGATGAATCTGTCATATATGAGACCATCATGCCCTCAGAGTGTTATGGAACAGCTGTGATTTCTGACCATGACTCTCAGGTAGGTATCAAGAAATAGGAATATGGAAAGTGAAGTCTAGCCTTCTGTAGTTTCTGCAGTTTTTCCTTTTCCTTCATTTCCATAGCTTCTACTTATGAACTAGAATTCTCTTGTTCTTCCACCAGTGGTGTTTATGGCACATGCACACACACAAACACACATTCCTCATTCAGAGAATTGTAGAGCTTACTAAGGAATTTACATATTGCTTTCAGTGGGAAAGGTTTAAAGTGCATCTTCCTTATGGTTTCTTTTTCATGGCTCTCTTTTACCCTCATAGTCAACATTTTTCAAGCCTGTGTCTTCAGAGACTCATAATTTTTAGGTGCACTAGACCAAGAATTCCTGAGAAGAGAAATGATAGCTTTCTCATTTTTAACATACCCTAGCACAGGATCTGGCACATTAAAGGCACTTGGTAAATGATTTGTTGTGTGCTGTAATGAAGGTCATACAGATACTATATATACATAATTTTAAAGAATCATAACCATTGTATTATGTCCATTGGAATTAACAATGTGCAATACAGTGTGTCCCCCATGTAGCAGTGGCGTCAAATATATGGGTGTTGGTCAGGCCTGGTGACTTATGCTTGTAATCCCACCACTTTGGGAGGCAAAGGCAGAAGGAAAGCTTGAGCCCAAGAGTTTGAGACCAGCGTGGGAAACATGGCAAAACCCCGTCTCTTGGCAAAACCCCCAAAATACAAAAATCAGCTGAGTGTGGTGACACATGCCTGTAATCCCAGCTACTTGAGAGGCTGAGGTAGGATGATCACCTGAGCCTGGAGAGATTTAGGCTGCAATGAGCCGTGATCACACCACTGCACTCCAGCCTGGGTGACAGAGTGGGCAGAGTGAGACTTTTTCTCTCATATATGTATATATGAGAGAAGATTCATATATATATATCTATATATATAGATATATATATATGGAAGTTAATTCAGTTCATTTTAATATTTGTTCTACATTTTTGGACTGATTGAATGGCTATCCTAAATAATTTGTCTTTATTAGCATTTGCGTATAGATCCCTGTCAGTACTGAAATGTGTTGAAGTGGTCTGGCACTTCAAGGAATAGTTCATGAATTCTAAGGAGTAAGGCCATTACCCTACCTGGCATATTTGGTACAGAAGATTTAATCTCTAAAGTATCAAGCTTATTATTAAAATTAAGGTTTTGCTTTAGTATATATTTATATTAGAAACTTCACTTTCTCAATTCCTTGAGTTTAATATAACAAAAAGCTTTAAAATACCCCAATATATAAAAACACTTTTATGTTGATGTTCTAATTTTAATTAACCATTTAAATTATAGACTAAGCCATTTCCCTTCAAACTTCATCAATATCAGAATTATAGAATTGCTATTTTAATTTTTTAAGTTTAATTTTAAATTTGTCTTTTTGAGATAGAGTCTTGGTCTGTCACCCAGGTGAGAGTGCAGTGGTGCAATCACAGCTCCCAGGTTCAGGTGATCCTCGCACCTCAGCCCTCCAGGTAACTGGTACTACAGGCAGGCACTACCACGCCTGGCTAATATTTTAAATTTTTTGTAGAGATGGGGCCTTGCTATGTTATGTGGGCTGGTCTCGAGCTCCTGGCCTCAAATGGCCTTCCAACCTTGGTCTTTCAAAATGCTGAAATTATAGGCCTGAGCCACCATGCCTGCCTCACTTTCGATTTTAGAAAATATAAATTTAGTGCTTGCTGTTCAAAAATATCTTCCATTGTAATATTCTTGATGTGTTGGCCATCTAAGCAGTGCTGTCCTATGTGCTGGCAATATATAGCTAGTGGGAAAATGAGCTTTATAATTCTGTAATTTAAATTTTTTATTTCTCCATCCATTTTTCAATAATTATTAAGTTTGGGGTTGTGATGTTTGTTTTCCCTTTACACTTTTTTTTTCTAGGAAATTATATAAAAATCATAAGTGTTTCCTTGACCATGAATTTTCAAATATTTCAGAATAACAGATTATAGGCACATATTCATTCTAAATTTGAATTTGGCAACATGGTACTAGGTGTTTGCAAATGTGTGTACATATGTATTCATATTTTATATAATGCTTAAAAGTCATACTTTTATCATCTCTGGCCCTCATCTCCTCATCTGCAAAGCGAGGGATTCAATTGAATTGTTTTTGCGTAACTGCTTCCGGGCTTTAATTGCCTTATTCTGAGAATAAATTCATCTAAAACCCATGACTGTCTTTCAGTTGGACTCTCAATGCTCTTCCATTATTCCTTCTTTCACTGATTATCCCCACCATTCATATTGTCTCATTAGTCAGAAAAAGAGTACTTCTTGAAACCGTCCTCTCTTTCTCATCTTTAATACGTTATTGACTCTTGTTTGAGTTTATTCCTCAATGTCTTACATATGGTCTATATCCATTTCTCCATAATGATCCAATCCATAATCATATATTGCTTGGAAAGTTGCAGTAGCCTCCTAAGGGGGTCTCCTTGAATCTCTTACTCTATTCCAATCTCCTCTTAAATGGTACTCAGAGATATCCTTTAAAATTCCAATTGCTCATGTCATTTCCTGCTTGAAACACTGCATTGGGAATAAAAAAATAGCTATGTTAACTGGTCATGCTAGACCCTAATTAATCTGTTCCTACTCCTATCTGTTTCTCTGCTTCATATCTTGGTATATTTACTCATCTTTGTTTCTTCAATTTTCCATATTGGATGTCTTTCAGTTCTTCAAACATGCAATATTTTTATATGTCTCAAGTCTTTTGGTATTCTCTTCTCTGTCAACATCAAATTAGCTCATCCCATTCACTTTTACTAGTCAGCTTCTACTTATTTTCTGCTGTCCACTCCAGAAACACTTAGCTAGGGGAGACTATTGAGACTCTGTATTAGACCACGATGCTATTACACACTCTGCTTATTTTATATGATATCTTAATCTGCCAGAACTCATCAAAGTGCTAAATATTTTATAATTCATAAATATATTACTTCCATTAGATGAGAAGCTCTCTGAAGAAGGAATTGTGTCCATTTCATTCACCATCAGGCATTAACTATTAAGTCCAATGTAGAAGTAGAGAAGAACCACCTATGGGTAACCTGGTAATGTGTACTGCATTATAGATGACAAGTCTCAACATAGGATACAATCATCCATCCCTGTAAAAGAGAGCTTTATAAAACTAGAATTATACAGTACATACCATTTATAACCTGTTGTATTCACCTGCAAATTCAGTAGATTGTCAATATGTTCATGTTCTCACAAAAATCTGCATCGATTTTTGTAAACTGTATAGAAGTTAATCATAGGAATTGAATACTCTTACTATTTTTTACCTGTTTTGTTTGCTTTATGTTTTGATTTTTTTATTAAAACAATTACATAATCATTCAGAAAACTATATGTTTATGTACTACTTTGATCATTTCAAAGAGCAGTGTTCTACAAGTTGTTTATTTGGTGTATCCCTAAGGCAGAGGAGAATAGAAGAATGCCAGCCAAACCTGAAGTGGCTCTTACAATAATGGAGGATTTTATACACACATACATAATATACATATGTATCAAATCACGATGCCGATAATTTGAATACATTTTAGGATGCCGTCTCACTGTCTTGTAGATACACAGGAAAGTCAAGTTTGAGAAGACAATCTTAGGGTACATTTTTAGAAGTGGTTTTCATCACCAGGTCAAAGGATACTTCTAATTAAGCAATTCATTTGTTTTCTGAAATAGTACAATTTTATACTTTCACCACTAATCAATATGTGTTTGTTTTCCTTCCTGTAACAGCATCAGTGGGTTCTTCTGCTTAATTTTTTTTTATGTGAAACAATCTCTTATTATGAAGGGAAGGCTAAGGATAAAAACAGAAACAATATCGCAATTGACAATGTGAATACCATAGAAAGAGTAAGGATTTTTAACTTGGATATGATAATTAGGTGGACAAAATGTACATTCGTAATCCTCTAGACCTTTTCAACAATTCCCACCCACCTGCCATGGTCAAATCGTCAAAAGGCTGTTCAAATCAGCAGCAGAGTCTTGTTGTCAGCACACAAATTTATTCTGGAAAGACAAAGGAGTTATTTCTTCTACACAAAGACCATCAGTAAGTGCCACACATTCAGCATGGCCTAATGAAATTATACCACATCTCAGCTCCACCAATACACCCAAAAGCTAGCATAATACATGGCAGAAAGCATACACTTAATATTAGAATGTATGGATGGATAAATGAAGGGGTTTGTATACGGATGGAAGGGCAGATGTCCTTAAGATGTTATATTGATTTAAAAACTTGAGTATCTTGGGCATACAATGAAGGAAAGAGAAAATTTAAAAACCTATGTATATTTTGTCTGGTTCTCTTATTTGCTTATGACTTTTCAAAATTTGGAATATACGAAAAATGAATTTTAATAGTTTTTTTCTAAATAGAATTACCTATGTAGTCCTGAAAAATAATAAAGATAATTTATAATATTTCACTTTTCTCTTCCAGGTCAAGGAATTCCATTTTGAGGGAAAATATCCAAGGAGACATTCTAAAATTACCAGTAACAATATCAGAAAAGCAAAGCCACATATTTAAATGTCCATGATTTTTTTAAACATTTTATATCAGATATTTTACCTAAGTAACAATATAACAAGATCTTAAAAGTCTTGACAAATAGTTCTTCAGGTTTTCTCAATGTGGACAGATCTAATGTCATTTATTTTCACTTTGTGAGTACCTCTAATGTTATATTTTATACTTCAAAATGTCTTCATTCATTTAAGCGGCATTTCTTTTTATTTCAATTTATAATTAGCTTTAATCTACACTTTCATTCTTATTAAGTAGTTGAACAGATGACAATTTTTGAAGGGATTTCATAGTACACTGCACAAAAGAAGACAAAGTTTCAGAAGGGAAATTTCTGGCAAAAGTAAAAGCCTGGGTAAGAATAAAAATATGTGCCATTGCTTTTCTTGGAGCAAGTATGGTTTAAAATTATTTCTGAAATGTCTGGATATTAATCCTCAAATGTTGTCTACATCTCCTCCCATCAACATTTAAGTCTGAGTTTCATATAACTCTATCTAGAGCTGAATCTTTTGATTAAATTAATAAAAATAAAAGAGTTAGGTATAAATATACCATCATCAAATAAAAAAGGATAAGTTAAACATCATGAAATATTCAGCTTCAAAAAATCAGATGCACTCGCTATTTTGGTTTTGTGAGAGAATAGTGATTAAGGGTATTAATCATATTAATTTTGATAGCTATTTCCAGAATTTATTTTCAAAATTGGGAATGTCTGTCATTGGATTGAAAAATATTCAAATTAAAATTAAAAACACTTTCCCACTTAGGAAAAAACATAATTCTATAGCTTCAAAGAATATGTTATCATTTTTTGCATTTCTATTCTATTTTCTCCATATATGATATTATTTCCATATAAATATATATTTAAACTACTATTGGCATTTTTCTCTATTTTGAAACTAATTTTATTAAATAAAATTGGGAAATTTGGAAAAGCATACAACAGAGCAGTTACAATTCTTCATGTATATATGTTTCTTGCTCTCTCTCCCCCCTTCCTCCAGTCTACACTGTACTATATTTATCACTTAATATCCTACTTATTTTCACCTAATTGAGTAGTAAGATTAGCAATTCCTCATGATATCATAATTGTTTACAACTTGAAGAAGTGGCAGCGTAATATTCCATCAACTGGAAATTCTATTTAAATTGCTTCCAACTTTGCTCTTACAAACAAAACTTTAGTGCATATTTTCGTAAACATATTTATGCACAAATTTCTGATTGTTTTCTAGGTATATATGTAGAATAAGATGTATGATCTTTTTTTTAAAAGTCTGTGTTATTTGGCAAATTGCTTTCTGGCAAATATTCTGATTTATGATTATACCAACATTTGAGAGAATGCTTATCTCACAATGTGTTCGTATTATCAATTGCACACTAAAAAATATACCTCATTTTGTTTTAGTTATCATTTAAGCTAAGTTTATTTTGTATATTTATAAATATGAATTCCATAAATTGAATTTTTATGTTTTTGATCCTCATAGTGTTACACTGAATGATATATATACTTTAATGTAACAAGATATATGTTTTAATATATCAAAATTATGTATACATTTTAATAGATGTGTATATATTATAAATAATATGTGAATATATACTTTATGAAAAGACATTAATTTTAATCATCAAAGGATTATAGGTATACATACATCTATCTTTACAAATCTTTACACAGATTAAGGCTACATAATATCTTTGTGTTTTACTTATTTTCATCTAACAGTATAACATTAACAATTTCTAATGGTTTTTAACATTGTTCAAACAATGAAAAGTGGCAGCATAATATCCTATCAATTGGAGATTTATAGTGAGATTGAGCGAAATGTAAAAATAATAAAATGACAAACTGAAAAGATGTGCAAATATAAAAACAAAAACCTTTTTGTGTTCTCACTTCCCTGACTGCCTTTGTTTTGAGTCTCTGGCAAAGGCTGGCTCTCTTGATATAGGACGCTCTGAATAAATAGGTTCTGTTCCCATTTTGTGATCTTCATTTCTTTTCATTGTAACATGTATCTTGAACCTGAATACTTCGTGGATTTTTGAAATTAGAATCATATAAAGTTATCATTATATGTCCGGCTGTAGAGTGGTCTTTTATCATTAGTTTTGTGTGGAATTCTGTGATTCCTCTTGATTTGTATACATTTTTTTCCATATTATGTCACATATTGTTGCTTTTCTTTCTGTTTTTAGATTTCTTACTTGCAAGCAAGTGTCATTCTTGTTTAGGTCTTAGATCTCAGAATTCTATATATTTTATCTTCTCTGTCATAGTTTCAACATGTCCTTTACTTTCATATTCTTTTCTGTTTTCTCTCCAAAAAAGTTTGTGTACTTTTATTCTACTCTTATTAAGGTAAATTTGATTCTGTCACTGTCTTTGGGATTTTCTGTACTCTTATTTCATCACTCATTCTTTTAGTCTGCCTGATCCCATTTAATTTTGTTTTCATCTTACCATTAACTAGACTACGTGCTTTACAATGGTTTTGAGAGCATCATGTGGAAATCTTCCTTTTTTTCCCCTATTTACTTCATGTAAGTACTTTTAAAACTGCTAGCTACAACACTAAGAAAACATTATAAAACCATGGTTAAGAAAGAGATGGTCTGCAAGATCAAATAACTAAAACATGACCTCTGCCTCTTCCTAATTTTGCTGGGTTGGGTCAAATTTCTTAATTTTCTCACCTGAAAGTGGGAATAATAATACTTAACTGTTTGGGACCGCTACAAATTTCTCCGTTGAAGTTTGTTCATAAGGTGGGCACTAATCAAAATATTTTTCCCATCTTCTGTTATTTTGTCTGTGACAGTGATTCTCAAATGTTTGCAGGCATAGGGACCACCTGGAGCACTTGTTAGACCACAACCCACCCCAGGTGGCTGGGCCCCACCAACAGTTTCTAATTCAGAGGGTTGGAAGTGGGCTGGTGAATTTGCATTTCTAACAAGTTCCTAGGATATGTTGCTGCTGGTGGTCCTGTGATTCTGGGTGCACACTCTGAGAACCTCTGGGGTATGATTTTTTGTTATTGTTCTTTTTTTGTTTCCCAAAGATGGGATACTTAATGCATAACTCAAGCCTCTGCTTCTCAATACATTATCAACAATAATAAAGTTAGTGAACTTCCTTCTGCCTGTTGTTATAAGATTTTAATTTTATCTTTCATTCCAGTGCTACTATTTGGTTTTGGCTTTTTGGATATATTCACAGGCATTTTAAAGGAAGTGTAGAGGACAAGTATTACAACTGGAAAATCTTGCTACCATATTAACCTGGGAGTCCTATATTTCTCTACAAAATTAACACCATATGTACAGTTAATTTGCGTTTTTCTGATTATAAATTCATCGTTAAAAAGCCATGTTTTAGACCCAGGTAGTGGATGTATTATAACTTACAACTGACAAATGGTAACCAAAAAGTAGTTTTATTCTTATTTCTTCGCATAGCATTTTATACTTTACAAGTTGGTTTCACACATGCAATCTCACTTAACTATCACCACAAACATGTTATTTTTGTTCTATTTTCCCCATTTAAAAGTAAAAGTACCCTGTTGGTAAATGATAGAATGTGGCAAAGCAGAGCTTATGTCCGTGATTTCTAATTCCAAGGCTCTCTCAACCACAGAGCAGGTAGTGTGTTACAAAGTTCATATAAAGACCGTAGGTGAACAATACTCTCGAAAAAATAGATAAGAAAATATGCCAATCTGTAAAATATTCAGGCACAGAACTATTTGCAACATCACATTTGGCCCCTGTCCTCATGAGCTATCGCAGCATACAAAGCCAATTTAACATTGAGTCTCGTATTTATGGTGATGGGTACTACAAAACCTGAAAGCCATACTGAACAATGTGGCATTCTTTATATGACTTTTAAAATACCAGTTAAAACTGTGTGGACTATATGTGCACATATGTAAAATTTATACATATTACTTATATATATAAGTATGTAGTACTATGTACTATATTTTATACATATTACAATATAAGTAATATGTATAAAAAAGAAAAGAAATACACATATATGGCATATACATATAAGTATATACATATGACTTATATAGTATATATAAGTATATAGTACTATATATTATATTTTATACATATTACTATATGTCTTATGTATGAAAAGGAAAAGAAATACACACATAATATATATATGCCTATTTTATATATGCCACATATATATAATGTGTATATTTCTTTTCCTTTTCTTTTCTTCTGAAAATGTCCAGATTGCCTGTATATATTATATAAGTATATATACTTATGTATACTTACATAGCATATATTAATATATAGGCATATTATATATATAGGCATATATATACACACACACAGACATATATAGTTTCTGTGTGTGTGTGTGTGTGTGTGTGTGTGTATTTCTTTTCCTTTTCTTTTCTCCTGGAAAAGTCCAGATTGTCTCCTTCGGTGGTTTAGCCAAATCAAAGGGGAGAGATTATAGCATATTAAACAGTTCTAAAATGTGTCTCTATTTCCCATAATTTTTGGGCCTACTTAAGTTTCTGTAGTACAGTGCCTTCTCCTCTTTCTTGCAGTGCTGGTGAGGAGATTCCATTTCTAGCCTCTCTTCTTTTGTATCGAGCTTTCTATTGTATGAATGTTTCATTCTCTTCCTCAGCATGACTCACATAAAGAGCTTTTCCCTACCTAATATGTTAACTGAAGGTGGAAGTTGGACTTGATAAATTATGAAAGCATGAAGCGTTGGATTTCTGAACTTGTTTTTACTGATAAATGGGATTTTCAAACTTTAATGAAATGTTTTCTATCTTAAGCTCCTGGGATTTTTACTATTTAGCTTTTGAGATTGGATGAGGATATGTGATTTTTATTTGCCAATGAAAGATTAATTTTTGTTGCTAAGAGGTTGATTTCATTCTGCCTTCTGAACATATTTTACTTCTCAGCTCCTGTAGGAAGTTGAAAACTGGATAGCATTCCCTCTCATGGTGAGTTGGCAAGGATCCCTTCACTTGATAGGGAGATATTCTAGCAGTGAAAGCATAGTGTTTTAATTCATACCCCATAAGCTGAAATTTTCTGCTTACTCCTCAGAGTAACCTCTTCATTGCTCATATAAATAGGCGCAAACTGATCATTAAAAAGCATTAATTATACTTTTAATTAGATGATTCAATCACATATAAAGCTATTCCAGGCTCCCTTTTGGGGTGACTGTATAACCTACTTCTGCCTTCTCTTGGAACTACTCCTTGCAGTTTCATTTGTCTCATGAAATATTGTCGACCTGACCGTGACTTACTGATTAAGTTGGATTTCTGTTGGACTTCAAAATAACGTTTAATAACTTAGTCATTTTTTTTTTAGGAAGTGCAAAATTTCACTGTTTTAAACATTCAGGTCTTTGTCTGCTCTTGTGTAATTTTAAAATTCATTTCGAATATACAATTCAATGATGAGATAATGTTAAATTAATAGAAATTAGGTAAAGATAATTTACGGGTAGATAGTTTCTGAATATTTAAGATGGTTATGCACAAGTGCAAATGGTATGAGTAAAAGCTAAAATACGTTTCATAATTGGAGACCATGTGTTGACCTCAGCAATGGGCAATGAATTTTTTCACCTTCTTCAGAATGTCAACAGTTCTCCTTGGACAATAGTAAAGAAGAGGCAATTTGCATAGTGGTCCAATCTGTAGGCTGTGAAGCTGGACCGAATTCTATTACTAGTTCTGTCACACACTATCTGTGTGCCCTTAGACAAGTTGTTTACATAGTCCATAATTCCCTTTCTCTAAAACGTCTATAGTAGCAGTGTTTTATTTCTGAAGATTCTTATGAAATTTAACATTCAAACATTAAACATTCAAAGTGCTTAAAATAATACAGTACTGGACACATAGGAAGCATTTAATAAGTTATTATTACTACTATTATTATTATGAATGCAGAAAAAATCTAGTCTAGATTTTCCCAATTATTTTTCTTACTGAAAATGTTTAGAATTTGGATACAATATATAAATATGCCTCATATAGGCTATGGAGTTTTACAGCTGTATTCTAACATATATTCATGAGGGAACGTGTGTTTTATTCAGAACTGTCTCATGATAACAATTTGGGTTTCATTTCCATCAGGCTAATTTCATCATTTTCATAAATGTGCCAGGCCTACATGGAACTCACAAATTATATTCTCATAAACCATAAAAAGCCTCCTGATCCTTGTGCCAAGACCTTCATGCAAGAAAGGGCAAAGCAACACTTTAAAAGAATTTAGCACCATTACAGAGCTACTTAGAAGTACAGCAAGTAATATTTGGCTGCAAACCATCATCTCTGTTAGGAAGCTTGGAAGCAGAATATCACTGTGTCCCACAAAGTATTATAGCACATATGGTAACTGCTCTTTGTGAAGGCTCCTGAGAGGTGATCTGTGTTTGGGTCAGGATAAGTTTGGCTCTGCCTTCTCTACTCTGCTCTGGCAAAACAGCCCCCATTATTGTAAAATGATCTTATTCTGGGAAAAAGATATCCCAATACAGCCGTAGCAGAGAGACATAAAAGGCATTTTATCCATTTATGTTTTTATTGATTTTATTTTAACCCTCACTGCATTTTGTAGATATGCACATCACGTATTTTCACCTCTAACAGCCTTAGGATGTGATAGTTTATTTTTTAGAAATGAGTTCATGATTATCTTTATTTTTCCCTTTAGATCTAGGAGATAGTTATGCACTTTTTGAACTTTTGGCTGGAAGAGGAGTTTCCAAGTTATTTGTCCTTGAGGATAACCTGGAGGGTGAGGTAGGATTGCCAAGTGTTACAGAGTGATGATAAAGTACCAGTGTAGTCCACAAACTAAAATCAATACAAAATCTAAGTCTTTCCTGAGAAAGTGTGGGTCTCTCTCTGGATAGTGCCCTGAGAGATTCTGTAACTCTTTTCTTTCACAAACTTTTATTAAAACACTGTTATGTTAACTGGTGTGAGAGATGCATGGGTGAATAATGCATTCTGTCTTTTTCAGAGCATTCATGATTTAAGAACAGATCTAGAGTCACAAACCTAAATTATAATATGATGCATAACATGTGATTTGAATGCAAGACAAAGAGAGATGAATTCTGCCTGGGAGGTGAGGTTGTTGCTGAGGAGAGGTTTTCAGAGAAGCTACTGAGCTAGGTGTTGAAAATAAGTAATTATTTTCTAGGCAAAAGAATGGAATGTCCTGTTTTCCAGGACAACTAAAGCAGAGGAAGAAGCATACCTAACTGCATGGACTCAAGAGGAAACATGGCATGCTTGTGACAACAGTGAGACATTCAAAGTGGTCAGAATCTAGAAACGTGTGAAAGCATAGTAGTAGAAGAAAATCAGCTTAGAGAGGTGGAATGGGTTCTGGTTATGAACAGCTGTGGAAGACATACTGAGCAATATGATTATCCTGTAGGCAAAAAGAGTGAATAACGTTTTGATTTAGAAAGATTACTGTGGCAATTGTGTCTGAAGGATAGATGGAAGGGAAAAAAATCACGACTGTGTGTTCAAACAACAGGTGATTGCAACACTCCATGTGATTGATGACAAAGATCTTGGCATATAGAGTTACATAATACAAGGCAGAGAGGAAATAAATTCAGAAATATTTTTGGAAGTAGAAAAGACAAATATGCATCACTGATTGGATAACGCTGGAAATGAAAGTGGAGAATTAAACTTTCGAGTTTGAAGCTAGGTGAGTGACAAGAAATGAGAATATAGGTGGACAAACAGGTAATACTAACAGATGAGAATTTCAATATTGGACTGCTAATTTTGAGAAGCTGTTGATTCAGGAGGACGTGGCATTTGGAAATAAGAATTTGGTGCTCAGTAGTGACGTCTGACATGGATATGTCAACACAAAGGGGTCATTAGAGTGGGGGGAATATATGACATCAACCGAGGAGGTACTTAGATCAAGAACAAAATAATGACTCTGAACAGAATGATCTGATCTAATCATATGATTAGAAAGAAATGCAAAGAATGGTTTTCTTAATTGAGGTGCTTTTGTATCCAATGAACAAAAATCCTGATTTAACCTGGCTTAATCAGGAGAGGAATTATCTATAATGGGAGAAAGTCCTTACCTACCCTTCCAAATTTTTGTCACAATGATTTTTCAACTTTAAACTCTTTCCCAGCCTGGCTTCCCTTATCAGTATAAAATGGCCACTAGAAGCAATTGGGATTGTATGCATGAGAAGAGAGAGACACAGAAACACTCCCATAGCCATGAAAATAAAATCTTCCCTTCAGATGGATAGGACCAATTAAACCATCCAGTCATCCTTGGTCAAATAACAATCACTAGGGAAAGACCATTTCAGCTCATTGACAGGTGGCATAGGATTAACATAATTGGGAATAATTAGGACCTACTGACAATAAGGTACAGTAGAGGTGAAAATGCTGTGAACTTTTCTTGAGTCACATAGGATGAATTGGGAGGGGTAGATTCCTGGATAAAATATTGTGGGTATTAGAAAGAAGTAATAAAGGCAATGGTTTCTAGATAAGCAATCAACAGTCTCTACCATACTGCTTTGTAAAGAATAGAATTGCATTTTATTCTTACCACCAGTTACTAAAATGCAGTCGTGTTGGTGTGCACTCTATATATAACATTAGGAATTTTTTAAGGGATTAAAAAATTTTTAGGGCAGAAAGGAAATAGGACTGTATGTGGGACAATAACACCATGACACCACATTTGTTTTCTGAGAGCAAGACCTAAAGCACTATTTGTAGATAATATCTCACATTTGTTAAGTGCTGTCTCAATCCTAGATATTTTGCAAAGTTCTTTACACGGGTTATCATAGCTAATCCTTTTAACACTATGATGCAACAGATACTCAACTTTCCATAGGACCATATCACCAGCATATGATAAAATCAAGATTCGAACTCAGTCCAGATCAAAGAATTAGGGTCTATTCTTATCTCTGACACTCCTGTCATCATGTTCCACCACCATCACCACCAACAAATAGGGGTTTAAAAACTATGTGAGTTATTGGGTACCCCAACAAATGGGTTGAAGTTTAAGATGGTTTGGACAGAACCCCAGCTGACAAAAGGAGCAGCAGCCAACATGGCTGAGGTTAAGAGAAGGACACTGTATGACCCGCAGAGAGATTTCCAGGGTTTAGCCCCACATTTGAGGCCAGTAGTTGATAAGACTAATGTCAAACCTGACTGCTGAGGGATGGAAGTTCCAGTCTGAGCTTGGATTGGCTCAAGGACTTGGAGAGAACTTTCGTGTAAAGAACATAAATATGTATGTATGCATGATTGCAGAGATCTAGAGAAGATGAGTTTTGATAATGCACTCAGTCACCAGTTGCTAAGTCACCAGTTGCACCAACACTGACTAATTGACCGACACTCAGTTACCAGTTGCACTAACACTGAGTAATTGCCAGCCACCAGCCTCTATCCTCCCCTATAGAGGAGTTTACCGATAACCTCACCAACAGGTTAAAAACCATGCCAGTTCCCAAATCAAACCTTTTAATACACTAACTTTTTCTCAGCCTCTTAACTTCCTTATTTCAAGTAAGATGAGCCCTTTTTCAATCCTATAGTAAGGAATTTTTTTTTTTGATGTAATTCTGACTTGTAACTTAATATACTAATGCTATCCACTGAGTCCTCCATTGTTACCTGAGTTGCAACTTCAGGCTGGGAACACGAAGGAGGGGCCGAGATAGGCTCCTCTGGCATCCTTGCCCCTCCTTCATGTTCCCAGCCTGAATTTTTCGATATCCTCTAGTCCATGGTTCAGACCTTATTTTGAGATTCTGTTTCAAAAACTTCTAGTGTTTCTCAAACTCCTTTAAGAACTAGACTTCTTCTGGCCCTCTCCCTAGGAACTTGAATCCTGATTCCTAACACAGTCATGTGTTGCTTAGCAACAGAGATACATTCTGAAAAATGTCTTTAGGCGATTTTGTGGTTGTGTGAACACCATAAAGTGTACTTACACAAACCAAGATGGTGTAGCCCTAATACATACCTAGGCTATATGGTAAAGTATCTTGCTCCTAAGCTACAGATCTGTACAGCATGTTACTGTACTATATAGACAATTGTAACATAATGGTAAGTATGTGTGTATCTAAACATAGAAAATGTATAGTAAAAATACAATATTATAATCTTATAGTATCACTGCATATGTGATCCATCACTGACAGAAAGATAGTATTTCAATTTGCCCAGGGTCTGAATAGTGAGTGGAGGCTTCCAAACAGCTCACCTGCTATGTTGAATATTCATTACCCCTCAGGGCCCTTCTGAGTACCCATATTATCTCAGTGGGCAATTCTAAGGCTAAGCCTAGGCTCTTCTCTGTACCTGAGATATCTAACAACAAATAAACTACTCTGCGTCACAGATGAACGCTAAGAGAAAGCACATGTCATTGTCAACCCCACTGCCTCTGTAGCCATAAACAAATTTTCAGAGTTCTATGATCCAAAAATGTGTCTATATCACTGATTTTAAAGAATACATATTATCTGACATACACTAGTGGATTAATATTTTATTTTTTTTTGCATAGAATTGAATTGATTTTTAAATCAAAGGCAGGAAATATATAAAAATAACTGAGAAGAAATTCATATATTACTTGGACTCGATCTATTAGTTAATTTTACTTTATGTAGTTGAAAACGGAGTAATTATGCAATTTTTAGAGCTAACACAAAATTCAGCCTAGCTAGTACTATTGAAGAATCATGACTATTCATATCTAGCAGCTAGCAAATGTTAAAAAAAACAAAGCAAGTTAAAAACTCTAGACGCCATCTATAAAGAAAAAGATACATTTTCCAAACCACTTTAGCAAATCTGAATTTATGTCACTAACTTGGTTACAGATGAATCTATATTGCCTCTGGCTTGACAGGACCTCAGATTGCAATAACTTTAGTTCTTCTGGGATTCTGAGGCTGTCAGGAGGCCAATATTTCTGAAACATTTTAGAGAAATTATGTTTATATCAAATAGGGACATTGTTCATACTATTGATTGTACTTGATTTATGTTTTTTCTTTTAAGCCAGGTAAATGTTGAAAACTTACTCTTTTTGATAATTTTCTTCTCCCTGGTCCACCTTATATACAGGATGGTTCAAAAAGAATCAAATGCTTTAAAACATGTATTACTCAGTAAGTTGGTCATATATGAGCATGGAGTAAAAAACAATTTGAAAAGAACTAACACAGGTATTGTTATGCATGTTCAATATTTGGTCTTCATTGCACGGGGCACACATCAATTTTTGTGGCCTAATTCTTCCCATATCCCTTTTATTACACATTGTCTTTTATATTGTAATAGAATCCACCCTGTTTGTTTCTCATTTTCTTTAAAGCTTTGAGAAAGAAGTGGTAGAACATTAAGGTTATTAATTTATTCCTCTCATAAAGTCTTGCGGTTTGCTATCTCAGGATCTGAGTGGCAACTCTTTAAGTACTTATTGCATGCGATTGTATATACATATTTTTATTTTCAGATATGTTACTCATCATAATTAGAGGTGATTATATCTTATTACAGTAGAATAAAAGTGAAAATTGTTATATTTCTTGACCACTGTGAGAAGATATTGAACAAATATTTATCTTTCTGATTTGGCAGATAGGGTGAATAATTTCTTGAATATTGAAGGTAGGTAATAAAATAAATTAGTTTTTTCTAATTGTAAATGTGTTACATATAGCAAGAATAAAGGAAATTGGGAAACTGTAAAAAGTAATAATTTTTGAGATGCTATGAGAAATTAGCACTTTTTTAAATCATATGTTGATATACCGAGGAAGTTTTGAAAATGACCTTTCTCAATAAGCAGTCCTAATCCAAAACTGCATTGCAAAAGTGAATTATAAAAGTAGCAAGTAAAAAAGTGCATCATTTTATATAATGTAGATCATTAATTAGTTTGTCACCCACAGACATAATATAGATGAAAAATAGAAGTTAGCAATATAAAGATGACTAAGAGAATCAAATTTGTTATTAAAATGCAAAAAAAAGTATGTACACTTTACCATAATTTATAAGGAAGACTTGATTAATGGCGACCCCTCAAAATTGCTAATTTCATAGAACTAAGTGATATACTGTATTTCTACATTGATGTTTTGATATAGTAGATAAACACATGGACTGTTGTGTCAAAACCATAGGAGAAGATGTCTTCGACTCAACTTCAACTTTACAATGTAATCTCTAATTTTTATATTTGCTTCCTCTTTATTAGATATTTTCCTTAAAACCATCCAGATTTAGTCTTTGAATGGTCCAATATCTCATGATTGGAAGTCTTAAAATTATTTAGCAAATGTTTACATTCATGTGATAGCAAGCATGTAGTTATATTATTGATATTATTGATATCTGTTCAATATTATAATACAGAAACATAAGATACTTTTAAAAAGTCATAATGCACCTACTAAAAGAAAACAATTATAAAGTCAGAATAGTCTCTAAAAGTCAAATGAATGCATTTAGCTTTGCTTCATGCTCTGTGCAAGATGCAAATTTTTAAAGGTTTCTTTTCCATGATATGAAATTCACTATAGCTGTTAGAGAACAGAAGGGAAGAGACACATTAATATTTAGAGATTGATTTTAAACACACATGAGGTAATTATTATAAGCCAAAGCCACCAACCTTGGAGAACTTGGAAAATCTAAAATGTTATCTGGAAGATTAGAATAAATGAATGGTTATTGAAGTGTTGTGGTGGAAAATGAAAATATCATTTTAGTATGGTAGAAAGATAGTAGTGAGAACAATTACAATTACTGAAATAAAAGCCAACACTACATACTTGCAGAGTTACTTTTTCTGTCATTTCTCCTCTCCTAGGAGTAGATTCCAAGTATATGCTGTAGATAAGATTACCTAAAATTATCTTGTAAACCAGGACACATCTGATTATGAATGGAAGTGCTATTAACAATTACTACAGACAAACTGGCATGTATGTTCACCCTAGGTGGCAAAGGTATTTTCAAAGACAGCCTAGGCTAAAATTCCATTCTAACTGTTACCAGTAGTATAACCTCTCTGGAAATGTTGCTTAGTTTCTATATGCCTCAGTTTTCTCCCCCGTGTAATGGAAATAATAATAACACATTGGGTTGTTGTGTGGAAGTCTCCTAAAATTACTATGTTGTTTACTAATTTACTTTGTTTTACTAATTTACTTTGTTTCATTGCTGCTTTGTGTTCCATTAATAAATACACATAAGTTATTTACCCAGTTTAGATTGTTTCCAATATTTTATTATCATAAAGAGTGCATCAGTGTCATTGCATTTATGTCATTTCACACACGTGAATATAAAGATGTTTGTAATTTCCTAGATATGGTATTGCTGTGTCAAAGGGAATATGCATTAAAGGTGTTTAATGAACAAACCCTAAAGTTTGTTCTTTGTTTTGAAATACATAAAGATATACATTTAGTTGTGTCAGAGGTAATCTAGTCAAGGAATCATGTCACGTACATATTCAGTTCTGAACATTTCCTGTTATAATGATTATTGAATTTTTACATGTAGAGAATTTCACCATGGCTTTAATACTGCATTGCCAACTGATGTCTCATTACATATCTTTCCCAATTTTTTTTTCTACTTGTTCAACTTTCATTTTAAGCTTTTACTTTAAAGAAGTATCTGATAGAATTTTGTGTTTGAGATGGGGAACGAGGAATAGAAAAGGAAGGTAAAAGAACATGGAAAATTGGTTGTAGTAGAGGAAAGATAATTTTATAACAGTAACTGCCTTTTTAATTCACATCGTTGAGATGGGGCTCAGAAGCAATTCATTTTCTTCATGCTTGGCAGAATCATTTACATTTATTAAGTGGTTTCTTGAGCCTTGCTCATATCACTCCTAAGATGGCACACTTATCCCAATAGTGTGCTTTTCATATTAAGTACCAATTTCCAGCAGCTCACAGTAATTAATGCTTGTTAACTATATAAAATGAAGTAAATGCATTGAGGCAAAAATCAATATATCACTATTATTGCTCAAGTAAACTTTAAAAAGCTGGGCTGGGAGAGGCCCTGGAAAGATCTGAATCCAGTCACACATACCTGGTCTTTATGGTCAGATTCTTTGTTATGGATGTCATGCTTTCAACCCTTGTTTTTAAGTGTTTTAGTGGGCTCTAGAGTAGCCTTTACTCTAAGGCTGATTTAAGTCCCAAGGTATGACCCTAATCAAATCTTTACTGGATGTCCTATGTGCCCAACAAGATGTCTTTACTCTGACTGGTGGAAACTCGAATGACTCTTGACCTTATGTGAGTTCTTGAAATTATTTGACTTACATTGTTTTCTTTCTCTTGAAGTTCTTTTCTACTCAGGCTTGTAAGCTTTCACTCTATATGTGTGAAGATTAATATTCTTCCATGAACTGTAGAACACTCTGTGGTCCTGATGATCTCTGCTTCTTGGTGTTAACCCCTTACTATCCCCTGTCCTTGAGCTTGGGCAGGACTTGTGACTGGATTCTAGCCAATAAAATATGGCAAAGGTGATGAGATGTCAATCCCACAAATACTTATGCTATGTAAGACTTTTTTCTTTTTTTTTTTTTTGAGACAGAGTCTCTCTCTGTCGCCCAGGCTGGAGTGCAGTTGCGTAATCTTGGCTCACTGCAAGCTCCGCCTCCTGGGTTCATGCCATTCTCCTGCCTCAGCCTCCCGAGTAGCTGGGACCACAGGTGCGTACCACCACGCCCAGCTAATGTTTTTGTATTTTTAGTAGACACAGGGTTTCACTGTGTTAGCCAGGATGATCTCCATCTCCTGACCTCATTATCCGCCCACCTCGGCCTCCCAAAGTGCTGGGATTACAGGCATGAGCCACCGCGCCTGGCTTACATAGGACTTTTTCTTAGCAGGCTGGAGAAGAGACTCATTCTCCTACTGCTCTTAAAAAAGGCAACAACTGTTTTTGGGAACTCCTTATCCAGAGGGCCATCAGGCAGGGAACTATGGGTGGCTTCTAGGGTCTGAGAGTAACTTCTAGCCAACATCCTGTAAGAAGCCAGGGCCACAAAGAAGCTATGGCCACAAAGAAATAAATTCTGCCAACAACCTGAGACCCATCTGAAACATATCTTTCCCCAGTTGAGCTTTGGATGAGGCCACAGCCCCAGCAGTCCGATTGCAGCCTGGTGACACCATGAAGCAGGGCCTGCATTTCCTACTTTAAAAAAGCTGTGAGATAATAAATGTGCATACTTGTAAGCCACTATATTTGTGGTAATTCATTATGTAGAATAGAAAACAAATATAAATCCAAATGTATATTTCTGGAGCTCTGTGTCTGACTAGCTACCTCCTTTCTAGTACACTGCCCTGCAAATTTTAGCCACCTCTGGTGCTCCAACCTCTGTCCCTGCAAAATGTCAAGAGTGCCTAGTTCTGTTTTGATTCCTGTTGACTATTCTGCATCGCAGAAATTCCCACCAGGTCAAAAACTGAAACAAATAGAAGGTTCATTATATTTGTGTCTCTTCCTGCAAGGATCACTGTTTTGGCTGTATGTTGCTCGGTGTTTTAAAATAGTTGTTTATGTATTTTTCCCACCTTTTTGTTTATGTCTAGCTCTGTTATTCCATCATGTCAATAAGCAGAATTTATCTTCATTTTTGAAAACTATATTCTGTGAGTACCAGTTTCTAGGTTGCAAGTTCTTCCCTTTCAGTGCTTTGAAGAAAGTCTATAATATTCTAGCTTCCATTTTATCTGCTGACAACATGGCTGTCACTTTTGTGGTTGCCCCTTTGAAGACAGTTTCTCTCTTTTTACATACAATTCTTTTTAAGATTCTCCCATTGGTATTAATGTTCGGTTATTTTGCTATGCTGTTAATGTGATTTTCTTTTTATTTATTGTGCTTTTGGTTTGTATTGCTTCTTAAGTCTGTGGCTTCATGTTTTTCACCAGTTTGAGAAAGTTATTAGGCATTATCACTTCATCTATTTCTCCAGCATTGTGTTTTATCTCCTTTCTGGGACTTCAACTGCACTTATGTTAGACATTTTCACTTTACTCTCATACTTTATTGTTATTATTATGTTGGTATTCTTCATCCTTTTGTCACTTTTGGCATCATTATGGGTATTTCCTTCTGCTCTGTATTTTAGTTCAATAAATCTCTTTACAGCCATTGGAGTTCACTGTTAAACCAGTATTTTTGAGAGAGATCTTAATTTCAGTTAATGTGTTTTTTTTTGTTATGCACTTTGCATTTGGTTATGTTTTATGGTTCGGCTTCTTCCAGACATCTAAATCTTATATTTTATTTCCTTGAGAACATTAAGTAAAGTTATGGTAACTCCATTATATGTCTTCCTTGTGTGACAAGTGCTATTAATATCCTGTCCATACTCCCTAGGCATTTATCTCTAAATATCCAAACACTCTTCAAACATCTCTTCCTCCCAGCCTTTTCCCCTTTGTTTTGCCAGTTGGGGTGTGCTTGGTTTATGCACAGTGCAAACTGTGAACGTTGAAGAGGGAATGCCTGTAGAAGTAGCACTCATCCAATGATTGTTGGGAAGTTGATGGACAAATACAACAGCCTTCTCATCCCTCGGTTGGGATAACTCTGAGACATGTTTTAAAATATCTCCTTAAGTTTCCCAGAGAGATTGAACTCCAGTTATCCTTAGAGAGAATTGGTTCAGTAATGCATCTGGCATGAGTTTTCTTTTTTCCCTTTTTCTTACCTTTTCACTACTCTAAAAAAGTTTTCTAGGAACAGGTAGGTACTCTCAAAAATATTTGTGCTTGATGCCCAGTCTCAGGATCTGGTTCTGAGGGAAACCCCTATGACTTTGCTTCGCCTTCCTTTGTACTTTGTTAATTTTGATTGAGAGTTAGACATTATATATTTAAAAAAAAAAAAAAGAAAAAAACTGAGGTTGTGAATGATGTTATCTTCTTTTAAAGATGTTTTTCTTCCTTTAAAGATGATTAAAGTTATTTGCTGGCAAGGAAACTTGTCTAAAGCAGATACTGGCAAACTTTTTCAGTACAGGCCCGGGTAGTAAGTATTTTAGGCTTTGAAAGCCACGTGGTCAGTTCTACAACTGTGCCAAGAACACAGCCATTATTTATTTATTTATTTATTTTATTTTATTTTTAAACGGAGCTTTGCTCTTGTTGCCCAGGCTGGAGTGCAATGGCCTGATCTTGGCTCACTGTAATCTCTGCCTCCTGGGTTCAAGCAATTCTCCTGTCTCAGCCTCCCGAGTAGCTGGGATTACAGGTGCCAGCCACTACGCCTTGCTAACTTTTGTATTTTTTAGTAGAGATAGGGTTTCACCATGTTGGCCAGGCCGATCCTGAACTCCTGACCTCAGGTAATCCACCCGCCTCGGCCTCCCAAAGTGCTGGGATTACAGGCGTGAGCCACTGTGTCCAGCCTGAAACATAATTTTTAAAGACAGGTAGAAGGCCAGAATCTACCTATAGGCAAATCTGTAGTGTCCTGACATCTGGTCTGCAGGAACTTGCAATCCAAGATAATTTTAATCAAATCAGGGATTTGGTTGAGCTAATTTAAAGCTGAGCATCGGTCTCTGTGAGAGCCAATATAGTTCTGATTGATGCTTGTTCCTGATAGACTTGGAAACCTCCTATCCAAAGCCTGGGAAGTTTTTCAGTACCTCCTCCAATCCTTAGTAGAATTTAATCTTAAATTCGTAACCTTAGTCTTGGTAGTATTGTAAGTCCTTACCCTCTTAGAATTTTTTTTTTTTTTTCAAATATTGATGGTATCTCTTTGAGGAAAGCAATCCCAAGTTCCGGGTTACCTCTTTGGTTTTCTTCCTACCTCTGGTGGTCTTAGTTCATAATTCTTCACTGTCTTTGTAGCTCTCTAATGCTTTTAAAGAAGTTTTGTTGTTGTTGTTTTTAAATATTTTGAGCAGTTCTAGCTCTTCTCAGTGAGAGAGTTACTCCATATTCCCCAGTCTTTCACTATAGAAATTGAAAAGCCTCTACTCCCCTGTAGTCATCTGTGGTCAGGATCTCTCATTCCTTGAAGATTTCTTGGCTCACTGTCAATAATTCTTGTACTGCAAAATTAATATATATGATTTTTCCAGTCTACTGCCCTTTCAGACACTTGCCCTTGTTTTTGCTGGTGATTGTGTTCTCCACCATGAATACACTGATCACTTTCATGATTGCATCTTACCTAGATATTGTCATTATTAAGAACTGCATTTCAACCTCAGACCAATATCCCTTCTCTTTCTAGTTTATTACCTCCGGAATCCCTTCTTGACCTTTAATGGTCTGTTTTGCTAGTTCTTTCTTATTTCCCAAATCTCTAAGTACTGTATGGTCTCAGAGTTCAGCGATCTAGTTTTTATGTACACTCCCTACCTTCATGACCATTTCCAGTCCAACAGTTTCCCCTCAAAGAAAGGCAGGAATCCATAGGAGGGGGTGTTCAGAGCAAGTCAAGAGACTTACCCACAACCCAGGAACTTGGAATTAAATTTAGAGTTGTGGATTTAAGTCTAGGTCAAAAATGGTCAGAAACAAAGATAGCAAAGAAAAGCAAAGTCTTAAAACTGGAGGAAATCTTGCCTCAGATAGAAAGCTTTCTAGACAATTTTTGTTTCTGTAGGAGCAAATTAATGAAATCTTGGGACATTATTCTAGGGAATGAATAGTATAAATGCATTGGGAAAATAATAAATACAATTAAGTAAAATAAAAGTACTTTGAAAGGCTTGCAAACAAATTTCCTTTTTTTCCCCCTTACTCTGTAAACAAACCAACTAATTAGAAAAAATCCTCTTTTGTAGTTTTAATTCCTTGGGATTACCAGTTATCATATTGAGGACAAAGAAAAACTGCAGATATTACCTCCAGGAAGCCACCTAGTTACGTTGGCTTAGGTGCAGAGTTTTCTATAAGTTCTAAACAATTCTTTCAGGGTAACTTTTGAAAACCTTTGTCCTAGATTAGTCCCATTCCACTACCATGATAATAAAAAATACTAACCTATAATTGTCACTGTGTGGAGGTAAATAAAGAGCCCTTCATTTCAACTTGTGTCATCAGGGGTATCTACTCTTGTAGTTCTCAGTGAAGAATCTTGCCTTATTCTTGTGAAAGTTTGAAATGTTATGACACACGGTGCCATTCCTTCCACCCTGCAAAAGGTTCTAGGTCTATCTGGGCTCTCTGACACCTTGGATCCAGAGGTATTCCTAGGGTGGAATACTAGATTAATAATTCTTACACAGCAAGGTGAAGATTCTTACAATAAACAAAATGTAGATTATCGTCTTTTAATTCTGTTTATTAGAAAGTAGGGTTATACAAAAATGCCTACATTCTTATTTCTATGAAGATAGGGAAAAGTACTATTTAAATAACATTTAACATCAGAAATCTCCCTCTCCACCCCTCATATTCTAGTGGTTAGTTGCTTCTGCTAGGTCTCCATAGCAAGTTTTCATTATTTAGGAAATGATCGGATAATAGCATGGAGAATCTACCTGGTATAAAGGCCTGCTTACATCACATAATAGGACTATACTGGAACAAATATTTTATATTTCTGCCTAGATAAGCCCATCTGCCAATGGGTTATAAGGATTAAATAAGATAAACACTGCAAAATGTTTCCAACAGTGCCTGGGATATAAGGAACACTCAATTGATATAATTGATCCTCATCACCATCTTCATGTTTGTAATTTTTGATAATCATTATATTATCACACACTTTTGTAAAGAACGGATAAAAATTCACAAAATGTTTATAATAACTGGAAAAAATTACAATATAGTATACTTAATGCAACTATATAAAACATGTTAGAAGGTAAAGAACCATGTAGCTATTTGCAATCATGAACACAGTTTTATTACCATGGATTTTTTCCTAATTATAGTATTTTATACATTATTTTCTTAATTGTAAAAAATCATAGTCTCTCCTTGCTTTTAAACTAATCTTCCTCACGTACCAATAAATTAAGCCCAACTTCATTTTCAATTTGTTCGGTGAAAATGTGCAGTGAAATTCCCCTTAGGAGAACTCTAGATAAGTGTTACTACACTAATCCTCTATCAACCATCCTTGAAAGATATTTCAATCTCCTGGTGAATGCTTCCATGTTACTCATCCTAGGGCAGAGAGTTCTAATGGTTAGAAAATGTCTCCTTCTGCCAAACTTAAATCTCTCTCCCAGTTATGGGCATCGATTGATTCCAGTTCTGCCTTCTGAAGCTGTACCAGTAATTCTAACATGTTCTGAGAAAAATATCCCTTCACTCTTACAATAGGGGATTTTAAACAAGCCTAATCAAACTACGTGTCTATGGATGTGTGTGTCTGTTTTATTCATAACTTCAACCGTGAGGAAATAATCTAGTATTGACACACAATGTTATGACTACCTTTTATACATCTTAGGATTCTAATTTTAATGTGATTCATAATGTTAATTATGTAAAGAAATTATTTCAATAAATGTTATTAATAAATACATTTTTCTGTTTTAAAATTTAAATGTAAAATCAAAACTAAACTTAGGTTTGCAGTTGAAATATCTTGAAAGCACTTTCTGTCATTAACTACATATGATGTGCATACTAAGGAGAGTGTTACAAGCTTCCAATTTATAGAAAATGAGATTTTTATCTTCTCTGCTGGAT
Source organism: Nomascus leucogenys (assembly GCF_006542625.1). NCBI lineage: Eukaryota > Metazoa > Chordata > Mammalia > Primates > Hylobatidae > Nomascus > Nomascus leucogenys. The sequence continues at coordinate 23,217,147 of NC_044397.1, read as the reverse complement.
CTGTAAAATTTATGTTAAATTTTTTTGAACTTCTGAAAGGAGAAGTGCTTTTTGGTACACTAACCTTTCAAATGTCAGCCCAGCAGGAGAACTTTTGGAGCGCTCTGAATAATAGAAAACACAGCTGACTAATCATAGTTATCTTGCTGGTAGGTTTTCTTTTGCAAACACTGTTATACACAGTGGTTCCAAAGATTACTAAATTGCCAAAAATGGTCAGAAATTTAATCTGAAGTTGTTCTCCTAAATATTTGGTAGTTTATCTTTAACCTGATTTTTATTTTGGAATGTACTAAAAGTATAACACTACCTGAACTGAAAATGCTTATTTTATAAATATAGTGTTTAGCTGGAGGTTAGTGTATTTGTTATTTTAGAAAGAGGGCATTTTATTTAGTTACCCATTTTTACAGTTTTTAAAATTTACAGTTAAATAAATGGAGTAAAAATGGTACTCCTGCAGCATGGTAATTTTACTTCTTGCCAAGATTCTATGATCCTTAAATCATATTTAGAGATTTAGGATTTTTTTCCTTCCTTGAATATATAAAGACAAAACAGAGTAGAGAAAAGATGCAGTTTTAAAACTACATTCTGTAACAGTTAATTTATTTCACCCTTGATGTGACAAAATGAAAGGTCAATACCGTCAGTCTTATGCAAGAATCGTCAGGTGGAAAGTTTTTGTTTTTTCAAAGCATTTTTTTTCTCCTAATTTGGTCCCTTATGTATAGGTTGAAATAAGAGTTATTAAATTAACCAAGAAAGAGAATTTTATGCGTTTTTATAAAGCAAGTAATTTTTTATTCAATAGACCACTGGATACAACCAATATTTTTTAAGCATCTGCTTTCTGGTAAACTAGGTATTTTTTATAAACACATTTAATCATGTGAATGAAAATTACTATATCCATTATCAAACAAAGAAACAGGCAAAAGGAATATACAATTTGTCTAAAATTATATAGTAAATTTGGAGCTTCAGTGCTAATACACGTAAGTCCTAACTCTAGAGTTGTGACATTTCCCTCTGAACTATGCTCCCGCTACGATAAGACACCAGATAATCAAATCAGTATGTACAAAACCAGAGTTCCTATTAAGACATTCCTGATGTAAAGCCTTTGGAAACTACATCCTGAACCTGTCTGACACTCTTCTAAACAATTACGATATAATATTTAATGTGTTATATGGATGCAAAATATCTTTGTACATAGAATAAACACTCATGATTGCAATAATACTGTTAATTGAATGGGATGGTTATATACTGACCACATAATTAATAGATGAGAAAATGGATGCAAAGAAGGCTTAGGGTTATCAGTATAGAATGAAAAGGGTAAGAACATTAAGAGACTCTCGGAACATCCCCTGTCCTCCATCCCTGTTTGAAGAATCAAGATATTTCTGCGTTACCACCACTTAACCTTACAAATATAGCTCTCCCTCTCTGTCTTTCTCTCTCTCTCTCTCTCTCTCTCTCTCACACACACACACACACACACACACACACACACACACACACACAGAGTTTTCTTGACTTCATAACTTGGATTTGGACATGGTACCAGATGGTACTGAGCTCTGTTAGTTTTGGTAAGGATCTGTAGAGAATATGTAAAACTTCTTCAGAAGTTGTTTAAAGTATTTACAGGAAGTATTATAAGCAAATTTGTGTTTATTATGGCTGACGTTTCAACTTTCAATTTGTATGACCATACACACTTCTAAAAGTTCATCATAATTTTCTTAATATAAACTTGTAGTAGTTCACTGATGATTAATTATTACAGTACATGCAAAAAGATAAGTGCTTGGAGATACTGTGGATTGATCGGTAATAATTTTGTTCAGTTGTTCTCTTTTTTCTATATGGTTCTGAATTTTGTTGCCTCCGCCATAATATGACATGGGCATAAGGTTTGAAAGTGAAGGACACTTAAGTCAACAGATCCAAGAGCCCTGAAATAAAACCGGATAACACTTAAAAAGGATTCTTTATTTTACCTTCATTTGCAAACTGTGAAATGCAAAATAACAAGTATGCCTTAGGGATAATTTTAATATTTATCTTTCTTCCTTTAAGAACTATTTTTTCTGAATATACATTTTCAGCAAATATCCTGTTCTTGTAGACATGGCCAAACAATTCAGTTTTTTACTTGGTTGGGTAATTTCCTAAAATGCCTCTATCATCCAAATGTAAGTTTTAGTATAGCTTATTTCAGAGGTATTGAGTCTCAGGATCTCATCTAGCAATGAATGGAATTTAGTATATTCTGATAGAGCACACAATATTATAGTTCTAATAGACATAAAGAATTTCATATTGCTTCGGACTTGTAAAATTATACTCAAGCAAGCACTAGCAGCCCACTATTGTTCCCTCACCCTTTCATATTCAGGGAGCAGAACATTATTTTGAGATTTAAAAGTGGAGTGAACCCTATTTTCTTGAATGTCAAGAAATGCAGCTAAAAAGACTGGTCGAAGACAATGCTTAAACAGCAGTGACGCACATACATTTTTCTTGGTACCTGATCCTCTTTGTCTACTGTAGTAAAAATAAAATAATCACATTTTACTTGTGGATTTTAAATCTCATTTTATGTGATTTTATTTTTTGAGACAGAGTTTTGCTTTGTCTCTCAGGCTGAAGTGCAGCGGCACGATCTCGGCTCACTGCAACCTCTGCTTCTCGGGTTCAAGTAACTCTCATGCCTCAGCCTGCTCAGTAGCTGGGACTACAGGCACACACCACCATGCCTGGCTGATTTTTTGTATTTTAGTAGATATGGGATTTCGCCATGTTGCCTAGGCTGGTCTCAAACTCCGGAGCTCAGGTAATCCGCCCGCCTTGGCCTCCCAAAGTGGTAGGATTACAAGCATGAGCCACTGCACGTGGCCTTAAATCACATTTTAAATATTAAATTTTTAATAAAGAAATCCTATCTATCATTCATCTACAGAGAATTGAACCACCATAGGTAGAGAGAGCCACTTTCCTATTTTACAGAAAAGTGAAAAAAAAAAACCATTTACTATACCTAAAGTTAACATTAAAAGGATACTAGCTGAACGGTGGTATCACAAAAGGAAAAAGACAACCTGGTAGATAGCTAACACATGCTTTGGGCCAAAATACATTGAGATGATACTTACCTTACATGTATCATCTTATTTAATAGACGAATCATATGATAGGTACTACTATTGTTCTGATTTTCAGCGAAGACCATGAAAACTTGGAAAGATTAACTGTATAGCTCAAGTTTTTTAGTAGTTAGCAGATCTACATCTCCAAGTTTCTCTCCCGTTTCCGAGCCTATGCACTTAACCATTCGAATGTAAACTTGGGTAAATAGTGTTTTATCTTCCCTCCACTCTAGCTAACACCATTTTGTTCCAGTTTCCAGGATAGAGAAAAGATGAGAAGGGATGAATGAGAACAACTGTTCATTAGTCCACCTTATTTCTGGGTCATTCCAGAAGACCCCAAGTGTTTGGCACTTTTGTACTTTATTCTGAGATTTTGTAGGTCCTAAGGCTTTGCTTCTCGGCCTTCCCAGAATTAAGTTTTACCAGACTGCTAGTTTTCCAAATAAAATTATTTCTAGGACTGTATAGAATCCCTCATTAGAAATGCTAAATATTAAATTTAAAATGAGATTAACAAGGTGGCCTTGGTCAAAAATATAGCTATAACATTTATTAGAGGATAAAACACAGATATTAAAGCAGATGCAATTATATGTCATTGCAGTTAGAGTCACCCTGGGTGAACTAACCAGTTAATTTAGCATGTTGGTAAATGTATATTCTTGTTTTGAGTGGATCCAATTTGTATATGCATTCGTTTGTTATTCATTAGATTAAAAAATATTTAATGGGCTCATACTATATTCAATAGATTGTGTCCATCATGAGAATGCAAATATGACTACTAATGAATTTAAGAGAAAAAATAAATATCAATATCATGAGTTTTACAAATGAGTGATCTTTTGGATATCTTTGGTAAGATGGGGCAAAAACTATAAAAAATGAGAATATAACTTCTGAAAAATTCGATGTCTTCATTTTAGTTGTAAAAATCCTCCTTTTCATATAAATGCTTACTAGCTCTGCTATAATGCTACACATATATTTGATCTGAATTTCAAATTTTGTGCACCTTCTCATGAATATTAATGTGAATATCGCTAAAAAATTTCCAAAATGGGTAACAGTAGAAAAAAATGAAAGAAAAGAAGTTACCAGCTTGAATAAATCTCAGATTTACTAATAGAGTGAAACAAATCAAAGGGGAGAAGTCAGACTCTGATTTGTGGGGTAACCTTTCAAGGAGCTCACCAACCAATGAAAGAAGATACGAGATGGTTTAAAATTCTCTTTACAGTGTAATGATACATCAGAAATTTTACTGGTGCCTTGCGTCTCAAAGCTCTAACTGGCTAACTGTGAAAAAAAGAAAGCGTTTTTCTGTTATTTCTTTCTCTTTTTTTTTTTTTTTTTTTTAATGAGATGGAGTTTCCTTCTGTCACCCAGGCTGGAGTGCAGTGCCACAATCTCGGCCCACTGAAACCTCCACATCCCAGGATAAAGTGATTCTCCTGCCTCAGCCTCCCGAGTAGCTGAGATTACAGGCACCCACCACCATTCTTTTCTTTATTTTATGTTTTAAATTGACAGATAAAATTGTATGTATTTATCATGTACAGCATTATGTTGAAGTCTATATACATTGGGGAATGGTTAAATCTAGCTAATTAATAAGTGTATTAACTCTCACAGTTATTCTTGTGGTGAGAAGGTTTAACATCTACTCCCTTTGCATTTCTAAAGAATACAATATATCATCATTACTATAGCCACCATGTTATACAATAAATTTCTTTAATTTGTTCCTCTCATCTAACTGTAATTATATATCCTTTGACCACTATTTCCTCACCCTGCCTTCCCTGTGATTATCAGACTCTGATAACCGCCATCCTGATCTCTACTTCTATCAGGCCAACTTTTTTTTAGATTCCACATAAAAGTGAAATGATGTGATATTTGTCTTTCTGGGCCTGGCTTGTTTCACTTAACATAATGTCTTCTAGGTTCATCCATGCTGTTATACATAAGATTTTGTTTCTTTTTCATGTCTGAATAGTATTTAATTGTGTATATATAATGTATTTTCTTTATCCAATCATCTGTTGATCATTTGTTGATGATTTCATATTTTGGCTGTTGTGAATAGAGGGAAAGGTGTGTCAAGCAAACATTAGGGATATGTCATTAGCAATTGTGGGGATGGAGTTTAGATATCTGATCTTATTAATCAGATACTCATGTGCATTTGGCCTTATTGTCTCTCAATATTTTTGTAATGAGGAGGAACCAGGAAAGGGAGAGTTTTACTGCTGTACACTCATCTTCACTACATTGACAATGCACTCTAATCCCACACATTGAAATCACAATTACACAACATGGTACCACTCCCACTAAAAACTAGCTCTGGGGATTGCAGATCTGTTCATTACTGTAGTCTCATTGCTTTACTTCTATTTCTTATCATCCTTTTCTCTATTCCTGTGTCTAACTGAATGCCGAACCTGAGACTTTGTGTCTCACTCTTTACCCATACTCACCCTGGGAACAGCTTTCTGCTTTTGATCTCTTAAACTGTTATCTATGATAGTGTTTCTGATGCCACTGCATTTGCTCCTGGCAACTCCATGTAACCACCACTGGGGAATGAAAACCCAATATTTTCCTCAAATCTCACTGTCTGACATTCACAGCAATTTTCTGCCTTCCCAAACCTCAGCAACTCACCACCTTTCTCTTCCCTTTCACACACACCTCCTAAAAATGACCATATGTGCAACCCAGCAATATCTCTTAATTCCAGCTTCCCAAAAGAGGATAAACTGGAATGTGGTGGCAGACCAACAATTCAGGGTAGGTAGCTGAAAAATGATGGGGTTTCAAAATAGCAGGCAGAATTGGATTTGATTTGAGAGATGACTGCGAAAGTTCCACAGAGTGAGGTGTGTATTCATAGAATTTAAAGAAAATTTGGGAGGACTACATTCACACAGGAGGCCAGGCCATTACATTAGATGATATTTGAAGTGATAAGGAATTAGACTAAATGATTTGAACTCTGAAAGAGTTTTTGTGTTTTATTCTAGCTACCTATTTATTTTCTCTATTTACTATTGAAGCATGGATTACTTAACTGGCAGAAAAGAGTCATTTACATATAATCCCAGAGTATTTTTGCAAAATATATACTAGGTAGATTTTGATTATCAACCTCTTCTACATTTGACACATGGGGCTTTATTTTCATTGCAATTGTAGTTTCAATTGCTAGAAGTTCACAATCAAATAACTTTTGTGTTGACTGTTGAGGTCAATTTTGATTTTATCCGATTGATTTAGAAAGAGTATTGCATGGAGAAATATACATTTCTGAGTGGCCAATTATTTTATTTATACTTATCACATTTTATGCTTTTTGAGTTTCCTTCCCTCCCTGAATTATCCTTGTAACTATGAATAAGTGGTTTTACTTTTATAGATGAGTGAAAGGAAGTAGCAAAGTTGTCAGTATCTCATGTGCAATAAACCTTGCTAATGTAGAAAAAAATAGGTTTTCATATTATATTTTGGTAAGATCCAAAATATTATAGGTGAAACAATGAATTATTTGCTGGTTGGGTAACACTTTTCAGGGCATTTGTGGGGAAGTTCTTATCTTGTAACAGATATGATTCGTGGCTCTCTCAGATGACCTTCCAACTAAGAATAATCACCAATATTATGTCATGTAAAACTTAAATAAAAATGTGAAGATGAAAATTTGTACATAAACTAATTAAAATACATTATAAAAATGTGTTTAGACTCAGTATATAAAATGAAATTAAAATATTCATTTCAGAATATCATCTATTTCGAAAGTCTAATTGTTATGTATAAGTAAATCCTATTGATTTAAAAGTGTTAAATAAGTCCTCATATTGCAATAATACATACTACGTGTTTGTAAAAAGGAGAACTTTTTTTAAAAAATGGATCTCATGCTACCTAAAAAATAGATCCAAAAATGGTTATAAGAATTCAATATATTTCTAGGTATTTACTTGATTTCCAAAGTGTTTGGCAATTATGTTAACAAACCTTGTACCTTTAAAGAATTATGTAGGTGAATTAAAACATCTTTCTCAAAATTAACATAATTTGAAATAAATATAAACCTAAATTATCTCCTATTACAGTATTATCACATCAGTTATCTCTTATCACATCAGCTTTCATACTTCAGTGACTTTGTTCACACGATTAAATGTAGCTTCCAATAACCCTTAAACTTTTTTCAGGGTTTGTAAAACCTACATATTTTTTAAAGGGTAGCTCAGATGTCATTTCTTCTTGCACACTCTTTGTGATCTATCCCTAAGACAGAATTTTGTATTTACTTCTAATTGCAAGAAAATAATCATATAATAATATCCTTTGTAGACTTAAAATATTACACAAGGATCTCTGTTTTCTGGTAGGATGTAGTGTGTTGTATCGAAGAAGTGTTCACTCTACATCCTGTAAAAAAAAAAAAAAATTATACAAAAAAACCCATATTTAAAAAAAATGTCAGAGAGCTGTGAAATCAATGCAGACTATATCAACAGAAATGCTGGATAGGGGAGAACTTTTCTGAGGTGAGCTGATGATTGCCTGGCAGTTTGCCTTTGAGAATACTAGAGATTACATAGTTAAGTCAAGGGCCTCTACTGAGAACAAGAGAAAACAGAAAAGTGTGTAGTGTTGGACAAGACTGAAGTGAACAATTTGATTTTGATAGGCCACAAATGCCTGAAATGCATGGTTGATTTTAAGCACTGAATGCTTGCTTTTTCACGAGGCTTCAAGAGAAGTTGGGAAGTTAGCCTGAATGCTTCTGAATGACAAAAGCAATTAGCTTGTAGTTCCATGGCATTTAGGAAAAATTCTTCTGGGGAAAATAAGTTGGTCTAAGCCCATGATGAGACTCTCACTCAAAATGTTTGTCAGATAACTTCCATGGAAATGGAGGTAGAAGGGCTGGACTCGGAAGTTCACATACCTGGGAAGGGCCTCTGAAGTGCATAGATAGACTTCCCACGGTCTTTCAGGACTGGAGAAAGCTCAGAAGAGCTGCACCCTAGGAACCGAAGGAAATTAGAGGTAGACAGAAGCTTACTATAATGTAGCACAGCCCCTCCTCAGCTCAACTACGAATATTGAGCTGATCAATCTTATCTACTTAACAGAGCAAATAAATATCTTCCTTTCTGGAATGATATCACAAGAATAACATAGCACAGCCCCTTCTCATCTCAACTACTAACATGATTGAGCTAATCAATCTTATCTGCTTAACCGAGCAAAAAAAAAATTCTTTTCTGGAATAATATATATATAAATATATCATATGTATATATCTCATATATACATATAAAAATACAAAAATAAATATAAATGAAGTAAAATCATGGATGACCGTGATACTGGTGAAAATGGAAATGAATATTAAAATCACTGTGTTTATTCTATAAAAGTAAAGGGGGAAAAGTTGCACAAAATGAAAGAAAGGACAATTTTACTAGATATGTTAAATTTATAAAAATAACCAAATATGCATTCTAGAAAAGTGATATGTTGGTAAAGTTAGTAATTTGATATATGTGTTTAAGTGCAGATTGGATACAGCAATAGACAGAATTAATAGACTGGAAGACAATTAAGTAAATATTGTCCAACTGAAGCAAAAAGAGAAAAAAACGAAAAGAAAAATTACAGTATAAGAGACATTTGGGATCTGTTCAAAGACTTTATATGTAAAATTGGATTCTTGGAAGGAGAGCAGAGAGGAAATGAGGCAGAAGCAATATTGGAAATGTAAATGACTAAGAATTTTCCTCGAATGTTAAATTATGTATACCCACAGATTGAATAATCTTAATGAACCCCAAGTAGAATAAACACAATACCACACCCTGTTACATCATAGTAAAATTGCTAAAAATCAAAGACAAAGAGAAAATCTCACAACCAGCCAGAGGAGACACATGATCTTAAAGAGCAATAATAAAACAGACAGCTGGCTTCTCAAGAAAAACACTGGAAGCCTGAAGAAAATGAAATGGTATCTTTAAAAGGCTTAAAAAATCAACTTAGATTTCAATACATGGTAAAATTATGCTTTAAAAATAAATATAAAATAAAGCTTTTTTTAAAAAAGAGAAAAACTGAGGAAAATGCCAGATTCCTGAATAAAAAGGAATTCTAAGAGGAATTCTTTAAAGAAAAAAAAATCCTGTTTAGAAATTTCAAATGAAATTAAGAACAACAGAAAAGGTAAATATGTAGATAAATATAAATGAATATTGAGAGTATACAATTATTTTTAATATTGTCTAACATTTAAAATATATCCAGAAATAAACTGCATAGTAATAATACAAACAGTAGAATAATGTAAAGTTAAAAGAGTCTAAGTTTCTAATGATAACAGTAAGTGATTATTAACTTTATGAGCCAACTTGATTGGGCTAAGAGGTGCCCACATAGCTGGTAAGGCATTATTCGTTGGCATGTCTGTAAGGATGTTTCCAGAAGAGATTGCTATTTGAATCAATGAACTAAGTAAGGAAGATCTGCTCTCACCTAGTGTGGGTGTGCATCGTCCAATAGGTTGGGCTTAGGTAGAAAAAAAAAAGAAAAAGAGGAAAGGTGAATTTGCACTTTCTTTTCTGGAGCTAGGACACATATCCTTTCCTGCCCTTGGATATCAGAATTCCAGTTTCTTAGACCTTTTGCCTTGGACTGAGAGTTTCACCTAGTTCTCAGGACTTCAGACTTGAGAGCCGAGTGATGCTACTGGCTTCCCAGTTTCTCCAGTTTGCGTGATGGCCTATGGTGAGACTTCTCAGCCTCCATTATTGTGTGAGCAGTTTCGTAACAAATTCCCTTTTATGTATTTATATCTATATCTATATTTACTATGGGTTCTGTTTCTCTGGCGAACTCTGACTAATACACCATAGTACAATAAGGTTGCATTCCGTAATGTCTAGAGTAGTGGTGCTCATAGTCCCCAGACCACCAGCATCAGCATAAACTGAAAATATAATAGAAATGCATATTCTTGACCTCATCCCAGAACTACTGAATTTAAAATTCTGAGGATAAGGCTTAGCAAAGCTCTGTTTTAAGCAGCTATCCAGGTGATTCTGATTAATATTAACATTTGAAATTGGAAATTAAATATATATTCAAATCAAATTGTATATTATATATAAATAATATATCCATAAAACCTAGTATATAATAATATATAACTAAAAAGTTAATAGAAACTAAAAATGGAATAATAAAAAATGATTTACCCAAATAAAACAAGGAGAGGAAAAGGACACAACCCACGTGGACCAAATTAAAATTAGATGCTAAGATGGTAGGTAAAATCTAAAATATATTAGATAGTATATTAAATGTTAGACTAAGTACTCTAAGTCAAAGATTAAGATTGTCAAACTGGGTAAGAAAATAAAACTCAAATATATGTTGTTTATAAAAGCCACACTTTAAAAATAGGACAAAAATATTTGAAAGCAAATGGTTGAAATAAATATATAACCTAGACATTAACCAAAAGAAACTTGGCATTTGTATTCTAATATCAGATAAAATAGCCTTCAGTCAAGAGGCATTACTAGGTATACACAGAGATATTGCATAATCATAAAGGGTCCAATCCAAAATAAATATATCACACTCCTAATGCACTAAGTATGTTCTCTTTACCACAGTGAACTTAATCTAGAAATAAATAACAAAAAGAGAAGTTAGAAAATCAAAACTTCCAGGAAATTAAACAGTATACTTTTAAATAATCCACTGATTGAACACAAAATCAAAAATTAGAAAATATTTTGAACTGAAAGTTAATGAAGGCACAAGACATCAATCGTGAGGTCCAGCTAAAGCAGGCATTACACAGAAATGTGTAGGCTTAAATGAATCTCTTAGAAAGGAAAAAATGACACTCCTCTTATGAAGGTTGTAAAACAATTATACATCCAATTTAGGCAAAGTATTAGAAAAGAAATAGTGCAAGTAAGTTCAGAATTCAATAAAACAGAAAATAAATTTCTTATTGAAAAAATTAACAGAGTTGATTATTGGAAAAAAATAGGCCCTAGTAAGCCTGGATTTTTTTAAAAAGATAAAAATACGCAAATCACTAATATCTAGAATTGAAAAAGATTTACTACAAATTTTAGAGACTTCAAAAAGTAAATAAGAAAGCATTAATAACATCTTTATATTGATGAATTTGAAAAAATGTATAAAAAACACAAGTTTCTAAAAACAATACAAACGTCCAAAGTAGATAAACAATAAGTCTGAGGAATTTTGTGTTTATTAAGGAAATTGATTCAATTTTTTAAGAAAATTTTAAAGAAACCAAAACTCTGGCTTCACCAGTGATATATTCCAAAATTTCAGGGAAGTAATAACAAAAATTTTACTCTTAATATTCCAGAGAAAAGGAAAATTTGGAATACTGTCTTTTTTAATTAGTCCAGCATAACTTTTATTCAAAATTTAGCAAAAATGTTAAAAATATGAAAATTATAGATTAATTTCCTAACTAAATAGATTTAATTGATTTAAACATTTTATCTAATCAAATCAAGGAATACTTATAAAAGGAAACTGTGTCATGACTAGGTAGCTTACATTCTGGGAATTCAAGGTTGGTTTAACATTCAAGAATCAATGAATTTCACCCTATTAAGAGAAAAACCAGAAAAACCATATGATCATCTTGATAGTTACGGAAAATAACCGATGGAATTCAACATAAACTTATTATAATACTAAATGAACCAATTTTAGCAAATAGATACACAATGTCTACCAATAAATGTATAAAAATAGTATACATAATAATGAGGAATTGAATTATTTCCCCTCAGAGACAACAAGGTGAGTAAGCCCACTATGACTTCCTGTGGAAGTCCAAGCCAGTGCAAAAAGTCGAAATAAATAATAACATGAATTAGAAGTAAGGGATTAACTGTCATTATTGTAAAATGACATGCTTGTATCTCCAGTTGTTTAGAAATGATGAGAATTATTAAGTGAGTAGGGTTTCTGGATACAAGGTCAGTGTTAAAAAATCTATTAAGCTGAGTGTGGTGGTATGCAGCTAGAGTGCCACTACTTAGGAGGGTGAGGCAGGAGGATCACTTGAGCTGGGAGGTTGAGGTTGCAATGGGCTGTGACTGTGCCACTGCACTCCAGCCTGAGTGACACAGTAAGACCCTGTCTCAAAAAAAAAAAAAAATCAATTAAATTTGCATATGCCAGCCTCAAACATATAACATTATAACTTACAATAGCAGCTAAGCCCATAAATACCTAGAAATATATATACTAAAACATGTGAAATATCTTTATATTAAAATATATAAAACATATTGAGACAAATTATAGAAGACCTAAGTAGGAAAGGGATATACTTTATGGATTGGAAGAGTCAATATTATGAAGAAGCCAAATCTCCCTAAATTATCAATATATTTAATAGTTTCCCAATATAAATTACAACAGGTATTTTCATGGAAATTCTAAAATTCACATGGAAATGCAAAGGTCAAGGATACCCAAGCCATCATGCAGAAGTGCAACAAACCTGGAAGTGTTATACAACCAAGATCCAAGACATACTGTAAAGCTATAGTAATTAAGACAATTTGGTTTTGGTACAAGTTTGGGAGGGGGCAAATGACCAACAGAACAAAATAGAATCTAGAGACACTTGCTGTTGTCTGAATGTCTTTGTCCCTTCAAATTTATGTGTCAAAACCTAATCTCCAAGGTAACATTATTAAGAGTTGGGGCATTTAGAATGTGAGGGCAGAACCCTCACGAATGGTATTGGTGCCCTCATGAAAAAGACCTTAAGGAGCTTGTTTGCTCCTTCCATGTGAGGCTATAGTAAAAGGATGACAGACTATGGGGAAGAGGGCCCTCACCAGACACCAAATCTGCTGGGGACTTGATCTTGGATTTCCTAGCCTCCAGAAAATGTTAGCAATAACTTTGTTTTATTTATAAGCCATCCACTTATAATATTTTTGTTATAGCAACTTGAATGGACTAAGAAAATACCTTCATATGCAATTGTTTGGTTTATAACAATGCAGTGTTCTTGATGTGCTAAATCAATTGGATATTTATCTGGAAAAAAATGAATCTTGACTCCTTCCTCGCACCACATACACAATTTAATTCTAGATGGATTACAGATGTAAACATAAAATATGAAACAATAAATATGATACAAAGGAAAACATAGTAAATCATCTTTGTGACCTTAGAATAGGCACAATAGACTTATTAAATAGAGCCTGCAAATCACTAACTATAAAATAAAAAATATTGATAAATTGGACTGTATTAAAATTAAGGACTTCTGTCATCAAAAATCACAAGAGTGAGTTTATAACCCTCAGAGTAGCAGATATTTCCTATTTCTGATAAAGGGCACAAAACCAGAATATATAGACAGCTCTTTAAAACCAATAACAAAAAGAAGGGACACACGAGAAAAATGAACAAAAGATCCTAACAGTTCATCAAAGAGTATTTTCAAATACAAATAAACCTATTAAAATGCTTTTTAATAGCTATTTAACTTTTGCTTATCAAGAAAATGGAAATTGAAATGTACACTCACCTGAATGAATAGAATGAAAAGTCTGAAAACACCAAATGTTGGTGGGATGTAGAGCAATCAGAACTTTATAGACAGTTGATTGAAATACTAATTGCTTGAACAAATATTTGAGAAGGTGCGCTAAAGCTAAACATGTACACCCTGTGACCCAGCCATTGCACAACTTGGTATACGCTGTCTCCTTAAATGCATGCATTATGTTAACCAAAAGATGAGTCCTAAAGTGTTCATGGAAACGCTATGTATGAACGTATGTGATCATCTCAAACTGAGACCTATGCAAGTGTTAATTGTATGAATACATATATGTGGCAGATTCACACATAGAATAAATATCTATTCAGCAAAGAGAATGACTAAAATCCAACTACATATGTCCTTGCAGATAAATGTTAGAACATAATGTTGAGCAAAAGAAACCAGACACTAAAAACTTTTTGTATGATTCTATTTAATTGAAATACAAATCAGACACATATATCTATGCTGTTAGAAAACCAGGTAGAAGTTACTGTTGAGGGACATTTAGTGACTGGAAAGGGACATGAGACAGACTTCTCTGGTATCAGTGTTTCGCAGGGTATCAATATTTCATAGGTGTATTCAGTTTAGAAAAAGCCATCAAGCAGGACACTATGGCATGCCCTTTTATATGTGTGTATTATACTTCTATCATATGTTAAATATAAGAGATTAGCTAAAATCCAATTTTACTACTATCCCTAACGATGTCTTCCTTTATCTCGGTAAACTGTTTCACATAATAATTTATTTTGTGTTTACATGAGATCTACCTCATTCTTGGATAAGTTAGTTTTTCACATGCTGATCGACACTCAGTGAGTAAATTTGATTCTATTATTTGTTCTTTCAGAAAAGCCTGAACTAAACACCCTTATACGTTGTTTTCTGTGTACATTATGTCTGTTTAGCCAAGGTAAATAAGTAGAAGCTGAATTGCTGTATAATACGATATGATTATTTCAATTATGAAACATATTGCCAATTTGACCACCCCAAATTTATACTCTCACCAGCCGTATTAAGAGTACCAGTTTCTTTACACCTTCATCAAACTTATCAACCTTTTTTTTTCTTTGTTTGCCATAACACTCTTGTTTTAATCTGAATTTCCATGGGCATGGTGAGGAGCTTTTCATTTGTTTGGCCTTCTAATTTTAAGACAGAGTCTACACTGCAGTCTTCTACTATATTTAATCCATAAAAACGATAGAAAAGAACAAATAAATGCATAAAGACCTAAGCCAGGAAATGAGAAGACAGCCTCTGCGCAGAACAGAGACCGAAAGATACCAACTAGAGTTCATTTTCTCCATTCATCTTTCTTCTTCCAGGATGTTGCTCAAGTCTCTATTTTAGCACCAATTTAATTCTGCTTACAACTATAGTTGGCTAGTTTTACGTCTATCGACTTCTACTAGTTTGTAAGCAAAACTTTAGAAATGTTCTATTACTTTATTCAGGAACTAGCAAATATACAATAGAGCTCTGCCTATTTTAGACATTTAAGAAATATGTGTTGAGTAATGTAACGTTAAGAATGGGAGAAAATCTTTCAAACTGGATATACTAGTTTTAAAAGTCTCTGAATTTACTTACCAAGGCCTATTAATATTTTTATAATCTAAAACTAAATCTGTTGTTCTCAGAGAGACCATACAAAGCTGTGTTATTTTGCTTCATAATATTAAAATAATAGTTCGCTGAGTGTGTAATCCACAAGACAAAGGAAAAAACACAGTGAGAAAAATATCCCTATTTCCAACAATCTCTGTGAATCAACTTTGCATGAGAAAATTTGCTAATACAATTTGAATATTCCATTTGCAATGTTAGTTTATGGCAGAAATACCTGGAGAAATTCCAGAGGACTTCTCCACTGTAGACATTTCCAATAAATATTTTCCTAAAATACAAATCAAACAAAAACACACCATAGTTGAGATAGGATTAGTCTTTGCACTAAAAAGGAAGAAATATGGTGAGATGACTCATGGATGAAGATATATCTTTGAAAATTATTGTCAAACATTTAAGTTACAGTTTTTGGAGCCCAAATTGTGACCTAAAAATAAATTGTTCCTTTATCAATAACAGTCCATTTACAACCTCACAAAAAATATTGACCTAAAGGACTTATTAACATATCATACAAGAAGTTGTTTATTTTAGAAGTTATTTTAAAAGCATGAAAGGACAGAAAAGGAAGTTTCCAGTCCAAAAAAACATTATATTTTCAGCACCATAATTATTGTCATTTACAGTGCTGTAAAGCTTTAATCCAGGGGAAACTCATCAGTGGAATATGACTCAGTTTGATCTAAAAGTCCTTGAGAGGAGAACTGTTTGCAGATGGTTGCTCATCTGCATCTTGTAATTACAGTATATGTTCATTCACACTCTAATAAACCTAAAAATATATGAGGACCAATATAGCCAGTCTTCTGAATAAGCAATAACTAATGAACAAACATCTGGAAATGGCTACATGACTTATAATTGAGTAGATAATTTCCAGATCAATCAATGAAGTGTTGGCTGTTAATTTCTTAGTGTAAGTAGTGGAGTACCACCTAAGCATTTAAAATCACTAGGCCTATTTGAAACATTTATTTGTGCAAATTATAATATTCTGTAATCCTAAATAAGTCTGTATGAAAGTGAACTTTCTGAAGATGGACAACTACATGGTTTGGTGAGCGACTGGAAACACCAATAAAATGTTTCTAGGAAAAACAGTCTGGTTAGTGGGAAAGTAAAAAAGTTCTGTTTGCATATGTCCTATAACTAGCTGAGCTACAGACAGGAACATCCCCAGAAAAAAAGATTCAGGCCAGTCAGTAGTAGCCTCAATATCAAAGACACCTCACTTTCTGTTGCCTTTCTAATTTGGTTACACTCGACATTATTATGGCATTTGCGTAAAATGAATTACTAAACTTATTCACTGGGAATCTTGACAATCTCTAAGCCAATGATTTTCTAAATTGCTATTTCACTTTTGTGCTCTAAGCTCTTGGTTTCCAGACTCTGTTTCAACCAGAATAGCTCAGTTTTTACTTGTTTTGTATTTTCAAATGCTATTAGTGCTTTGTTTTTGGGGAGGCATTGTGCTATCACTGAAAAGGGTTTAAAACCTACTCTTTTTTTTCATTTATTTTTTTTAAATTATACTTTCAGTTCTAGGGTACATGTGCAGAATATGCAGGTTTGATACATAGGTATACATGTGCCATGCTGGTTTGCTGCACCCATCAACTCGTTATTTACATTAGGTATTTCTCCTAATGCTATCCCTCCCTCAGCTCTTCACCCCATGACAGGCCCTGGTGTGTGATGTTCCCCAACCTGTGTCCAAGTGTTCTCATTGTTCAATTCCACCTATGAGTGAGAACACGTGGCATTTGGTTTTCTGTCCTTGTGATAGTTTGCTGAGAATGATGGTTTCCAGCTTCATCCGTGTCCCTGCAAAGGACATGAACTCATCCTTTTTTATGGCTGCATTGTATTCCATGGTGTATATGTGCCACATTTTCTTAATCCAGTCTATCACTGATGGACATTTGGGTTGTAAAACCTACTCTTTCAAGTATTTTTTTTATTTTAAAGAAGACAGATCAATTTTTGAAATCAACTGATGAATTATGAATGTGAAAGTTCAGGAAAATAATATGATACACATGAAAAGTAGATGCTATTTTTTGAAAGATGGTATTTCTGGTTCTCTGATGGACTTTGCACCAGAGGCAAACTTTGTAACCTGCAGGAAACACTGAGACAGCTCTCACAGCAAGGAAAGGCAATATGTAGGTTTTTCAAAAAATTAAAAATAAAACTACTATATGATCTAGCAATTCCTCTTCTGAGTATGTACCCAAAGGAAATATCGGAGATATCTGAGCTGCCGTGTTCACTGCAGCATTATTCACAACAGCCAAGATATAGAAACAAATGTCTATCAATTAATGAATGCATAAAGTATTGTGTGTGTGTGTGTGTGTGTGTGTGTGTGTGTGTGTGTGTGTGTGTAATGGAATATTATTCAGCTTTAAAAAAGGATATATTGCCATTTGGAACAATATGAATGAACTTGAAGGATATTATGCTATATGAAATAAGTCATAGAAAGAAAAATATTGCATGATCTCAGTTATGTGTGGAATCTTAAGAAAAGTTGAGTACATAGAAACAGAGAGTAGACTAGTGGTTGCAAGGGAGGAAGAGGGGAAAGAAATGGGGAGATGTCAGTCCGATGGTACAAACTTGCCATTATGCAGAATAGGTAAGTCTAGAGATCTAATGTTGAGCGGGAAGATTATAGTTAATAATGTTGTATTTTATATTTAAAATTTACTAAGTGAGTAGATTTGAGGTGCACTTCCCTGTCCCTCCATCCGACCACACACAATGGTAGCAATGCAAGGTAATTAATATGTTAAGGTGCTTACTTGTGTAATTTTATTATGAATATGTATATCAAGACATACTGTACAACATAAATGTATATATTACAATAAAAAAGAAAAGCACACAATGAAAATAATAATGAAAATGGCAATAATAGTAATTTTGAACTTAGATATGATTTCCACATTTTTGGTTTTCAAAACTTGAAATGTTACCTCTCTCTAGTTTTTAGATGAAAATGAGAAGGAACTGAAGGAGAGAAAGCCCTTTTTAAAATCCTGTTCTGGGTGTTAAGTACTTAATAGGCATTATCTTACTTAATCTTTACAGTAACTTGTTTAATCTTCATAAAAATAGTAAATACTATTTCTATCCAACTTAATAAATAGAGAAACTTGACCTGAACAACTGGATCCTTCAAAATTTGTGACCAACAATATTTGGGTTCCAAAGTCACTTGTTTTCATAGTCTTATTTTCACAAGAAGATGATTCTTGAAAAGGATTAAGAATGTGGCCTTATATAAGTAGACTAGACTTGTCTGGTCTTATGTTCATATTTTTCTTAGGAATATGAACAACAGCAAAAATTAATTCTGTATATTGTAGCAAATTCAAAAGTTCAGTACCTGTTTCTTTAGACAAATATGATAAAGAAAAATCTTTTCAAACTAACATAGTGGTCAATGTTTATGCTTCTCCTCATGTAGACAGTTCTCATTGCATCATTTATTTTGAAGTAGTGATGATGCAGAAGACAAAACATGCCTTTTCCTTCATGAGCTAGTAAAAGCTCCCAATTCTATACCTTAGGTTTTTAGTTTATTATAAATTTAAATTTTTATATAATATTCACCTATTTTTAATTACCAACTAGTTGCTAAGAAATAAAAATGTTTAGTTTTATTTAGAAGTAGAAAATTTTGTTTCCTTCACTAGGTATGGTCATCATTTGGTATTTTACAACAGATTTTTTCCCTAGTCCTAACTCTGATAAATTTATTTGGATGTTATTTTAAGTAGTTTTTACCTGATAAAAATATTTTAACAGCCTTCATCTAACATTTTGGTCTTGATATTCAAAAATATCATGCTTGGTTTCTGAAGTACACATATTATCCTGGCCATGTGGTGCTGCTTTATAAGTTATTTGCTTTGATTTCATAAAACTAAAATAAATAACTTCTCTTCTAAGTTGTAGTTTATATAGTGCATTAGAATAGCTATTATTGTAAACTGAATTGTATCTCCTAAAAATTCATATGGTGAAGCCCTAACCCTCAGTACCTTAGAATGTGACTGTATTTGTACCTTTAGAGAGGTAATTAAGATTAAATGAGGTGAATGCGAGAGTGCACCCCTAATCCAATGACTGGCGTCCTTATAAGAAGATGAAGAGATACCAGGGACATGTGCACATGCACAGAGAATAGGTCACGTGAGGACACAGTGAGAAGGCAGTAATCTGAGGCAGGTGCCTCACATTGTTTCCAGGTACTTTAAAAAAGTTCATAACATTAAACAATTTCTTTGATTATCAATATAACATTGACATGACATAATATCGTATGGTATCATAAATGCCTTTTCTTTTGAATTAAAAAATATTAAGACTCTACAGGTGAGAGCATTTTTTCTTTTGCCTCATTGTAGAGTAAATACAGCTTCTCTCTTTATAACTTTTTTTACTTTTTTTTTCATTATTGTACTTTAAGTTCTAGGGTACATGCGCACAATGTGCAGGTTTGTTACATATGTATCCATGTGCCATGTTGGTGTGCTGCACCCATTAACTCGTCATTTAGCATTAGGTGTATCTCCTAATGCTGTCCTTCCCCCCTCCCCCCTCCCCCCACCCCAACAGTCCCTGGAGTGTGTGTGACGTTCCCCTTCCTGTGTCCATGTTTTCCCATTGTTCAATTCCCACCTATGAGTGAGAACATGAGGTGTTTGGTTTTTTGTCCTTGTGATAGTTTACTGAGAATGATGATTTCCAGTTTCATCCATGTCCCTACAAAGGACATGAACTCATCATTTTTTATGGCTGCATAGTATTCCATGGTGTATATGTGCCACATTTTCTTAATCCAGCCTATCGTTGTTGGACATTTGGGTTGGTTCCAAGTCTTTGCTATTGTGAATAGTGCCGCAATAAACATACGTGTGCATGTGTCTTTATAGCAGCATGATTTATAGTCCTTTGGGTATATACCCAGTAATGGGATGGCTGGGTCAAATGCTATTTCTACTTCTAGATCCCTGAGGAATCGCCACACTGACTTCCACAATGGTTGAACTAGTTTACAGTCCCACCAACAGTGTAAAAGTGTTCCTATTGCTCCACATCCTCTCCAGCACCTGTTGTTTCCTGACTTTTTAATGATGGCCATTCTAACTGGTGTGAGATGGTATCTCACTGTGGTTTTGATTTGCATTTCTCTGATGGCCAGTGATGATGAGCATTTCTTCATGTGTTTTTTGGCTGCATAAATGTCTTCTTTTGAGAAGTGTCTGTTCATGTCCTTCACCCACTTTTTGATGGGGTTCTTTGTTTTTTTCTTGTAAATTTGTTTGAGTTCATTATAGATTCTGGATATTAGCCCTTTGTCAGATGAGTAGACTGTGAAAATTTTCTCCCATTTTTAGGTTGCCTGTTCACTCTGATGGTAGTTTCTTTTGCTGTGCAGAAGCTCTTTAGTTTAATGAGATCCCATTTGTCAATTTTGGCTTTTGTTGCCATTGCTTTTGGTGTTTTAGATATGAAGTCCTTGCCCATGCCTATGTCCTGAATGGTAATGCCTAGGTTTTCTTCTAGGGTTTTTATGGTTTTAGGTCTAACCTGTAAGTCTTTAATCCATCTTGAATTAATTTTTGTATAAGGTGTAAGGAAGGGATCCAGTTTCAGCTTTCTACATATGGCTAGCCAGTTTTCCCAGCACCATTTATTAAATAGGGAATACTTTCCCCATTGCTTGTTTTTGTCAGGTTTTCAAAGATCAGACAGTTGTAGATATGCGGCGTTATGTCTCTGTTTTGGTACCAGTACCATGCTGTTTTGGTTACTGTAGCCTTGTAGTATAGTTTGAAGTCAGGTAGCGTGATGCCTCCAGCTTTGTTTTTTTGGGTTAGGATTGACTTGGTGATGCAGGCTCTTTTTTCGTTCCATATGAACTTTAAAGTAGTTTTTTTCCAATTCTGTGAAGAAAGTCGTTGGTAGCTTGATGGGGATGGCATTGAATCTATAATGCCAATCACGATATTGATTCTTCCAACCCATGAGCATGGAATGTTCTTCCATTTATTTGTATCCTCTTTTATTTCATTGAGCAGTGGTTTGTAGTTCTCCTTGAAGAGGTCCTTCACATCCCTTGTAAGTTGGATTCCTAGGTATTTTATTCCCTTTGAAGCAATTGTGGATGGTAGTTCACTCATGATTCGGCTCTCTGTTTGTCTGTTATTGGTGTATAAGAATGCTTGTGATTTTTGTACATTGATTTTGTGTCCTGAGACTTTGCTGAAGTTGCTTATCAGCTTAAGGAGATTTTGGGCTGAGACAATGGGGTTTTCTAGATATAGAAATCATGTCATCTGCAAACAGGGACAATTTGACTTCCTCTTTTCCTAATTGAACACACTTTATTTCCTTCTCCTGCCTAATTGCCCTGGCCAGAACTTCCAGCAGTATGTTGAATAGGAGTGGTGAGAGAGGGCATCCCTGTCTTGTGCCAGTTTTCAAAGGGAATGCTTCCAGTTTTTGCCCATTCAGTATGATATTGGCTGTGGGTTTGTCATAGATAGCTCTTATTATTTTGAGATATGTCCCATCAATACCTAATTTATTGAGAGTTTTTAGCATGAAGGTTGTTGAATTTTGTCAAAGGCCTTTTCTGCATCTATTGAGATAATCATGTGGTTAACAGGCTCTGAAATTGTGGCAATAATCAATAGCTTACCAACCAAAAAGAGTCCAGGACCTGATGGATTCACAGCCGAATTCTACCAGAGGTACAAGGAGGAATTGGTACCGTTCCTTCTGAAACTATTCCAATCAATAGAAAAAGAGGGAATCCTCCATAACTCATTTTATGAGGCCAGCATCATCCTGATACCAAAGCTGGGCAGAGATACAACCATAAAAGAATGTTAGACCAATATCCTTGATGAACATTGATGCAAAAATCCTCAATAAAATCCTGGCAAATCGAATCCAGCAGCACATCAAAAAGCTTATCCACCATGATCAAGTGGGCTTCATCCCTGGGATGCAAGGCTGGTTCAACATATGCAAATCAATAAATGTAATCCAGCCTATAAACAGAACCAAAGACAAAAACCACATGATTATCTTTAGAACTCTTTTGTACCAGTATCAACTGTTGATTTGGTAGTGAGGGACTTCTCTTGATATCTCTCAGATTCTGTTGAAGACAATTTCAGTTGCTAACTCAATCTCATACGTTTGTATCTGAAGCCACCCAAACCACCTCTTCCATCACTAAGCTTTTTCTTTCTACCTTTCTCTCAGGCTGCTTTGGGTGGAATGCATTTATCTTTCCACTGTGTTGTAATTCCTGTTTCCCAGTTATTGCTAGTGATGTGCCTGTCAGTTGGTCCCACACATCTCTGCAGCAGAAAGCAGAGTGCCGACACAAGCCATTGCCCTGGCAGTAAGTGTAATTGAGCACTTTTAAGAACAGCCTCGCTGCAGTTGTTCTGACTACAGGGAAAGGCTAATGATGCATTGCCAAGAATTTTTCTTAGAGAAAGCAATTACCTAGCTATAATGGCTTGAACAACAGCAACATGACCTTTGATTATGACACTCTCTTTATTAATTTTTAATTACTTCTATGCAGATACCCAATAATATTGACAAGATTTTATCTAGTAAATTTGTTTTTGTGCAACCCCTGGATCGTAGGTAAAAAACTGCTGTAGCAAAGTTTTACAGGAGACTCTCATTATATATTTATATTCATCACTATATTTTAATGATAAAGCATTATTTTTACATTAATTGTGCTGACTATTGACTTCTTTTATTTTTGCCTTGGTTCTAACATACATAAGAAAATTATTATTGTGTAATAATAAAGGACATTAGACTCTTCTAATACTTCAAAATATTGACAATGATGTCATGTCAATACGAGGATTGGATAAAAAGTCTAATTCATAGCGTTTGATTTCTTATTTTCATTTATTACTAGTATCATTTCTGCTTATCCTTCTTCTAGTCAAAATTTATTTATTTCTTGGTACAAAAAGATAAAATCTACATCTGATTAAAGCACAGAAGCTTAAGCTACTGGAACTTTTGCAACCGAACATTCTGATATTTGATATATATTGGCCTTCTCACAGGCTACTCTTCCAGGATCAAGTAGACTTTAGCTCATAACACAGAGATTACTTTTATTTTTTATCATTTAATTTTTGAAAATATACAGCTCAGCTGAATTAAAATATAGCAGGCAACATAGATTATTGATATGTGTGTGTGCCTGCATGTACATGCCGAGAGAGAGACAGAGAAAGACACAACACAGAGAGAAAGGCAAATGTGTCTATCAACTTGTCTTATCTGTAGTGAAATTTTCTTTCATATTAATTGGCAGCATTTATATTTTCACATAATTGACAGTTCCTACTCAGTTTAATTACCTGTTTGTTGACTTACTCTTTCAATTAGGAGGCCATAAATTGCAAATAACAGAGAACTCAACTTTAATTGACTTAAAAAATGAAGAAAATATTTGGTTAAGTGCATGTGTTAATGGACGGGGAAGGGCTCAGGCATGATTTCATGGAAAGGTTTACAGTATCCTGAGAGATCCAGCTCTGTATCTCTCTGTGCATCTTCTTACATTGGTTTATCTTCACAATAACTATATTAAAATGACTGCAGCAGGCCTAAGCTTCATATCTATATAAGACATCATTCAAAGAAAGAGAGCTTAGATGCAATCCTTCAATAATTCTGGGATTTACTGTTATTAAGCAAGCTTAGGATGAATATTAAGGTCTGAACCCAATGACTGTGATGAAGGAAATGGGATGTACTGTGTCAAGGTCACATTTCCCACACTTGAAGCTTGGAGGATGCCCAGGTCACATTTTCTACACCTGAAGCTGAAATGGAACCCAGTTTTCCTGAAAGCACTAGGATCTCTAAATAAAACCATCTTTGTCCTTTCAAAAGGATGAAAGTGCATAATAAAGATATAATCAACAAAGATAGATTATAGATGCATTTTTAAAATCTGCATCGCCTGCTGTAACAAAAAAAGTCTGTAGTATTCAAACTGCCATCTTCCATTCTATAAGGAATGATTGACATTATTCTAAAAGATATTTTAGCTATTCCTTGTTGGTGTCAGAGAGTGGGTGTCAGAGAGGAGTTCGGCAGGGTAACAGAATGAAGAAAAAACTGGACAATTTCCCAGCTTTCCTGAGTCAGGTCTTCACTGTATGGCTTCATTAATCTCTTTGAAGTAATTTCTCAGAACATCAGACACACATTCAAATGTTAGTACAAAAATACACTTCAAAGCCAAATGTGAATACTTTTTTATACCATGTATCACTTTGGATTAACAATATCTTTTTGATAAGGTATACCTATTTCTCCAGGATTTAGATAGGCTTAGGAGAGATATTCAAAATATTTAACAACTGCTATTCCATGAACTTCTGGCAATTATAATGTCCCCAGCAAAGCTGAAAGATGGATTGCCAGCTGATGTCACTAACCTGTGAGTTGTGGCTGAATGACAGCCCTGGTTAGGTCCTTCTGTAGGAAATCCTTGAGTTGTTATGCATAAGTGTTAAGACCTAAAAAAAGTTACTTAAAAAATGCAAATCTAGTGTTGAAAGTGGCTGTCAAATGGTTTGATATTTGTGAGTAGAAGGTCCTCCTTTCGGCATTTTCTAGTTATTCTGGGGCTGCCTGCTTTTACTGTTGGTCTTTATTGTTGGTCCAAATTTGCTTTTCTTTAAATAGATGGTTCTCAAACATATTAGCTTTTTGACCTGTAAGAACAGACAAACTTTCCTGTTACAAATTATGCCTTTTACAGTCATAACAATTTTTTGTTTTGTTTCTCATCTGTTGCTCCTATATCAATCACTTTACTTTACCTTTTGGTAGAATGCATTTGCTGAAAGAAAGTCACCATGTTTTTGGTTGCCATCCACCAGTTGTTTATCTGTATTTGCAGCCCTGTCAAATTCATAGATGAGTGATTAAAGGGTCCATACCTGAGATCCACCAAGCCATAAGAGAATGTTGATTTTGTTGGGAAACTCAACAATTCTCGGAGAGGCACTGTTGATAATTTCTGGAAAACGATTGGTGACTACTGCTTTCCAGGCACCCAAAATTTCCTGATGGCATACTCACTGTTTTCAGATTCACCACAGAAGTAAAACCCTACAGTCAGGAAAACCAGTCCTCGTGATAGATCACACAACATTTAGATATATTTCTGGGGTGCATCAAGAATAAATCATAACAGCCTATGGAGCTCTATTAATATCTTAATCAAATAAACTTTTATCAAAATGATTAGAGCTAGATTATTATTGACTTTAAGTATTACTAGCAAGTGCTTATTAATTCTGGCCTCCCTTAAATTCTGAAAAAAGAAAAAACAAAACGATAAAAAAAAATCCGTCTGAAAGATTGTTTCTAAATGTTAGTCATCTCTTTTTTATTTCTCCTTTTCAGACCAGGCAGTGCACTACTGCTATGCTTTGAATGTGTCCTCCAAATTTCATGTGTTAGAAACTTAACCTCCCAGTTCACATGTTGATGGCATTTGGAAGTGGGACCTCAATTAGAATTAGATAAGGTCATCAGGGTGGTGCCCCCATGACGGGACTCGTGGCTTTTCAAAAAGAGAAAAAGAGACCTGAGCTGGCATGTACTTGCCCTCTCACCATGCGATGCCCTCTGCCATGTTATGACACAGCAAGAAGGCCCTCACCAGATGCTGGCATCATGGTCTTGGACTTCCTAGCATCCAGAGCTGTGAGCTAAATAAACTTATTTTCTTTACAAATTACCCAGTTTTCAGTATTCTATTATAAAGACAGAAAAGAGAGGAGGATTATTATTTTAAGTATAGTTAAAAGAGGCACATCTTACTTGTACTTTGAGTAACTAAACACACACACAAACCTTTTCCCACTGCAACATCTTATATTTACTTCTGAATTCAGCCCTTATCTCATCTCTGTAATAATTCATAGTCCTTGCAACCAGCATAAGTGTTGTCAAAGAGATCACTGAGTTTATCACTTTAATGCTTACTGCCAAATTTATATTTGTATTCTAGACATACTTATAAAATTTCTTGCATATCAGGCTCAGATGCCCAAAATGGAGTCAAAACTTGATCCTCTTAACTGTTTCCTGTTTAGTAAATGCCAGCATCTTGTTGCCATCATCTGTTGCTTTCGACACCTAGGAGTGAAGTCTGACCCTTCTCTCTTTCTAATGCCTACACCCGGACAATCAATTGATAATTTCCTGTCAGATTCAGCTCCTAATGTACCTCAAATCTGCCAGCTTTTCATTCCTTACTGCTACTTTCCTCATCAAGTCACTAAATCTTCTTATATCCATGCCTGTCCCCTTCACTCAATTCATTCTCTCCCAGCTGCCATGATATGCATTTTAAAAAACTCAATGCTGGGAAGAACATTTAAAATTTAGTAGCTTTTAGTGATTTCCTATAGCTCTTAGGATTAAAAACAAAACCAAACAAATGAGAAAACCATTGATCTTGAAATAAGGTTAAGATCAATGGTCCTGTATCATGGGTCCTCAGCACATAAGGTCCTGTATCTTGGATTCTCAACCCTGGCTTCATATTATAAACATCTGGAATTCTTTTAGGGTATTCTACTTGCCCCAAGGAAGACTGACATCACTTCCTCGGCTTTATTTCTAATGTTCTGGAGAAGCAGTCTCGTTGGCTTAACCAGACATACAAGTTAGAGTGGACAGGCAGAGGAATAAATGGGATGGGAGTTCCCAGAATATTATAGAGTGCTTGCAAACGAATCAATAGAAATTCCATAACCCAGCTTGGGAAATGTTGGGACTAGAGTGATTATACAATTACTGCCATAGTTTCCCGTGTGTGTGTGTGTGTGTCTATGTAGACAGAGAGAGAGAGAGAGATCAGAAGAGCAGGAGATGGGGAAGGGAAGGAGAGGGCTTGGATAGACAGAGATTTACTTGAACAAATGACTCACATGATTGTGGAGGCTTGGTGAGTCCAAAATCTGATGCAGGAGCTCAACACATTGGAGACTTGGGAAAGAGTTGCAATTTAGTTCCAAAGTCAGTCCACTGGCAAGCCAAGGAGAGCTAATGTTGCAGATAAAGTCTAAAGGCAGCCTGCTACAGAATTTCCTCTTGCTCATGAGAGGTCAGCCTTTTGTTCTATTTGGGCCTTCAGCTGATTGGATGAAGCTCATTCACATTATGAAGGTCAATGTTCTTTGCTCAAAGTTCAGAAATTTAAGTGTAAATTTAGTTCAAAAACATTCTCATAGAAACATCCAAAAAATATCTGACCAAATATCTGAACACTGTGGCCCAGGCAAGTTGACACATAAAATTAACGATCATACCCATTTGTCCTCTGTCCTCCATGTAGCCTTTAAATAGACTGTTATCTGTGAATGCATATCAAGGTATTTGTACAACCAACACAGATAGATGGAATCAGGACTTGCCTCTTTTAATAAAGGCAACAAATCATTTTCCACCTAGGAAAAGTTGAGAATAGTTTGTATTTGTTCTGAAAGAAACAAATCGTATAATAGATATAATTATTTCCTTGGAATGTTTGCTTTACTATATACAGAGTCAATCCATTTATCTGTTTTCTGTTGGCATTGCCCTGGGTTCTCAAGGACTTAAATGTACATTTTCATTAGAAGTGAGAATATAATCCAAAAACAATATTATATGACTATTTATTTATTTATTATTGTTGCTGTTGTTGTGTGGAATAGGGCATCATCCATAATGTTTGCTTGGAATGCCACTGGAAAAATAACCTTGCCTAAGCTGCTTTCACTTCCCTTGCATAATATCTGAAATTTAATTAGAATAAAATTGTATACTTGGGTCATATGATATATTATCCTGAAGAATAAAGATATACATGAGAGGAAGCTGTCCTTATTACCTTCATACAGTGAATGTGTGTATTTTTCTATAAAGGCATTTCCAAAGTCATTTTGTTAGAGCACTACTCATTTCAAAAACTCATTCAGTAGGCAAAAAGTTCATTTCATATTTTATGCTGCATTGCTTTTTAAAAGAGTCATAATATGCATTAAAGAATATTAATGATTTGGGGAAGTACTCCAGTTTAAAAAATGTTTTATTTATTTTCCAAAAATGCCTCAGACTTGTTTGTCTATAAAGTCACAATTTTATATTACATTATTTAACATACTTGTTGCATATATTAGCAGATCCTGTCTTTAATGATTAATTCATTCAACAGCAGCCTTTTTTGAGCTCCTACACAGCTCTAGGCAGTGTATTAACACTCTGAGACATAAAACTATGAATAACATACAGTTTCTACTGTGAGAGAACCCACAGTTTGGAATTTTCAGACACATATATGGATAAATTGCAAAACTATGACCTAGATGTTTAAGAGAAGCCCAAACAGTGTGGTATAAGGGTTTGAGGTTACGTATTTGTCTTTTAGGTAAACATGAGGTTAAAAGAAAAGTATTGTTTCAAAAACTAAAGTCTTGCTGTGAGGAATGGAAACAAGTAGAGGTTTTAAAGCAGGATAGGGACAAGATCAATTAAAAATGCTTTCAGGAAAATAATTTGGCAGGAATTTGGTGGAGAGACTGCAGTGAGAAGGGCCTGGTGTGAGAAGGAACAGATGGAAAGCTATTGCAATATTTCAGATAAGTGATCCTGAGTTTCTGAACTAAGGCATTTGCAGTGGAATTGAAGACAGACCAGATTTGAGAGACATTCTGAGAAAGAACTGACAAGAGAAATTGACTTGTTGAACATGGGGAAGGAAGGTAGGAAGAAATAGGTATCAAAGATATTACTCTAAAATTTCTACCTTATATTTCTACATGGATGTTAATTCCAATAACTTTGCAGGACAGGGAGGAAGGGACAATGATATATCCTAGAAAAGGAGGTATTGATTTCAGTTTTGAATCCACAGAGTTGGATATTCCTGTAATGAAAAAAGATGGGCATATCCAGTTAGAGATAGGAATATTGATATGGAACTCAAAAAAGATCAGAATTGACAAAATTGATTTGGAGCTCATTAGCCTATAGATAATTAATTCTGGAGTGTGGCATCAAGAACATTAAGAGAGCATACAGAGTGAGGGAGAAACAGAAACAAGACAGGGATCTGGCTAGGACTAACATGAATAGTACAAACTACAGAGGGAAAGCCCTTGAAGGAGACCAAGATAAAGCAATTCAAAAACATACAAGAGGAACAAGGAGAGAAATAGCATTCTGGATGATAGTGAAAAAAAGACTTTCAAGAAGTGCATTTAAGCATCCCTTAGTGAAGCACAGAGATTGTATTTCCCTTCTCATTTTCTTTTGGAGTCTCTTCTGTTGCTGGTGTCCTTAGAAGCCCTTCTTTGGAGATGTTAAATATGCACCAATTTACCAATTGCAAATTGCAAAGGTGCAATTAAGCAATGCACCTTCTTTTTAATAGTTTCATTTTACTAAATGTAAATATTTAACTATTGACATTTATTCTGAGTAAAATGTCACATATACTCTTAAGTTAATGCCCTATTCCAATCCAAATTCAATTTTTCTGTCTCAGATAGGCATCACTTTACAATGGTTCTGCCTCAACTGTTCTGTTGCACATGTTTTATTTGTTCTGGCCCCAGCAACTACTGTCAGGACCCATTGGGGGTAGCCTATGACCAACTTCCCAATACAGGACTCCTGCCTCCTACTGTAAGACTTCCCTATTGATGTAGAGAAGTGAGAGGTCACCATTTCTCTTTGTGTAACAATATGTGTTTGGCAGAGGTAGGGGTTTGGGTTGATTAATCTCCTTGGGCCACATTGTTGACTAATCCGTGACACACAGGGAGCCTAAAGATTAATTCTTCTGCTTTCTGACCCCAGGTGGAGTGTGGTGAGAAGCAGCTGCTTTTATGGCCTCTTAGAAAGTGGTCTTCCAAGGTGGAGCAGTCAGTCAACTCAGTCATTCATACTTGCTCCCTCTATTGGTTTTTCTCTTTCTTTGCCTTATTCCCCTTCCCTTCACTCTTGCTGTCTTGGATTATGCTCTTTAATAAAGGGGCGTTGTATAAGTTTTTGCCTTAGGACTTGCATTCCATGGATCCAGACCTAACGTTACTCATCAATAACAACAGCATCAACATTTATTAAGAACCTGTTCTTTTCTCACTGGTTTGTAATTTGTTTATACTATAATAGGTTATTAGGTGGTTTCTGGGTGTGTAATCTGTTCAGCTGACATTTCTTTAGTTTGCTTATTATTGTTATATAACACATTTTAATATCATAGAAGATCATTTCTGTCTACAGAACAGAAATAGGAAGAAAGGTTTCCTCAATCCACTTAGTGTCTCTGGGTAGACCTGAAAGTAAAACTGAAAAAGTCATAGTAAAGAGAAAAGCATATACACTGATTTATTAAAAGTTTTATGTGACACAAGAACATTTGGAAATAAAGACTCAAAGACTCAGGGAAAAACATGTATTTGTATGCTAAGTTTGATGAAAGTCATGGGACATGGATAGTTATGAAGAAATAGGATTAGAGAAAAAGGGGTATGATTTAATGATAATAAAATGGGGGTACTCAGCGGGATCTGTTTGTTCAGACATTTTTTTTTTTTTTGAGATGGAGTCTCACTCTATCACCCAGGCTGGAGTGCAGTGGCACGATCTCTGCTCACTGCAAGCTCCGCTCCCTGGTTCATGCCATTCTCCTGCCTCAGACTCCCAAGCAGCTGGGACTACAGGCACCTGCCAACATGCCTGGCTAATTTTTTGTATATTTAGTAGAGATGGGTTTTCACCATGTTAGCCAGGATGTTCTCGATCTCCTGACCTCGTGATCCACCCGCCTCGGCCTCCCAACGTGCTGGGATTACAGGGTGTGAGCCACCGCGCCCGGCTTGTTCAGACTTTTTCTGCATCTCTGTGTGCCATTCCTTCCCCTTGGGTATGGCGCAGGACATCTGTCATATGAGAGTTTTCAGGGGATAAGAGATGGAGGAAGTCAGACAGTGACCTTTTTAGGTTTTATGGCTTGGTCAGGGTAGAAGAATTCTAGTTTCTGTGACCCACTTCAGAGGCCCTGGAGAGACACCTTCCTGCTTCTGTGGTTTTCTTATTTTTTTCAGTTTAAAACAGTATTCTAAAATGCCATAATTTAGGGTATTGTGTTCTGAGCCATGACTATTTTCCAAATGTTCTTACTTCATCCCATCATATGGTGTTATCATTGTATTAACATTATCATATTGATCATTTATTAACATGATCAATATATGTGCCACGGTTTGAACCTGTCATCCGAAGTTTATATGTTGGAAACTTAATCCCTGATGCAACAGATCTAATAGGAGGTGATTGAGTCATTAATCTATTAATATACTTTGCCCTCACGAATGGATTAATGTTATCTCAGGAGTGGGTTAGTTATCAGAAGAGTGGGTTTGTTGACCTCTCTTACCCATCCAGTATCTGTCATGGGAGATGAAGCACATAGGCCCTCACCAAATGCTGATGCCATGGTCTTGGATTTTTCAGCCAAATAAACTTCTATTGTTTATGAATTGCCAAATCTGTGGTATTCTATTATAGCAACACAAAGTGGGCTAAGACAATATGTGACCAATATAATGAGTATATGAATATAATGTGATAAATATATAAAGTGATCAATGGGTAATATTATCATTATATCTGTGTTTCATTCAACATGGACCTCAAAAGCCACGAACAAGTGACAAAGCCCCTACACTTCTAAAATGAGGTGCTAGAAGTCTTTAAGACATACTCAGAGATTGTGAAATTGGCTCAGTCAACGTTATTCCATTAGCCATTTCCAGCTGAATATAAGAAAACAAAGAATTATCTGAGATTAAAAATTCTGTAGTGAGAGTTGCTTTGTAAACAGTTGACAGAATATGATATGACCTCCTCTCAACTGCCCATGGGAGGAAGAAGAGGAGAAAACCAAATGGAAAAAAATTCAAGATAATATTCTGGAGCTGTTAATGTGGGTCCACTGGAGCTTGAAGACCACTGAAACAAGGGCTTGTATCACACTTGAAAAGTGTAAAGAGGAAGGGCTCTGCCTGAGTAGAGTACGGAGGCAGCCCGGGAAAAGGGCTTTCACGTGGAGCAAGCTATGCTTGTTTGGGCAAAGCATTTTGGGTGATGCAGCTGGCTCTGAGCCTTTTCATAAAGGACCCCAAGGATTCTCTTGCACGGAGAGCAGGAGTTGGTACTGGCAAAGGTAGGAAGCCAAGGGAGGAGTCACAGGCAGCTAGCATGTCCCATCTGCAATTGAAGGGTAACATCAGGGAACTCTAAAGTACTCAAAAAAAAAAAAAAAAAAAAAACCACTCAAAATATTTTCAAAATGGAAAATCTTCCATCAAAGAGGCTAATGCCTGTAAGGTTCCAGTCCTTTTAATTCTCTGCCACTTTATGAATATGAGGGACCTAGATGCAGGCTCTGGTGCATGCTAGCAGCAGGGCACATCAGAGCTACTCAGGGAGAAATAGGTGGCTCAAAGGGAGGCACTGCCTAAACCAGCACCTGATGGTTGCATCTGGAACACCTCTGGGACACAGCTTTATCTGCCCAAAGTTCCAGCTCTGATGAGTAAGATTGTCTTATTATATATGTGGCTCCCTCTCCACGACGACAAATCTAGTCCCATGAGCACTAGGTCAGGGCAGAAGCCAGCTCTCTGCCACCTCATGAACCCAGAACACCTAGCTCCTATTGCACCATCTGTCATCGACGTGGGGCCAGAACCTTTAACAAACCAAGGCTATGGCCTCTTAGTCATTACTAAGGAGGGCAACTCCCAGTGATTTAAAGATGGATTATCCATCTAACCAGTGCTGTCCTCAGTGATTCTACAGTAATTTTTCATCTTTATTTGCCCGTAACATTGTACCAGTTCTTTTCCCTACCAAAGAAAGGGGGAAATCTACACATTCACTCTCTTGTTAGGCAACTGGGAGGGAAGGGCACCCACTACGTGTGAACTGCAGAGGACCATGGCTCTCTACTTAGCATAATGTGAAGTGACTGAAAAATTTCAAGAGGGGCAATGATAGGATGTGGCAATGAGTAGAGGAGGGATGTGAACATTTCTTTTCTTGAAACTTAAAAGAGTAAAGGTTACGCAATCCCGTTCTATATTGCTAAGCTCCTTTTCATTGCCACTTGATCCCAACATTTTTTTTTTAATTAATGTAACTTCTGCTATCCATCACTTTTTTTTAAATCTTCTAGTGGTCACTCATTATTGTTAATGTATAAGTTTATGTCTGGTCCAGTAACATAACCCTTTTTCTCTTTTTTCCTGCTCTGCCCGCTAAGGGAAGGGAATATACCACACAGAGAAGAAACTTTGTATGCTTCCAGCTCTGTCGCTTCTCTTGGGTCCTGCCTGAGGAATTAAGTGTGAAGCTACCTTTACTGGGCATCACATGCTCCAGATGTGATAATATCCCCACTCCTACTCTTACCATTCTGAAACTGAAATCAAGTGCATTCCATCACATAGCAGCTGGGCTAGGCATATTTTGGGTATCCCAAATGCTCAGACACCCAGGTTTTTTTTTTTTTTTTTTTTTTTTTTTTTTAAACAGCCCTTTCCTCTGCACTGTTAAACTTTTCCACAGGGGAACCAACGCATGCTGCTTATGCTCAACCTTTGTCTTGCTTTGTTATTACAGAAATCGTAATGAAACCTTTCCCTTTTTATTTAGAATCCCACCAACCCTCTCCAACATCTGCAGATTTGCAAGATTCATGTATCATATTAGACCATTAGTGCCTGGATGAGAGATATTTCACACTACAAGTAACAAAAAATAAAACAAGTAACATGGGGTGCTTACCTGTGTGATTAGACTTTGTTACTAGCTTTTCTGCCTTATTCTGTCTGCCTTTCAAGGGGATGAGTTAGGTCTTTCATGAGATTTTCAAGTCCCTCAAGGAATTCACTTTTGCAGTCTGCCTCATCATTCATTCAAATATGAGAGAATCTCATAAGTGGGCAGAGTTTGGGATGAAGTTGGCATCTCTCCCTCAACCCAATCCCGCTTCCATTCCATCTACTGATTTCCAGAAAGTGACGGAGGATGAACTTTATCCCTCAGGACCCTTTAGTTTCTTTAGATTTCCCTTGGGGGCCACCATGAGAAAGGAGAAGTTGGTGGCGTTTTGTGCCCCAGCTTCAACAATAGTAGCTCTGCTTTTATCTGTTTTATTTTTTTCTCCCTCATGAGCTTCCTTTGTAAGGAAGTGTTCCAAGAATGTTATTATTTCCCAATCCTGAATCGCAGTGCTAAAAAGTGGTCAGAGTGATACGTTAGTCAACATTGATAGCTGTTAGCTGTAACTGGTATTAGTGTAGTCAATCCTAACTTTTGCAAATAGGTGGTGAATATCAGGCAATTCAGGAGAACAAACTTTCAGGATAAAATTTGTCTTCCCCCTAAACTTTCATTATTAACAGTTGCATAAAACTAACATTACTTTTAAGTGTCCTTGCTTTTCTATATGGTTTGGCTCTGTATCCCCACCCAAATCTCATCTCAAATTGTAATCCTCACGTGTAGAGGGACGGAACTGGTGGGAGTCGATTGGATCACAGGGGCAGTTTCCCCCATGCTGATCTCATGATAGTGAGGGAGTTCTCATGATATCTGATAATTTAAATGTGGCAGTTTCCCCTGCACAATTCCTCTCTCTCTCCTGCCCCCTTGTGAAGAAAGTGCTTGCTTCTTCTTCTGCTTTTCACCATAACTGTAAGTTTCCTGAGGCCTCCCCAGACATACAGAACTATGAGTCAGTTAAACTTCACTTTTTAAATAAATTCCCCAGTCTCTGGTAGTTCCTTATAGCAGTGTGAAACGGACTAATACACTTTTGAAAATTAAATTCTCTTGCCCTAAAATATGTGTATAAAGTTTTTTCTCAGGAGATTGTATATATTTATCACTGCTACAGTCTTTGCTTTTTTGAGGCATACACTATAGTTACAGTTTTTCATACTGTTTGAAAGGCACTCAGAATTGAAGTATCAGTGACACTTTTTATAGTACAGCTATTTTGCCTTTAAATAGCGCCAATTTAAATGTGCATTATTGTCTTTGGTGGTCTTAGTTTCTAAAGTCATTATTTGAAATACTCTGTGAGTGTTGCTAGATTGTTATCTGCATAGTTATTTTAATAGCCTGGTCCACTCTTATCTCTTAATTTCAAAATGTTTTTCCTATTGTGTTATTTTGTAACCTACATAGAGCACAGTGAAAGGTTAATGGTGAAAAAGCTGACGTGGTGCAGTGCCTGGTCTCTGGCTTGGTGAGGAAAATATTTCTAAATGAATCAACCAAACAACCAGCAACAAATAAACAAAACCCTGAAATCAATTCATAAAGCAAGAGTCATCTGGGAGTCTCCTTGTCTCTTAGAGAACTATTCCAACTCGACTTGAACCTATGGCCTAATCCAATCTAAAACCCTCAAAGAGAGAGAGTTATTTGAGTTTTTAGGGTTTAATTCCTCCTGTGTCTCCTTACCTTTAAGCTGTTGTACCTATAAATACTGCCTTGGCTTTGCCTCATATCAGGGTGAATGTGAAGTCTAGGTAATTCATTGGCTTCAGAAAAATCATGAGACAGTTTAGCTTTGTGAATATTGAAGACTATCATGGGGAAGAGTCACCTACCAGAGTGACAGGCCTCCTCTCCTAGTGCTGACACCTCTTCCAACTCTTCCTCTCTTCCTCTTATCCTTCGTCCTCTCAGAAGTAAAAGACAGTTCTTCAGACCTCCCCCTGAGATAGTTCTATCCACTGTTAAATGTCCCAGAGTCTGACAGGCTCAATTTTTTTTTTTTTTTTTTTTTTTTTTTTTGAGATGGAGTTTCACTCTGTTGCCCAGGCTGGAGTGCAATGGCGTGATCTCAGCTTACTGCAACCTCCACCTCCCGGGTTCAAGCGATTCTCCTGCCTCAGCCTCCTGAGTAGCTGGGATTACAAGCGGCCACCACCACAACTAACTTTTTTACTTCGTAGTAGAGATGGAGTTTCACCATGGTGGCCAGCTGGTCTCAATCTCCTGGCCTCAGGTGATCTGCCCACCTTGCCCTCCCAAAGTGCTGGGATTACAGGCGTGAGCCACCAGGCCTGGCCAGGCTCACTTCTTAAGTGTTCTGGTGAACAAGTCTTCCACCATTTCATTACAGGAAAAACTTAAGGAAAGTTTTGTTTTATTTTGCATCTTGTAGTAGTTTTGTGGTTGTTGAGAGTTGGAGGGCATGACAGTTTTGTTGGGTTGCTAAGAAGCCACTTCTTTTTTATATTAAGGCAAGGATTTCCTAAGTTGTGGAATATGGTCATAAGTGGATTTTCCCTTTCATCAATATGCAAAGATATCATGAATAAAAATGAATTAATGTATCTATTAAGCCAGAGATTAAAGTCAGAGTAGGTGAATTTCAGATACAACTAACATAAAAAAAGTAACAGGAAAATGGGAACACGTAGAGAGTAAAAGGAAGCACATTCTTATTTCTGTTAAGTTGAGCTGAGAAAACATAGTTTGCAGTTTATACACCTAGAATGTTATAAAGAAGGGAGGACACGGAACTCTTTTGAACTTAGTTATTACTTTAATTTCACTTTATTTCTATAGCTACGAAATCATCTGTAGGCTTATTAGCAAATTAGAAGTTCTCCATGTGGATTTTATTTTCAGGTAATGATAATTTTAGAATTTGTTTTCACCTATCTTGAAAATATTGTGTGACAGATCTTAGACAATATGCTTTATGTGGATTTTCTCATTTAATCCTTTTATCAAACTACCTCACAGAGGTAGGTGCTATTTCTATTTTATTTGAACAATGAGAAAATACAACAACAGCAAAGCTAGTAATTTGCCTAAGTTCACACAGCCAGAACGTGCAAAGCAAGGATTTACACTCCAGTAATCTCAGGGTAGTATCAGAGGTCATTTTTAAGAGGATCTTGAAATTCACGCTGATTAAGATAACTTTGAATTGTGTTTTGAGCATCAAGTGTTTTAGTATGATTAACAGAGTGGAAGGTTATCCCAAATAAAATAATACCTTTTAATTATACTTTAACAATTTAAGATGTCTGATAACAAATTTATAATTACCTTACAAATTTTACTGATGGAGTTGATAGAGTATTTTCATAATGCATGCTTTTGTCCCATTGATTAGTTCTACATCTCTTATTACTCATTAGTAGATTCGGAACAGGAAGCAATATGGAATTGGAACAACTAAGGCATTAACTATCTTAGTCACGTTGTGTACATTTTGCTGAGACATTATGATCCCAGACTTCGTTAATAATTGCAGTACCCTTAAAAAATGTAGACTACAAATTCAATTCCAGAAGCAAGAACACTGGGAAACAATGACAAATTAAAGAAGAAAAAGAAATGACACTTCTCTTTCAGCATGAATATCTACATGGTAGCAGAGATTCAGAAATGCATGGTAATTAGAAAATGTTCTGCATTAAATTGTTTAAGCAATATTCTTTCAGGAGAATCACAGTAGTATTTACTGTGATGGCTACTGCAAATATATCTAATTTAATAGCACAGTTTAAATGAATTCTGATAACCACTTTGTCCTTCATCTATGTTACCTCTAACAATTGGTATGCAACCTTTCACAGCCATAGAGGCAGCCTTGTCATTCACTGGTGTTGTCAAGAAGCATAAATAATCACTATGTGACATTTTGACATGAGGGCTTATTTAGTGATGTTTGCATCCTGACATTGACAGAATATGTGAGGACATTCTATCAGCAGCACCTCCAGCCTCACAGAATGCAAAAAACAATGTGCACTTTACTGATAACTGGAAGTGAGATTTGACCTCCCTCTCCCAACTTTATGTTTTCCTCCACATTTCTCTAATTGTTACATCCCTTTCTTTGCTTTTATTAAAAAGAACTTGCTA
The DNA here is from genome assembly GCF_006542625.1 of Nomascus leucogenys. NCBI lineage: Eukaryota > Metazoa > Chordata > Mammalia > Primates > Hylobatidae > Nomascus > Nomascus leucogenys. The sequence continues at coordinate 23,178,630 of NC_044397.1, read as the reverse complement.
AAATAACTTTCCTTGTATCAAGGAAGTTAATTTATTATTTGGTAATTTCATGACATGTCTTTATTCACTTTTGATGTCTGTTTGATGCAAAACAAAAACTACACAGAATGTTAATGTTAAACAGCAGGTATCTCCTTAATATTATGTGTCTGATACAGTGCTAACATCCATTCACCCTCTTTAATAGGGAAATTTGTGTATTTTTAGAATTCTGTCAATCATCTTTGCTGTGTTTGGAGAATAGACTTTCCAATTAGTAGGTAGAGATGAGAGAAGGAAAATGAGTAGCTTTAGAAAATCATTACATTTTATATTTTAATTGGCTATTTGAATACAAAGATGTTTCTAGAGTCACATCACCTATGTGGTAATAATAAATAGGTAGATGCTCCCTATGAATGAATTGAATACCATTTTTATTTTCAGGTTAGTTTTAAATAATAATTGCTAATTACTCAAATGGAAATTTGAGTTACAAGCACACATCTTGTAGGGTGGAGGAAAGACCATGTAACAAGGAAGTAGAGAATTTTAATACATTCCCACTCTACCAATAAAATCATCCCCAGGGCCTCTTCCGTTATTTCCAGGAAAATCATGAAGATGATCTGAGGACGGCTGGGTAATCATGAAAGTGGGTGAGTTTGACCGGGCGCGGTGGCTCACGCCTGTAATCCCAGCACTTTGGGAGGTCGAGGCGGGCGGATCACGAGGTCAGGAGATCGAGACCATCCTGGCGAACACGGTGAAACGCCGTCTCTACTAAAAATACAAAAAATTAGCCAGGCGTGGTGGCGGGCGCCTGTAGTCCCAGCTACTCGGGAGACTGAGGCAGGAGAATGGCGTGAACCCAGGAGGCAGAGCTTGCAGTGAGCCGAGATCGCACCACTGCACTCCAGCCTGGGTGACAGAGCGAGACTCCGTCTCAAAAAAAAAAAAAAAAAAAAAGAAAGTGGGTGAGTTTCAGTGTCCATCTTATAGGGTAAACTAAAAACAGTTCTTTCCCCAAATGAAAATCATTTTAACGTTCCCTTGAGTAAAAACTGGGAGGAATTCTACAAATGAGTGTGTAAAAATGACATTCTAGTTTCTAGCAGTTTGTTTTTTTTTTTTCTGTAGTTGTTCTCTACCCACCGTCTCTAAATAATTGTATTATATAGAGCAGATGACCAGCATGGCTGAAGCCAGCCTGGCTCTGTATCTTTGTGGACACACAGTGATGTGGTCTTCCTCTAGCCTTTGTGAGAATTTTAATTTTTGTGTTCTTCCTTCCTCCTGGAAAGTATGATGCAAAGTGGTGAGAATTATAAAAACAGAACTTCTACATACATATACACAGAAAGCAGAAATATTATTAATGAAAAAAGTTTAAACATTTATGAGCTTTACAATTCAGCAGCTCCAGACTCCCCCATCCATGTTCATTATTTATGCCTGCATGGGTGGTGGCATTGGATGAAACTGCAGTCACTGTACAGTGTGTCCTGCTTTTCCCAGTTGCTTTTCCACTGAGGGAAAGATCCTCCCATGAACAAAAGTTTATATCCACACGTTGGACTCCTGCAATTTGTGAGAGAGCAGGGAACCAGGGTTTACTAATTGCAACTGCTCCTGGTGCCAAAGAATGAGGGCTCTCAGGAGTGGGGAAGGAAGATTGATGGTGTTTCTGTGTGTGACATTTCCCAGGGAAGCTCCTCTGCTAACAGGCATGCCATTCCCATTGATCAGTTTCTTAATCCTAGCTGTGCTGTCAGAATCACCAGTGGAGCTTCTGAAAAATACCAATGCCTTAGTCCTCCCCCAGATATATAATTGATTGGGAGTGGAGTCCTGAGGTGATTCCAATGCATGGCTAAAAACTATCAACACAGCAATTTAAGTTCAGAAAATTCATTTCACCATTCTCCCTTTATATTCACCATTCTATTTACCATTCTAACCTGGGTTACCTGCCATTAAGTGTTTGAGTTCTGTTCCCTACCCCTTTGTCCCTGAGGGTCTTTCCTGCCTTACTGGCTTCTCCCTTATTCCCTATACCTGTCCTATTGTCCAACTGTTGTGTTTCTCCCTTCTCTCCCTCTCCTTCATGCAGTCTTAATGCAGCCTCCATGCTGGAGGATGCTAGAGGAAGTTACATAGATATATGTATATCTTCTAGCCAATTACATTCAAAGAAAGATGAACATGGATGGCTATGGGTTATATCCTATACCCCTGTCACCCCTCATTCCACAAAATGGAATTCTAGTGATTGCACCAAAACTAAAGTCTAATGCATATATTCATAACCAGCTGATTAGATTATAGAAATATTTCTGGATATTTGTAACAGAACTTCTGAAGAGACACCGATAAGTTCCATTTCTCTACTCTGTCTGGCAGCCATGGAGATATGCCACTGGATCTTCCTTCAGGAAGAGCTTGCCCTTCAGCTGGAGGCCATGCAGTTAGCTCACGGCATCCAGCTACAGCACCTTTCCATAGCTGAAGCAGCATTCAGCTGAAGACAAGGACTGACAAGGGCAGCTCCCAGCCACTGACAACTCGGTGGGCCATTAGGACCAGGCCATCTTTTCCCAATGTGGTACTCTTCTAATGGGCAAGCTGGGCTCGGGAGCTCCCCATTGAGTTAGCCAAGACTTTATCTGACTTACATCTGATTTACATCACAGTCTGAGTCCCTCTCTACTCAATTCTTCTTCTTATACCTCTCCATCTTTCCTTTCACGGGTGTCAGCTCTGCATCAGAGTTGAAGGCTATCTCTGCTTCATTTTCTTCTTTCGCCTTTTATCTTTCTTAAGATTGAACCCTAAGAAACTTCCCCTCTTAACTTTCTCTCAGCATCTGCTTCCCAGATAAGCTGTGTTGACATTATTATCTGCCTTAATATTTTTAAACATTGTTTAAGAGTTTTATTACTGTTTTCCAATTATTGAAAAATAATTTCAATCTTTTCTGTATATACAAACACAGAAAATTAGAGTGAAAATTTTACCACCTCTAAAATCTACTGCTTATAATTTTTTCTCAGAATTTTAATACATGTTTGAAAGGTTTTATAACGTGGTTACAAATTATCTTATTTTATTCTAATTGTGTAAAAATCTTACCTCTTAAAAATCTTGCCATTAAAAATCCATTTTCAGAGTTATAAAATTAAGTAGTCTGAGCAGAGATAATTTAATGCTGAACCAAATGTAAGTGATTCCAGTTTGATAGGTTTGGAAAACTCCCATTAGCCAGAGCCATATTTTCTGAAGGGACTTACTTGTTCCTCTGAGTGCAAATAAAGCAGTCCTCCTCCTTTAGGTACTTACCACATTGTATTGATTATCATTATTGTCATTATTTTGAAAAAATACATGTTGTCATAATATATTTTGTCGACATAATGTCTTCATTTCTGATCTGCAGAAACCTTGGCATAGTGCTAGATACACGGTTTGTGCACATTAGGTGTTTATTGTACTGAATTAGGCAAAATTCTTATACATATTTTGACATCTGTGACTTTATTGGTGTTCTCAAGGGAGAAATCCTCAGTATAATTTCCATGTACATAGATGAGAATAGGAAATTGTTGTTTTTCTTTGAAGCCCTGCCAAAAAAAAAACTTTAGGTCTGATAAAACAGTTATTTCTTTTTAAACAGATGTCGAGCTCTTGAAGACTTTAAATGTCCTTATTATTTCATAAATCAGCATACTCCAAGGTACAGCTTTGCAGTAAAGAGAGGGTTTAAGTCAGGAAAACCTTGCTAAATAAATGGTCTACAAGTTAGAATGGCATATTGCCTTTCTCTGAATCCTCAGGCAGAGGCCAGGGTTTGGAGCCAAGATTAAAGGCTGGATGAGTCATCTGCCATGGTATGGCAATGCCTCTGTTCTCACGTCTGCGCAATCAAATCTCAAACTGATTTCTCCCTCTCGTTTTTTTCTTCTCTTTTTGGCAAGAGAGAAAATAACTTCAGCATTCTTTTTTAGGAGGGTAAAAAAAAGGAACACCATTCTATTTCCCAAAATTGCATATAGAATTTCAAAGAGTGACCTCTTCCCAGATATAGCAAAACTTATGGTGGCAATGGGAACGTGTCACCTTTTGAAGTATGAAAGCATTAGATCCCCAGGCCTGCCCATCTCTTCATTGTACTTTTGGAGAATGGTAGGATTAGGAGTAAAGGAGTATTAAATATAATACCATCTTCCCCAGACAGTAATTAATATTTTTGGCCATGCAGACTGTCACGTGGTATGTCACAGTGGCAATAAGTGAATGACGAGAAGACAGACTCCAGGGATACTGAGATGTTCAAAGCCTTGCTTTTGTCACAGTTGGCCGATTAAGTCATTTTTAGAATTTGGACTTCTCAGGGGCAGAGGTTTTTTCTTTCATATTCGATATACTCTTTTCCCCACACCATTCAGTTACATAATAGGATAAGTGCATGTACAAAGTCATGCCTTTTTAGTATAAAACACAGAATCATATTCTTCATTTTTGAAGTTATAGTTATTCATGATATTACTAATTTTGGACACAGCAAATAAGACACTGCCAGAAGTACTTTCCAGGCAGAATAAATATGTAGCTTGCTCCTAGCCGAGTTTGTTAAATATAGCTTTGATCCCCCCCCACCCTCATGAACTGTATGGTAGTTTTCTCGTAATCTACCACCCTATCTTTAAATGTTAGACTCCAGATGATTTTGTATTCTGCAGTTACATTTTCCAGATCTTTCCTGGCTTTGTGGCCTGGCCTGAAATTGTGTGCCTCTCTCTCCTTTGACCCATTCTGCTTGCAGTGTTTCACTTCAGTTCATCAGACAGCACCTGATTAGGAGGCCTTCTATCATCCATTCCCCACACATCCTCCTGGCCTCTGCACCACGGGGCTGGCTGCCCTCCAGAACCTCATCCTGGAAGCAGCTGCCCTCACAGGAAAAGATGAGTTTGGTTCATCTGTGAACATTTTCAAGGAGTTGAACTCAATGTCACAAATAGGTCAAAGCCTCAGTCACATTTAAAGTGTGACAAAATGGCATCCTTAGAAATATTTAATATCCCTGGCAGGACTGTGTCATTAAAAGAATAGAAATCTTGACAATAAGTAGATGTGTTTTGGAATCCCTGCTTCACTGCCTTTCTATCTATGTAATATAAATGCTAACCTGTACAGTTCTAAGCACATTACCTGGCACATTAAAGTAGGTTCTTAATAAATTTTGGTTCTCTCTAAAACTCTATCAAGTGTTTATCATGTGCAAGGCCAGTTTGGATCATGGAATACCGGACGATACCAAATTTTTAAGAAGTCGATGCTCGGGGTGCTCAGAGGGAATCTTGGTAAATTCTAAGCTGAAATACCAGTTAGAATGTGAAAAATGCCACATTGCACATCTAGGGAAATGAGAGTTCAAAGGAGGGATATATTACTCTTAGTGAGAGTATAAGGAAAAACTTCATGACCTCAATAGAAATAAAATATGAAGAAATCCTTCCCTTTCCTTACATACTATTGCCTATTATTTGAACTTGGCAGGTGTAGAAAAAGATATTCTAAGTGATGAGAAAAAAGTGAGCAAATGAAGATAATATAGGGCATATTTGAGAAGTACCTAATAGTCAAAGTTGGCTAGAGCAAAGTGCCCATTAAAAGAAAGGTGGGAGATAATTTGGAAAGCTAGATTATGCCATATGTTGGAGAATCTTAGATTTCACCTGCATGAGAAGCTAGGCCTATAAAGGAAGAAGGCCTTTGCCACGAATCAGGAATCCTAGGCTCCTTTCCTACTCTGCCACTACCTGGTAAGGGACGGCAGAGCATCCAGGTTCTACAGTCATATTGTTCTGTGGTCAAATCTGTTTCCACTTATCAACTCTGTGACATTGAAAAGTTATTTTGCCTTTCTATCCCCAGTTTCCTCACTTATAAAATGAGAGGATTAGACTAGACCATGTCTCCTGAAGTATAAACTTGTTTATAAATTTGGTTGCTAGAAAATGGCAAAGGTTTTTCATGAAAAAGTGTTTTTCAAAAAGTGGGAATGTTTTAAGATCTTCCAGATGAAATAACTGGAGAACTTTTATTTTCTATAACAATACTAAACACATGGTTTAAGGTGAGAGATCTAGTACTACTATCCCGGGCAGTCTACAGGAGAGGAAAACCAAATAAAGACAAGAAAGTTATTTGAGTTGGGCCTAACTTGAAATGAGAATTTGAAGAAGAGTAGTGACATTTTTTTAAAGAGAGGGGGAATTATGAGAGATATTGCAGCAATAACAATAAAAAAGACTTGGAACCCGATTGAGTATCATTTCTAAAGCTAAAGAGCGTAGGAAGTATTACTCTTTTTTAACAAAAACTTACATGTTTTTTATATTGCCATATAAGTGATCTGATTTAGTCATTACTTTTATTTAATTCCATATTACTCAGAGAGCTTCAATGCATGTAAAGTTTCCAGTGATATAGATTGGCACATGTTATTGATCTAATAAATATTTATTGTGGACCTAGTGTGTGATACTTTTCTAGGTATCGGAGACATAGCAGAGAACAAGACAGAAAAGGTCCTTGCTCTTGTACAGCCTACATTCTACAACTGATAATGGTGGAAGAGAAAGACAACAAACAAATGAAGAAAATGGTAGCTAAAAAAAAAAGTGTGATGAGGAACATAGATAAGGTTGATGTGATGGGAATACCTGAGATGCTAGGGAAGGCTTCCCTGAGAAGGATGCATTTAGGTTGAGAGTTGAATGAGTGAAGGAGCGAGCAACATGGAGCGGCAGAGCAAGAACTTTCTAGGTAGAGGGAACAGACCTAGTGCAAGGGCCCAGGGCTGGAGCTATGCTTTGGTGTGTATCAGGAATTGAAAGAAGCCAGGCTGCCAAGGGCATGATGAGCTTGGGGGAGAGTAGTCAGAGATGAGATGAGAATATAGGTGTTAGTTCGCAGCATGCTGCCAACTCCAAAAGCTCATTTGTAATCTCTTCTTGGCCTTGTTGCAACTTTATAGCCCACTATATAACATCCTTCATAGCAGAAATAAAAAAACCACATTTACTCTCTTTTTTCATACCAACACTAGGAAAATGTTTAAACTCCCAATTTCTCAGGGGAGAAAATTAGGTCTCAAAGTTGTTCAGCTACTTGCTCAAGGTCACACAGCTTGTAAATGGCACAGATGCGACTCAAATCAGGTCTTATGATTCTAGGACCAGAGAAGTTTCCACTTCCCACCGTGTCACTTTCCCTTCTTATGTAATTTTAAGAGAACAAACAGATAGTTACTGACCTTTTATCAGTGAACTGGCAGGAGAAGCATCTGTAACTGAGGATAGATGTTTTAACCAAATAACAGTGAAAGAGTCCCCTGCTTATGGCTGACAACCTGACATGCACTTTCCTGCAGTTGGTTTATAAGTAGAGAGGTAGAGAGGAGTACCTATTGGCAGAGAATGCATAGAGTAATTATGTACTTATTTTCCTTTCCATGGGAATCTTATGGCAGCCTTTTGCTTTTATAATGCCATGATTTGATGATTTTCCAACAAAATCAACTTCATGTATCTGGGCTGACTGAAATATGCCTTAAGATACCATGGCATTTTAAAGCAAACGTGAAATGTGGTAAACAAGCTGATATTTACTCATGGGCACTCTATTAGCTATTTCTGCACTTTGCCCGTCCATTAAGTTAACTGCCAGGCTGAGGCCATTAAAATCCAGCCTTCTTCCTTCAATTATAGGCACACATTAACTCTAGATATTCTGAGCCTTTCTAATAGAGCCATTTCCAGAAAGGATTTCTATTAGTGTTTCTCTCCTTTCTGTTCTCATCCTAAGACCCCTCCTGCTTCCTGCAACTTTGAGTTCTGAATATGCCTATCTCAGAGCCAGTTGGGACCTCTGTTTATGATGCAACCCCAAATCCAGGCATCCGTTTAAACGAGTGCCCAGTTATAGAGACATATTATACTTCTTTTCCTTCAGAGAGCAGCATTTGCTTTTTACTGGGGGCTTTCTGACTGATGCAGGGGGCGAGGAAGGAGAGTTGGCGGGCGTTTGGGAGCAGATTTAGAGCCTCTTCTCATTGGAGGGGCTCGCTTTTCCTGAGCTGCCAGACACTGCAGGCTCAACTGAGGCTCGGAGGTGCAATTCAGGCTGGTGGAGCAGCGGGGGAAGGCAGGGACAGGCGGGGCTAGCGCGGCTCTGCAGCTGATCACACGCACCACCACACACACCACATTCCTGCTGCCCCGGCTTGCGCCTCTCATCTTCCGCCCGGGGCCACCGAGGCGCTGACAAGGAGTGGGGGACCGAAGAAGGAAGAGGCAGAGGAAAAGCTAGAGCGGCGCTACTGTTTAACCTGAAAGTCTGACCGGCAGCCCAAGGCTCGAACCCCGTCCAGCAGCACCGCTGTCGCCTGGAAGGAGGGCACAGCGCCAAGGAACCCACGAGCCCCCGCTCGAGTCATTCTGTGCTCTGTGCGCCAAGGATCTTTCTGGCAGGGACAGCGCGGTGCCCTCAGGGAGGTGCGGAGCTTGGGGGACCTGCATTGGCGCCCATCGTGGTACACCAGGAAAAGTGGGAACGAGGAAAACAGCCGTGAGCGCAGAGTGCGAGGCCAGGCTGCCGCTACCGCCCGCTGCGCCGCCTCCTGCCCTCTCCCTCTGGGTGAGTGCCCAGGCTTCGCGCACTGCCGTGTCTCAGCTGAGCGCGGGGGCGGCCTGCGGGCCCTTGAGGGTCCGCCGGAGGGCCCCGGTGGCGCCTGCGGAAACTCGGCGGTCGGGGGACGCCAGGCGAACAGGTCTCTGGAGTCCGGAACCCGGGAATCTGAGCCCGGAGGGCGTGGGTAGGGGGCGTTGCACCAGTGCCCGGCAGACATGCCTTTGGGCGGGATTTTGGCTAAAAGATAGGAGACAGGTGCGCTGGGGGTGCGGGGAGCGGTACCACGGGGCGAGAGATTGGGGAGCGGCGGGGAGGGGGGAGGGTCTGGTCCAGGCAGGTAAAGGCAGCTTCTTAGGCAGCCAGCGAGTTGGCAGGTGGGTTGGGACTCGCTTGTCAACTCATTAATTTTAAGCAGTCAGTTTGGGGGTACTGCAGGATAATCAGGAGGGCCGTGGGGAGTCAAGAGGTGACCCGGGATGCCGGTGGTGGGGAAAGAAAACAGGAGCTTCGGGAAGCTTGGAGGCAAAATTGCGCTCGGGTTCCTGTTCCTTGCATCCCTCCTGCCTTCAGTGCGGGAGAGCACTTTTTAAAGACTCACCTTGGAAAGAAAGCCTCCGTCCCAAGGGAGAAGGAGAGGCGTCTGCAGGGGGCAGAGACCGCAGCTACCTGCCGGGTGCGCCCCCCACCCAGGAGCGCTCGCTTCGCCCCCTTTCCTCCCCCGCCCCCACCTCCTTATTGGTGCTAGTTTGCAGCGCCCAGCTCCTGCGCCTTCGCTTCGCGTTTGAATCTGGCTCGCCCCTTCGTATTATGTCTGCACTCCGAAGGAAATTTGGGGACGATTACCAGGTAGTGACCACATCGTCCAGCGGCTCGGGCTTGCAGCCCCAGGGGCCAGGCCAGGACCCTCAGCAGCAGCTTGTGCCCAAGAAGAAGCGGCAGCGGTTCGTGGACAAGAACGGCCGGTGCAATGTACAGCACGGCAACCTGGGCAGCGAGACAAGCCGCTACCTCTCGGACCTCTTCACCACGCTGGTGGACCTCAAGTGGCGCTGGAATCTCTTCATCTTCATTCTCACCTACACTGTGGCCTGGCTCTTCATGGCGTCCATGTGGTGGGTGATCGCCTACACTCGGGGCGACCTGAACAAAGCCCACGTCGGTAACTACACGCCTTGCGTGGCCAATGTCTATAACTTCCCTTCTGCCTTCCTCTTCTTCATCGAGACCGAGGCCACCATCGGCTATGGCTACCGATACATCACAGACAAGTGCCCCGAGGGCATCATCCTCTTCCTCTTCCAGTCCATCCTTGGCTCCATCGTGGACGCCTTCCTCATCGGCTGCATGTTCATCAAGATGTCCCAGCCCAAGAAGCGCGCCGAGACCCTCATGTTCAGCGAGCACGCGGTGATCTCCATGAGGGACGGAAAACTCACGCTTATGTTCCGGGTGGGCAACCTGCGCAACAGCCACATGGTCTCCGCGCAGATCCGCTGCAAGCTGCTCAAAGTAAGTGCTCCCCGCCCCTTCCCCACCGGGAGACCTGCGTCCCCCAAACCCGCGGAGTAACTCGTCTGAGAACCAGCCCGGGCCCCCTCCCCTGGTTCTACCTATGGCCACAGGTAAACTTCCTTTTGGGGGGTTGGGGGTTGGAGGACTGGGCAAAGAATGCGGTTGACAGTTCTGTTCCTTTTCCACTCTCGTGCTCTTGTTTATATTCGTCATTTCGGATCTGCTTCTATCACTTACTGGACTAGTAACACGTGAGGACTGGTTTTGGCTCCTGGAGCCATGAGGGCAATTAGTGCCCTGTTCGCCTTCCTGTCCCTGTTGCTTCGCTATTCAGAGCGATTTTATTTGTTGTCTACACACTACCCCATTCAATGCGAGGTACTAGAACTCAACTGAACAGCTATTTTGAAGAAATAGGTGCTGAACTTGCCTCAACTTTCACGATGGGCTTTTCTTATTTTTTTCTTTCCTTTTTTTCCCCCTAATAATATTAGGAGGCGGATTACTCCTCTAGACCCAATGACTTTAACTCTGTGGTCATCTTTTTAACAAACACACAGATACAAGAAGCAGATAATAAAGTGGAAGAAACCACATTTGGTTCTTTTAAATTTTTATGTTTACTAAATATTTTCTTGCAGAAGTATTCTTTGAAAGCTTGAGTGCTTTTCCTGTAGAGCCTCTTGTTAATTTTATTCTTAATTGCCTGTTTCTGTGAAGCCTTTGTCAATTATAGATTTCACTTGAAGCTTTCAGCATCCATTAAAGAAGATTGCTTCCTACCATCAGCGGTGTAAACGCTAAAACAAATTGCACATGGAGTGGTTATTAAAGCAAGGTCCGTCTAGTCGTTAGAGGGCACCACCACAAACAAGAGAAGTCCTTCTTAATCACTCATTCAATTAGAGTATGGGAAGGAAGGCTTAAAGCCCAGTTGTTTGTCTCTGTGTGTGATTTACAATTCATTTTTTTCCCTAGAGGGATTTGTCTTTGTAGTTTTCAGATGTTCATAAATTGAAAAAATGACCTTAAATAGTTCATACAATGAACAATATTTATCTGAGGTTGCGTAGAGAACTGAAGCCAGATTCTGAATTTAGTATTAATAAAATGAAAATCTGATCAATATTTGAGATTTTGCCTTTGAAATTTCAATTTCCACTCCACAAATATATATTGTTTTACACAGCCCCAACTTAATGTTGTAGTTAAAAGGGATCCAACGTGCTTTTAAAAAGTTTTGCTCTTGTGTCATTTTCATTATTCACTTACAAGATCTTACCATAATTATCCTTGACCAAGTTGCTCAGTAAAGTGTTTAAATTAAAGCAGTTCACTTGTCCTGTCACTTCATATCATATGCTTATTTACTGTGCTACATACAGTAAATAAACTACATTTTGTACATCACAGTGGAAAATTATCAACCTGGTTCTGATGTAAATGTTCATTAACTATGAATAAATAATTTCGGTAGATCATATTCATATATAATTAATTTCAATGAACTGCATACCATTTTTTAAAATTTAACTTAGCGTATTGTTATTGACCACTGTTTGAACCAAGCAGTTTGTCAGATCAAGCTGAGCAGTTGTGTTGCAGATGTTTATTACAATAGTAACTGTATGTGTCTTTATCTTTGCATAGACCACAATATAGCACCTGTTTCTTTAGGTTAGGCCTACTAGACAGATAGAAATACTTTGTTAGTATAGTGGCGAGGTTTCTGTTCAAGCAATCCATGTTTATGTATCACTTTGAGACTTACTGAAGAGTAGTTTACAATATTAACTGATGTAATGGAAATAGAAAATTAGACATTAAAGGTTCTTTATAGACATTCTTTAGTTTTTTAAACACTTAAGATTATTTATTACAGATGTCTTTTCCAGACAACATATTTTTGATGTTTATAGATTTTATCACATTTTATTTCAACAAAGCCAGTCATAATTAGAATTAACCTATATGTTAGCTTTTGTTTATTTTCTTAATACAAAGGTACAATGATTCTGAAGCACCCAGTCTCTAGACTGCTGCAGGGTACTGATAATAATTTTTCTGCCTAAGGAAATGTACCACATATACCATAAAGAGTATCCTAGTTAAAAAGATGAAAGATGTATACTGTTGACAAATTTGGAGCAAGGTGCTATATTAACACAAGGTGATAAAAACATCTAGTTAAAACAATACATATAATATTCTTATAGAGTCTTTTACTTTTGATTTGTTAGGAAGATGCCAGTGCTAGAAGTAAACACGATTTACCTGTGGCATCAATTTATATTTAAACAAAATTATGGTGAAATTCTTCCCAGTTTTTTGTGAAGGGAGAGAGTTGATCCGTGAGTAGCTCTTCAACTAGCCAGTTAGCGTAGCTTGTTCAAAGTTAATCTTTCCTGTAGCCATGGTAATTTAAATGAATTATTGTAGCTCTTGTTATTCCTTAGACTTCATTAAAAAGGAGTCATGTTTTATTGGGGGAAATAATAACATTCAGAAAAATTAGAGGGAAGATTTGCCTTTAACAAATTGCTCTCATTTTCTCTTAGGAACAGAGATAAAGTGACCTAAAACAGTCAACTGTATTTTTAAATAGAAGCTATACCAAAATCTTGAAGTAATAATATGTCCCTATCAGTTTTATACATTATTCTTATTAAAGATTACACACAATTTCCCCCTTTTAACCTCCATTTAACAATTTAAATGCAAAATTTATGTGTCTTTAATGCAGAATGTGTAGAATTTTTAAGGCAACAAAATCCATTGTAATATTTAATGCTAGTAACTATAGTGCATGTATTCTTTTCCCATTACCTAATTTAATTTACTAATTTTTCTATTGCTGTTTTCTTATTTGCTAAATAAAAGCTTCTTTAGATAAGTATAAAACTTCTATTTAATAATTATAAAGCACTTTTTGATTCTTGGGGAGACAATAAGAACACGGGCATGGCTTTCTAATGCTTTCTGTTATGAAATTTCTCATGTATAATAGTTTTTAAATGCCTAACTTTTGACAGAAGTTTTTTGTAAAACTTATTTTCCTAATTTTTATCATGTTTTTCACTTATTTGAAAGCACACTTCATCTCATCTCTATTTCTGTCTTCCAGCCTTACAAACACTAAAATTTCTTTCAGTAGTCAAATATAGATCTTTCAACTTTATGCCTGGAGGGGTCAGTCCTTTTGCTACTCATAAAAAAAGAAAGTAGATTAAATAAAAATCAAAGGCTATAGTTTGAAGTTCCTCATTAAAATCTGTGATTGAATTATAAATATAGCTATAGACAGGTCTTTTAAGATGAATATTCTTTCTTCCTCTTCTCCCCATATTGAATTTTTACTTGAATTTTCCATTTATTTTAGTTGTCTTCTTTTCTCTTTTTGCTTTACCCAGAAAATAGGGACTAACTAGTATCATGGCTATGCTAAGTTAATATGTCATCCAATTGAAAGTTTTTATAAAAATGCCTGGATTAGGGAGTTGAGACCAGTAGTTGTAATGTCGAACCCTATAGTTTAGTGCTGGGTTTAAAGGATTTGGAAGTCTTACTTACTCCTTTCTACCAACCTAATAATAATGGTTGATAGACCTAGGCATACAACTTGTTAGGGCAAGAATTAATTACTATTCTTTGATACACTGTTCAAGAAATTACAAATTTATTATCTCAATGCCATCATATATATGGTTATATTCATCCAGTCGGCACACATTTTTTACATAAAGTAAACGTAAAATAAACTATGGTTGCATTCATATTTTGAAGCAAAAAGGTAAGGATTAATTTTCTGGAAGCATGTTACTTCTTTATAGTTCTATTTATTGCCAATAGGCATCCTCTTTCTTTCCTACGAGGTCAGCTGTGCAATCCTTAACTTTCACTTGTCAGAAGGTAATAGAGTACATTCCTTTCCTCTTCTAACATCACGTATGTTATTTTTGTGCTCACCTTCTTTTATCCTCCATATATAAATATATATATGTGTGTGTGTGTATACATATCCTCCATATATATTCCAAATTGGATGTTGTCTTGTTTCTCGATATGACTATTACCAAGTGCAGATGCAATAAAAAAAAAATGGTGGTCTGAAAGACCATTAAGCTCTTTATCCTCCTCATATGTCCTAACATTTTGCTAATCTAACCACAACGATTCCTGAATCACAGGATTCCTGCAGTTTTCTCATATATTTATAGGTTTGCTTTCATTTTATATCTTGCACTGAAATGTGATTATGTTTTTGACTCAGTATGATCTTAATTTTGTAACTGACTCTTCACCAATTGACCGTGGCCAATTTCAACTTTATTTTTAATCGTGAGACAATTATTTACCTCCCTTTCCAAAAATAAAATCCACAAATGAATATCTATATTTGTAAAAGCCCTGTTCTTCTGAACATCATCTGAGCCATTAGTAAAAATATTCAAGAGGTCTAAAGCTGAGTACCTCAGAATGCTCAGGAGCTAGGTCCTGTATTGGTTGGTGAGTTCTTCAGGTAGATTCATTTTATCCTTAAAATTAGCACAGTTCCTATTTAGTCTAGTTTTTCTTTCTCTGACACAAGTATACTAATTCTCTAATAAGTATAGAACTTGCCTTCTAAAAATACATAATTATTATTCTTTTTAAAATAGTGGTAATATATTTTGTTTAGTTTTGTTTTTTATTTTTAATATTATTCCTGAAAAGTAAAGGGTGGATTGTGCTCAGGGAATAAAAAGTGAACAGAAATTAGGGGCATAAAGACCCATAAATAAACAGCAGTAGGTAAGAACAAATGATAAAGCGAAGCAAGAAAAAGCATTTAATAGATTGGAGGGTGTTTGGCGAGTAGGAGGAAATGTGCAAGTAGGGTTATGAAGCCTGTGCTCAGTTATTATAAATGCCACAAAGGCCCTCAAGAAGTTATAAAGCTGCTCTTTCATTTGAATGGTATGAAAGCCTCACATAATCTATTATAAGATAAATTACATTGCATTCTGTAAGAAATGTTCTTTTCATAAAATTGAACATATTTTTGTGGGTTAATTGGCTCAGCATTAAAAATCCTTATTTTGGACTTGACATTGGGTCATAGTTTTTCCTTCTGAGTATTCATGGAGTTTCAAGCTTAAGGAGTCCAAATAAATGTACAATGTAATTGTAGACAATGTCAATAAAATTCTAGGTCTATATTCCCCTCCACCTGACTACTTAAATTTTGGTCTGGGCACCAAAGCCATTGCCCTAACTGCTTTGGGTCACAAGGTACTTTTGTTCCTGATTCTGGTACCTGCGTTTGGCTCATTTCCCGATGTTAGTTTCCAGATATTACCCTGACCTCATTCCATGTAATTTTATTTATGACTGCAGCCCATATTCAGCATGCACACACACACATAAATGCATATTACACATATAAAGAGGATAAGTGAAGTTACAGATAAAATGGTGGGGAGGTGGTAGGCAAGAATGGCTTGCTCTCTCCGTCTTTCCTTTCCTTCCCAGACCACTGGCCCTGTGGGCCCTTTTCCAGCAAGGACTTGTGAAAGGTGGTTAGGCATGGATCAAACTTTAGAATATGATAGAGGTAAATCTATAGTGTAGGACAGTAGTGATTTAATGTGCTATTCAGAATTCCTTAAGCCTCACTCCAAGCTAGGAAAGAACATAGTTACACATTAGAGAGACGGGAGAGAGAGAGGGAGCAAAGATATGGATTGCATTGGCGAAATGTGTCCTTGACAAACGAATGTGGACACTTGGCCATATATCCACCAGAAGGAGGGGGGCCAAATGTGGATCCGCTTGTGCCAGGGCAGTGCTAAATGTATATCCTAGGATCATGTATGTATATGTATGTGTGTGTCTGTCTGTCTTTGAATAAGCACTTAACAGTTGCCCTCTGTAATATGAAGACTGTCGGCAAAATACATGACAATGATGATCCCTTCTAGGCAGCTGTGACTTTTGATTCTTTTTCCACCTACAGTCAGAATTGTAGTTGATTATCTTGTAGGCCTCTTTTGGGGCTCTAAGGAAGTTCAAAGGCCTTTGACTTGAATTGCTTCTTTGAAATTAGTATAAATGACTATAAAATGTGACACAACCCTTAAATTCTACACATAGAGCATTTACATGTAATGGAAATGTGAATAATTGAAATATTATTATTAAATGATATATGTATTATAAATAACTTCAAAATTATTGCCACAACCAACATTGTACGGAATTATCGAAAAATACCTAATGTTCCCATTATAATTTTTTGGACAGTTAGACAATTAATTTATTTAAACAAATTTTAAGCTCTAGATTTCTTCAATTTTTATAACTCCCAGAATTTTTTGTAATGCAATCAACAAGATCTACTAAAATGGTGGAAAGACCTTTATTTCCTTCCCAAGATCCTATAAAATTGAAAGTAGAAGTTGTATGGAAGTCATTCTCAACCCAAGGTTTTTTTCAAATTATCTTCTAAATTTTCAAGAATTAATCATTTTTATTCACTGTCTTTCTTTAAACTTCTCTTTTACCTTATTTATTCCACAATTCTTGTGATTCTAAATAATCTTCCTGTAAACTAAAAGTCAAACTTAGTAATCAACTTTTTATAAATTTAAATAATTTACTGCATAAATCTTAACTTTTAGCAATTGCTTTGAATTTGAAAATAATTTAAATTATTGTTGCTCTAGACCATATCAGTTAATACATTTGTATCTAGAAAACGATCCTGGTTCTATGTTTCCTTGGGAATTAGAAAGTTTATTGAGCTAAAGGAGATAACTGCATCATCAACAAATTTCTCTATCAATGGAAAGTTTCTTATATCATAATCCTTAACATGACACAATGAAGAAAGGTCAACTTGGTTTTTATCTCAAAATATTCTGCTTATTATCAAATATTTCTGAGTGAAATAGGGTAGTTAATTGCTAAATAATATGAAACTGATGAAATATCAGTGGTGCCAATGTATTATATACTCAAATTACAGAAGAAAATTGATTTTATAAAGACACATGCATAACTCATCTTTATTTTTTCTTTCACTTTCATATACATGTATTTATCACAGTTCCTTGAACAAACATTCAAACATTCTCTCACTCCTCTTACACAAGTTGAGATTTAAAACTAACTCATAGGCTTTTTTTCTTCTCCTGCAAATCCCCAGAATTGCACCAGAATTAGGACAGCCTAGATTCGAATTATTTAGAAGCGTAAAGTAGAATGTATGTGCTTCTGAAAATGTATTTGGTAAGCATGCATAGGTTTTGAGAGCACCAAAAGCATGTGACTGAACACTGCTAAGATAACTTGGCTGTAGTCAGAAGCTCAGACTTCAAACAATTGTAGTATTCCAGGCACCTGCCACATTATAACCACACCCTTCACTTTTGACCTGAGCCAAAGTCTATGGAATTTCAGTGATTAAGAGGCTCCTCAGTCTACTACAAAGTCAAAGAAGAAAAAAATCAGGGAGGTGAACATATTAATAGTTGAAATATTTGGTGGCCTAATATAAAGGAAGAAGGACCTGGACAATAAAATTGTGAATATGTGTAGCATCTTTGTCATTTAAAGAAAGGTTAAATTATATAGTATCCACTGGATACATATGTAAAGAACTCAATACACGTGTAAAGAATTTCACATATCTGAAAAATATATAAGCATTGAAAGCATGTTTCCCAAAGTGTCATATAATAGGAAGACCTGGATAGGATATAAAGTATTTGAGGTGGGAGGGTGGGGATAGGGTAATTTTGAGTACAGGTGTAATTTTGAGTGTATAGAGCAAATATTTAAAATCAGAAGGTATATTAAGTCTGAATGGAACAGATATATGCATATTTAAGCCAAAATTACTTATGTCTGAATAAACTACTTTGGTAAAAATAAAGTATTTCTTATTCCAAGTTGTCATCCTCCTGATAGCCTGCCTGTTTCTAGGCCACTTATATCCATGGGTTATTAAATGATTAGGGAATATAAAATTTAATAGCTTACTCTAAAGCCTTTTAGAATGAGGCACAGGTATAAATAACAAATGTATGAAAAAGGAAGACAAATTTTAATATTTGTGTACATATATAATATTTGGGAAAATATGTCTTCTTTGGGGAAAATTATTTTAGAATAAATGGGAGATTTAGTTTCTAAAAGAATTATTATTGTCAACAATGCCATGTAGTTCAGGAAAAGCAGATCTTAGAATGGTCAGCAAAAAGACCCAAATTAATTATACACGTCAGAGTACCACCTTGTGTTTATATAGCACCTGTTTCTTAGTAGGTGAGAGAACAATGACACAAGGTTTTTGTTTTTGTTGCTTTAATTTTGTTTTGTGTTCAGCATTTATTTTGTTATATTAATCAATTCTTGTTATACAACCATGTAGTTGGAAACATGTTGGTCTCATTTATATTTTACTAATTTGAGAATAGATTTAGAAATACAGGTGACTCAAAAAAGCTCTTTTGGGAGCTTTTTCATGCTGTCTTGGAAACGCCTAGTTTTCTCCAACATTGGTTGCTAGAGCTGCTGTTTTAATTTTTGCACCATCAGATTTTTCAATGGGCTCTTTTATTTGTTTGTCAGTAATCATTTTTTTCCATTGCCTTCTTTTTTCAGCCACACACAAGTCAGAGAAGAAAAATAGTGTCCCTTTCATTAGGATTTTGTCTACACAAATAATATCCCTGAATATTTCTAACTACAAAGTAGCCTCTCTAGTTGACTAATTCTCCTGTTGAAACTCTTTGCAACAATTGCTGCCATAATGAAGCACCACCAATTTGGAACCCTTCATTCTGTTTTGCCACAAAGGACATGTTGCTAAGCCACATTTCTCAGTGTTTTCAGACTCACTTACTCCACATAAAAAGCCAATGTAATTTTTTTGGAACTCTGAGAGTAAGAATTTTATCTTCAAACTATCATTTCATTGGGCAGACCAGTCTTATACATTGTTTTGTTATTACATTTGTTTTACATGGAATCTATTAAAATATATTGGATTCATCGAAGTCCTATTTGACCAGCAGCATGCTCCACCTTGCCCCCATTTTTTCTGTATTTAATTCCTAACTACCTAGCCTTTATTTTACCCCATAATTACATAAATTAAATGTATATGTTTGCTTGTGCATGATTATTATATGTGACAGATATGGAAAATAAAGATAAAAGGAAGATAAGTAATGTTACTCTCATGGTTTGCTAATTTTTAATAGTCATATTAAATTTTCTCATAGAACCCGAGCATGCAAGCAATTTACTTAATTAAGCTTTAGAGTGATTTCTACCGAAACTGAATGCCACTACCTTAGAAACCTTTTATTAAACTGTGTTTCTCAGGTATAGCTTTTTGAAATTGCATTTTGATTAAAGAAAGTTCAATTTAGTGCAGTTTTTCACTGTGTTTTAAAACTGATGAAATGACAGAGAAGCAAATATTTATAATGCAGTTTATTATTAGGAGTTTGAAAACCATTAGCTAACAACATCTGCCATTTATTTTTATTATGTAAGCTCTTGTGTACATAAGATAGCTTAATATGAGAACATCTTCACTCTTCTATTCCATTTTATGTATGTTTGTTACTTTTCGAAAGTCTGAAAAAAATAATTGTTGTGTTTTGCTTTTTAGTAATCAATAAATCTCTTTCGAAATGATGGTCAATCTTTGTCAGCTTTAACACACTCCATAAGAATTGCCTACTTATTTATTTGCTTTGTTGAGGAAAAAAATATCTGGCATGCAATGAGTTATCCTGCAGTGATTGCTGTCAAGCAGCAGCACATGCACACTCAGTTCCACAGTTTGTGCTAACAACCATTGTTGGACCAGGCATTTCTCCAAAGCTCATGAGTTAGGGAATGGTAATTATAGCAAGTTGTGTATTATAAATAATGCATGTATGTTCCGCATGAGCTATGTGGGATTTCGGCCCATTTGCTAGAACATAGTTGCATAATGATTTGTTTGGATTTTGTTGCAGATGATTGATAGTGCAGAATGTTGGCAATGATGTAAATTACTGTTGGGCTGCCTTGAAATTTTCAGTACAAGTGGTGATTTCTTCTCTTTTTCTGTGTGCTTGTCTAGTCTCGGCAGACACCTGAGGGTGAGTTCCTTCCCCTTGACCAACTTGAACTGGATGTAGGTTTTAGTACAGGGGCAGATCAACTTTTTCTTGTGTCCCCACTCACAATTTGCCACGTGATCGATGCCAAAAGCCCCTTTTATGACCTATCCCAGCGAAGCATGCAAACTGAACAGTTCGAGATTGTCGTCATCCTAGAAGGCATTGTGGAAACAACTGGTGAGTAAAAACAGATATGCCATAAAGTTTCTTTATACCATAATAACATTATATGATATGCACAGTACCTGTCATGAATTGGGCGAAATGACTCAGAGTTTACAATAATGAAAGTAATGATTTGCCTTTTATTTCTTTGTAACATTAAATTTATACCATTTTGAAAATTAAAATGTACTGTTTTGATGGTTACATACATAATATTAACTCAGGAACACTCACTGTAAAAAAAAGTGAGATGACTTCTTATAAATGATTATGATGTTCTATTATAATTACAAACTTGACTTTCTTATAATCATGATTTTTCTTTAAAGATTTAAGGCTCAAAAAATGTAGGGTAATTAGTGAGCAGCCTGAAATCAGCATGCATATTCTGGCCTTGGGGATGGTGATTTGGGGTGTCATTGACAGAGCTTTGATATCCACTATGTGCAACCTCAGTGGAAAATTCCCTGTGTGTGTGTCTGTGTGTGCTGTGCGTGCTAAAGCAGCATTTTAATTTCGAAGTGGGTCAGCGGATTTCCCCAGCTGAACCTTGACCAAAATTTCATTTCAAAAAGAGATTTTTATTCTTTTTCTGCTCCTGTATAGCTATGTGCTATATGTTTTTCCTTAACATGCAGTATAACATTGGTATGCCCCCAATACTATTTGCTATTTTCTGAGGACACTTGACAAAGGAAATAAACAATAGTTATGAGCATATTATTTGGGGCCTAAACATTGCTTAGTTTGGAAGCTACTGGATGTTTGAGATTAATAACGTAGTTTCCATATAATTGTATGTGTATGTATGTGTGTGTGTGTGTGTGTGTGTGTGTATTTTGAGTTCTATACTTTCTACAAGTACTGAGAAGACAATAAATATTTTAGCTTTTAATTGTTTTCTACCAGTATCATCTGAATTATATAATGCTAGTGATTATATGTATAAACTATAGCAATATAGAAATTAGCACTGGCAATACTACAGTTAAATTCAAGCTTTATACCAAGGTGGAAGATCCTCAATTATGTAACAGTCAGTATTGTCCAAGTAATAGAGGGAGGCAAGTCATTGTAATTTTAGCATGTCTGTCACATAACACCTATCTGAAATTTATGCAATGTATCTACTCTCTTAAAGCTTCTTTTCCTTCTCTTCAAAGTGAGGATGATGTAATAACCACCTCAAAGCTGCTTGTAGTATTTAAACTGAAGTACTATTATTAGTTACTGAAGCACTATTATTATTACGATTTTAAGAGCAGTGAAAAAAGATTTAATGTATTAATCTATATATGAAATTTTATTTCTGCACACTATTTTATGATTGAAAGCTCCCATTCATTTTTTCAACTTATAATTCAAATATCATAATATTTTTTGAAATACCACATATTGGTAAAAAGTATAACCAATTTATAAAGGCTCTTAGTCCAAGAAATCTTTACATTTCCATTTTTACTCATCTCATTTATTAAAGTAGTCATGTATTAGGGCTTAAAAACAGATGTTGCCATTTTTATTGGTTTATTTCTTATGGCGTACATATGGTTCTTTCTTTCATACATCTGCTTATAGTTTACCTATTGCTTATTATTATTCTCATCACTGACATTAATGCATTTTTGTTTCACTTGACAGCCTTAAAAATGTTTTATTAGATCTCTCTATCCACTTATCTATCTACCTACCCGTTCATTCATTTCTGTTTTTCCCTAAATACTGAATATATTTGTTAGGAGCGAATGCATTTTTCTATAAAATCACAGTCTAAAGATGGTCTAGTTCTTCAACATTATTTTGTGTTACTTAACCTTAATATACTTGAAAAATTAGGCCAGGTATTTTGTAGAATGTCTCTCAATTTGAATATGTCTGCAGTATCCTTATTCATTCTTTTGATTTTTGGCTCCTACATGGAATCTTAAGGGATATTGAAGCAGGTTGTTTATAAATTTTACCTATTTTTCAGAGGATCATGGTTAGTACGTAATATCCTACATGAGATTGTAAAGAGTTTTATAACATAAATTGTTTATTAGAATTATAGATGTTATTTTACCACTTCTTCCCTCCTGCCTTAAAAAAAATAATAAGCTGGAAGACAATACTTTCCACAGAAAATGTGAAAACTTGGCTGGAGATTGAATTTCTCATTTAGAGATTGCCTTTTATGGAGAAGAGATTAAAGTCCACTTCCTCTTAACCTCTTAATTAAGCCTGTTTTCTAGATCTAATATAGCAAAACAAATAAGAAAAACATTACTCATAATTTATAGAATTTATTTTGTGGAAAATTTATCTGACATTTTGTTTGTGTGTATGCCCTAACTAATTAAATCCCACACTGTTCAAACTCTATAAAATCTCTGTATATTTCCAGACCTCCCTGAGCCTGGTAAAAATAACAAAGACATTTTTATGTCCATTTGATCATTTAAAATTTTACTGAGATTTATTTAGTTTCATCTTTAAGGATGTTTCTTCCTTTATCCTTTCATTCACAATCAACTTTACTTTCTCATAATATGTATTGCCTAGAACAAGACAAATATGATCTTATAGGATTGTTTCAGGGAACAAGAATACTATTTTTACTTCTTACTATCTTGTGAATAAACTTTTCACTACTTTGTGAATAAAGTTAGCTGATGTAACTTTCTATCATATATAGCATTAAAAAACAGCTTTTCATCATTCAGTCACTCATGTATTAGATAAGTATGTATCGAATGTGTGTTGTGTGCTTGAAAGTATGTGAGATGCTAGAGATATAGTGGTGATCCGGACAGACAGAATTTCTTTCCTCAGGGGGGTTATATTCTAAGGAGGTGGCAGACTATGACACCCAGATAAATAAGGGAGATATCCGATTGTGTTGCAGGGGGTGGGGGTGGGGAACCAATACTCAGGAGGCCGAAGTGGAAGGATTGCTTGAGCCTGGGCGACGCAGTGAGACCCTGTGTCTATAAATAAATAAATAAGAAAACCAAGGTGATGGGATAGGGGTAAAGGGTTCCTGTAGGCTGTTTTAGGCTAATAGGGAAGATCTGAAGAGGGGACACTCAAGCTGAGACCTGACTATCCAGAAGGCCCTTCTGGGCCGGTCTGTGGGAAGAGCGTGGCAGATGCTGTGGAACAGCTGGTGCAAGGGCCCTGAGCTGGGAATGAGCTTGATTTATTCTGGGAACTAAAAAAAAGGTGGAGGTGGTTGTAGCAGAGTGAGCCATGTGGAGAGTGGGGTGAGAAGTCAGAGAGGAGGAAGGGCCTATCTGCATTCTAGATGGTTTTATTGCAGCAATAAGAAGTGTTAGGATTTCATTAAAAAGCAGAGCTTGTATTTATACGAAAGTGTAATAATTTAGTAATCTCGAAGTGTATGTAACAACAAAAAATCCACTTTTTACCCATAGTGGGTTGCATGTAGTTAATTTAAAAATTAGTCATTCTGAATGTCTTGGAAATGCATTCTGAGACACTCTGATGCCTCAAAAATTCACAAAATTTTAGACAGCTACCACTTTTGTATTAATTGTCTTCCCTCTTTTACCCTCCTCCCCTAGCACCCCTACCCAATTTCTCCACTCACAGCAATGTGCCAGCGGAAAGAATCTTCTCATTTCATTTAGTTTTTGCTCATTCCCATAGCTGTGGTCTCAGCAGGAGTGGTGGGGGGAGGGAAGTGAGAAATTGGCTTTCTAATTTCCTTGAAAGTTTCAGCTTTCAGCCCAGGATTCAAACGTTACTTTCCCCACTTTTTTGGAAGTACTCCTCATTGATCAGACACAGGTTTGTTGCCCTCCTTGCTTCAAATGAGTTGGATTTTCACTCTCAAGCTTTGCCTCTTCATTAATAAGCTTTACATCTTTACTCATCTAGCAAATTTCAAAACAGAGGTTACCTCTCACTCTTGCTCTCTTTGCAACTTCTCCCAGGAGAGAGAGCACTGCTAGAGGCAAACAAAGCATTGCAGATTTGGCTCATTAGAACTCCATGCTTTCAAACTTCAATCTGGTTTCTGCTGCTATTTGGCAGTCTTTTTAATTGTCTTTTCTGTACTCTCAGGCCTTCTCCCCATGGGATCTATTTTAGACCTCTTCTCTCTTTCTACACTCCCAGTCCCAGCTGTCCCATCCCTGCCTTGGCATGTCATCTCTCCACCTAGTCTATTAAAAAGAATGTGACACGTCAATTTTTATACATTTCTTTATCTCTATTCTTTTCTCATAGTTAGCTTCTCTTTCTCTTTCCTGGTGTCTGTTGAGAAAAGTGTCTATTCTTTTCGAAACTATGTCTTTTATAGCTACAAATGTTTCTTGTGCATTGCTTTCCACCACCTATGACTCAAGCTCCAATTCTTAGCATCCCTGACATCTAAAATCCCATTGACTCCTTTCTATTTGCTCTGAAATATTTTCAGTTCTTTCCTACTGGAAAAAAATAAA
This sequence comes from Nomascus leucogenys, assembly GCF_006542625.1. Lineage (NCBI taxonomy): Eukaryota > Metazoa > Chordata > Mammalia > Primates > Hylobatidae > Nomascus > Nomascus leucogenys. The sequence continues at coordinate 23,153,669 of NC_044397.1, read as the reverse complement.
ACCCTATTATTTATTTGTCCCTTTATACATTTAAGGTTATTTCTGAAATTCAGACACACTACATTTTCCCCGCTTTCTCTCTCTTTTTTCTTTCTCTTTATATTTTTCAGTTGTTCCATATATCCTACATCCCTGCCTCTTCCTACTCCTCCTTGCTCCTGTAAATATTTTTTAGTTTTTCCTTTCTAGTCTAGATATTTCCTTTCTTTTAGTGAATTCACAAAGTGCTCACAAGTCCACCATTTATTTTATCTCTAGCTATGAAACTCCCCCCCAGCTATGGTCTTCTATTTGTTATTTAATTTCTAGGCCAATTTTTTCCACTTGAATGTCAGTATTTTAATTCAAAGTCACCTTGTCCAAATACCAAGTCATCAACTTACCCTCAAATTATATCCTCATTCAGAAAATCTGTATCTATTAATTGTAGCTATTTTATCCTGGCTCCCTGTTTTTTCTTTTTATATTTAATTAATTTGTTCATCCAGCAAATGCTTATTGAGCAGGTATTGTAAGTTAAACAGTTCTAGACTTTAGGGGACACAGTTTGCAAAACAAAATCCCTGCCCTGTATGGATACTTACGTAATGTGGGATACAGACAATAAACAGAATGAAGTACATCATATAGAACGTTAGAAAATAAGTGCTTTGGGAAAAAAATACAGTGAGTCAAGAGGGATTAGGAGTGTAGGGAGGTCAGGGAAGGCTGAGTAAACAGGTGATAGTTGAGCTGAAACTCAGTATTTTGAGCAAAGCAAATATTAATAACTCAGAGTAGAACTTTCCAGGTAGAAATATCGGCAATTACAAATGCTCCAAGGGGGCAGGGTACCTGGCTGCTACTCCCTGTTAGTAATAACTTTCCATTCAACTGTTCCTTTTTAAGCCCACATCACGGTACTTCTAAATCACAGTAGTTGTCTCAGAAATGGATTTAGTACCTGGAGGATCTCTGTTTGCATACAGATAGCACACTACTGCCTGGTAAATTCATGTACAACACTACTTTTATGATATACTTGTGCTCAAAGCCCCTAATGACTGCTCCATCAAAATACACACATTTCTTATGGAGAAAACTAGGCTGCCCTTCTTATGGTACTGCTCATACACTCATGCTCACTCTTGCCTCCCATGTTTGGATCATGTCATTTTTCACGGCCTAGGATAGGATTTCTGTCTATTCTCATATAGCACAAGAGTGGCATATTTGTTGAATCTTCCCTGGGCACTTTAATGCATAGTTTTTCTTTAATACCTCATTAAAACAAAACTTTTACTATGCAAGTGCTATTAAATGCATGCTTATTGTAGAAAAAAGTACAAATATGCAAAATATAAAGACTTTACTCTTAATTTTATCTATCGCACTATTAACACATTTGTGAGTAACCTTACAGGTGCTTATATTCAGATACATTATTCTTATGCTACATGTGCTATGTTATAACTGGCTTTATTGTATAATCTATTATTAATCTCTTTTGTGTCAAGTTTCTGATCTACCATTAGTTTTAATGAGTTTACTATATGCTACTTTATATATCTATCTCAATTTTTTATTACTTATCTCCTAGTTTTGGACCTTGAGGCATTTACTTTTTAATAAGGTTAAATACTATTATAGGCCCTGGTTTTAATTTACTTATCACCAACTTTACCATTTTAGATAAATTCTCTGCAGATAGAATTTCTGGGTAAACGCACATATATATCTGCTGGTTTGTAATACATATTGCAGGGTTGCTACCAAGTGCCCATTTCCTCATACCCTTGCTAATAATGGACATAATTATTTTACTTTTTCATTCTTCATTATTATTATTTTTTGAGACGGAGTCTCTCTCTGTTGCCCAGGCTGGAGTGCAGTGGTGCAATTTCGGCTCACTGCAAGCGCCGCCTCCTGGGTTCACACCGTTCTACTGCCTCAGCCTCCCAAGTAGCTGGGACAACAGGCACCTGCCACCACACCCGGCTAATTTTTTTTTGTATTTTTAGTAGAGATGGGGTTTCACCGTGGTCTCGATCTCCTGACCTCATGATCCGCCCGCCTCGGCCTCCCAAAGTGCTGGGATTACAGGTGTGAGCCACTGCGCCTGGCCCATTATTTTTTTATCTTTGATTATTAATAGTAGTGAGATTGAAATTATTGTATCTCTCTATTGGCTATGAATTTTATTTTGCAAATTGTCGGTTAATATCGGTCATTTGCTTGCACTCTTTTTATGCATACATTACTCATAATTAGCACATTATTAAAAATCATGTTTCTAGTAGTCTGAATACTTTTATCAAAATGTTTCTTAATGTATACGTATATAATTGTATTATATTTAACTCAAGTGTTTTACTACATATCTGAATAAACTATAAACTTCTGATATTGGTTACCGACTTTGTTTATGGCTGCTTATTTTATATGCCATAGATCCTGGAAAGTGGTAGAACCTAGGAAACACATTTGATCTGTTTGTTTTTATTTTTAACTGATTTTAATGGAGTTGCCTTCCTCTTATAAGCTTACTCTTGTGAATTTTTTCTTACAGGAAATTAATCAGTAAGTGTTTGTTGATTACCCATGTTATTTTAGGTTCAAGACAGTATAAGATTGATTAAGGAGAAAGTCCATAGTCCAGAGGGAAAAAGGAACTGAACTAAATCAAGTATTAGCCCTGTATACTCAAATGAATGTTAAGTTAGGCTACAGCAGGGACCTAGAGGAGTGGTCCCTAATGGATTTCTTCCAAAGGAGGTCTGAGAAGTCTCTCCTGAGAACATGGTGTGAACCGAAACCTGAAAGTGAAGCAGAAGCTCAACAGGAGAGTAGAGGGAGCTAAGCCTTCTGGCCAGAGACAAGTGCAGGCGCTTAGGATTCATTTTATTAGGGGTGTCCTAAATAATTTGGTATGATGAGAGTGTAGAACAAATCTAGGGGAACTGACTGGAGATGAGCCTAGAATTAGCCCTGGATAACAGTTTGGACCTAATTCTGCAGGCCATAAAGCTCTTGAAGGATTTTAAGCAAGAGAACGCCATGATCATATTGGTGTGCTAGAAAGATGCCTCTGGCTCCAGGTGGAGGATGGATTAAGTGTGGCTGAGACTGGAGACAGCCCAGTTATTAAGCTGTGACAATAGGCTTGACCAGAGGTAATTGGGTCCTTCATGAAGTTATCTGGCTCAGCAACCTGTGACTGTTTAAAATAATTTAAAAAGCCCCTGGTTTCCACGATGTTACTTGTGATTAGGGAAAAATGGCCACAGGATTCTTCCTCCTGAAGTTCTGTAGGCTATTTAAAAATCCAAGACACCCAGATAAATAAAAATGATAAATTAAGAATGATAAATAAAACAGCACTATCAAGCTATTGACTCTTTTCCTTATTAGTGAAAAACAGCTAGGAATTTTCTAATGAATATATCATAAAGTAGAAGCTCCACTTGTGAAAAATTGAGATGTACCTGTAATTTTCCTCTCTTAATGATTTGACAATGTTTAGCTTTATTAATTGTAATTAATCATAACTTTTTAGTGATCTGTCAAAAGACAGTGATCAGCAAACTACGTAGTGTTATGGTAAGTGAGGTAGTACTCTACTGACCATTGGAAATGTTATTTATCCTTCCTAATTGCAGTTTCTGGGTCATTAGCCTGTGAGCCCCTCACTCTTGTTATAGCCATATCTAAGTCAGGGGTATCATGTTTACCTCTCTAGTTTTCTTGTTTCCGCCCAGATTGCTGATTCCTTTTAAATTAATTGTTGGTGTTTTAGAAGACTTACTACCTTATCAGGAAAAACTAATGACACATGGGTTTATATAGATTGGACATCTCAAAGTAGGTTCTTCCTGGAAATTTCTATTGTTATATATTTGTTATTTATTGCTTCTTAATTGTGAATTTATTTCTCTTTAAGATATATCTTATCAGTAATTCATAGGTCAAAACTCAAACTTTTTGAGGCCGCAGATTCCTTTTTAATCTAAAGCAACTTTTTGTGAGGAGTTCCTAAACAAAATCCTACTTTACTATTTTCTTTTGATAGGTAATTGTAGAAATTTTCTGCAGACTTATGAAAATGATACTTAAATATTGAAGCCCGAAGTTGGGTGACAACTGTCTTAGTTTGCCTGAGACTGAAAGGTTTTCCAGAACATGTGAAATTCAGTGCTAAAACCAAGAAAGTCCTGTGCAAACTGGGATGGTCACCTTACTCAGCAGTCTGAGAATGTTAAATCAGCCTTCCTAACTGCCTGCCTCAATTTAATTGAGAAGTTTACTCTATCGATAGTGAAATATCTTTTTGCACTTAGGATTGGTGTATTCCACTATTTCCCGACTTTACTTTTGTCAAGACTGAAATCACAAAAATACATAAAAAGGATATTTGCACATACGTTATTTTCTGTATGGTTTTCATTGCAGTGTTTCATAGAAAATTTAATTAATACAGCCCTTAACATCTTAGGGTGGACATTTTTCATTTGCTGTGTGGGAGACTGGTATAGGTGAATTACCATACTAATGTGAAGTGGGTTGAAATAGGGCTGACACTACCTTTGTCATAATCTAGACTTACATGGATAAAGGAAGTCAGCAAGCCTTATGGATAATCTAGTTAATTTTTAAATGTAAGCACAGGAAAATTGTAAATGGGGGACAAGCAGTTTTGGTTAAGATGTGTCATAGTGCAGTTACAAGGAACTGCACAATTTACACTAATTCATTTCCAGAGTTTTTCAAGATGAGGTCTTGGGACTACCTGTATCATAATCTCATGGGATTCTTATTAAAATGCTGACTTGTGGGCCCTCACTTAGATTTACAGGGTTAAAATGTCTGACGTTTGTGAGATGGTATCTCATTGTGGTTTTGATTTGCATTTCTCTGATGGCCAGTGATGATGAGCATTTTTTCATGTGTTTTTTGGCTGCATAAATGTCTTCTTTTGAGAAGTGTCTGTTCATATCCTTCGCCCACTTTTTGACGGGTTGTTTGTTTTTTTCTTGTAAATTTGTTTGAGTTCATTGTAGATTCTGGATATTAGCCCTTTGTCAGATGAGTAGGTTGCGAAAATTTTCTCCCATTTTGTATGTTGCCTGTTCACTCCGATGGTAGTTTCTTTTGCTGTGCAGAAGCTCTTTAGTTTAATTAGATCCCATTCGTCAATTTTGGCTTTTGTTGCCATTGCTTTTGGTGTTTTAGAAATGAAGTCCTTGCCCATGCCTATGTCCTGAATGGTATTGCCTAGGTTTTCTTCTAGGGTTTTTATGGTTTTAGGCCTAACATGTAAGTCTTTAATCCATCTGGAATTAATTTTTGTATAAGGTGTAAGGAAGGGATCCAGTTTCAGCTTTCTACATATGGCTAGCCAGTTTTCCCAGCACCATTTATTAAATAGGGAATCCTTTCCCCATTGCTTGTTTTTGTCAGGTTTGTCAAAGGTCAGATGGTTGTAGATATGCGGCATTACTTCTGAGGGCTCTGTTCTGTTGCATTGATCTATATCTCTGTTTTGGTACCAGTACCATGCTGTTTTGGTTACTGTAGTCTTGTAGTATAGTTTGAAGTCAGTGGTCCAGGAAATGTGTATTTTTAAAAAACACACAACTAATTCTTAGTAAGAGCACTAAAGTATAGGACTCCTCCATCTAGCAACTAGGAAAGCCATTAGTATTTATTGAATTAACTACTCAACTGCAATAGCTTGACTTAACCTAAACCATTGGCATGTGGTAAAACTGGAAGAGAACATAGCCCTTTAAATTTCTGAAGTCTTCGGAGGTGAATCTTTGTTAATTCAGACTGTGCCGATCAACGTAGCCAAATGAAAATTAATGTGGGTAGAAAACAGTGAAAATCAAGAGTATGAATTAAAATGCATGACTGTTCATTACCATAACCAAGAACAAGATGTGATATTTATTGTGGAACATTGTGTGAAGATGTAATATAAATGCCATGCAAGGATGTTAGTGCAACTCACTGATGGAGAGAATTCTGATCCTTGAAACTGCTACACACTCATGAAACCAGAACACCATGTGCGATTATTTACTGTTTCATGGGAGAGAATATCATTATGCTTACAGCAAAATTCAAAATGACAATTTTCATAATTTTACACGGAGACTAACACTGGCTGTTAGTCATTAAAACTAAACTATTTGAGGGCTTCCTTTTCTGGGGAAAATTTTCCAGAGTTAACAGCGATTAAATAGATATATGCTTTTAAGAGGTAATGATAATGAGTGGATAAGGGCTGAGGTCCAGATAGAGTGAGTCTCTCTTGACAAATGAACATTTTAGGCCTAGTTTGACATTGCCTCAATTTGATTAGTTTTAACTTTGTTATTTCTATCCCCCAGGCTCTGTCTGAAAAAGAGCTAAGATTATTTGACCTACTTGATTCATAGCAGTGAGCTTAGCACTCAAATTCCAGTAGAAAATCGTAACTGCTTTTGTTATTATTGCTGTTGAAAATACATGTTCAATGAGATAAAATAATATGAAGTTATTTTATGAACTGGAACATCTTAATATTTATTAATGGTGGAAGCAGAGTGCCATCAGAATATTCAGAAAATATCCTCTTGGGACAGGGTAGGGAGGGAAGGAAGGAAGACCATCAATTCTTTGTTGTCCAGGGGTGACTTACCCTTGTAGCATATTATTAACTGTGGTGATTACATATGGGGTGTATTTGTTTAGCCTTTTATGTCAAAAATATACTCATAAGCCTAACAGTAGCTCTAGTTCTGATCCATTCCTGCTGCCCACCTCAGAGAAGAGCTATGTCTAGACCATTTTAGAGGGATGATTAGATCTTAAAGCCTTTTGAAGAAAGAACATCTTAGTCTCCCTTAAATTACTGTCAAGTGATTTTCCATATGACTCTAAATTAATTTTTAATATAATTTAAGCCCTTAATTTTATTTTACTTTATTTTCATTTCAGATTCCTTGTCATTTAAGTTGGAAAATGTCCTGTTCATATTTCAGAGCCATCTTATTCACATGCAGTACCAACTCTGTGCTGTACCTTACCATTTAGATACAGGTAAAATCTGGTTCCTTGGAAACAAAATTTTCTCCCAAACGCGCATGAATATGAGAGGATAAATGTGGGCAGGGATGAGTGCATAGTGCTTTGATGACTAGAGAAGGTTTGGACCTTATGAACTGAACGTATGTGTATGTGTATGAGCTTTCAGCACTATTTTAGTACTTTTTCTTCACTAAGGGTTTACTTTCTGACTCATGCTCCTGATTCAGCAGTTCCCCAGAAATGGCTTCAATCCTTCTGTATTTGGCAGCACTGCTTAGAGAATGTAGAGGGAAAATGATGTAGCCTCTTTGTGTGTGTGTGTATTTATTCAGATTAGCATTATCGGCTCCAAAAATGTTTCAGCATGTGTTATCTGGTTTTTTTTTTCTATTTTTGCTTTGCTATACATTTTTCCCAGCAGCCTTTTAAAAAATATCCTTCATTACCCTCCATTTTAATTTTTCTACGTTCTGTGTAAAGCTTTGTTAAACTCATATGATTTATTCTATTCATTCAGTTAAGATTTTTAATGTTTTATAGCCTGTAGATTGTGTAACAGTAGTGCTTTACAATAATCTTTTACGCAAAAGGTCAGGTCTTTTAAGTGTTTAAAGCCAGTTTTCTAAAATTGAAGGTAAGCTTTGGTCTTGAACTTTCTATGTCCCATGCTGTGTAGCACACTGATCTATTGGTTTTAATTGAGTTATTGCATATTGTTGGAATTCAGTCTAACAAGCTGAATTTGTCTTGTCTGCTAAATATATCTACAATGTTACTAAATGAAGAGATGTAACAGAGAGCTCTCCTAGGTTCCAGGTTCTACTAGACCAGTAGTACAAATGCCAATTAAAATATTGTTTCTTATTTGAACTGATCATTTAATCATGTCTGCTCTATATGTCTTCTCTGGCTTGGATAAGCTTGGTAAAATCTAACATGACATGTTCAGCTTTGGAAAGGATATTTCTTACTTTATTTTTTTTTATAGTGGAAGCCAGAATATTATTGGAACCAGAAAAGGATGAGAGTTGGAAAAAAAAACACATTTATGATTTTTTGAATCTTAGCTGTCATCAAGTTGAATAGTAGAATTGGTAAAATTATAAAGATAAAATGCACCTTAATGATAATCTAGTTAAAACCCTCCATTTTACAGAAATGGAAACTATGATTCATTGAGATGAAACAACTTGTCTGTCTTCTCAGAGTCCACTGGTGGAATGATCTGGAATATATTTTTGTGCTTTGATTCTTATTCCAGCGTTCTTCTCATTACCAATAATGTTTCAGTTATTTAAATGCATGTCTTGCTTGCCCACTTTAAAATAATTTATAATGACATAAAGACTATATTTTGTTAACATTTGTCAATAATCTTTTCTATTTCCAGGGTCTAAGTTTCAGATCAGATAGATAGTTGCCTAGCTAACTAGAGAGGAAGGCAAGTCAATAGATTTTTGTCTTATAGGTAGGCCTTCTCTTGAACAAAATTGCAAAGATTTTTTTTTTTTTGCAGCAAATACGCTAAAAGTTGTAGCTATTAAGACAGCCATATTGTCAGTAACTGTGCATAAACAAACTACGTATCAAGCACTGTGCCAGACACTGAGTACACAATGGTGAATAAGAAAGTCCAGGGGTCTCAGCCAGTATAATTCATAATCCGGTGAGAGACAAAAACATGTACACAGGCAGTGATGAGTAGTGTAAATTGGGAAATGTACCATGCTACTAGGGGATGGATGAGATCACAGTTTAGGCTTGGGAAGAATGAGTGAGACTTGGCAAAGAAGAGGGAAAAGAATATTATCAAAAGAGTGAAGAAAGTTGGGGGACCTCAAGTGTAAGAGAAGAGAAAAACTTGCTGTTTAAATAACTGAATGACACTCATATGGTTAGAGGCAGAGTGTGTGTGAGCTAAGTGTATTTCAGGAGATGTTAGTGGAAGAGTAAATGCTGGAAAACGTAGCACTTTTAAGTCACGTATGTGCACTTAATTGTAAACGGCAAAGGGGGAGCCATAGATGGTCTTCAAGCAGGAAAATGACATAATCACAATTGCACTTTAGAAAAAAACCACACCGACTGACCTTGGAGACAGTGTAAAATAGGGCAAAACTGGAGGTGGGTAGAACAATTAGGGTACTACGGCAGTAATTGAGTTGAGAGATGATCATTTATTCATTTATTGCTAGAGGAAGTTTGAACAAGTATCCACTTTTGGCTGGGGTATAGGGGAAGACTTGAAAACTCAAAGTATGTAACATTTAATTTTTCCCTTGAGAAAGTTTCGTGCTTGAAGATGGAGGGGAAGACATTTAAGATGGTAAAACAGTACAGGTTAGAGGGTATGAAAATGCAGGAAATAGGCTGAGCATGGTGGCTCATGCCTGTCATCCCAGCACTTTGGGGGGCTGAGGCGGTTGGATTACTTGAGCCCCCAGGAATTCAAGACCAACCTGGGCAATATAAGAAAACCCACTGTCTGCAAAAATTACAAAAATAATAGTGAAGTGTGGTGGCACGTGCCTGTGATCCCAGCTACAGGGGTGACTGAGATGAGAGCAATTGCTTGAGTCTGGGAAGTCAAGGCTGCAGTGAGCTGTGATGGCGCCACTGCACTGGGGCAACAGTGAGATCCTGTCTCAAAAATAAAAAGATAAAAGCAGGAAATATATAATGGAAGAGTTTCTAAATTCAGGTTTTTCTAAATTCTGCAGGGTGAGATATACGAAGAGGAATAAGATTAAACAGTAAGGTGTAAGCTAGAAATGTATTGGGAGTAGGTTGTGGGTAGCTGAGAGAGCCAGACCTTCACTTTATGAGGCAAAAAACAAACAAACAAACAAACAAACAAACAAACAAACAAAGAAGCTATCACAGGTTTTTGAGCAGGACATCGCTGGGATCACATTTGTACTTAAAGTCTTTGGGTAATAACATGTAAAATAAGTAACAATAGTATACATAAGGTTGTCTTTCTCATTTTATTATGTTGTGTCCCTTTTCTGAGAGGATAAATGAATGTAGTTTGTATTCATTTAGCTTTGTAAAAATAATGCTTTACATTAATGGGTTAAGTACATTTAAAAACCAGATTAAATATGCTCAGTACTTCAGTAAAAATAAATTGTCCAAATTATTATTTTTACAACTAAAAAAATACAAAATTTATTTTTAGGAGAGTATTCAGATACCTAGAATGAGTTTGTGTTCAAAACATAGTCTTATAAAAATCTTTCAGAGTGATAGGAAAAATAAAAATTACAATTTATACCTTAAATTATAATTCCGAATTATAATTAGATTTCTAAAAAGCTTTTTAACAGGAAATCTGTGAAAGCATTTGAATCACCCAATTATACATTTGTATTTCATAATTTAAAATTAAATTCTGGAGAGCACTGTTGAATCATACACCGCTTGTCTTTCAGAATTCTTTAATAAAGAAAAGAATGACTCTGTGAAGAAAAAATAAAATATCAGAAACTTGATATATGTTAAATTAGATTTATGCTTTGTGTGAAGATAAAATGATGAATTTTATAGTTACAGAAATCAGTCTCATGGTGACAATTTCCCATTAATAAAATACCACGAAGATCTGAGATTACACAGTGTTGTTGTGGGTGTGTGTCTGTGTGTGCCTCCTGGCTTCTGATGCACACACTTAAGGTTAATCGAGGACCATTAAAATATAATCATGGTTATTATTATTTTATCTATGCTATTATTAGAATATCTTAGTTCAGTAAGTGCTGACTATAGATAAATTCTGCCTTATTTTTTGAACAAAACGCATTTAAACTGATTCAGGGAGAGAAAGGTATAGATAAATCAACTTTTCGTACAGCTTGAGAATTTTCTTTTGATGTGTCGCCAAGGTCAGCCTAAGTTATTAAACATTTCCTGCTCATGCAGTGAGCAAGCAAAAGTGAGAGTAGAGCATAACCTGTTGAAGAATGCCTTCCCTACATATTTCAATTCCTGGAACTGTGCCAGCAATTATGTACTATAGGAATGGTTTATTGCCTTTTACCTTTGCTTTGCCATTCTCCAATATAATGTCGTGTCAAATGGGAAAATGAAGATTTTTTAACTGCCTGAGAGAATAAAACCTGCTGGAATGGGTGTAAGTAAACTCTATACTACTATTATACATGTAATGCTTATTTTAATTATTTATAAATATAAGAAAAATGTTATGTTTTATTATATATGTACATATATATACAGATATATATATGTGTATATATATATATACAAGATATATATATGTGTGTGTATATATATATATATATATATATATATATATATATATATATACACACACATATATATACCTTTGATGCAGACCTGGGACATGAAGAAATATTTTACTCTGAAGAGATTTTAATGACTCACCTGGGCTTTTAGTGTTTCCTTTGGGAGATTCTTCTGCTTCTTAATGGTACATGTTTCAAAAATAATTTTCTTAGACATTCAAATATCTCCTTCAAGAAATATAACTTTATTGGTGTAATATCAAATACAGCCTATTGTTTGTTTGAAAATAATATCTTTCACATTGTTACTGGTTTTGATCACATTCCCACCTTGTCATTCTCTAGTCAAACAATAGATGGTCATGTTCTGTTTTTTTTTTCTCCAAACTTCTTTTCTATAGACATGTCTTCTACTACTTTCTATTTTTTATATCTCGCCATTCTTCACCAAGTACCCAGATGTTTTGGGAAGATATCTTTTCTCTGCAAGTTTGCTTTTTTTTTTTTTGAAAATAGTAGTAATAATAGCTTCTCCATACAACTGTCAGATTTATCCTGAGAAATGTTTTCCAGTTCAGTGTGTCGTTTTGTCTTCCGTTTTTCATTTCCCCATCCCCCACAATTATTTAAAACCATAGACTTTCATGGTTCCACTCCTAGTGTTTTTTTCTTAGAAATAGTTGATAGTTTTCCTGTATCAAACTTTATTTTATTAGTTCTTCTAGAAAAAACAATTCTAAAATTCATATGGAACCAAAAAAGAGCCCACATAGTCAAAACAAGACTAAGCAAAAAGAACAAATCTGGAGGTATCATGTTACCCAACTTCAAACTATACTATAAGGTTACAGTCGCCAAAACAGCCTGGTACTGGTATAAAAATAGGCACATAGACCAGTGGAACAGAATAGAGAACCCAGAAATAAAGCCAAATACTTACAGCCGATTGATGTTTGACAAAGCAAACAAAAACATAAATTGGGGAAAGGACATTCTATTCAACAAATGGTGCTGGGATAATTGGCAAGCCACATGTAGAAGAATGAAACTTGATCCTCGTCTCTCATCTTATACAAAAATCAACTCAGGATGGATCAAGAACTTAAATCTAAGACCTGAAACCATAAAAATTCTAGAAGATAACATTAGAAAAAACCTTCTAGACATTGCCTTAGGAAAAGACTTCATGACCACTATCCCAAAAGCAAATGCAACAAAAACAAAGATAAATAGATGGGACTTAATTAAACTAAAAAACTTCTGCACAGCAAAAGAAATAATCAGCGGAGTAAACAGACAAGTCACAGAGTGGGAGGAAATTTTCACAGACTATGCATATGACAAAGGACTAATATCCAGAATTTATAAGAAACTCAAACAAATTAGCAAGAAAAAAAGAAACAACCCGATCAAAAAATGATCTGAGGACATGAACAGGCAATTCTCAAAAGAAGATATACAAAACGTCAACAAACACATGAAAAAATGCTCAACATAACTAATGATTAAGGAAACGCAAATCAAAACCACAAAGCAATACTACCTTACTCCTGCAAGAATGGCCATAATCAAAAAATCAAAAAATAATAGATGTTGGTGTGGATGTGGTGAAAAAGGAACACTTTTACACTGCTGGTGGGAATGTAAACTAGTACAACCACTATGGAAAACAGTATGGAGGTTCCTTAAAGAACTAAAAGTAGATCTACCATTGGATCCAGCAATCCCACTACTGGGTATCTACTCAGATGAAGTCATTATAAGAAAAAGCTATTTGCACATGCACGTTTATAGCAGCACAATTCACAGTCACAAAAATATGGAACCAGCCCAAATGGCCATCAATAAAAGAGTGGATAAAGAAAATGTATATATACACCATGGAATACTACTCAGCCAAAAAAAGGAATAAAATAATGGCATTTGCAGCAACCGGGTTGGAACTGGAGACCATTATTCTAAGTGACTCAAACTCAGGAATACAAAACCAAATATTGTATGTTTTTACTTAGTAGGCGCTAAGCTATGAGGACGCAAAGGCATAAGAATGATCAGTGGACTTTGGGGACTAAGAGGAAAGGGTGGGAGGAGACTGAGGGATAACAGACTACACATTGGTTACAGTGTACACTGCTAAGGTGATGGGTGTGCCAAAATCCCAGAAATCATCACTAAAAAACTTATCCATGTAACCGAACACCACTGTTCAAAAACGTATAGAAATAAAAAACAAAAATTTAAAAAACTTCTGTGTTACTAGTTCTTAACAATACTCTTAACTTTCCATTTTTATTATCTTACTTGTTGTAATCTAGACAGATCTGCCAGTGACTCGAAAATTATATTAATTTATGAAAAGAGCATGAATGGCTGGGCACAGCAGCTCACGCCTGTAATCCCAGCACTTTGGGAGGCTGAGGTGGGCGGATCACCTGAGGTCGGGAGTTTGAGACCAACCTGACCAACATGGAGAAACCCTGTCTCTACTAAAACAAAAAAAACAAAATCAACCAGGCGTGGTTGGTGCATGCCTGTAATCCCAGCTACTCAGGAGGCTGAGGCAGGAGAATCGCTTGAACCCAGGGGGTAGAGGTTGCTGGTGAGCCAAGATCGTGCCATTGCACTCCAACCGGGAAGCAAGGGCGAAGCTCTGTCAAAAAAAAAGAAAAAAAGAGAGAGAGAGAAAAAGAACATGAATTAAATGGATTTTAAAACCATTCCTTTTAGTGTTTACAGAATAGCATAGGTTCAGTATGATTTCTCACGTTAAAAAATTGCTTAGATTGAAAATTTCTAGGGTGCAGAGGTTATACATGATGTTAACTTTTTAAAAACAGCATTTAGAATGATCTAATACCTGCGAGGTCAGCTGTCGTAGTAGAAACAAGGCTAGGTTAGAATACAGTTCTGCCCTTTTCTGGCAAAAAATGTTATTTTTGTCAAAGTCAAATAATCCTGAGTAAAATTCTCTTTGCTTATAAGATATAATTTATAATATATATTTATTTAGAGTATACAGATAATATATTATCCTGGAATTTGCTAAATAAAGTGAAATATTTTATAAAATTATGAAGTTCCATAATCTGAAAAACAATTATTTTGATTAATGAAAATAACTTAAATATTACTTCCCCCTGTTATTCTTATTAGTATTTCATTTAGTTCTATTTCATTAGCTCTTCTTTTGATTATATCAAAATTTTATTAGTATTCTATGTCATATTGCATATGTATTAGTATAGATGCATTCTTGGTTATTCATTGTGACCTCATTACTCTTAATGGTAGTGTGGTTATAACCAGTAAAATTACTGATACTCTTGGCATTGTCTATTATTTACAGAAATCACCTTGTGTCTTAATTTTACCTACTTGCTTGTTGGATGCTTGTCTTTATGTATTTTTCCACTTTGCTCTAGTGCTCTGATGCTGGGCAGCCATGCAAATGTCAGAACTACTTTTTATTGATGTCAGTTTGGAAAGGGGATATCTAAAATAGCATATATTCTCAAAGTTTTGTGAAGTTACAATAAACTTCTTCCCTATTAATATACTATAGGCTTGGTCTCACTTTTTGGGAATTTATGTGGTTGATTCCTGGAAACACTGGAACAAATCTGCCACCTTTAGTAAAAAAATTCAATATCCACAGTATCCACAGTCTGAATTTCCTATAGAAGAATGTAGCATGTGATATTTAAAACTTGCTGATTTAAAAATATGTCAGGTGATTGTGCTGTAGTATTTTGAGGAATTAGCAGCTGTGGTGAATTTTGGTCTAGACTAGAGTCAGATTGCCTGGTTTTAGTTTCTATATGTCACGTAGTATTCGTGGGATTCTGGGCCAGTTGAATAACTTCCCCTGGCCTTGATATCTTCATATGTAAAATGAAGGTAGAAATTATACCGGTCTTATTTGTTTTAGTGGGAAAGGGAAGGATTAAATTAACAATATTAAGATGTTAACAATATTAAAACATGTAAGTGGGCTTAGCACATTATCTGGTACTCTGGGCCATCCAGTAAATATTAGTAATTGTCATTTTTGTCATCAAAATCATTAATATCATAGGGTTCTAAGTTTAACTCAGTTTTGAAGACTAATAATGTTTTAACATCTGTAATATATACCAATTTCTTAAATAAATTCTCTAAAACTATTAAGAATGGAAATTGTTTGAAATTACAACACATTTACAAGAAAACCTTTTTAGTGAGTGCCAGAAATGAAGTCTTCTTCAGTTTCAGAATGTTTTTAGTTAACAAGTGCATGTTTAGCATGACTTGAACAAATTGCAAATCGGGTTTCTGTATGCCATTTTGGGAGGATCACATCCAAAATTTATATGTTTTGCAATCAACTTTGCCAGTCAGATCATCATAGAAGAATTTAACCAATCTTTTAATTTTTAAATGCAATAAAATGTCATAAAGTGATAAGAGGAGAAACTTTTAGCTGATTGAGCCACAGTCATTTAATTAACTTCCTTTGAACTAGACTATGAACCTGAATATAGTAGTCAGTGTTCACAATACCCCTTGTAGATTTTATTTTATCAACAACTGTAAGTTTAACTCCTAGTTGATTTAGGCCTTTTTGTTGTTGTTCTTGTTAAATAGCATTTTTGAAAGTGTTTTTCAGTAGCTTAATCATTATATGAACCATCCGCAATAAAGCAGTATATGGTTTATAATGTTTGATAACAAAAGTTAATTATCATGACTTCTCATCATCAATGAGAAGTGGAGACTGGGGACTAAGATGCTATGTATAAAGCAATACAGACTACATAAATCAATTTTTAAAAACAGAGTGATAAAAATAATGTTTTATTATAAAGCAAACTGTAATAAAATAATTTTAAATCAGAATAACTTTATATCAGAAAGCTGGGTTTGATTGCAAATAGTAGAAAACCCAGCCAACCATGGCTTAAATAGCTGAGTGTTTATTTTTCGTCTGTAAGGAGATGTTCAGAAGCAGGCAATCAGGCTGATCCATTTGCTCAAAGACTTCATATAAAAACCCAGACTCCTCTTACCCTCCTTTACCGTCTGTAACACTTGCTTTTCCTAGTTGGGTTCATTGAGATGGCTGCTGCACCTTTAGGCATCATTTCAGAGTTATAAGCGGAAAGCAGTTGCCCCTGCTTTCTGCTTATAATCTGAAATGATGTGACTAAGGACCAACAGGGCTTTCTCCTGGAGAGACTTTGCCATTTTATTCAGAAAAGGACATTGCCTGGGAAATTATTTCTTCATTGCATTGGTCAGAACAACTTCCTCCCACCCCGCTGACTCCAACTGGAAGAGTTAAAAAATTGAGTAGTTTTAGTTGTACATATTTTTTATTAAATTAAAGGCTTCTCTTAGTAAGAAATAATGAAATGAAGGAATGGATAATCCGAGAAAAGAGGAATTCCTTGCTCAGCCAAGTTTTAAAAGTTATGTTAATAAAGCCATAAAATGAAAAGGCATTATTTTATATAAAATTTCTCAAGCTTAATAATTTAAAAATCCAAATAATACAATGAAGATATTTAGTATTTTTCCCATAAAAGCTAACTTAAGTAGGAAAAATAGTGTAGAGAGTATTAAAATTATTAGGTTTAGTGATTTGGTGTTAACCTATATTGCTTTTTTAATTTGAAATAAGGCTAAGGTATAAGTAAAGAAAAGCTGCATCAACTTTTTTTTTAACTACCAATGAATTTTGCAAATATAAACATTAAACCCCATATAAAATATTATAGAAACATCAAATTTTATTGTAACCTTAATTGTGCTCACATGAGAAGCTCTCTTCCCTCCATTCTTTTTAACATATTCTAGTTTGAATCTCATCATAGATTAAAAATGCCCTTCCAGTAGATGGTTCTTCATCTACAATATATTGTCAAATCACAGCCTGCACTAACCTATAATTACTCCCTATTTGAAGTATGGTGAAATAAACCTACCAAAAATTGAAATCACATTTAAAAAGTAATTTAGCATATTTTTTTCTAAAAAGAAGTAAGAATATAATTCATTTAGACTCTGTGTTATGATTCTTATAATACTAGAAGAATGCCGAGTACAGACGGATCATTTAGAGAAGAATATGATTAAATAAATGCCTCTGAGAGTTTGAGGTCAAGGTAGCCTATTCAGATGAAGTGTCATCTCACTAGAATTTTAAAAAGATTAATAGAATTTTAGCCAGCACCAAGAGCAAAGGCTTGAAGGAGTGATACAGTATGGTATGATTTGGGTAACATTACCTGCCCTTCTATGTGAGACAGGGTGTGAGAACTCTGAAATTCTGCCTATCAGAAATAAGAGGTGGAGTTGCCATATCATGAAGCTATTCAAATAGATTCTTTTGGATTAGCAAAATCCCAAACAATTTTGAAAACTCAAATTTATATGGTGAAATTTTTATGTTAGAATTAGTAGCTTTAGTTCTGCATCATTTTTACACTTTGTACCCAAGTGCCTATGCCCTTTTCTCTGTTTTGTGAACAAGAGAATTTATCTAGTTAATTCAAGAAAAATATTTTTTTCTGAAATGGACGTGTTATGTACATATTTGAGTTGCTCTGAGTAAGGCAAATAACCAATTTGGGTATCTTTTAAATATATATAACTCATGCTTTTTTGTTTATAAATGTAAGGATGGTGTCTATGTATTGCTGTCTTATATATTTGTTGTCATATGAAATTACCTTTTCAAATAGGTGATAGGTGAACAGATCTTGCTCTGGAAAAAAAAAGAGACAGTTTTTGTGTTCAGTACTTTTTCAAATAAAATTTTTTTTAAGTGGAGGGGATTCCAGGATAAGCCCATGCATTCTTAGATAAAAAATTGTCCTACCAAATGAAAATAATTCGTTTCAGGGGGTCTTTGTATGGTAAAAAATTATCATCGTGTTCTACTGATATGTAATGCTAGTATAGCAATAGTGTATTCATTACAATGTGCCAGGGAAGAGACTAAACATGTTAAAATACACCTTTTGTTTACTCATACCATCTCCATGAGTTAGGCAATATTTCCCCATATTTGTAAATGAGGAAATGTCAGAATAACTTGCCTCTTATAAGTCAAAGTCTGAATTTGAACTTTGACCTGCATGATATAAGTCAAGGTACTTGCCTATTAAATTAAAAAGTACTGGAAATACAATTTATTAATTTTTATCTCCTTATGAAATGCAATTTGTATAGAGTTTTGTAAGAAGTGAGTTTTGCACCTTGCATACGTGTGCATTTTTCATTTCTAAATGTCTTATTTATCCCAGGACAATTTGGTTGCTATGGGAATTTGTCACTGTTTCCTAATTATAATAGCATTTTTGGGTTCTTCTATTTTTCACTTGTTATTTACTTCAGTCAATACTTCTCTTTCCCATTGGTGTTTGGATAAATGAAAGACAGTTGCAGACTTCAATGGATTCTTTAGAAACAAACAAACAAAAACATCTTACAGGCTCATATTTTGGAAAAAGATTCAAAAGGCTTGTGACTTCAATCAGTTTTTCTCCATTGTATTACCACTCAGTTTGAAGTTTTGTGTGATAAAAAATTATCATCAGGTTCTACTGATAGGTAATGCTAGTATAGCAATAGTGTATTCATTACAATGTGCCAGGGAAGAGACTAAACATGTTAAAGTATACCTTTTGTTTATTCACACCATCTCCATGAGTTGACATCCCAGGTAGCTCACTAGCTGCTCATTTCTGTCTTCTTTGCATTGTTTTGCCAACTGCTTATCAAAATCCAATGTGTAGCTTTGGGCCTGCTGTAAACAATCTGGCAAGATATCATTCAAAATCATGCATTATTTACAGATCACTTGGAAGTACCAGGGATTAATCAAGGATGGAAAGTACAAAAGCACATTTAGCTTTTATCAGTGATTTATTTTAAAAGTGGAAAATAAATCAGATGTTTCGTGCATTTCTAGAAAACAGAAGCCAAGTCTGCCCAGCACAACATTGAAAAAAGCAAATTAATGAAAACTTTAGTGTTGAGTTTTGGTTAACCTATTTGTATGTATACATTTTGTTTTATAAAACCTACTTTCGTTTTTACAAACTTAGAGATAAACCAGTCATTTTACTCATGGTAAGAACCCATACTGGGTGTTGAAACAGATTCTATCACTGGCAGATTCTGTTTTACTTTTTTTATTACAAAATTATTTTTTAGTGTCTGTATTTGAACTATCTACCCTTAAACCTAATTCTCAAGTGAATGCTTTTTTGTATTAACTTACTCTATATTAATTTTAAATTTAAATTTAAAAATCTTAGAGTCCTACCTCCTGCAAAATTAGCCTACAGTGTTTTCCTTTTCACTGAGATATAACGAACATTTATAATAAACAGTGAATGTTGCGCTTTGTTCCCATTTTGCCTTGCAAAACAAAAATGAGTTTTCCTAGGAAAATAAAATAAAATATAAAATAAATTTATCTTCCTGAATATTTTCATTAGTTTTAAGTTGAGGCCCTCTTTGGATGAAGGAGGAAGCCTGAGTCAGTGATATCCACTTGCGTTGTCTCAGGTGAATGAATTCTTATATTATAGAAATTTCTATGAAAAACTCCTTCTTGTCTTAAATTGAAAGGTTGAAGCCCCAAAGCTGAAATTACTGGGTAAAAAGTGCTTCATATTGTAAGGATGTGTTAGATACATTCACGTAGGACTGTCAAAATGATTGAAAAACTGCTTCAGTGGCTATTCACCCCCATTGCTAGCCTTGATTTGTGGAAGAATATTGACAAGAATTATTAATGTAGAATGTGTCAGCCTAAACTGGGGAGTTTGTTATCGTGGGGCATTTCATCATTCTTATCCCATAGAAGATTGAAGAGGAGAAATCCTAGTCACAGTTCCTAGGAGACCTGACATGTGTTTGTTGGTGTTGGGGTTTGGTGTGCCTAAGTGAATATAGACGTCAGGAGCATCCAAGATTTATGAGTCCTCAAACTTATACAATATGAAGAACTCTGTATTACGTTTGCAAATTTTACAAACTTTCACAATGTGAACTTATTTCTAAGGCCTTTTTCAGGGATTTGGAAGAGCCTTATGCAAGGGACCCTGAAGTTTAAATTTCCTTAATTTCAAAATAAATCTACTTCTAACAGAACAGAATATTTGCATCCCACTTTCATGAAAATTTGCCGAAGATACCTGTGAAGACAGAATTCTCCAAGACTGAAGGCAGATAATGTGTCTAACATTTTAAATGGCAAGGATGCCTTAGTTTGTCATAAGCTAACTGCACTCTGGAAGAAATAGCTGGAAATACTTGTCCTAAGAGGAATTTGCCCAAAAGGACTACTTGCTGCAGGGTAGCACCTCCTAACCTTAAGAAAATCTAGGATGATTCTCCATGGTTAGAATCTGAGAAAGACGTCATTAGAAATGCTGCTCACCATCTCCTTCATCCTCTGCAAAGAGTGAATTAGTGAAGTATCAACCATAATTAAGTGTGAACCACCTCAAAACAAAACAAAACAAACAACAATGACCCTATATGTGTCCTATAAAGAAACCAGCATCTGTTGATGGCTAGAATGGAGAGCAAGACAACCAGCCTGTGTTCAACAAGAAAGAATGGAGAAGTGCCTGTGTTTCACCCCTCTACTATTAATTCTCATGCCTACTGTTCTGTCCAATTTTGTAAGAAAGAGAAGGAAAGAGGGTGAGGGAGGAGATGTAGAGAGTGAAAGGTCAGACTACACATCCCTATTGATATAGAATGAAAAAAACATTGAGAGTGAGGTTTGATTTTAGAGAGTTTTGAACCACTTAGTAATAAAATTGAGTTGTAATTATGGGTAAAGATACTGTTCTATGCTGAGAAGTTACCTGAACGTCTGAGATGTTGTCAGAGTATTTAAGAATGAGGACTCAACAGAATGAATTGAACAGCAGAAAAGAGAAAAAGGGAGACTTTTTCCCCCCACATCAAATTCAGACTGTTCAATAAACAAGTTCCATTTATGTTTAGTCAAAAGTCATGTGATAGTGATGGCTTTAGCTATCTAGACTCTTCGCTCCCCTTGTAGGCCTGTTTCTTTTCTTTTCTTTTTTTTTTTTTTTTTTTTGAGACGGAGTCTTGCTCTGTCGCCCAGGCTGGAGTGTGCAGGGGCGTGATCTCACTGCAAGCTCCGCCTCCCGGGTTCACACCATTCTCCTGCCTCAGCCTCAGCTTCCTGAGTAGCTGGGACTACAGGTGCCTGCCACCATGCCTGGCTACTTTTTTTCTTTCTTTTTTTTTTTTTTTTGTATTTTTAGTAGAGACGGGGTTTTACCGTGTTAGCCAGGATGGTCTCGATTTCCTGACCTCGTGATCCATCCGCCTCGGCCTCCCAAAGTGCTGGGATTACAGGCGTGAGCCATGGAGCCCGGCCATGGGCCTGTTTCTTATTCTATATTCCTGTTAATGTAAACCTCCTGAGATTGGAAGACAATCAGTTTTACAGGGTAAGAATTGTTTTAATTATGTGGCAGCTTTTCTCCAAACATGAAGAGAAACATTAGAAATACATTTAATAAAATTCTATATTATTTTGTTTTCTTTCAGTTAATTTAATTTTCTTGACTTATTGATGTTAGTACAAAACATTTTTGATTATTAAGAAGTCCGGGTGTTCAATTTAAAAATGGAAATAGACATACATAGAAGCATTAGCAATTGTTCTGAAATGTAGCTTGTCCTTTATATGTTATCTTAGATGACTTCATTTAATTACTATTTTAATATTTATTTTCTGCAGAATATTCCACATTTTTGAAGAAATACATTGGAAATCTTTCACTTCCCCTGCCCTATAGTTTTCAAAGCAAAAGAAAACTGAGTAATCTCGATTTTGAATGAGTGACATGCCTTGCACTGTTTGATAGAAAATTGTTATGGCTTGGATTTTAAAAATTATGTCTATTCTTCTTATTTGATACATTAAAATCTGTAATAAGTTCCATTTTTAGTTTTAAGTTATGATTTCTACTGCTAAGGAGAGACTACTCTGTCTCTATTAAAGTCCTAGGGCAGAGTGTAAAATTTCTTGTGGCTTTCCTTTCTGGAAACTTGCAATGTCTGTCTTCTTAATTATTCTTGGAGTTTCTGTTTCCTGTGCTCCTCTTCCCTCTCTTGTCATTGTAAATTATATACAGTTTTTCTAAGTTTGTCATACATTGGTGGGTATAACAAGTCATAAACTTAATTATTGCAGCTCTTATTGTGGGTCATTTTAATGTTTAGAACCTGAGCCTACTTTAATACTAAGAGACACTCAAGGCAACAGAAGTATGTACCCTTTGGCCATTGCATCTTGCCCTTTTAGAGTGGAAGAGAGAGATAGGAGTCACTAGTTTAGAAAAAAAAAAAAAAACTAAACAAAAACAAACCTGACACTAGATTCTGCTTGTGGCCCCCAATTTGACTTATTCTAAAACAACAAAAACAAAAACAAACCTGACATTGGATTCTGCCTGTGGCCACCCTGAATTAACTTATTCTTACCAACTCAGAGGGTTTTACAATGTATATGTGCAATGAAGCAACAAACTTGTAAAGAGCAATGAATGTGGGGAGGAAAGAACAGACTCTTATCTTTAAAAGTATATATATGAAAGAAAAACAAATTGAAAATTCCATGCCTTCAAAGATGGAGTAACAGGGACAAGGTGTACTCTTCTACCTGAAACAACTGAGAAAAATATATTGAACACCAATTTTCAGGATAATTGGTTGTCACACGAGGAAGTCCAGTGATTCCTGAGACAAGAAACAAATGAGGTAGGACCTAAAACTGCCCCAGCTTACTGCTTATGCTTTTTCCAGACTGTGGTGCAGGGAGGGGAACCCAGGTAAAGCATAGAGATGTCCTTGAGTTGAGGAGAACTTGGAATCTGGAGAGGTCATCATAGTGGCTAGAGTTTACAGGCAAAACCTCAGAGAGGGGAGAGCTACAACAGAGAAATAACTCTGGACATCTACAAAGATCTATAGTCTTCACCTGGGGACTGATCAACTCATGTCCATGAATGAGGACACCACCTGAGGCTGAGAAGGAACCACTCAAAGGGAGTAGAGGTCATGTGCTGGAAATCAGGCAAGGCCAGGGAAAATTCTTGTTCACCCAGACAGAGAAGAGAACCTCATAATTTTGGGATGTTGTGTAGAATATGCAGGCAGGTTTTGTTTCAGTATTGGGGCTAAATTATCTCTAGATTGAAGTTTGTTCTAGATCTGCTTAAAAAGGTTTAGAAGCAAGATTTGAAAAAGTGAAACTATTTACAAATAAATATGCTCAGAACAAAACTCAAAAATATTCATGGAAATACAAAAATATTTAGTACCTAACAATGTAAAGTTCACAGTTTCTGTCATCCAATAAAGCAAATTTCACAATTTCTGGCATCCAATTAAAAGTAACCAGGCATTCAAAGAAGCAGGAAAATATGGTCCACAAAGAGGAGAAGAATCAATCAAGGACATTAAGACAGTTATTAAAACTGTATTCCTTATGTACATAAAGCTAGAGGAAGGATTGAACCAGTAGAGATACATAGAAATATTCAAAATATTCCAACCAAGCTTCCAGACATGAAAACTATAATGTTGGAGATGAAAGATAAACTGTATGGAATTAATGGCAAATTAAACATTGCAGAAGGAAAGATTGGTGAATTTGAAGACATGGTAATGGAGACTATTCAAAATGAAACACATAATTTTTCTTTGAAAGGGGCATCAGTCAGGTGGGGGTTAGCATCAGTCAGGTGGGGGTTATCTAAAGGTGAAGTGTGGGGAGACAAAATAGTTGAAGAAACAGTGGCCACAAATTTTCCAAATTCAGTGAAAACTAAAACTCCATGTACATAGGTATTCAAGAAGCCCAATAAATCTCAAGGAGGCAAAACAAAGAAAACTTCGCTAAGACATACCATAATTAAATTCGTTAAAATTAGTGATAGTATTCCATTTTATATATGTACCACATTTTCTTTATCCATTCATCTGTTGATGGACACTTAGGTTGCTTCCAAATCTTAGTTATTATAAACAGTGCTGCAAGAAACATAGAATGAGATCCAGTCATTTGCAACCACATGGATGGAAATGGAGATCATTGTGTTAAGTAAAACAAGCCAGGCACAGAAAGACAAACATTGCATGTTCTCACTTATTTGTGGGATCTAATGATCAAAACAATTGAACTCATGGAGATAGAGAGCAGAAGGATAATTACCAGAGGCTGGGAAGGGAGGTGGGGAGATGGGGATTATTAATGGGTACAAAAAAGTAATTAAAGACTGAATAACACTTATTATTTGGTAGCACAATAGGATGACTACAGTCAATAATAACTTAATTGCAAATTTTAAAATAATTTAATGCCTGTACTTGAATTGTTTGTAACTCAAAGAATAAATGCTCAATGGGATGGATACCCCATTCTCTATGATGTGCTTATTTCACATTGAATCCTATATCAAAACATCTCATGTACCCCATAAATATATACCTACTATGTAGCCACAAAAATTAAAAACTATATACTACAAAAAATAAAAATTAAAAATAAAATTAGTGTAGACAATCTTAAATGTAACTGGAGAAAAAAAGACACATATGTATAGAATAAAGGATGACAGCTGATTATCCTCAAAATGAATGCAAGACAGAAGACAGTGGAAAAATATCTTTAAAATACTGAAAGGGGGAAAAGAAGCCAAGCTAGACTGCTGTAAACAGCAAGGACTATCTTTCAAAAAAAGAAGGTGCAATTAAGCAATTTTTTTCATACATACGAAATTGAAATAATCACCAAAAGCTCCACATCATGAAAAATTGTTAAAAGAAGTCCTTCAGGAGGAGGAGAAAAATAGTACCAGATGAAGTGAAGAACATGGAAATGGTGACTATATTAGTAAATATCTTAGAAACCCACCCAAAGTTCTTACTTTGAATTACTTTATTATTGTTAATGCAATACTTAAAAAACTAGAAAGCAGAAATCATAAATTATATAATTAAGAAAAAATAACTTTCAGACTCGTAATCTTCTAAAGTTACTTTTGTGGGGGTGGGTAGAACCTCAGGTGCTGTTTTTATACTTTTTAGTATAAGGGAGTTTATAAAATCTGTAGCATGTGGGAGTATTAACCTATTATACTATTTCCTATGCAAAAAGAGGTCTTAAATTACTACAGAGAACTGTTATTTTTATACGATAACCACTGTACCAGCTTCTGAGAAAATTTTCAACTGTGTCCAAAATTTCACTTTGGACAGAGCACGAGATATTTTTTCTTTCGTGTCCTCATTCCCACATGAAGAGTTCAAGTTCCCAGTCTCTATTTAACATTCTTAGAATAAGCGTCCAATTGAATTTTCCATGAGTGATGAGTTGGTGCTCTCACACAATAGTTGGTTACTCTCTTTTTCTCTGTCTTTCTCCTGTCATTTGCCTTCCTTATTACCACTTGGGGAAGGACCATCCATCCTTCTTCACCTTCGTTTTCATGTAGCTATAATTTCCTACTCCCCAGAGACTCCCAACCTTCATCCTATCTTGGCTTTTGGAACAGAACAACTCAAGCATACATCTGAGTGTTTCAAATACTTCTTCTATGCCCAGAGGCTTGAGGCTTCTTTGAGTCATTGTTTTAATATGGGCAAGGGAAAAGAAAATTAGCTCACAAACTGGAATTCCCTTCAGATTACAGAATGAGAAGTGTGCACAAAATGTATACAGAAGAGTACGCAGGCTAATACTTCAAGATACAGCCCACCAAATATGTTTTGACAAATGTGTCTTTTCTGCCTTTATTTCACTATTTGGCAAATAACTCAGTATTTTCATATATGTTCAGCAACGAATGTGGCATTGTATTCTATAGGGACATGCATGAGTTTTCGTCTCCGTAAATAGAGATGAGAAGCAGTGGGGTATAGAAATGGAAAGGACTGACTGATGAGAAGAAAATCTCTTTATATATTCGCCTTAGAGTAAAATGAAATAAAGTAAACATAAACTCCCCAGGTAATAGTAGTAATTATAGATTATTTTTCATTTTTAATGCTGGATGTTACCTTTGAGTTACCAATTTTTATTATCATGTGCTTGTCAGTGTATTGTTAAAAAAGACGGAGAGATTTCCTTATTGTTTTTCTCCAACTCTGCATTGGGATTGGAAACTATTTTTACTAATGGTCTCTGTTATTATTTCTTGATTGATCTTATGTTCCCTATTGTTGCCAGTAATTAAAAAGGTACCTGCTGGTCTCTTAGAAACTTGTTCAATAGAGTACAGATTTTACCTCCCATCTCGCAGACCAGTATGTTCATTTGTGTTAGTAGAATTTTAGTAGTGTAACTATTTAATGGAAGCCATTCCTCATTAAGGAGAGAGTTTTGTTTTTTCAATAATATCTCATTGCTATTGTGGTGACTGTTGCTTTTTTAGAGAGAAATTATGGGACTCTGATGTCACGCCCTAGATGAGACTTTCCAGTTTTAGCATCTGTCCCCTTGGCATGTTTCCTGGTGTTGACAGTTGGGTAAGAAGACACCCCTGGGTTTTATAAAGTCCTCCTGCTACAGATGGTAGGCTTTTGCTTTTAAAGAGTCTGTTTTAGCACTGACTCTCTTTTTAATCTCCTTTCTATATTTTTCGGTGAAAGTTTTATATAATCAAAAAATGACAATTCTTGCATAGAAAATCAGTACAAAATCATTTTAATGTGATACATGAGATGAAATCAAAACCACAAGTTTCGGATTGTCAGAATCTACCAGTTCTAGCTCTGCACCTGACTTGTCAGATGGAAAATAATGCAAATTGCAAATAAGACCAGTACAAAGTACTTCAGTCACCTTCCTTGAGTGTTTGTACTGGGTACCAAATAGCTGAATATTTCACTCAGCACAATATAAGTTTCTAGAGAACCTTGTAACTGGAATTAATGTTGAGAGAATATTCAGTCTGAGTTTCTGGGAACCACTCCATGTATAGTTTCTGAGAAACACAGCTTTTAATAATCTTAGGAAATATTTATTGAGAAATTGTCAGATGCTTGTCTTTAAGTGCTTTTATAGATTATGAAGACTCACATCGCCTTATAAGGTATAAACTACTATTACATTTTACATTAGATGAATCTGATTGTAAGAAAGATTAAGTAACTTATTCAAAGCCACACAGCTAGTTAATGGTGCATCTGAGATATGAACCCTTGCAGTCTGACCACAGACCACATTCTGATAACTGCTTATCTCCAGGATAAACTATAAGCCCCCTTTTGACCCACATTTCCCTGATGAGTTTAATTCAAACTACCTTATAAACAAAAATATGTTTTTGTTAACTTTGATATGTCATTTTATAGTGTTGCATTTTAATAAATTTTTTTTCCATTTAGGCTTTTTAGAATCAATTGTGTTAAAAATTATCAGAATCAAATGTTTTATTGTTATTGGGATGTGGTCATTTCTTCGGTCAAATCATCTGCTTATGGAAGTAGGTAAAATCAGATGAAAATCTAAATAAAATGAATTTATAATAATTATGTGGAAATCATAGCTGAAAACAGAATTTAGAAGATTGACTTGAGGTTTATGATGGCAGATTAAACATGTGAGTTTGGTTCCCCTCATTCTCCAAATTTCTTTGAAATGACAGAGAAATATATGTGCAAAGAAATGAGTCTATAACAATCACAGGAAGCAGAAAAGAATACATGCAATCATTGATGTAGCTAAGACATTTTGATGAATTTTGTAGTTTTCAGCATACAAATCCTGTATTTTTTGTGGTAAAATACACATAATATGTATATCTTAACTATTTAAAATATACAATTCTGTAGTATTAAACACATTCATAATGTCGTGTAATCATCACTATCTTCCCTCTCTATAATTCTTTTCGTCTTAAAACTGAAGCTCTGTACCTGTTAAACAATTAACTCCTCATTCTCCCAGACACGCTCAGTCCCTGGAAACCACCATTTGACTTTCTGTCCCTATTATTTTAACTACTCTAAGTACCTAATCTAAGTGGGATCATATGATATTTGTCTTTTTATATATATAATTGACTTATTTTACCTACCATAATGTCCTTAAGATTTATTCATGTTGTAGCATGTGTCAGAATTGTCTTCCATTTTAAGGCTGAGTAATATTCCATTGTATGTCTATACCACATTTTGCTTGTCTGTTGATAGGTACTTGCATTGCTTCTGTGTTTTAGCTAATGTGAATACTGCTGTAGTGAACATGGGTGTACACATATCTCTTTAAGACCCTGCTTTCAGGTCTTTTTGGTATATACTCAGGAGTAAAATTGCCAGGTCGTATGGTAATTTTATTTTAAATTTTTGGAGGAACCACCATAGTCCTCCACAGCAGCTATGCCCTTTTATATTCCCACCAACAGTGCACAAGGATTAAAATTCCTCTACGTGTTCACCAACACTTGTTATTTTCTGTTTTGATACTAGTCATCCTAATTGATCTGAGGTGGTATGTCATTATTGTTTTGATTTGGAGTTCACTAATGTTGACTGATATTGAGCATCGTTTCATGCTTATTGGCCATTTGTTTATTTTCTTTGGAAAAAAATGTCTATTCAAGTTCTTTGCTCATTTTTGAATTGGGTTGTTTGTTTTTTAATAGTTGAGTTTTAGGAGTTCTCTCTGTACATCAGATGTCAATTCTTTATCAGATATACGATTTGCAAATATTTTCTTTCATTCTGTGGGTGGCCTTTTTACTTTATTGATAGTGGCTTTTGAAGCAAAAAAAAATTAAGTTTTCATTAAGTCCAATTTGTCTTTTATTTTGTTTTGTTATCTTTACCTTTTGTATCATAGCCGAACAATCAATGGCCACTCAATGTTGTAAGCTTTTGCCATGTGTTTTATTCTAGGAGTTTTATGGTTTTAATTCTTACATTTAGGTCTTTGATTCATTTTGATTAATTGTATATGGTGTTATGTGAAATTCCAACTTCATTCTTTTGCATGTGGATATTAGGTTTTCTTAGCACCACTTGTGGCAAAGACTGTTGTTTCCCTCATTAATTGGTCTTGACATCTTTGTCAAAAATTATTTGACCATATACATGAGAGTTTGTTTCTGGGCTCTGTATTCTATTCCATTGGTCTATTTATCTGTATATACCGGTACCACACTGTTTTTATTACTGTAGCTTTATAGTAAATTTTAAAATCAGGAAATATGAGTCTTCCATCAATTGTTTTGGCTATTTGGGGTCTCTTGAAATTCCAAATGAATTTTAAGATGTGTTTTTCTATTTCTTCAAAAAATGTCCTTGAGGTCTTGATAGGGATTGGATAGAATCTGTCAATAGTTTTGAGTAGTATTGACATCTTAACAATATTGTCTTCCAGTCTATGAAGATGGAATGTATTTCTGTTTATTTATATCTTCTTTATTCTTTCAGTCATATTTTGTAATTGTATACATTTTGTCAGATTTATTCAAGTATATTCTTTTGAGTAGTTATACATGATGTATTTTTTTTGTTTTAGTGTCTATATGCTCATTCATTGCAAGTGTATAGAAACAAAGCTGATTTTTTAATGTTTATCTTATATTTGTAAACTTGCTGATCTTACATATTGTTCCAAGAGGTTTTGTATTTAAAGGTTGCTATTTTTTTTTTACAAAGAAAATCATGTCATCTCCAAAAAGGCAGTTTTATTTTTCTCTTTTAAATGTGAACACATTTTCTTTCTTTTTTTTTTCCCGTAATGTGGAGTCTTGAACTTCCAGCACTATGTTTAGTAAGAGCGATAGGTGTGGACATTCTTGCCTTATTCCCTATCTTAAAAAGCAGCTTTCAATCTTTTAATATTAAATATAATATTAAATATGGTTTCTGTAGACATCTTTATAAAGTTGAGAAAGTGCCTGACTATTCCTATTTTCTATATGTTTTTATTATGAATGGATATTGAATTTTGTTAAATATTAGTACTATTTCTGCATCAGCTGATATGATTCTGTGATGTTTCTCTTCAGTTAGTTAATATTGCAGATTAAATTGATTGATTTTGAATATTGAACCAGCTTTGCAAACCTGGAATAATAAACCCTACTTGGTTATGGTGTATGATTCTTTTTACATGTTGCTGAATTCTATTTGCTTATATTTGTTGGAAACTTTTATAGCTAAATTCATGAGGGATATTGATGTGTGGATTTCTTTTTTATACTGATTGTGTCGGCTTTTGGTATCAGGGTAATACTAGCTTCAAAAATGAACTGAGTATACTTGTTTTTTTGGAAGGTATTGTTTATAAATAGTGTTAATTCTTCTTTAAATGTTTTATAAAACATTTCACTCAAAAGTGAAATCAGCCTGAAGTTTTTATTTGGGCAATTTTAAATTAGGAATTCAATTTCTTTATGGCTATATGACTATTCAAATGTTCTATTTCATATTGTATTTTGGTAGTACATTTTTTAAAGGAATTAGTTCATTTCCTCTAGGTTATCAAACTTATATATGTAGCATTGTATATTATATTCCCTTGTTAACCTTTAGATGTCTGCATTGTCTATAGTGATATTCTCTGTTTCATTGCTGATATTGGTAGTTTGCATCTTCTCTCTTTCTTTGCTAAAGGTTTATCAATTTTATGGATCACTTCCATCAACTAGGTACATGTCACATTGATTTTTTAGTTGTTATTCTGTTTTTAATTTTATTGATTTTGCTCGTCTTTATTATTTCTTTCCATCTGCTTGCTTCGGATTTATATAGTGCTATAAGTTTCCATCTCAGCACTGCTCTAATTTAGATATGTTGTATTTTCATTTTAATGCAGTTTAATGTATTTTTTATTTTCCTGGATATTTCTTCTTTGACCCACGGACTATTTAGAAGTATGTTGTTTGGTTTCTTCTTGGAAATTTTTCTGTAATCTTTCTGTCACTGGTTCCTAGTTTGATTCCATTGTGTTCAGGGAACACACTCTGCCTCGTTTAAAACTTCTTACATTTGCTGAGGCTTGTTCTATGGCCCAGTATAGGCTCTATCTTGATACATGCTCTGTTGGTACTTGAAAGAAATATGTATTTGATGTTAATTGGTGGAATGTTTTTTGTCAATTAGATCCTATTGGTTTATGGTGTCTGGAGTTCTTCTATATCCTTACTAGGTTTTTGTGTAATTGTTTTATCAATTGTGGAAAGACAGGTGCAAAAGTCTTTAACTATTGCTGCCAATTAGTATATTTCTTCTTTCATTTCCATTATATTTCATTTCACACATTTTTAAATCTCTGCTTTTAGTGTATACACGTTTAGGATTGCTGTATCTTCTTCGTGGATTGACTCTTTCATCATTATTTAATATACTTCTCTGTCCTTGGTGATTTTTATTTCAGTTATTGTGTTTTTCAGTCTAAAATTTTCATTTGGTTCGTTTTTATGTTTTGCATTCCTTTGCTGCCACTATTTTGTCATTGTTTTCAAATGTTATTACAATTGCTCATTAAAGCATTTTTAGAATGTCTACTTTAAAACTTATTTCCAGAGAAGTCTCACACTTTTGGCATCTTCATTTGGCCATCTATTGGTTGTCTTTAACATTTATCTTCATGGTTCTTGGAATAACTAGAGATTTTCAGTAACTGAAACTGGATCTTATCTAAATTTTCTGGTTTAGCTGGCTTCCTTTCAGACTACTTGAACAGAGAAAGGTGAAGTACCACATCATAACCGCCAGTTGTAGGTAGAAGTTCAGATTCCCACTCAGCCGTCATTGATATCCTAGCTTTCTTACGGCTAGGCAGGGGTTGAGTACTGGCCTCCTACCAGGTTTTTTCCCTGTCTTTCTGGGAGGTGTACAAACGCCACACTACTGTTCCCTGGGTAGCTACCCCTGAGACATCAAGACCAATTCCTCCTCTTCCTCTCCTTTCTCAGCTTATTCAAGTTGTACATGACAAGAATGAACACCTTTATGATGACCCACTTCTACTTAATGAATAGTAAATCGATTTTCTCTTCCTCCTGATGGTTTTTTAATAATATTTTCCTTTCTCCAGATTATTATAATAATTCAGTATATAAACATATAACATTAAAATATTTCTTAATTGACTGTTAAAGTTATTGATAAGGTTTCCAGTCAATGGTAGAGTGGTTAAGTTTTGGAAAGTCAAAAGTTATATGTAAACTTGTGCCTGCGTGGTAAGTTGGCACCCCTAGCCCCCACATTGTTTAAGGGTGAACTGTATAACCTATGTACATCCTCCTATATACTTTAAACCATCTCTAGATTACTTATAATACCTAGTATAAAGTAAATGCTATGTAAATAGGTGTTATACAATATTGGTTTTTATTTATATTATTTTTATTATTGTACTGTTATTTTTACAAATATTTTCTATCTGAGGTTGGTTGAATCCATGTATGCAGAACCTGTCTATATGGAGGGCCAACTGTATGTGTGTGTGCATATACACAGATATATATATGTGTGTGTGTGTGTGTGTGTGTGTTTTCAAATATTTCAAGGTATTTCAATTTTGAAATTTATTTGGAAAAGGAATCACAGGGAGCACAAGAAAATTCATAAAGTCTTTTTAAAACTACATAGGAAATTAATAGGCACCAAACTCTTCTACTTGGAGGTTTTCTTTCTATAACTTCCTGGAAAGTGATTTGTGAAATATATTCCCTATGTCATTACATCATGATAATATGGACAATGTTATTATCTAAATTAGCAATAATAGCTCATTGCTTGAATCTTACGAATAGTATCTAGTCTGCCTCTTGTAAAATGACAGTAAGAACTTCAAACAGGAAAACTACTTCCTACTGTTGCTTTTGAAAGAACAGGGAAGTCCCATTACTTTTGTAGCACATCTCAAACTTACAGTACGTTTTTATTGTATAAAGCACTTGAGAGTTGTGTTTTATAGTTACTGAGTAAGAAGCGAATTATTTTCAGTTCATTTCTTACTTAGTGACTATAGATAATAGTTTATAATTTGCCTCTCTAAGGAAGTCAGTATTGTACTTGTCATAAAACATACACCCTTTGAGCTATTGACAATTACTCTTTTTACTCATATATCAGTATGGTTGGGGCTATGGTCCCTAGTTCTTGTAGAATTAGTTGTAAAGTAGAAGAGTTGTAAGAGATAAGATTAAAGGGTTTTTGAGGGGGAAATGGAAAAGGTTTAATTAATATTCTACTTCATTTTTAATCTTTTTGCTTATGTACGTATTTATAAAACTTATATAACAGGGTATATTTTTAAGAAAAAAACTAGTGCCCAGGATTTTTTGTTAGTGTGGACCCATTAGGGAAGAGTGATACTAATCTGTATTATCCCCCTTTCCACGTAGGCAGGGGTGGGGAATTGCCTTAATGTTTTTACAAGTCTGAGCTCTCCTTATCTTACCCCCATCTCCATTATAAGTAAACAGCTTTGTGATTTCATTCTTATTCCAGAATGGAGAAAGGAGAGGTTATTGCTTTAATTTGAAAAAGACAAATAGCCCTGCATGGAGTTAATTTCCCAAGAGAAATGAAATTAGAGTCGTAGGTTTTGGAAGTGGAAAAACCTTCAGCCTAAAACTTACAGAAACCCAGATAAAGGCCTGATGTTTGATGGGTGATGTATGGCTCCTGGAAGCTCAATACCAGGGACCTTGGTTTGGGGAAATAAGGTGGAAGATTCCAGTGGCCAAGGCAGAAAAATAGTCAATTTTTGGTCAACTACATGGGCTTGGTCAGGAAGCATCCCGAACAGTTCTTACCAAACCCAATATTCTTCCTCAAGTTTTCTGGATAAAGTATGCCTCTTTGGGAATCTAATAAAACCCTAGAACCCTAGAGATTGTTGAGGGCCCCTGCCTCCATCTCCCATCCCAAAATATAATACATGACTAGTTTAAAATTTTCTGTCAACCCTGTGTGACAAGAAGAAATAAACCATATTAGATTATTTTTAATTTTTTGAAAAGTTATGAAATGACTTTTCTTTCACTTGAATGCCATTCATGGGACAAATTCATACCTAAATAAACTGACTAAATAACACTCTTTTTATAAAAGAAATGTGACTTTCATTTTAAAGTTAACTTAAAATCACTTGATTTCCTTTTCTTTTTCATATTCTAGGGATATAGTGGCCTTTCAAATAAAACTTGCAAAAACATAAAAATACATTGGCATATTGAAGGTATGATAGTGCTCCTTCCTTGTTCCCTTTAAGAAATGAAAGGTAGAAAATTATATGTGGAGTTTCTGTTAAAAACTAGGTTTTCCTTTCAAATTGCTTGGAGTGTGATGTCATCTAGTGAGAGCAAGTGAGGAAGCAATTCTACCTGACATTTCTGGGATGCCCAGTGCCCTTCGTCCTGTGCCTTGGAACCAAACTCATCCAACTGTAAGATATCTAGTTTAAAATAAATATGAGTGAATTGAACCCTCAGTCATACATCAATTGACAGATACTTAGAAACCTATGCTTGTCTTCATTGAGTTGTATTATGAAAATAGAGTAGGTAATGACTTACATCCTCAAGAAAGAGTGAAAAATTCAAATGTTTAAGTACAGCTGTCAGTGAGAAGACAGATCAACATACTAGAAAACACAAATCGTTTCACTTGTCTAATCTTTGGAGATTAGACATTTGGTAAATGTACCACGGATATGGACATATTAACAGTTAACTGTCAGTTATGTGACTTTTCCCTCACTTCACAGTGAAAAATGAAGCGGCTTGCAAGGCACTTTGCAAGTTTCAGCTGACCTGACTTATTGCAATGGAGAACTACCAATATTTTTATTCTCCAACATCAGCAGATATTATTCCCATTTAATGTTTAAAAGTTACCAGATGTGCTGTGTGCTGAGAATCATTACTTTTGTTTTTGTTTGGAATGGGCAGTGGTGGAGTGAACTGAGCCTATGCAGAAGTTAAGCTGTTCTTGTAGAAGCCATTAATTTGTTATAAATTATCATTTAGAAGTTTAGCCACTGAACACTAAATAATAGATTCACTGACAAGTAAGCGACCTTTCAAATGCATTTAGATGATACCAAGAGACCCCCCTCCAAATTAATTAAAGCTTTCTGAGATATGTGCATTTATAGCAGGCTCATCTACATGTCCGTGGGAAAGTAGGATATGCTCAAAAGTTTTAGCAGATCTGCTTCGTTATGGTTCATGCAGGTAGTCAGTTTGCCAGTCCTTAGGATGGTAATCTACTTCTCTGCCAAACTCAAAATTTAACAGGCATGTTGTGGGCAAATAAGCAAAAAAAAATTTTCTTGCATCTGATTGAGATAATTTTGCATAGACATAACTTGAAATTTTGAATTCTGTGAATATGTAGCCCATGTCAGAGGGTTGTACTGCAACATCGTGTGTTTTGCGCTTTCCTTTATTTTAAAATGTGTTTGGCTTCTGGTTTGATCACATAGTTTTATGACCTTGCCAAAGTAACATAAATTTCCTCACACTTATTTTCCCTTATCTGTAAAGTGGGAACAGATTATTACTGAGGGAGTGGTAGTGAGTGCATATATGTAATTTTTTTCTTTTTTTTTCTTTTTTCTTGGCCCCTTTCCTCTATCTTTGAAGACAGCAGCGGAAGTCAAGTTTTCCTCATGTCTTGGCTCTCTGACATCCTTTCTGTCTCTTCCTCTGTGTGTAAGGACTCATGTGATTAGATTGGACCCACCTGAATAATTCATAACAATCTCCCTATCTCCAAACTAGCTCATTAGTGACCATAACCACTGAAATAAATGCTTATTAATTTACCTTCATATGGACTCAAAACTGAAAATCATGCCTAAAATAGTAGTTTATTGTCAATGTTTTGTAGAAGAAAGCCTAGTGAATAGCAATAAAGCAAGTATGTCCTCTTATTCAGGTGTTGTATTTCCAGAAGTTATATTTTTTCTCGTATTTCTCCTATTGAACAACATTAACGAATATATTATATGACTATTATGTGCAACATATAAATAAAATAAGAGCTTCCTTATGTTTTATTTGTGCACAATTATATTATACTGCTATAATTAATTAAGTGATTAATTGACAAAGACTTCATTTTAGTTTCAGTATCTATAGGGTTAGGTTATAAACTTTGCTAATTTGTAATAGTATTATGCTACTAATTGTTGCTAATATAATTAAAATATCTGGACTGAAGAAATTTTAGACACAACTAATATATATAAATTATGGAACTTTCAAACATTTAACAAGTTATGTTGTTCCCTAATGCAATGGTAACTTATTCCAAAACTGATTAGAATTCTATTTCTGTAACTTTTATAAATTCTTATCTTGAAATTATATTGTTTATGAGATAGCTTCTGAACAGCATAATTTTATTGCTATCAGGCTAGCATAAACAAGTAGAAAAATACATAAGCAACAACAATAAAAACCTTACATTCTTGATTTATTATCATAGCTGCTTGTGCCTTTCATACAGTTTTTTCACCGTCCAGAACTAATTTGATCTATGGCTTGGATTTGTCCTTGTGGATTTGTGATTAACCAGCAGCTTTTGCCATTTTGTTTTCATTGCAGCTCTTCCTTCTACAGATCAAAATGAACAAAGGTGTAGGTTTTGAGCCTCAAATAACAGTGAAAATTCTCATTGTTTATATTTGCTAGTCAAAAATAAGTATATTTCACTTTTTTCCTTGGTGGTAGATAATTATTTTTCTCCAGAAAAACTGAAAATTTGTATTTGTGATTTGGAAAAACTGAGTTTTGCATATTATCATTTTAATAGCAAAACACTTCGTTATCTATATTGCTTTATAATAATAATTTAGGGATGAGGGATAAAAGACTACAAATCAGGTTCAGTGTATACTTCTCGAGTGATGGGTGCACCAAAATCTCACAAATTACCCCTAAAGAACTTATTCATGTAACCAAGTACCACCTATTCCCCAAAAACCTATGGAAATAAAAAAATTTAAAAATCATAAGTTAGATGAATTTATTTTACTGATATTTTTCTAATTTTTTGAAGTGGAAGTTTGGCTTATTGACTTTTGGCCTATGTTTTTAATATATGCTATACATTTTCTTCTAAGATGCAAATTTCTGTCTATGGAAAGCTTTAGCTACATCTCATAAATTTGAATAATATAGTATTTCATTACATATCAAAATAATTTCTAATTTTTATTTCATTTTTGAACCAGGATATTTAGAACTTTATTTCATAATTTGCCAAGTATGTGACATTTCAAATTAAGCTTTATTATTAATATCTAGTTTAGTTGCTTTATAGACAAAGAATATGTCCTATATGATCTGCATCCATTCACCTATCCATTTTTATTATGTGTGCCTTTCTGTGTATTTGTTACATTTCACCTAAAAGGTTGAAAGGTTAAAGCAGTCTCTCATAATATGTAATACAATTAAATAATTATGTCCTCTAGAAAGAAAGGTTTTATTTATTTATATTATAGTAGTTTCTTAGGGCTGTTTTAATAAAGTACCAAACAAGGTGGCTTAAGCAATAGAAATTTGTTTTTTCACAGTTCTGGAGGCTTGAAGCCCAAGATCAAGGTATCAGTAGGGCTGGTTTCTTCTGAGCCCTCTGCTTGGCTTATTGATAGAATCTTCTCCAAGTGTCTACACATACTTTTTCTTCTGTGTTTGTGTGTGACCTAATCTTCTCTTCTTATAAAGACAACAGTCATATTGGATTAGGGCACCCTAATTACTTCATTTTAACTGAAGTACCACCTCTTTAAAGACTCCTTTGCCAATACAGTCACATTCTGAGGAATTGGGGGTTAGAGTTTTAACACATGAATTTTGGAAGGACACAATTCACACCATAACACCAATTAAAATTACTTTTTACCCATTAAAGGCAATGTAACTGCCTTTATTTTCATTACAAAGTAATTTCCTCTTGTACATTTCCATACAAATAAAATAGCTTGATGTTATTATCTTCGGTGCTGAAAAATATATTCTTGAATATATAAACATTTTGGTGTACTCAAATTGAGATTGTTTTTCTTTAGAAAGTGCTATTGTCATAATAAAAGTAATACAACAAAAAATAGTAGTTTTCCTTTGCAATAGCAATAGTCAACTAGGAAATGTGGTGGAAAAAAATCAAATCCATTCATAACAACATAAACTACCACATAAACTACAAAATACAGATGAATATATCTAAGAAAGAATATGAAAGATAGACAAAATGAAAAGTATGGGGCTTTAAAGAAGGATTTTAAAAACTTGATGAAATTGAGAGATATATGTTTTTGGTTAAAACAAAACTCTATAAGCTATTAACTTACTACAAATTATTTATTTGGTGCATTATTAACTATACAAATTGGAAATATTATGAAACTTTCTATGAGGATCCCAGTAATAGCTAATCACTAAGTTTTCCTATTTACTATTTGTAAATTTTCAAGTACACATTATTTGTTAGGTCCAAAAATTTCTCAAATATTTACTATTTGTAAGATTCTATGTGAGTCTTCATACTTCTCTATCGTTGATACCCCCAAATGTAAATTGGGGACAGTAATTGTGCCAGTATGACAAAGTGTTAGTTAGCTTGAAATTCTGTTAAGCTACATAAACATATAGAACACTGTAAGTAAAGGAAGCTATTCATGATGTGACTTGATGCGGATTAAAATTTCTGTATCATAAAAAAAACATGAAGAGAAACAATAACAAAACAATTATGTGAAACAAAACAATTATGTCTAAAACATTAAAAATATATAGCCAATCGGTATGTGACACTGTTAATAAAAATTATATTGTTCAATCTTTAGATATCAGTTATTGTTCTAAGACAGCAATCCTATTTGGTTAGCATTATTGACCTCCGATGAAGACTCTAATTCTCTCTTATTGGATAAGAATTTTTCTCTAATGATGTATAATGCAATGACCATTGTTTTTGTAGCAAGATTTTTCAGTGATTAAAATATTTCATTGTAATGGATTGCTACAACTATAATTATAAAGTCAAAGGCCAGTGATATGACAGTCCCCTGTTGCTTTCAATACAGGTTATACCAATTATACTACCACAGAAATGGATGATAGTAATGTTTATTAATAAAAACATTCTGATTGACTAAAAGCCATTTAGAAACAGCATGGTGTGTTGGCTTATTAAAATTTTGTTGATACTAACGTTAGGAAAAATGTCTGTATTTCCTTTGTTATTTCTTTATTTATTGTTGCCTTTATGCACATTCAAGATTGTAAGAAATCACATTAATTGTGGAGTTTTTTTCCATATTTTATCACTGAAGTATAAATACCAGTCCTTCACTCAAGTTTCAATTTTTAGTGGAATGACCTTTTCTCATACTTACTGTGTTTTATGTTATGATTTCGGATCCTGAATATTTTGCTTTCTTATAACTACATGAATTGTTTTTAATCATGGTTTTAAAATTACATTTAAAAATGTTGTGTATTTGACAACTCTGAAAGAATGGAGATGGAAAAGCCTTCTAGAAGGTACTGCAGGTGTTGGGAAGAGCTGACTCTGTGGCATTTATAAGTGATAGATTTTAAACATCATTCAGAAGACATTCAAAAAATTATACATTTACTTCTGTTGTATAATACGTAGATTTGTTCATTTATTCATGAAATGTGTCTTATCCTTTTTTTAGAAAACATATTATTTTGAAATAATTTTACAGAAAAGTTATGTAATTAGCAGAGTTCCCAGTTACACTTAACCTCACTTTTAATGTTACTGTCTTTCAGAACCATAGTACAATTATCAAAAACAGAAAATTAGCATTGTCTCAATAATTTTTTACTACGACTCTTACTTGATTTTTGCCAATTTTCCCACCACAATTTTTTAATAACCTTTTTACTTTAGAATAGTTTTGGATTTATAGGACAACAAAGTTCCCATCTATTCCCATTTTGTATCATGAGTAAATACTAACCATTATCAAATACTATTTCTCAATCTACTGAATGGCCTTTTTATGACATTAATGTGATAAATAACATTGATGTTTGAATATTTAATTAACCTAGCACTCCTTCAATAAACCGTATGTGAACATTTCTTTCTTTTTTTTTTTTTTGAAATGGAGTTTCTCTCTTGTTGCCCAGGCTGGAGTGAAATGGCGTGATCTCGGCTCACGGCAACCAACCTCTGCCTCCTGGGTTCAAGCAATTCTCCTGCCTCAGCCTCCCGAGTAGCTGGGATTCCAGGCGTGTGCCACCACGCCCAGCTAATTTTTTGTGTTTTTAGTAGAGATGGGGTTTCATTATGTTGGCCAGGCTGGTCTCAAACTCCTGACCTCAGGTCATCCACCTGCCTTGACCTCCCAAAGTGCTGGGATTACAGGCGTGAGCCACTGCACTCGGCTGTAAACATTTCTTGAATAATACTTCAATACATGGTATAATATCCTGTTTATATCATGGTGAATTTGAGTTGGAACTATTTTACTTAGGGTTTACATGTCTATTTTTGAGATATTAGCTTACAGGATTTTTTCAGTGAAAGTTATATATAATGTCCTTGTGAAGTTTCTCATGAGGTTATACAGCCCTTATAAAACTAGTTGGTAAAATTTTTCTCTACTTTTAAGAATGCATAAGATTGATATTATTTCTGCTTTAAATATTTGATAAATTTGCTTGTGAAGTTATCTGTGGTTGAAGTTTTTAATGTAGCAGGTTTTAATTACAAATTTAATTTTTAAATCAGATATAACACTATTAAGATTTTCTACTTTTTCTTGTGTTGGTTTTGGTCAGTTATATTTCCAAGGAATTTGTCTACTTATTTTAAGTTATCAAATGTATTGATGTAAAGTTGTTTGTGATACCTTTGTATTATTTTTATAATATTTTCAAGATCTGTAGTGATACTTCTTTTCATTACCATAATTGGAAATGTGTATTTTTTACCTTTTTCTTCCCATCAGTATTGCTAGAGATTTTTCCACATTTTTAGAGTTTTTCAGAGAATAAAATCTTGAATTTCTCTATTGTATGTCTGGCATATTTGCCATTAATTTATTCTATTACTGTTCTTTTGTTCTTTCTTCTACTTCTTGAGATTGATTTACCATATTTGTTTGGCTTCTTGAGATGTAAGCTTACATTAATGAGTCTTTTTTATTAAATTCAAAATATGAGTATTCTCTGGTTTTCATTTGGATAACTTTTGTCCTGTGTGTTTAGAGTTTTGTTGCTAAATTTTCAAATATTTTAATGTTTTACAAAATCTGATATTAGACATTTACAAAGATTATTCTGTCTAAGGAATCCATGCCACAAAAAGCGTTAAGGATACCTGTAAATAAATGTAGCCATAGGAGGTACTGAAATTCAAGTAATTTTGCTTTTTATTCCAGCATAGTAGATTATTTCTGACCATGGTCAGCATTTTATGTTCATAAAATCTGCGAGGGCATAAATATTTTGTACGAAGTTTCTTATTCACATTGTTTTTACAAATCTGTTTTTCTTCTTTGCTTGAAATCGAATGCAAACTAATATGTTCTTTATTGCTTTTTTTTTGTTATGGCATTATTTATTAAATTAAACCTCGATGTCCAACACTAAGAAAATTATGATTTTCATCATAATACATTTTACCCTGTGGAATCGTTTACAACCAATAGCAGGGTTAATTATGAAGGGACGTAGCAACTGAGGAAATAGTTATAGCAATGTTAAATAAATAAAACTAGCAAAAGGCACATCTTACATGGTGGCAGGCAAGAGACGGTGAGAGCCAGCTGAAAGGGGAAACCCCTTATAAAACCATCAGGTCTTGTGGGCCTTATTCACTACCATGAGAACAATATGGGGGAAACTGCCCTCTGTATTGCTTTTTAAGTTTGCTTAGAAATGAAGTTATACAAAAGGAATGTAGAAAATGTAACAAATAATTCCCTCTAAAGGCTAGTGTGATAGGGTGGGCAATTTAGATTTCATTCTGTCTTGTACTAGTTTTCTGATATTAAGTTACTTAATAAAAAGTTTCCTTGAGTTTTTTCATATGTGAAATAGGGAGAGTTAATAGAGATACAACTGTCTCCAAGATGTTAAAACAATTTCTGTTACATTTTAAATATGCCATTTTTCTTGCACATCATCTACCCCTAAAGATGTCACTTCAGGGCAGACCTTTTTTACTTTCAGTCTTCAGCATCTTTATATTGTGGTTCCTAGATATCCAGACGGGTTTGGATCTTTATGTAAGCAGCATACTTATTACGTACTTTTTATTATTGATATTTGATCCATCCTTCTTGCAGTCTTCATTTTGAATAAGCTACAGAACTTGATACCGGTATCAACTAGAGTTAACCATTACATATCTAGATAAATAATAATGATAATGATAGTATCAATTGTCATACATATTATTTCTTATAGACAAGGTTCTAGCTAAAATACTTTAGACTTGGTATTTTATTTTTCAAAACAACACTGTATTATGTACTTATGCTCTGATATCCTCCAGCCTAATTGTTACTCATGTTTGGTAATTTAGTGAATATCAAATAGATATATAATATTAGATTTTATATAACTGGTGCTATGAGTAATATTTTCATAGTGCCATTTTCATTAAAAGTGTGTCCTAATGTTATCCCTAATGCTATCCCTCCCCTAGACCCCTACCCCCCGACAGGCCCTGATGTGTGATGTTCCCCTCTCTGTGTCCATGTGTTCTCACTGTTCAACTCCCACTATTAGTTAGAACTTGCCGTGTTTGGTTTTCTGGATAGCATTAGGAGAAATACCTAATGTAGACGACGGACTGATGGGTGCAGCAAACCACCATGGCACGTGTATACCTATGTAACAAACCTGCACGTCCTGCACATGTACCCCAGAACTTAAAGTATAATAAAAATAAATAAAATAAAACAAAAGTGTCGTGTCATATAATAGAGCAAAGTCCTTTGTTTTCAGTTTAATTTAATATTTAGGACAAAAGCAAATTTACAAATTTGACACCTAAGACATTTGTACTGTAGAAAGAACGTAAGATATATGTGAGAGGATTTTGACTGAAATACACTCTTGGAAACTATATAATCTTGGAAAAATTGAACTAATCTGTAAATTCCTATATTCTTCCAAGAAAAAGATATAAAACAGGATAACTTCACAATTCATTAGAAATAAATTAAAAATGAATTTAAAAAGTATTTTTAAATGTCAAAGTATTATATATATATTTTTTCACAGCAATATGGATTTTTCAAAGTGGAACAGGACATATATGAGTAGATAAAATATTATAAATCAAGAATATAAGTCAAGACATTTGAATTCAACAGAATGCCCTTTCCATCCTTGTTTTGTGTTTTGGGAAGGTGGGGTGGCTTTTTTCAAGATGAGCAACTAAGGAAAGCTGCTGGTTTTCTATTTGTGAGCAGTAGGGCAGTAAAATAAGTGAGGTAAATATTTTTGGGAAGAAAGCTTAGTATTGCAAAGGCTGGCTCAAGCTGTTCCCTTATCAGAAATAGTGCTTCTAGAGTATCAGCAGGAGGAATAGGAGCATAAAATACAATTTTTGCTCAACTAAATTAATTCTGTGCCCTTTTCCCCCTCTATAAATTTCTCTCCATATCTTCCCATTCTATATATATGCATATTTTGTTTTTTTTTTCTCCACATGAGATCTTATTATGTAGTAAGGATTAGAAAAAAGGATGTCGATATAATACTTCACTTTATTTTGTAAATCTGTTTTCAATCTCTGATTTTTACTGTGTCTTAAACTGTTCAGGCTGCTATAACAATATAGGCTGTGTAA
The DNA here is from genome assembly GCF_006542625.1 of Nomascus leucogenys. Lineage (NCBI taxonomy): Eukaryota > Metazoa > Chordata > Mammalia > Primates > Hylobatidae > Nomascus > Nomascus leucogenys. The sequence continues at coordinate 23,109,486 of NC_044397.1, read as the reverse complement.
TTTATAAATAATAGATATCTATTTCTCACAGTTCTAGAGGCTGGGAAATCCAAGATCAAAACACCAGCAGATTTGATATCTGGCGAGGACTCCCTCTCTACTTCAGCGATGGTGCATTGTTGCTATGTCCTCACATGGTGGAAAGGAGCAAGGGAGCTCCCTGGAACCTCTTTTATAAGGGCACTAATCCCATTCATGAGGGTGGAGCCCTCATGGCTTAATCACTTCTCAAAGACCCCACCTCTTAATACAATCAAATTGAATATTATGTTTTAATATATGAATTTGGGGAGGACATGAATATTCATATCATAGCAGGTGGCACTTAAAAAATTATATGCTTAGTATTTGAGAAGTACTCAGCATTTCAAATTTATTGAACATAACTTCTACTAGATAAGGTTCCTTTATTTCAGGCATTTACAAATTTCTTAACAATAGAGAATGTCTTGATACTTGTTTCCTATGTTTAAGCTGAGTGCATTTGCAGGGCTTTTGGTGGGGAATCTCAGAATTTCAGGGTAAGGATTGTTTTTCTTATGGCTAGTATGGCACTTGGTCAGTAGCATTGTTTAGAATTTATACTTGGTGTTGATTTCTAGAGAAGTGGTACATTAAATGCAACTGAATAAAAATTAAAGGCAAACGTAACAACATAGTACAATTGTTCCTTGGTATCTATAAGGGATTGGTATGACGACCTCCCTCAGGTACCAAATATGTGGGTGCTGAAGTTTCTGATAAGAAATTACATAGTATTTGGATACAACCTGTGCACATCCTCCTGTATACTTTAAATTCATCTCTAGACCACTTACAATACGTAACACAATGTAAATGCCATATAAATAGCTGTTATACTATATCGTTTAGAAAACAATGACCAGAAAAAATGTCCTTACATGTTCAGTAGAGACATGACTATCCATTTTGTTTCTGAGTATTTTCAATCCCTAGTTGGCTGAATCCACAGATGGGAAACCCCATGGATCCCCGATAAAATACACTTGTGTTCTAATACTGGCTGTCTCTGGAGAAATTGCAGTCTCGCAAATCAGGTGACATGTCTTAAGGGAGAAAGCTTCTTTTGTTGACTTGAAAAAATTGTGACTTGAATCAAATGCTGATCTCCATATTGGATTAAACATTAAACTGAATATGAAAGAGGACAGTTGAACCAGTCGAGAACCCACTTTTAAGGAAAAGGGTGTTCTAAAGTATTTGTCTTGACAGCTCTTTTTTAAGCTTTTTCTTCAGGGCATTATGTTTAGTTATTTCAAGTTTGCCTCTCAGGCTGTTGATTGGAGTCTTGGATTTGCCCTAGAGGCCTCTAAAAACAGAAAAACAAGTTTCATAAGCAAAGAAATAAAATGCTTGGTGGAAATTCTCTGTTTATGCTGATTCAGGAACAGATGGTACTTCTAATCCTTCTATTAAATGCCCATTTATAATGTTCATATCTGTAGCCAACACAGAGCAAGTCTCACGGCTGTGAAAGCACAGGATTGTGTAGAATTGAAAGTGGACACTGCAACAACTGCTAGTGCTGGGACACTGAATTTTGTTCTTATTATTTTTGTGTGTGTAGTTGAACTAATACTTCGATCTTGTGTTTGGACTGAGAAGGACTCTCTAATGCACCAGAAGAATTTTTTGATATTGATAATGGTTTTAGAAGTCTTCTTTTTCCAACTTTTTTTGTTTTTTGCAATATACCTAAAAGGACCTTCATATTGGTTTTAAATTCAACTTAATTTCAGTTGTAAAATATATTTCAAACATATAGGTAAGAGTAAATCTTTGTGTATATAGCATCCAGATGTAATAGTTGTTTATATTTTGAAATATTTGTTTTGTATTGCTTGAAATATTTGTTTTTTTCTTTTAAAAATATCTATCTGTAGGTATATACAGATAGATATAGATACATGTCTGTATACATAATCACTAAGACCAAAGCACCTTTTTCTTTCCACTTCTTACTTCTCCCAAGGAAATTCAAATCCATGTATTGATTTTTACTTTAATCATATTTATATAAGCCCATGAAAACGAATATTGATTTTTCTACTTTTAAAATGTAGGTAAACTGTATCATTTGCAATTTGTTTCTTTAACTTCATTGCATTTTTCAAAAAATAAAATTTTGTTCATGTATTTGAACTGCTGGATAGTCTTGAATGTTATGAAAGAGTGTTCAATAATCAGTATTTTCTTAATAGATCATTTGTTTCTAATTTTACATATTAACCAGCGTCACTGAAATCCGTATATTTTAGATGTTTCTTTAGATAAGACAAGGTTTTACAAGTCTACAGAACTATTTAAAGAAGTACTGAGTGGTAGGGAATATACATCAACAGATTTTCTAAATACTGTAACACACTGCCAAATTGCTCTGCTAAGTGATTACTCCAGTTATACTCTTACCAGCTATTCATGAACTCTGTAACTAATGCATCCTAACCAGCACCTGATGTTATTAAATCTTTAAAATTTTGGGCCAGCTGGATTACTGTGAAATGTTACACTGTCATTGTTTTAATTTACATTTTTCTGATCCTAGTAAAGTTTAACCTTTTTTCATATAATTATTACTCATTTGATTATCTTCTGAATTATCTATTATTTACTGACTTGTAGGAGATAGTCATTATTTTTCTGACATAACCTTTTATGAGATATGTGTGTTATGACTGTTTTCTCTAAGTTTTGGGCTTTAAATATTTATGTAGGAGTTTTTGTTGTATGGTACCCTTCAGTTTATTATTAAATGTATTGGTCTCTTCCTTTAAAATTAGTTGTTTTATTTTAAGAGATCTTAATTACTTTGAGCGAATTCAATTTTTCCAAATGTTGTGAAGTTTTGCTTTTCACTTCTCTCTCTCTCTCTCAACAGAATCTTTTTCTCTCTTTCTCTCTCTCTCTCTCTCTTTCTTGATAGAATCTCATTCTGCCACCCAGCCTGGATTGTGGTGGTATAATCGTGGTCTGGTGTAGCCTCAACCTCCTGGGCTGAACTGATCCTCTCACTTCAGCCTCCCAAGTAGCTAGGATTCACAGGCTCATGCCAACACCCTGGCTATTTTTAAAATTTTATTTTATTTTATTTTATTTTATTTTATTTTATTTTATTTTTGAGACGGAGTCTCGCTCTGTCGCCCAGGCTGGAGTGCAGTGGTGCAATCTCTGCTCACTGCAAGCTCCGCCTCCCAGGTTCATGGCATTCTCCTGCCTCAGCCTCCCGAGTAGCTGGGACTACAGGCGCCCACCACCACACCCAGCTAATTTTTTCTATTTTGTAGTAGAGACAGGGTTTCACTGTGTTAGCCAGGATGGTCTTGATCTCCTGACCTCATGATCCGCCAGCCTTGGCCTCCCAAAGTGCTGGGATTACAGGCATGAGCCACCGCACCCAGCCCCCTTAAACTTTTTAAAAATTTTTTCTATTTTTTTTTTTTTTTTTTTGTAGTGACAGGATCTCACTATGTTGCCCAGCCTAGCTTTTTACTTTTTGGTCTGTAATCCTTTAGAATTCATTTATCAGTATTATATGAGGTAATGATTTAACTTCATCTTTTTTTGTTTTAATATGGATAGTTGACTTTAACAGAAGTAGAGCATATTTTCTCCATCAAACTGTAGTGCCATGTCTACCTTCACAAGTTTGTTTATATTGCCATTTGTTTTTAGGTTTTAACTTCCTCAGAGATATGTATATCTATGCCTATATCAATCCATACTAATTTAATTGTTGCAATTGTAAAATAAGTCATGATATCTTGTGAGCATATGCCCCTGTTGTTATTTTTGTCGTTTGATCTCTTGTGTAATTTTAGGATCAGCTCTATCAAGCTCTAGAAAAAGGCTTACCGTGATGCTGATTAGAATTTAATTGCACTTTTAGATTTATTTAGGAGAACTATCAACTTCATAATTTTGGGTCTCTACATTCTAATGTGTTTTTAAATTACATCTTATTTTATTATGCTTTCTAGGACACACATACATGTTGAATAAAATAGATAGGATTTTTTGACTTTATTCCATTTTGTACTTTAAAGGGAATAATTTAATTTTTACCATTAAATGTGAATCCCTTTTTTAACTTCTGGAAATGGCTATATCAGAGCCTATGAAAATTATGTAAAATGTAGTTAGTTAGGGTACTTGCTTTTTAAAATTTACCTTTTGTAGTAAGCAGAAAAATGACTCCTTAAAGATGTCCAAGTCATAATCCTCAGAACTTGTGAATATATTACCTTACATGGCAGAAGAGACTTTGCAGATGTGGTTATGTTAAGTATCATGAGGTTATGTTAAGTATCATACCTAGATTATCCAGGTGTATCCAGTGACATCACAGAGTCTCTATAAAAAAAAAAAAAGTCTGAGAAGAGGATATAATGATGGAAGTAGAGAATAGATTGATGCGGCCAGTAGTCAAGGAGTGTGGGTAACCTCTAGAGGCTGGAATAGACAAGGAATGAACTCTCCCTTGGAGCCTCCAGCAGGAACACAGCCCTCTCAGTGCCTTGGTGTTATACTTCTGATCTCCAGATAGTAAGGTAATTAATGTGTGTTGATTTAAGCCATTAAGTTTGTGGCAATTTTTTTACAGCAATAATAGGAAACAAATATACCTTGTAATGAAATTGCTTTGTAAGGCTCTGATGGGATTCAATGTAATAATAAAAAAAGTGCCTTTAATATTATGTGTCAAATAACAAATGTTGTCATAGTGTGAAGAGTTTGTTGGTTTAGTGACATTAATCTAGAAGTAGAGGCATTTAGAGGAGGTTCAGTCTCACCGGTTACACGTTCATGATTTATACACAGGCCCCTGGAGAGTGGGCCAGGATTTAAGGCTGGCTGAATATAAAGGAGGTAGCCAGTTGTAATAAGGAGGTTCTAGATTAGATTTTTTAAGATCTGATAATCATTTCTTTACAGAAGTGTTCCCTGCAAAGCCAATTCCCCTCTTGGGAACTTGGTTTCCTTTTTTTAAAATAGGGTTTATAATATCTTCTATCTCAAGGAGTTGTTGGGAGAAATAAAATCTTACAACTAATTCTCTAATTATATACAAAATAATATGGTAAGAGGAACTCCACTCCCTGGGGCCCACACGAAGGAAGCAGAACTGGAAAGAGGAAAACAAACTGGTAATGACAATGGATGTGAGGCTCTTTTAACTGTTGCCATTACATTGCATTGGCTATTGACTTAAAAATGTAAATAGCCTCAGGTGATTAGAGGGCTGGGAAGCTTGAAGCTACTTGGGCTAGAGAAATAAAAAGCGGGTGGGGAGGGGTGGATACAATGCCTCGTAAGTGGTCTCATGGAAAGTGCAGAGAAAATTTCATTTTACCACGAATTGTCTTCTCAGATTAGAAATTTGATTTCTCCAAGACTCAGTTTCTTCATCTGTAACGTGACAATTGCAATGCTTGTGATGATAAAGGGAAATAATATAATGACAATACCCATTCCATTATATCTGTAACTTTGGAATTCACATTTCTGACAGTCAATTTTGTGAGAACTTTTTGAAAGCATAAATATCTTAGAGTGCACCTTTTAAATTTGTTTTATATGCTGCTAACAGAATTAATCTAGTGTCTTGTCTGTGTCTACCTAATAAGGGTTAGAAGCTAATGTGCTGTCAAGAAGAAATAAAGGGCCTCTTTTTCTTCCCCATTGGATTTTCTCTAGGGGGGACTATAGTTTTTATCCTTTTAAGGTGTTTCTGCACAGGCCTAGGCTGCTTGGAATACTAGTATTTCTTACTAAGATGAACGCTTATTCTTTTCAGCTGCTTCTTTTTTTTTTTTTTCCTGTATTACTTTTGGTGGCCTGGAGGATGTGAGATAATGCTGATCCATGTCACCATCGACCATCTATTCCGGGGACACAGAATGTGATAGGCTTTCTTTATGAGAGAAAGATTTGGAAGTAGGTACTCACTTCGGAGTCTTCCCAGCAGCCGTTAGAACACCAAGGAGCTAGAATGCAGAAAAAGAATCACTTGCAGAGTAGAGGAAAGCTAGGTTTTCCCCTTTCTACTGAAGGGAAGTATGATATGGCGGGAACTCGTGTAGTGAGAGATGCTGAGAATCAAACCCCGGCTCTACCTTCTAGCTTCCAGCTTCTAGCTTCTAGCTGCTAGAGCTGGGCAAGTGATTTTTCTTTGTATAGACTTAGTTTTCTTTTTCTTAAAATGAAGATATTTGAGAGGTTAGATAGAAACAAGTGAAAAGATTTAGCTTTGAATATAGCATATACAAACTAGGTATTTAACAAATACTACATCCCTTCTCTTTCTGTTGTTCAAGTGCTAATATGAGGAATGATTTTTAAAGAGTCTATGCTGCATATCATAGATATTGTCTGATGGTCTATAAATCAGGATGTTGCTGATTACCTGTATCACATCTGAAATATACAGAATTGTCATTCAAACTGAGATAGTCTCTCTGTTCTCAAGTGTGATATCAATGTTAGTTGTCAGCTTAATACATCATTGAATTTCTTAAGCACGAAAAGTGCTAGCACTATCTCCGTTATATTCTGGGCTAAAATAAAGACTGTTAAGAGTAATGAAAGTGTTTATTTAAAAGGAGAGTTAAGGGGTGAAAATATCTCTGATTATATTTTTAGAATGCCCTCCTCTCTTTTACCCTTTGGTTGTTTTGGTTTGATCAGATTAGGCTTGATCAGCCTTCAGAATCTCATGGCTTCTTAGTCGCCAACACAACAATGGTATGGCCACTTAATGACTCTGTGGACTTTTGTATAGACAACTTGCCTTCCATCCTGTATCATATTTCACAGAAGAAAATGTTGAATACTACATACAGCCTGGCATTGGCATGAATAATTAAAATAATAGCCATTAGTCTTCCTTCTACTCCAAGGAATATTCAGGCAGACTCACTTTTTTTATTACATTTTCTTCTAACTTTCTTGAGTGAATATTGAGAATTACTGCAATTTTCTACAGCCGGTGGTGTCCAATCTTTTGGCTTCCCTGGGCCACATTGGAAGAATAATTGTTTTGGGCCACATGTAAAATGCACTAGCACTAACAATAGCTGATAATCTAATTTTAAAAAGATCTGGGCATAAATCTCATAATGTTTTAAGAAAGTGTATAAATTTGTGTTGGACCTCATTCAAAGCCATATGGGCTGCATGCAGCTGAAGGGCCATGGGTTGGACAAGCTTGTTATCCTCCATCAACACTAGCCCTCTCTTGGATCCTTGGATGCACCATGCTTTTTGCATTTCAGATCGTTTGCACATGTTTGCTCTAGTGAAAATGGCATTGATGCTCTCCACCCCCCAAACATATACCCACGTACGCACTTTTGCCTATTTAAAAACTTTTACACTTTAGAACATTATTTCTCAAGGTGGGCACGATTTGACATTTAGGGTCAGGTAGTTTGTCGGGGGGAAGGGGCATGAGGGCTGTGCTATGCATTTTAGGTGTTTAGCAGCATCTCTAGCCTCTACCCACCATAGTGCCTGTAGCATTCTCCAGAGCTCCAGTTACGGCAACCAAAAGAAATTTGCCAGATGTCCCATGGGGAGCAAACTCACCTTCGATTGAGAACCACTGCTTTAGAGTTTACTGCGCATGTTACTTGCTTATTAAGGAAGGCTTCTTTTATCCCCTGAAATAACTTGGCTCCTTTCAGCCCTTATTCATTCTCAAGTCATTCTATCCTATTTGTCTATAAAAGTCTCCTTTGTGGCACTTATTACCAGTATCAACTACAGAATGAATATTTATATACATATTTTGCATTAATTTCTCATGCTAGAATGTAAAGCCCAGAAAGAAGTGACTTGTTCTGCCTGGTTCCGTGCTGTGTTTCTAGTGCCTAGCATACTGCCTTGCACATAGTTGGCACTCGATATGCATTTGTGAACTTAATGATCTTTGATTTTGGTTCTGTTTATTCCTACTACATAAAACTAGTATTTTTGAAACTAGCGAATATTTGCAGTTATCAGAATCCTAACAGTGAATTTTGTTATTGTGATTATATTAATATTTAGCCTAGTGGTTCCTTAACTGGGTGCCACGGCACTGCAGTGAACTCTTGGGAGGCTGTGGAATATTTTAATCTTCAAAGAAAATACTATAACATTTACATACATCCTGGAAACTACTAGCTCTAGTTAGTTCAGTTTCAACATTATAGCACATTACATTACTTTTTCGATGTCATTTCTTTGCAAAGCTGTATTTTTGACAGTTGCTGTGACGAAAAAGCAAATACTAGAAGAAAAATCAATGTGGAACAGAAAACGAGGGTGGTGATGTTTAGTCTGATTCTAAGATTCCAGAAATGGTGTGGCGCCAAACAGTTGCACACATGCCATTAGTAAGTAACTGTGGTTACTAAAGAATGAAATGAAATGCTATTTTTCTGTTTATGTGTACTAGTTTTTCAAATGACTATCAAGTTGCTAAGGACATAAATAATTAGTAGGTTGTTTGAATTTAACTAAGAAGTAGAACAACAGATATTTCTTTTTGCAAAGGGGCATAATGAGCAAAATTACTGAAACAGTAAGGGGGTGATGAAGTAAGAAAGTTCAGAATCTCTGAATTAACCAGTTTAACCATTTTCATTCTAACCAACTTTCTTTTTATAGACATTATTTTGCATTTCTTTATGTAAGCAATAATATGTTTTAACAGGTCTGAGTGTAATATCTTTATGCCATGATATATCATTGTGACCTGTAGAATATATGGCAAGAAACTTAGGAAAGATAAAGGTTGCAGGTTTTCTTCTGCTGTGATGCTGAAGCTCAATATTCAAAGAAACCGGTACTGATTTTGGAGGCTTTTCCAGGTTACCCAAAGTGGATAAAATAAATTTTAATAAAAATGATCCATCATTATTTATATATTATTTATTTATTTATTTTTATTTTATATATTTTTTGAGACGGAATCTCACTCTGTCACCCAGGCTGGAGTACAGTGGCATGATCTTGGCTCACTGAAACCTCCACCACCGGGTTCGACTGATTCTTCTGCCTCAGGCTTCTGAGTAGCTGGGACTACAGGCATGTGCAACCATGCCTGGCTGATTTTTGTTATTTTCAGTAGAGATGGGGTTTCACCATATTGGACAGGCTGGTCTTGAACTCCTGATCTCGTGACCCGGCCACCTCGGCCACCGAAAGTGCTGGGATTACAGGTGTGAGCCACTGTGCCTGGCCTAATTTTTATTTTTATAGGGGCCATCTATCTGTTAATGCCGAAACTAAACTGTTATGTTGAGTAGATGTTAGACTTTATCACTGTATCTGCCAGAGGGTTACTAAGCTACTCACAAGTTATTAATATCTAGATATTAATACTAGATAAGGCTCTTAGAAGAATTTATTTGGAATAGGTCTTAACTGTCACTTCTAACTCAACTATAAATCTCTTTTTGTTTTTTCAGTAATTTTCACTCATTTGTACCACAGCTTTCAAAAATGGAATTGTAATTAAATCAGTTATTTTAGCTGAGAATGCAAATTGTGCTAACTGCTAGTACATTCTTTACCTTTTTTTTAAATTATACTTTAAGTTGTAGGGTACATGTGCACAATGTGCAGGTTTGTTACATATGTATACATGTGCCATGTTACCCATTAACTTGTCATTTACATTGGGTATATTGCCTAATGCTATCCCTCCCCACTCCCCCCACCCCATGACAGGCCCCATTGTGTGATGTTCCCCATCCTGTGTCCAAGTGTTCTCATTGTTCAATTCCCACCTATGAGTGAGAATATGCAGTGTTTGGTTTTCTGTCCTTGCGATAGTTTGCTGAGAATGATGGTTTCCAGCTTCATCCATGTCCCTACAAAGGACATGAACTCATCCTTTTTTATGGCTGCATAGTATTCCATGGTGTATATGTGCCACATTTTCTTAATCCAGTCTATCATTGATGGACATTTGGATTTGTTCCAAGTCTTTGCTATTGTGTGAGTAGTGCCACAATAAACATACGTGTGCATGTGTCTTTATAGCAGCATGATTTATAATCCTTTGGGTATATACCCAGTAATGGGATGGCTGGATCAAATGGTATTTCTAGTTCTAGATCCTTGAGGAATCACCACATTGTCTTCCACAATTGTTAACTAGTTTACAGTCCCACCAACAGTGTAAAAGTGTTCCTATTTCTCCACATCCTCTCCAGCACCTGTTGTTTCCTGATTTTTTAATGATGGCCATTCTAACTGGTGTGAGATGATATCTCACTGTGGTTTTGATTTGCATTTCTCTGATGGCCAGTGATGATGAGCATTTTTTCATGTGTCTTTTGGCTGTATAAATGTCTTCTTTTGAGAAGTGTCTGTTCATATCCTTCACCCACTTTTTGATGGGGTTGTTTGATTTTTTCTTATAAATTTGTTTAAGTTCTTTGTAGATTCTGGATATTAGCCCTTTGTCAGATGGGTAAATTGCAAAAATTTTCTCCCATTCTGTAGGTTGCCTGTTCACTCTGATGGTAGTTTTTTTTGCTGTGCAGAAGCTCTTTAGTTTAATTAAATCCCATTTGTCAATTTCAGCTTTTGTTGCCATTGCTTTTGGCGTTTTAGTCATGAAGTCCTTGCCCATGCCTATGTCCTGAATGGTATTGCCTAGGTTTTCTTCTAGGGTTTTTATGGTTTTAGGTCTATCATGTAAGTCTTTAATCCATCTTGAATTAATTTTTGTATAAGGTGTAAGGAAGGGATCCAGTTTCAGCTTTCTACATATGGCTAGCCAGTTTTCCCAGCACCATTTATTAAATAGGGAATCCTTTTCCCATTTCTTGTTTTTGTCAGGTTTGTCAAAGATCAGATGGTTGTAGATGTGTGGTATTATTTCTGAGGGCTCTGTTCTATTCCATTGATCTATATCTCTGTTTTGGTACCAGTACCATGCTGTTTTGGTTACTGTAGGCTTGTAGTATAGTTTGAAGTCAGGTAGCGTGAATACTCCAACTTTGTTCTTTTGGCTTAGGATTGTCTTGGCAATGTGGGCTCTTCTTTGGTTCCATATGAACTTTAAAGTAGTTTTTTCCAATTCTGTGAATTAAGTTATTGGTAGCTTGATGGGGATGGCATTGAATCTATAAATTACCTTGGGCAATATGGCCATTTTCACGATATTGATTATTCCTATCCATGAGCACGGAATGTTCTTCCATTTATTTGTGTCCTCTTTTATTTTGTTGCGCAGTGGTTTGTAGTTCTCCTTGAAGAGGTCGTTCACAACCCTTGTAAGTTGGATTCCTAGGTATTTTATTCTCTTTGAAGTAATTGTGAATGGGAGTTCACTCATGATTTGGCGCTCTGTTTGTCTATTATTGGTGTATAGGAATGCTTGTGATTTTTGCACATTGATTTTGTATTCTGAGACTTTGCTGAAGTTGCTTATCAGCTTAAGGAGATTTTGGGCTGAGACAATGGGATTTTTTAGATATACAATCATATCATCTGCAAACAGGGACAATTTGACTTCCTCTTTTCCTAATTGAATACCCTTTATTTCTTTCTCCTGCCTGATTGCCCTGGCCAGAACTTCCAACACTATGTTGAATAGGAGTGGTGAGAGAGGGCATCCCTGTCTTGTGCCAGTTTTCAAAGGGAATGCTTCCAGTTTTTGCCCATTCAGTGTCATATTGGCTGTAGGTTTGTCATAAATAGCTCTTATTATTTTGAGATACATCCCATCAATACCTAATTTATTGAGAGTTTTTAGCATGAAGTGCTGTTGAATTTTTTTGAAGGCCTTTTCTGCGTCGATTGAGATAATCATGTGGTTTTCATCTTTTTTTCTGTTTATATGATGGATTATGTTTATTGATTTGCATATGTTGCACCAGCCTTTCATCCCATGGATGAAGCCCACTTGATCACGTTGGATAAGCTTTTTGATGTGCTGCTGGATTCGGTTTGCCAGTATTTTATAGAGGTTTTTTGCATCGATGTTCATCAGGGATATTGGTCTAAAATTCTCTTTTTTTTGTTTTTTTTCTGCCAGGCTTTGGTATAAGGATGATGCTGGCCTCATAAAATGGATTAGGGAGGATTCCCTCTTTTTCTGTTTATTGGAATAGTTTCAGAAGGAATGGTACCAGGTCCTCTTTGTACCCCTTCTTTACCTTTTTTTTAATGGACTCTATATACTATCCCAACATTCTGTGGTTAGATGAGAATGTTGGGATAGTATATGCAGAAATGGGTGGTAGGAAAGCTTTATGAATCCCAAAACTAATAATAAATTTTGCTTATTGGTATCATTCCTCCATTGATAGTTTTAATGGAGAAATTTTCCATAAAAAATTCAAGCCTTTTAAAAGACATTTTAAATAAGATGATTATATCTTCAGCACTATATTATTACTGGTTCTGAAAAAGTATTTCTAATGATAGATTAAGCTTCAGAATGAGTTGCACACCTTAACTGAGGAGACAAGTATGTCATCGGGAGCCAATTCAACAATCCACAATTCCCGGTATCAAACATATTTACCACAAAATTTATAATCATAAGCTTTACTTTGCTTCGTTACACCTTCTCCTTAGTACATAGCTTTGCATTTACCTGCCCTCTGAATAATCTTTGAAATCCCAGATATTGTACACTAAAGTAATTTGTGAAGAATTTGTATCACTGAGACTTCTTAGAAAGCAGAGTAGAATTCATGTTGGTGGAAATCTTCCTGCTTCTTAATTCTGTTCCATCACAGCTCTTGGAAACTGGGAGGAGCATTTTTGGCAGCTTGAAGAAATTTGAGAAATGGGATTTTTTTTTTTGCCGCAATTTTTTCTTTTTCTCTTTCTTTCTTGCCTGTAGTGTTTTAAGGATATATTATTGTGTAGTATCTTGATCATTTCCTTCCACTGTTAATAGATGATTTTGTGATTCAAATGAGTTGTCCTCAGTCTATTTCATTTATTCCACTGCTGATTCTTTTTAAATCATAGTTTTATTGTTGTTTTGGAATTTTGAGAAGTACTTAAGAATAGGTTAGGAATCATAGGGATCCATAAAGATCCTCCAATTTTCATTCACTAGAAAAGTAGTTTTGTTATTCCCTATTGTGGTCTGTGGATGACAGCTCTTCTATAACAAAATACTCAAGACATCATTTTGAAGGTGCAAAAAGAATTTAATTTATATGATAAATTTGTGATTGTAAAAATATTATATTTATTTTCATAGACAGTAAGTCTCAAGATTTTTTTTCTTTTTTCTTTTTTTTTTTGTTGATATGGAGTCTTTCTCTGTTGCCCAGGCTAGAGTGCAGTGGCACAATCACAGCTCACTGCAACCTCAGCCTCCCAGGTTCAAGTGACTCTCTTGCCTCAGCCTCCCGAGTAGCGGGATTACAGGCACATGCCACCATGCCCAGCTAATTTTTGTTATTTTTCGTAGAGAAGAGGTTTCACTATGTTGGCCAGGCTGGTCTCAAACTCCTGACCTCGAGTGATCCGCCTGCCTCGGCCTCCCAGAGTGCTGGGATTACAGGTGTGAGCCACCGTGCCCTCCCAAGAAGATAATTTTTAATGGTTATTTGTTAAAGGAAATTTATCTGGAAGAGGAAGGGGAAAAAAGCTATTGATTCTGTCCCCCATGTAAAACAGGGCTTTTTAATCAATGATATTGGGACAAGTGAAAAATCATCTGGAAGAGAAAATAAATTTGGATGCATCACTTACATAAGCTAAATTGCAAATATATCAAATATTTAAATATATAACCTGAAAGCATGAAAGTAGTAGATGAAAATATTGGAGAATTGCTTTATAAACATGGAGTGATCCTGTGAAAAGCTGACTTGATTTCAGTGAGGAGGAATTGAGAAGAAAGTTTGGAGCTACTGAAGTAGGGCAGCTAAAGGGATAAAAATGAGTGTGCAGAATAGGGCAGACTCAACCACGGGACTAGAGAGGTTTTCTATTCCAAAAAATAGAGCTTCTTATACTCTGGACCAGTTATCAAGCAATTGCACTCCATTAACAGTTGGTATCAACTGTGTCCAACATGGCTAGAATGTTTTAAGAATCCAGTAGAAAAGGGACAGTTCAATCCTGTTCAAGAGGCAAATACACTGGGAACTAGACAATATTGTTGAGAGATGGCAGGACAATACCTTAGATTGGGGTCATGGGTTGTACTCCTCTAACCTTAAGGGAGGAATTGATATCAGCAAGGTTGAAGCACTGTGCAAATTACTAAATGGATACCCTGGAGTACAATAGTGGTGGCTTCACACCCGCAGTCACTTGTTACTTAGTATTAGAGTAATATGCTAGCTTGAATTCCTATTGCTTATGTTTGTAAGTACTGTAATCGGAGAAACCACCCAAGGTTGAGGACATTTAACTTCACGTGTGCTAGAAACAGATGCAGGGACAGAAATGAAAGATCTGTTGTCAAGATGCTAAAAATACATATATTGATACTGAGAAAGATGACTGACTGGCCTTGAGTGAAGCCTTAAAACAACATTGACACAAACTAATCATTTGTAACGAGAATTTGAATTTCAGTGAAAATCTAAATAGTGATAAATGTTTTACTGTTTTGCAAAAAGACAGGGTATTTTTGTATTTTATATAGTGAATATTGTCCTGAGTGGATTGGTCTCATTTTCCTGTTCCCACTCCTTACATATGAGATAGTACATTATAAAAGAGAGAACAAGAGATAAAGGCTGAGAGTCACTATGGTGAAGGGTTTGTTTTTTAATCTCAGTTCATTTTTTTAATTTGCTACATACATTGGAATATATGAAAATCCTAATGTGTTTTTCTGGGTATTAAAAATACTTCATGGAAATTGTAATGATTGAAACACAAGTACTATAAAATCTACTTTAAATGTTGGTTTTGTTCTTGAAATAGGACTTTTGAAAGTACAATGCTGCATGGTCATTTTAACCTTTTACTTTCTGTTTTACTTTCCATTTTATTTTCCCTCAAATTGTTAAAAAAAGAATATGTACTGTATAATGAATGGATATTTACAGTATTTAATCTAGTTTAAACGACTGAGAAAATAAGATCATCTGAAGGCTGGGAGTCATTCTGCATTATTATCCCTAAACTTCTGTTTTCAGCGACCATTTCTTGTAAACCTCATTAGAGATGGCTGCAGCAAACTTCAAGCCTTAATGTCTTTACTCATCTCGGTGTCTAAAAGTCACAGAAAGCTTCAATCATACAAACTGTGCAGTTAACCAAGTGCGATGATTTTTTTCCCAAAGTAATTTTATTAACTCAATTTTGTTTTAAAATAGTATTTCCAAGTTTAAATGTATTTTATTCTAGAAAAAAGTCATTGGAATATTTAGTGCTATAAGATCTACAATCCACGAAGCCTTAAAAAGCGGGATTGCAAATTGCCCCAAATAGATTAATATAAAGTAGTGAAATAAATTAAGCAAGGGATAGAAAAGAAACCTTTGGTGAAAAGTTATCACATGTAATTGGGAAAAAGTACCACATTTTGACTATTGAAATTAACTGTTTGTTAATATCAATTATTTTAATGTGTTTAGTCTTTGCTTTTAATATGTAAGCATCTTCTTGCATGACTTACTATGTTTCCCTACACATCATATGATAGGATTACTTTCTTTTTGAATACCTGCTGGGATTAGTACCAAAATATAAATTTTAAGAGCATGTGCATGTGTGTGTGATGGTTAAGGATGTTATGTATTTTTGGAGCATGGGCTGTTTTGCTTAATGTGTTGGCTTAAGTGTGATTCTGAAAATAGGAATTTGGGGGTAGATTAAAGGCAACATTAAGATATTGAGTATGTAGGGTTTAGGGAGAGATTTCACGATCCAGAGATTAACTTTGTTCTCGGAATGATTTCTGGTGATATTTAGATCCATGGTGCTGCCAAATTCACTTGCTCTTCCACATGCCAAGGACGATTAAGCCAGAGTCATGTGAAGTCATGTTTCAATTAATGTCTTTTTATTCTGACTTTGATATCACTAGTATTCTGTATTTTGATGCTCTTTTAATAATTCATACCTATCTTTTTTTAGGTTGAACATTTTTCATTTATGCATTTTCAGAAGTTTTGAAGGGTTATTAAATTGATTGAATGTCTGATATTCACACTTGAAGCATGTCTTAATATGTAAATTATATCTACTAAAAACATTGTGTAGTCATTATGAGATGTTAACTTTCTTCGATACTTTGTCAGAGAATGACTTTTTCTTTACAAATATATTAGTCTTTAGCTATTTTTATGCTTACTATCTAACTTTAATACCACCAATTCATAACTGCCTGATGTTCTTCTTTAATTCTGTCCTTTCCCTGAGTTCATATTTTCATATATATCATCCCAATGAGCTGCAAAGAAGGTTTTCAAATGTAATTTTGATATGTTAAGTTACCAAAGATGCATATTGCTCTCCTATTTTATTATGTTTAAAATTTCATTCAGTAATACTTTAATATCACTTCCAAGTAGACTGACTCTCATTTGGCAATCATAATTAGCTTCTAGCACATTATTTTAGAAATGACATATATTCTTAAAATGAAACAATTCACTGGTCCAGGACAAATTCTTTAAAGGAGATTTTATAGAATAGAACTATTTTATTCAAATAAAAACCAATTTCCATGACTGTAAACTCTGCTTCATTTCATCTCATCTCCAAGACTAGTTTTACAGCACTTGGATAAAGAAGGCTATGCTCATTTACCTTTTCATCATTTGCATTGCTTCGGTGTTTTAATGTGGCAATTTATGGTCAGAAGGGTAACTGTAACATACTATATTAAACATTTCTAAATATTAACAACTTTATTTAGAAAAAACTGATGTAATTTTTGACATTTTTGGCTTATTTTGAGATTTAATTATTTAAATTAATATTTATGAAAAAAAACTATAGCCTTTAGAGGGGTAATGATTTTCATTGGTTTGAAGACCTGCTGCAATACAAAAATACAAGTATTTTCATGAAATGGTTAAATCAAGTGAGAACACTCTATTCTGTAATACATGGAAAAAACCTTAAAATTCTTAAGATTAGAAACAGGGAAAAGGCAAATGCAAAGTTACTTTTATGAAATCATGATAAGCCCTTTAAGATGTCACATTTTTTAAGCTTTTATAGTGACAACTGGGCACTTTTATGTTTAAAATTTAGATGAACAGATGTTGAAGTTATCC
Organism: Nomascus leucogenys; assembly: GCF_006542625.1. Taxonomy (NCBI): domain Eukaryota; kingdom Metazoa; phylum Chordata; class Mammalia; order Primates; family Hylobatidae; genus Nomascus; species Nomascus leucogenys. The sequence continues at coordinate 23,092,255 of NC_044397.1, read as the reverse complement.
TTCTATTTTTATTAACATCTCCCAATGAATTTTATTTTTGCTAACTTTTCTCTTTTTTTGTTGTTTTTGTTTGGTTTGGTTTTAGAGACAGGGTCTCACTCTGTTGCCCAGGCTGGAGTACAGTGGCACGATCATGGCTCACTGCAGTCTCTCTACCTCCTTGGCTCAAGCCATCCTCCTGTTTTAGCATCCGGCATAGTTGGGACCACAGGCATAAGCCACCATGCCTGACTGATTTTTGTATTTTTTGTAGAGGCGGCATTTCACCATGTTGCCCAGGCTGGTCTTGAGCTCCTAGGCTCAAGCAATCAGTCCACCTCAGCCTTCCAAAGTGCTGGGATTACAGGCATGAACCACTGCACCTGGCCTGTTTTTGCTAACTTATCTTTGTTGTAAGACAAAGGAATTGCCTTCTTCATAATATTTAGTGAATATCACAAAAAATTATAAATGACATGTTTTCAGTTGGGTAGAATTTTAAAAAAATCATTTCAAAGATGCTTGGTTAATTTATTACACTATTCTGGAATCAGTATTTTGCAGAAGAGATTTTGCTAAACCACTCATCTATATTATTTGTATCTGATTCCTGTATCATAGTGCTATTTGCTTCCCAGAATTGGGCATAATTTTTTAGATGTTTCCTTAATATGTACATTTCTTAATTTATTTTACTTTCCTAAATATCACAGACTGCTAAAAAATAAAAGATTGAGGTTACAAAGCATTTTGAGATAAGTAAACATACAAAAAATCAAATAATACCGTTTACTTAAATATACTAATTGAATTTAGAACACATTTTTATTGTTATAAATGTCACTATGTACCTCAATATTCATTTTAGGATTAAGGAAATTCAGTATATGTCCTTTTGGGAGTTTACAGAAGTCCTCCACTAAAGCATTTGGGTACAAGTAATTGCGTAAAACAAGAAAGGACAAAACCTTAGACCAAGACAACTTTGGGAAGATACAAAAAGTACCAGGAGAAGGGGGTGATGTTAAGTAATACCTATGAGGCAGACAAAAATTCTTTCCAAAATACTGAGCTTGTTTTCTTCATATTATATTTTGCAGTGCATAGTAGCATTTTTATTTTTCAGACACATAACCTTTTTTAAAAAAGGAATTCAGGAGAAGTGATTCTTCTTCTTTTTTTTTTTTTTGAGATAGAATTTCGCTCTTGTTGCCTAGAGTGGAGTGGAGTGGTGCGATCTCGGCTCACTGCAACCTCCGCCTCCTGGGTTCAAGTGATTCTCCTGCCTCAGCCTCCCAAGTAGCTGGGACTACAGGCACACACCCCCACACCAGGCTAATTTTTGTATTTTTAGTAGAGACTTGGGCAGGCTGGTCTCGAGCTCCTGCGCTCAGGTGATCTGCCCTCCTGGGCCTCCCAAAGTGCTTGGAGTACAGGCGTGAGCTACCGCTCCCGGCCAGGGATTCTTAGTACTTGTGCTCTTCCACTGCCTCACAGTTCCCTTTCCCACCCTCAACCCCCATCTGCTAAGAGGTTTAGAAAATAGCTGGGGAGGGAACTTGAACAAAAGCATTTGTTCATTATTGGCCATCACAAAATCAGGTACACATAATATATCGACACATAATTAATTAGTGGATTTGAAGCTGAAGATTTCAGCTATTTCATGGTAATTTTCAAACCTCATTATTTGGTAAAACAGGTTCTTACCATTCCTGAAATTGTCACATATCTAATTTAGGAAACATTCTTTCAGTTATATGACTGTTTTCTCTAGAATATAATTCAGTAAGGACAGATAAGTACTTTGAAAATATTCATATGATTATATTCAATTAATATCCTAGTCCCTCTGAAGAAAAGATG